>NC_090271.1:262491295-263150045 GCF_040414725.1 Anabrus simplex | reverse complement strand
GTAGATTGTGCTGCTATCTCAGCATAACTAAGACGCATGAACTTAAAGAACAAAGAAGAGCTATGTCTCAAAACGTGTACACATTACCTATCGATTTTGCAAGCATCGACTCTCGTACTAAACTTCTTCCGCTAGATTGTGCTGCTATCTTAGCGTAACCTATACGCATGACCTTAAGGTACAAAGAATAGCCATGTTTCAAAGCGTGTACACATTACCTATCGACTTTGCATGCAACAAATATCGTACTAAACTTCTTCCGCTAGGTTGTGCTGCTATCTTAGCATAACTTATACACATGAACTTAAAGTACGAAGAATAGCCATGTTTCAAAGCGTGTACACATTACTTATTGATTTTGCATTCATCGAATCTCGTACTAAATTTCTTCCGCTAGATTGTGCTGCTATCTTAGCATAACCTATACCCATGAACTTAAAGTACAATGAATAGTCATGTTTTAAAGCGTGTACGCATCAACTATCGATTTTGCATGTATCGACTCTCGTGCAAAACTTCTTCAGGTAGATTGTGCTGCTATCTTAGCATAACTAAGACGCATGAACTTAAAGTACAAAGAATAGCCTTGTTTCAAAGCGTGTACACATTACCTAATGATTTTGCAAGCATCGACTCTCGTACTAAACTTCTTCCACTAGATTGTGCTAAAATCGTGTAAGTGTGCTGCTATCTTAGCATAACCTATCGATTTTACATGCATCGACTATCGCAAGCATAACTAAGACGCATGAACTTAAAGTACAAAGAATAGCCTTGTTTCAAAGCGTGTACAGATCACCCTGAACTTCTTCCGCCAGATTGTGCTGCTATCTTAGCATAACCTATACGCATGACTTTAAGGTACAAAGAATAGCCATGTTTCAAAGCGTGTACACATTACCTATCGACTTTGCATGTATCGACTCTCGTACAAAACTTCTTCCGCTAGGTTGTGCTGCTATCTTAGCATAACTCATACACATGAACTTAAAGTACAAAGAATAGCCTTGTTTCAAAGCGTTTACACATTACCTAATGATTTTGCACGAAACGACTATCATACTAAACTTTTTCCACTAGATTGTGCTAAAATCATGTAAGTGTGCTGCTACTCATACTAAACTTTTTCTACTAGATTGTGCTAAAATCATGTAAGTGTGCTGCTATCTTAGCATAACCTATCGATTTTACATGCATCGACTATCGTACTAGACTTCTTCCGCTAGAGCATGTAGCAATCGCTTTTGTGTATCCCAAGCCCCTGTGCACGAACTTAAAGCATAAAGATGAGCTATGTTCTAAAGCGTGTACACATCACCTATCGATAATGTATGTATCGAATATCGTACTAAACTTCTCCTGCTAGAGCGTACGAGTATCGCTTGTGCGTGCACGAACTTAAAGCATAAAGAATAGCAATGTATAAAAATCTTGTAAACAAAGCAGCAGCATTACGTATAGTCAAGATTAAATGCGTGCACACATCATGTATCCATGATGCACACAGTACTAAACTTATTCCATTAGATGTACAAAGTTCGCATGTGTTTGTACTGCTATCTTAGCATAGCCTATGTGCATGAACTTAAAGCATAAAGAATAGTTATGTGTAAAAAATCTTGTGAACATAGCAGAGTGTTAACTACGTAGGTGTAGACATTGAACTTTACATGCTGAGGCAACATACTACGTGACCGTGACGTCACGACCACGTGCTCTTGTTTGGTAAACATAGCCACCTGCTTTTTTGACAGCTGTCTTCTTGACGAACCCTAACCTCACTTTGAAGGACAATAGAGCGTCGCTAACCTCACTGCTGCCATCTTTACGGCGGTAAACCTCAAGGCTGCCACCTTATGCATGTTATAGCGCGGAATTTAAAATCCAACAGCAGAACATTTTTAACCTCACTCTTGCCATCTTTACGGCGGTAAACCTCAAGGCTGCCACCTTATGCATGTTGTAGCGCGGAATTTAAAATCCAACAACAGAACATTGTTAACCTCACTCTTGCCATCTTTACGGCGGTAAACCTCAAGGCTACCACCTTATGCATGTTGTAGCGCGGAATTTAAAATCCAACAACAGAACATTGCTAAACTCTCTGCTATCATCTTGAAAAGTTCAGTGTTCCAAACACTAGTTCGAAAAACGTAACTCATCACACCTCGGGGATTTTCCATTCCTTGTTCTGAACATGAAACCATTTACAAATAAAGATTAATTTTCTACACTTAACAAAGTACAAGCGTTCTTGCTGATAGCGATCGATGAGGTTGTTGCACCTTTAGCCCTTTAGCCCTTTAGCCCTTTAGCCCATTAGCCCTTTAGCCCATTAGCCCTTTAGCCAAGGAATGTGCGGTAAGGAGGAGGAAGAGTCCTTTCATCCTTTTTGCCCTTCTGATAAGATGTAACCCCTGGGTTCCATACCCTATCACGATTTGTTTTCAGCCATGTTTATGCGATAACTTGTTCGACTGATTTTTACACACAAGACGAATGATGGAAGGTAAATAATTTGAAGTTATACTTTGGCTATATCGTTTACCAAGCGAGTTAGCTGCGCAGTATGGGTACAGTGTGTTTTTGATTTTTACACTATGCAAATCATTGAAGTTGTAGTTTTGCAATATTGCTTACTGAGCGAGTTAGCTACGCGATATGTGCACAGTGTGTTTCCATAGTTTTTGATTTTACACTAAGCAAATCATCAAAATTGTACTTTTGCTCTGAACACATCAAACAATGTTCTGATCATATGTTGAGGTTAACAACATCGATTACAGTGTTCGATTCTAGTCTTGTTATGTTTCATTCTGATCTTCTTAGAACAAGGGTACCCCCTAACATGTTCTAAACACATGTTGTATTGAGTACAGTGTTCGATTCTAGTCTTGATCACTTATTTCGTGTTCTGAACACATCGATCAATGTTCTGATCACATGTTGTATCGAGTACAGTGTTCGATTCTAGTCATGATCACTTATTTTGTGTTCTGAACACATCAATCAATGTTCTGATCACATGTTGAAGTTAACAACATCGATTACAGTGTTCTATTCTAGTCTTGTTATGTTTCAATCTGATCTTCTTAGAACAAGCGTATCCCCTGACATATTCTAAACACATGATGTATTGAGTACATTGTTCGATTCTAGTCTTGATCACTTATTTTGTTTTTCTGAACGCATCAATCAATGTTCTGATCACATGTCGTATCGAGTACAGCGTTTGATTCTACTCTTCTTATGTTTCGAAAGTCTAAACATGCACAATAATGTTATCGCTGCACACGCTTGCCTTCGCGATGCAGGTTTAAACTTGTTCGATATAAAGCTATGCCTTGACATAAGAGGCGGAGGAGGAGGTAGAGAAGGAGGAGGGGGGAGGAGGAGGAGGAGGAGGAGGAGGAGGAGGAGGAGGAGAATGATAAGACCTTAACAGCCTATGTATAGTCGCCATTGTTTTTAAAGATGATAGCTGTCAAAAGAATTTTTCAAATTATCCACCACCACATTTCAGCTAAAGAGGGCAGCAGGGTGCTCTGTTGATTAAGCACATAGAATTTCAAATTGCCCTCCACCACATGCATAACAGCAGCTGTTATCTTGCGCAGTAGCCTCTAAGCTAGCTTTCTTCATAAGAGTAGCCGCCATCTTGTGCGAGCACCCCTAGGCCGTCTCATAAGGAGCTATGTATAGTCACCATTTTGTGTCTGCCATCTTGCGTAAGCATCCCTAGGACGTCTCAAGGCATCTTGTTTCTCATAAGAGCAGCCACCATCTTGTAGAAATAGATAGCTGCGAATGCCAAAGGGCTTAAGTAGGAATCGAACCGTTGATCTCATCATTAGACTATGTTTTTTCTTGTTCCTGATACTACGAACCTACGTATTAGGCGGAAAAATTTTGTCCGTTTTGCTCTACGATGCATCGTTTTCGAGATATTTAACATTTTGCATTTAAGCCTCCAAATTTAATGAATCGAACCTGCACGGTACGTTATACTCTCTACCATAGCTAGACCTGATCATGTTACGAAGACTCGCTTCAATACAAGCTAAAACAGAGCAAATGCCAAAGGGCCTAAGTAGGAACCGAACCGTTGATCTCATCATTAGACTATGATTTTCTTGTTCCTCATACTGCGAACCTAGGTATTAGGCAGAAAAATTTTGTCCGTTTTGCTCTACGGTGCACCGTTTTCGATATATTTAACATTTTGCATTTAAGCCCTAAATTTAATGAATCGAACTATCACGACACGTTAGCCTCTAAGCTAAGAGTAGCAACTATCTTGCGCAAGCACCCTTAAAGCGTCTCATAAGGAGTTATGTATAGCTGCCATCTTGTGTCCGCCATCTTGCGCAAGCATCCTTAGGGCGTCTCAAGCCATCTTGTGCAAGGACCCTTAAGCCATCCCATAAGATCAGCCGCTATCTTGCGCAAGCATCCCTAGGGTATCTCATAAGGAGCCATGTATAACTGCCATCTTGCGCAAGCATCCCAAGGGCGTCTCATAAGAACCTGTGTATAGCAGCCATCTTGGGTAAGCACCCTTAAGGAGTCATGTATAGCCACCATCGTATGCAATTAGCGTCGAGAGAGGGCTGCTGTAGAATTTTTCTTTTTAAATTATCCGCCACCACTTTTCAAAGGTATCTAGCTAAAGATGGCAGCACCGCGGATGACAGGTGACGAATTTACATCTACTACGATAAAGAGGGCAGCACGGTGCTCTCTGTATTAAAGATGGCGGATGACAGCTGCACATGGCTATGTTTACCAAACAAGAGCACGTGGAATTTGCCGCCATCACAAAGAGGGTAGCACTATGCTCTGTTGATTAAAGATGGCGGATGGTATCTGTCGAAAAAGCACCTGAGTTTGTTTCCAAACAAGAGCACGTGGAATTTTTCAATTTGCCGACACCACATTTCAAAGGTATCTAGCTAAAGATGGCAGCACGGTGCTCTCTTGATTAAAGATGGCGGATGATAGCTAACAGAACTTTTCAAATTGCCCGCTACTACGTGCTTAAGGTAGTAGCCACAAAGAGGGCAGCATGGTGTTCTGTGGATTAAAGATGGCGGATGACAGGTGATGAAATTGCCCGCATGTTAGTAGCACAGTGCTCTGTTGATTAAAGATGGCGGATGACAGCTGCACGTGGCTTTGTTTCCAAACAAGAGCACGTGGAATTTACCACCACCACATTTCAAACTAAAGAGGGCAGCACTGTGCTCTATAGATTAAAGATGGCAGATGACAGCTGTCAAAAAAGCACGTGAGTTTGTTTTCAAACAAGAGCACGTGGAATTTTTCAATTTGCCGCCACCACATAGAGGGCAGCACTGTTCTCTCTGGATTAAAGATGGCTGCTTGTCGAAAAGCATTTTTCAAATTATCCGCCACCACATTTCAAAGGTAAGTAGCTAAAGAGGGCAGCACTGTGCTCTATAGATTAAAGATGGCGGATGACAGCTGTCAAAAAAGCACGTGGCTGTCAAAAAGCACGTGGATTTGTTTATCTCGAGCTAGTGAGGTTAAGTTGGTAGCACTAAGGTTTAGGCCCGCCAAGATGGCAGCACTGCCGATGACAGGTGACGAAAGAGGGCAGCACGGTGCTCTGTAGTTTAAAGATGGCGGATGACAGCTGTCAAAAAAGCACGTGGCTGTCAAAAAGCACGTGGCTTTGTTTATCTCGCGCTAGTTAGGTTAAGTTGGTACTACTGAGGTTTAGGCCCGTCAAGATGGCAGTACTGGGGTTAGCGATGCGTTGTTGTCGATGACAGCTGTCAAAAAGCACGTGGCTTTGTTTACAAATCTGTCGAAAAGCACGTGGCTGTCAAAAAAACACGTGGCTTTGTTTACCTCATGCTAGTTAGGTTAAGTTTGTACCACTAAGGTTTAGGCCCGTCAAGATGGTAGTACTGAGGTTTGCGATGCGTTGTTGTTGATGAGAGCTGTCAAAAAGCACGTGGCTTTGTTTACAAATCTGTCCAAAAGCACGTGGCTGTCAAAAAGCACGTGGCTTTGTTTACCTCGCGCTAGTTAGGTTAAGTTGGCACTACTGAGGTTTAGGCCCGTCAAGATGGCAGTACTGAGGTTAGCGATGCGTTGTTGTCGATGACAGCTGTCAAAAAGCACGTGGCTTTGTTTACAAATTCAAATTTCCCGCGGGAAGTGGAGGAGACCTCTGGGAGGCCTCTGGCTGAGGTGGAGGTGGAGGAGGCATCTGGGAGGCCTCTGGCTGAGGTGGAGGTGGAGGTGGCCACTGGGAGCCTGAGGTGGAGGTGGCCTCCGAACTGTCCAATTATACTACTGCCGGTCACGGTAGCATTGTTTACAAAGAAGTCCCGTGACAAATGTTGGGATCGCACGATTTTTATGACGTGACTGGGATCAAAACGTAGGAACAGAGGCCTAGTTTAATCAGCTGGATGTCGTATCTCATGTGTACTTAATGCTCCCTTCGCATAATGTTTCGAACATTGAACATTCACTGGAAACTTGTGAAATGAAATGAATTACCTTTGGATTCTCGTGACTGACAATAAGGAAAACAGCAATAAATCTTGCCTGGAAAGTCGAGTGTTTAGCATCAGAAGAATACACACATTCACAACCAACTCACTTAAAAAACACGTTTAAAGGCGCGAACCTGGTAAACAGGGGGGCAAGAAAGCGATCCTAGCAGGCTGGTATTGAACTTCACAGTGTGACCACTTCAATGAGCGCAATGTTGTCAGATGGTAGACTCAGTGCCGAACTGTGAGGGAGCCAGTCCTCCGCGGTAGAAAGAAAACCCAACAGAAAACATTAATTTTCTCCGCTATTTCAAGAGTAAGCAAGAAAATGTATTGGGCAAAAAATATTACAAATAAACGGACACTTTACAAAGAATCTATAGATTTCACAATAAATAATACTATACGAGAAAACATTAAATAACATTTTTGTGTTCATGTGAACCCCCCAGTCTGTCGAGTTATATTGAAATTCCATCTATCTTAAAATATGCTCCTAAATATGATGCCGTTTTTCTGCGACAGTGGAATAAAGTAAAAGAAAGCTAAAAGCCAATGATATGGTCTAGAGTTGACTTGAAATGGATGAATATCTTGAAAAAGCTAACAGGCAGCAGCCCTCTAAAATTTTATTTACATAGATTGATAAGTGTGCCTACTGTCATTTCTTGATGGATACAGTACTTTTGCATCCATCTCTTGGCACAGGCCAGAATAAAGTGTAGCTTCCACCGAAGTCCCAGTCAACATCCACGGCTGTGACCATATGGAAGCTGCTGGGGTATGGGTAGTGCTGAGTAATGAGTGACATTCAGAGCACGACTAGTGCATCAGAGTGTTACGGAAGGTGTTGCTCATAGGGTCAGTCATGCTGCAATGGTACTTTCTGACCCAGTGAGGAAAGCAATGGCAAACTACCTCACTCCTCATCTTGCCTAGTAAGCCTCATTTTGGTGCTACCATCGGTTTTTGGGGTTTCCTTATAACCGCATAACCTTTGGTGGTGCTATTTGAGGATCCAACCAGCCTCTGGGCTGATGACCTAACAGACAGACAGATTGATTAGCGTAATTTATTGTATTATTGTATAGGTTGTTATTGTTGTTTGGGTCATCGCCCATAGACTGGTTTGATGCGGCTTTCCATGCCACCCTACCCTGTGCTGAACTTTTCAGTTCTTCGTGATTACTACATCCTACCACTACTCTACTCTGTTTGTCATATTCATAGCTTGGTCTACACCTGCCGTTTCTACCACCTTCACTTCCTTCAAAAACCAACTGAACAAGTCCTGGGTGTCTTAATATATGGCCTATCAATCTATCTACCGGGCAAGTTGGCCGTGCGTGTAGAGACGCGCGCCTGTGAGCTTGCATCCGGGAGATAGTAGGTTCGAATCCCACTATCGGCAGCCCTGAAAATGGTTTTCCGTGGTTTCCCATTTTCACACCAGGCAAATGCTGGGGCTGTACCTTAATTAAGGCCACGGCCGCTTCCTTTCAACTCCTAGGCCTATCCTATCCCATCGTCGCCATAAAACCCATCTGTATCGGTGCGACGTAAAGCCCCTAGCAGAAAAAAAAATCAATCTATCTCTCTTATGCTCGTCAAATTTAGCCTACTCTCACCAGTTCGATTCAGTATCTCTTCATTCGTGTTTCAATCTACCCATCTCACCTTCAGCATTCTTCTGTAATACCACATTTCAAAAGCTTCTATTGTCTTCCTTTCTGAGCCAGTAATCGTCCATATTTAACTTTCATACAATGCCACGATCCAGACGAAGTTTTTAGAACGTATCTTTCTAATTCGTATATCAATGTTCGAAGTGAGCATATTTATTTTCTTAAGAAAGGCCTTTCTCGCTCGTGCTAGCTGCATTTTGTGTCCTCCTTACTTCTGCCATCATAAGTTATTCTACTGCTCAAGTAATACCATTTATCTACTTCCTTCAACACTTCATTTCCTAATCTAATATTTCCTGCTTACATATTACAATTTGTTTTACGTCACATCGACACAAATAGGTCTTGAGGCAACGGTGGGATAGGAAAGGGCTAGGAGTGGGAAGGAAGTGGCCGTGGCCTTAATTATGGTACAGCCCCATCATTTGCCTGATATGAAAATGGGAAACCATGAAAAACCGTCTCCAGGGCTGCCGGCAGTGGGGTTCGCACCCACTATCTCCTGAATACAAGCAAACAACTGCGCGATCCTAACCGCACGGCCAACGTGTTCGGTCCTGCATATATAATACATGTTATATCAAAAAAGCCGTTTGGGTTGCGATTATCTATACCTTGCGTAAAAACGAATTTATAAACTTGTGGCCGTATATTTTACCAACAAACAAACAAAGAAACAAACAAACAAATAACCAAACACACCTATAATCCTAGCTGCCATATACATATCTACGTACAAACGTACAGTACATACATACATACATACATACATACATACATACATACATACATACATACATACATACATACATACTGCTACCTTTCCACCCCACACCATTTGCCGCATAGAACCAAATGACAGCATGATAATCCCTTAAAAAAATCGGGATACTGCCATATAGCACCATACGCCAAAGCGCCTGATGGAAAGGGACCTTTTTAGTCTAGAGTCAAATGCCACCTCATCAGGAAGGAACAAAAAAATTCAGAATGATGGGTGAGCAAATGCTCTTCCGACCGTGCAAGGGTCTACTGCACCCTTCCGTTCCAAAGAATCAAACCACCGACCTCCCAAGGCCATGGTACGTTCGCGGCAGAAGATCAAAGAAAATAACACATAGCTAGCTTAAAGGCATAAATGAACGGAAGGAAACCTGGGATACAATGTTATTCGGCAAAATGACAGGCAGGCAAAAATTTAAATACCTATTTATTGAGCCTTGATAAATCAAATTAATTAAAGGTTGATCCTGAATATTTATAGTATATTAATATTGAATATGCAATGTCCAATGGACTAAATACAAATTGTAAAGTGTCAAAAATTTTATTTCTCCTTTACTTCTTTCTTCTTCCCGACATGATGATAAATATTACATCATAATTTGTATAACATACTTTTCAAATAAAAAAATCAGAAATATCCTTATAAATGCGACGGTTATCATTAGTAACTTTCTTCACTATCAGAAGAAGCAATTATTTATACAACAAATTAAATTGAAGATAACTTGAAGTGGTCACCTAGCTAAATTAATTATATTACAAAAATAAACAAAGAATAAATGAATGCTAGTCGTTATAATCCTAATCAAAATAAAATGACTGATGTTGGGTCCAGAAATCGAACCCACATCCCAATGGATCCAATGACAAAAATTACGAAAAATAAACTCGATTTGTCATCCACATAAAGAGTAAAACACGACTAAAAGAATGTATAAAAAGGAAAATATGTACACAATATGAAAATAAACAATAACAATATATACATGCAATTGGCTGTATATTAAAAAAATGTGACAACAAAAATCCATGGTTGCCTCAGAACTCGAACCAATGATATCCAAGATGGCATCGACAAACGGGACTAATAAAACTGCCTTTCTTAATTAATCATATGGTCAACAAATAAATGATAATACTGGCGTTCCAGTTAGTTAAATATTATTATAAGATCATACATGAAAAAGTCAAAGAACCCTTTAAACAATAATCAGTGTCGCACGGCCTTCATTCTAAGTGGAATAGCTCGAACAATACAGCATACAGTAATCCTTTAAAAGGGACAAACCTTCTTCACTCTCCCCTCATCATAAATCTCTGGACGTCAAAGCCCGGGTAAATAATGGCCCAGTGTGGCAGAAATATCCTTTCAACATCTCAAGGTGAAAGCAAATCGTTTCCCTTGGAACACATATTTGTTAAATAATCTTATTTCATTATATATTCTCATATCATATTTCCAAAGCTCCACTGGCTTATAAATTCACTGTCCTGCCATAATTCTATAATACAATATCAATCCACTGTTCATTTTCTGATATTCACATCCATCAACTCAGAATGACCGGCTTCGATTCCATCCGATTACAGAATACAGCCTAGGTTTTTCCTACGTTTTAAAATCAAATCAATAAAATCAAATATGGATTTGAAACATATCCATAACGTTTTTCGCATATATAGAAAGGGAAAATATTTCACATAAAAGGAAAACGCTGATCTCAATAGGAGGGCGTCTGTTCGATGTCTAGGCATGTCACAAGTTACGCATATAATTAATACAGCCATCTACAAATATATCATCATGCGAATTACATGAAAATAAGAGTGCCTTGCTATCCTAATGTTAACAGTCGATAATCCATTTTTACAAGCATAATCACATGCATTATCATAATAAGCTTGGATATCACGTAAATAGATATACAAAATTACGGCTCGGCTCAGTGCCAAAAACAAATCCACTATCTATTACATTTAGGCCTACCTAATCTAAGCACTCTCAAACTAACTAATATTTTATCATCGCGTCAAATACATGCATTACGTTAATTATATATATATTTAAGCCCATGGAGTAGACTATAAATTCCATGAAATGAACATAAATGAATATGAAGACCACTCACAAGTTCTCTTTCTAATTAAAAAAAATACGTGCAATTTACATGTCTAACCTAATTTACGTGATCTGCATAATGAATAACCGCGCATTTATTAAAAAATTATTTCATTTTAGTACTTATCATCATGTCGTAACAATCCAAGGTTCGGGTCCCGGGTAAGACCCTCATTCTTTCCTTTTAAGCTTCCATGGTGTTGACGTTGGTCACGGGTTCATGTCCGTTGCTACTCCCACTGAGCTCGTTCATATTCCAATGGTTATCTTCTACACTTATAAAAGTTTTTATGAGATTAAGACTTGTTGCGTCACTTTAACACACAAAATACAATTAATTGCACTATAATGAAATTAATACTTGTTGCATCATTTAAAAAATTACAATTATACCGTTCTTGCGATCACATAACTTCAACCTTTTTTAAATACTATTGTTTGTAGACAATTACAATATTCTCGAAGATATAAACTGTACATTTACAGTCTGAAACACTAAATAGATCAGAACACCATCAAACCGTGGTTCTGCTTTGGATCCTTCGCGTGAAGTGGATGGGTTGTCATCATCGCGGTTCCTTTTATAAACTTTCCCCCTTCCATGCAAGAGACAATGGATAGTCCCCACTACTTTTTTTTAATTAATAGTTCCACGTGTCGTATGACATCGGTAATACACTCAAACGTGTGACTCAGATTCTTAAGTAGTCTGGTTATGTGCGGAACCTGAAATGTTCGGCCATTTATTTAAAATTAATTATCAAAATAATGCCCCAACAATGTCTTCCATGAGGGTGCTGCGTACAAGGGACGCTTAGCTTGTTATATAATGCAACGATTGCGTATTCTTCCACACGTTAATATATTATAAAGAATTAGAATTTTGGCAGATGTCTATAATTAAATCATATAACATCCCGAGGTTTCTCATATTAAATACTATGCATGTCTCGAAATCTCATCATAATAATGCGATTCGCGAGCTGGCAACATCGTGTTCGGCCATTTTTTCAACGGGTGACGGTATCATTATCGATTTTTCTGGCTTGAGATTTTCTTCCCTCTCTC
The DNA here is from genome assembly GCF_040414725.1 of Anabrus simplex. Lineage (NCBI taxonomy): Eukaryota > Metazoa > Arthropoda > Insecta > Orthoptera > Tettigoniidae > Anabrus > Anabrus simplex. The sequence goes on along the minus strand of NC_090271.1, from coordinate 263,137,857 downwards.
TCTATCTTTGTATCCTTTTAGTTAAGACGGAGTGGTGTTTAGCAGGTTACAAAGGTTGTGTAAGCATGTGCAACCTAATGCAATTTTTTGTAACAAGTACGAGGGAGCTTTACAAAGGTTTTTCACTGCCAAATAATTAATAAATAAATATGTACATGACCGATAAGGTCACATCTGCCTCTCCGTCGGACTCAAGAAATTTGAAAAGGGTTACAAATTTCTTGACTGATTTCATTTTATTGAAGAGACTCTCATTTACATAATTAATTGTGGTCTCTTCGGCAGTGTATTGTTCTCAAGAGCTCTCGGTTTTCAACCCTAAACGTTTGGTTATCCCGTTCGAGTATAAAAGCAAGTTGACCCAAAATTTCTCGACGTTGTTCTAATTCTTCACAATTTTGACACCATGGGATACTATATTCTTCTTGGTGTTCAACTGTTGTCATCTGGACTTCAGCTTCCTCAAGATTCTCATCTTCTTCCTCCTGTGGAATGTTGTCATCATCTTCATCTTGATCCTCTCCTTCCTCCTCGGAGTTCTGGTCTGGCTGGTCCAAATTTGCTCTATTGCTTCCTGGTGGATAATATGGCCGTAAATTGGCTGCATTATATATGGTTTCGGTTAAACCATCCATGCTTTGGACTTTATAGGCATTATTTTCAAGGTTTTCAATTACTCTGTAAGGTCCAATGTACAACTCCGCAAATTTGTGATAAATTTTGCTGGCGGGATCTGACACTGCTGGTCTCTTTACCAACACATATTCTCCTACCCTCAGTGGTCGATGGTATCTCTTACCTCGAAGTCGTCGCAGTCTTTTCTCTGCTTGTTGTCTCAGATATTCAGCTGTTGCCTGGATACAAAGTTCTGCTGAAAATCGCGGATCTTGTGGACATGGTATGGCATTTTGCCATGGTCTCTTCGGCATCTCATCAAAGTGGATGACGCTGGGGATCTGGCCGGTTGACTCGTGTACAGTCCCATTTATGCATTCTTCAATAATTGGGAGGACATCTACCCAACGCCAATGTTGACGGGGGCAATAGATTCGGCAAAACTTCCCGATCTCCCTCATGATACGTTCTGCAGGATTGGATTCGGGGTGACGAATAGAGCTTAAATGGTGTTTCACCCCTAATTGGTCAATGTCACGCTTGAAAACCCCAGAAGTGAACTGGGAACCATGGTCTGTCAAAATGCATTCCGGTTTTCCCATTTTAGGAATGATTTTAGTTTTAATTTGGTTGATGGCCGCTCGGGTATTGGCTTTTTGGACCGGACATAATTTTACATACTTTGAAAATACGTCCACACACACAAGAATATGTTGCAGGCCACGCCTAGCACGTGGTAACGGGCCGTAAAAATCCAAAGCATATAGCTCCTTAGGCTTACTTGGCAGCAAAGGTCGTGGTAGCTGCTTCAACAAATAGGTATTAGGTTTCACCCTTTGACACGTGTCACAAGTAACCAATATTCGGCGGACTATTTTTCTAAGATTAGGCCAAATGAATGCCTCTTTCAGTGTTGCTGACACTTTATCTATTCCTGCGTGACCTATGGCTCGGTGGGCTAACCACACCAACTCATTCTGTAGAACTGGTGGAACCACAATTCGGTATCGTGTATGATTTTCGTCGATGAACTTATGCAGAATGCCATTAAAATAGTTATACTTCTCCGCTCGCCTCTCCAACTCTGTGTATTCTGCCGTGCCTGGTTGGATTCTTCGCTTGAAGAAGTCAATCAACCGACTCGTCTCCTGATACCTCTCTTGTTCCTCACCGATGCTTTTTAATTTCTCTAATGTCTCACGATCCTCATCCACAAGCTGGATCTGATGGACGAAAGTACTCTCAGGATCAGGATTCCGACTGAGTGCATCAGCAATGACGTTATTTTTGCCTGCACAGTGTTCTATTGTTAAATCATACTGCTGTGCAAACAAACACCACCGATTAACTCTTTCGCTAGTCATGGTTGATTTTAACATAAAGGTAAGAGCCTTATGGTCAGTTCGCAATACAATGGGGAAACCATAAATATATTTCCGCCAATGACTTAAGGCTGTTATAATGGCTAACATCTCAAGCTCAGTTACGGTATATTTCAATTCATGTGCTCGTAACTTACGGCTCATGAATGCCAAAAATGAGATATTCGGTTCTTTTTCGGGGTCTTCCTGATACAGGACGGCGCCTACTCCTACATTTGATGCGTCCGTCTGTACAATGAACTTCTTTTTATAATCTGGATACCCGAGCTTTACGCTGTTTGTGAGGAGTTCCTTCGTTTTTACGAATGCTGCCTCACATTCATCATCCCACTTCCATCGATTATTCTTTTTCATCAAATTTTGCAGAGGGGCCACAACCTCTGTGTACCCTGGACAGTGGTCCGCGAAGAAATTACAAATACCCAGAAACTGCCTAATATGTTTCACCCTAGTTGGTTTCGGAAACTTCTGAATGGCCTGAATTTTTACTGGATTTGGGGTCACACCTTCAGAATCAATAATATGACCCAAAAATAAAATGCTCCTTTGGCAAAATTGGGATTTCGAGAGATTAATTTTGAAATTGTTTCTGTCCAAATCTATAAGTAATTTCTTGATATTTTCGAGATGTTGCTCTACAGTCTCTGATGCGATCAAAATGTCATCGACATATCTTATTGTGAAGGCTTTCACTTCATCACTCAAATTTCGATCTAAAGCTCTTATGAGGGCAGATCCTGCATTCATTATCCCAAATGGGAGCCTGTTAAAAACATACGTAGTTTGATCAAACATAAAACCTGTTAATATTTTAGTTTTTGGATCAAGTTCCACATGGTGAAATGACGAAGTCAAGTCAACCCCTGTGAATAACTTCATAAGATGAAATTTCTTCATAATATCCTTGATACAAGGAGTCTGGTCATACTCGGGGACTAGGCGCTTGTTTATTGCCCGTGCATCTAAACATACTCTTAATGAGCCATTCGCTTTCTCTACAATTACTAACGGATTTAGGTATGGTGTGGGGAATTTAGAAATCAGGCCGCTATCTTCCATTTCACGAATAATCTGGCTTACTTGATTATGGTATTTCTCTGGTACAGGATAAGGACGCTGTCGAAAAGGTTCCCAGCTATTTACCACTAATGTGTATTGAAAATTTGGAATCTTCCCAGGTCTTGATCCGAAAACTTCCCTTTGTTGTTCAATAATTTGTTGCAAACGAATTCTCTCTTCATCTCCGATCTTGGCCTCACTGATCTTCTTCTGGACTAAGGACTCAAATAACAATTCTTCTTCTTCTTCTTTCACCGCCGTGACCATAATTCCAGATTCATCGATGACCTTCTTACTTATCTCTTCCATTTCTAAGAAATTTTCTTCCTTTTCTGGTTCCGAACATAATTGAGTGTGCCAAATCATCTCTTCTTGATCTAAATTTTCAACGTCATTCAATTTCATCTCCTTTTGGACTGAGTCGAATATAAAGCGAATCTCGTTACTGTCCATGTTGATATTTGCTTTATATTCTCGTAGGAAGTCTGACCCAATAATAACATTGTACTCCATTTTTGTTAGTACAATGAACGGATGTGAAATAATATTTTCCCCCAGTTCCAAATCAAGATATGCTTGAGTATTGCAAATCGTAGTCCGATCGGGTATCACACCACGAACTTTAATATTCGATGTTGGAATTACTGGAATGTGGTTTTTCAACTTCAATTCTTCCAACAAAGCCTTTGATACGACGCTGACACTTGCGCCTGTATCCACCAAGCATCGAACCCGTACTCCATTTACTCTTATGTAGATTACCGGCAATTCTCTTACGACCTTTGAATTCAATTGGATCTTATCTTCTAATAACTCATCCGGCTGTATCACCCACGTGTCGATCGTCACTATAGTCCATGTGTGAGTCTGAGGATTGATAACCTCTGAAACTCCGACTATCTCCTCGCTTAGCAATCGCGCTTTTTTTTTGGATGGATTTCCTCGTTAGCCTGATATTCAGGGGCACGAGGATTTAACCTGTTCTGATTAGCTTTAAGATTCTGTAAAGCGAGACTTTCGGCTCCTTGGCATTCCGCCGTTTCCGTCAGCCGCCGTATGGGTTGTTCCCATATATCTTTCCCTTGTCTAGACCCATTTAAGTCTCTAACATATTGCTGAGATTCCCTCTTTCTGTTTTCGAGATCTCCTTGGTAATACTCTTTCTGGTGCCTGAAATTCTGATCGTTCCGACGTGGCCATCTAGAATAGGGCCGACGATCTCTGTTAATGCCCCTTTGCCTGTACTGCTGTTCGACATATTGTCGTCTAGGTTCTCCCCAAGAACGAGAATTCCATCGGGTGTCCCTAATATTTCGATTACCAACATATCCCTGAGTGGTATTCGTGCCTTGATCTTTGACTACTATTGTACTTTGCTTCTCTTGACAATCCAACGTATTCACCATTTCTGATTGCCTAGCCCTAATTTGATGTCCACTCGATGTTTGGTCGAGGTGTCGTAAGATCTGTTCTGCTTCTACAGCCGTCTTTGCATTCGCAGCAATCAAGATTCGTTGAACATCAGCTGGGAACTGTTTGGTAATGGCCGATAGAAGTTCCACTTCAGCCGGGGGGTTATCTAGCTCCCTCATTTTCACTAATTGCCCAGTGAAAAATTCACAAAATCGTGTCGGGCCCGTCATGGAATAACGACGTGAATACAGCTCCAAACGCAATCCTAATTGCGTTTCCATTCCCCAGTATTTATCGAGAAACATTCTCTTAAAGGTATCGTAGCTATCAAAACAATATTTGAAAGCTTGAAACCATACCAAGGCTTGGTCCTCTAAGAATTTCTCCACGACCCTTAATCTACGTTCCGGAGCTACCTGATGGTCAACCATGTAACCGTCCATCTCAGCCAAAAATTTCTTTGGTGTTACAGTACCTCCTGGTTTGAATCGCTTCGGTTTATCTTCATTCATCCGAATTACATTATAAAACGGTATGGATTCATTCGGCAATGTTGTAGAATTATGCATCTGTGCCGCCGATATCTGATCTGCACTATTATTCACACCCTTGAATAAACCCATTCCTTCTCCTTCTATCTTAAGATCATAAGGATTAACGTAGCTTTTTTTTATTGCATCTGTTTTTATTCCTAAATCCTGAAAGTCATCCTGTAATTCCAGTTTCACAATCTTTTCTCTCAACTCATGTATAAGGTCGTCATGTATATCTACTTTTATCTTCGTCTTTTGCATCTTATGCGACCATTCCTCGATCCTATCTGACGTCCTATCCTCATTCCTCCGTACCTCCTCTTGGACCGTGACTATTCCATCGAATGCCTGTTTTCTGACCTCAGATATTCGCTTATCCACGTTGGTAACCATTTCCTGTTTCAACGCGCTGGTTTGGTTCCGAATGTCATGCATATCGACCTGAGTCTGATGGACCTCCTTCTTAACATCTTCTATTATCCTATCTGTACGTTCCTGGTGATCTGTCACCGTTTGAATATGAACATCGATTTGTTCCACCATACTTAATGTCTGAGCCTCAACACGTTCGACGCGCTCAATTACCGTGCCTAACGAGTTTTCTAGCCGTTCCTGTTTTTCGTGCGTATTATCCAGTCGTTTTTCTAACTGTGCTGTGTTCCTTTCACATTGTGTCTGGTACCCCGTTATCTGTCCTACCAGTTCATCATAACGTTCGATTGTTTCCTCCAACCGTACGTTAAAGTTCCCCATCTGTTTATTAATTTCATCTCTCCCTTCCTTACACTCCTTCTGTATTCTCTCCATATGTTCATTAACCTGATCTAATTTCTGATCAATCATGTCCTTAACTGTTTCATAACTCTGATCTATTTTCTGATCAATCATGTCCTTAACTGTTTCACTACTCTTTTTAATGTCTTCACTATTCTGACCTATCTTCTGATCAATCACTTTAATGTCTTCACTATTCTGACCTATCTTCTGATCAATCACTTTAATGTCTTCACTATTCTGACCTATCTTCTGATCAATCACTTTAATGTCTTCACTATTCTGACCTATCATATTTTTAACTTCCTCTATCATAGCCCTCATGGCTTCCATATCCATTTCACACAATATTTCAATAAAATGGGCCCCCCTTAACTCGAACCTCGGATTAGGAGAAATCAAATTGAAAATGAATCCAATTCAAGGTCAACTTAATCCAAAATCATAAAATTTTCACAACAATGTGACTTGAATTAATTATATAGCCTGAATACAGCTATCTCAAAATTATTCAACAGTATAATTTATCAAGGGTACTTTTCATCACAATATTTTAAATATGTAGCCTATCATTATTATATTTATATTTATTATTATTATTATTATTATTATTATTATTATTACTAATTTTGAATAAGTTCGTATAATAAAAATACCGCAAGTTAAATACCAACACAGGTGGTATATGCCAATAAATTAGGCCATGCTTCCAGTATTGAGGCAGATACACCTAATACACTGGGTAATATCGTCCCAAAACTTTCCACATGAATCCTAACTTACTGCCACTTAACAACAAACACTAAAGGCCTGAGGTCACCTTTACCTACCGCGAAACACTAACACAAATTTAATAAATGATTCACTATGAGTAATGAGGCCTGTTACAACCAGTACCTCCTGACAAGTACCCATGAATACGATTACCTGAAGGGTATCGATATTCATTTTTCCTCAGATTTGGGAAAACCATTTTATTGTTTCCCGGGATTTAATTAAATCCCTACATGATTTTGGGTACCTCAATTACTATGAATGACTGTCCTGGTTATCGTCACATAGACTATAACCACGACTATGTTTTCATTTTGCCATAAATATCACATTAATTTTAATCTGTCATTCACTTCTCATACTGATCCAATTATCAACATCCCATAAATTGAACAACCATCGTGTTCCTCCATATAATAATTGGTCAGTCCTATATTCCTAAATATGGCATTACCATGCCTGACGCCCATTTTCGCAAAAGTTATCATTTGAAATTATCTCTATCGAAAACATCGAAAAAATTCCGAAAATGCCGAAAATACCTAACATTGTAAATGCCTAAAAATGCCGAAAATGCCCCACGTTGGGCGCCAAATGCTACCTTTCCACCCCACACCATTTGCCGCATAGAACCAAATGACAGCATGATAATCCCTTAAAAAAATCGGGATACTGCCATATAGCACCATACGCCAAAGCGCCTGATGGAAAGGGACCTTTTTAGTCTAGAGTCAAATGCCACCTCATCAGGAAGGAACAAAAAAATTCAGAATGATGGGTGAGCAAATGCTCTTCCGACCGTGCAAGGGTCTACTGCACCCTTCCGTTCCAAAGAATCAAACCACCGACCTCCCAAGGCCATGGTACGTTCGCGGCAGAAGATCAAAGAAAATAACACATAGCTAGCTTAAAGGCATAAATGAACGGAAGGAAACCTGGGATACAATGTTATTCGGCAAAATGACAGGCAGGCAAAAATTTAAATACCTATTTATTGAGCCTTGATAAATCAAATTAATTAAAGGTTGATCCTGAATATTTATAGTATATTAATATTGAATATGCAATGTCCAATGGACTAAATACAAATTGTAAAGTGTCAAAAATTTTATTTCTCCTTTACTTCTTTCTTCTTCCCGACATGATGATAAATATTACATCATAATTTGTATAACATACTTTTCAAATAAAAAAATCAGAAATATCCTTATAAATGCGACGGTTATCATTAGTAACTTTCTTCACTATCAGAAGAAGCAATTATTTATACAACAAATTAAATTGAAGATAACTTGAAGTGGTCACCTAGCTAAATTAATTATATTACAAAAATAAACAAAGAATAAATGAATGCTAGTCGTTATAATCCTAATCAAAATAAAATGACTGATGTTGGGTCCAGAAATCGAACCCACATCCCAATGGATCCAATGACAAAAATTACGAAAAATAAACTCGATTTGTCATCCACATAAAGAGTAAAACACGACTAAAAGAATGTATAAAAAGGAAAATATGTACACAATATGAAAATAAACAATAACAATATATACATGCAATTGGCTGTATATTAAAAAAAATGTGACAACAAAAATCCATGGTTGCCTCAGAACTCGAACCAATGATATCCAAGATGGCATCGACAAACGGGACTAATAAAACTGCCTTTCTTAATTAATCATATGGTCAACAAATAAATGATAATACTGGCGTTCCAGTTAGTTAAATATTATTATAAGATCATACATGAAAAAGTCAAAGAACCCTTTAAACAATAATCAGTGTCGCACGGCCTTCATTCTAAGTGGAATAGCTCGAACAATACAGCATACAGTAATCCTTTAAAAGGGACAAACCTTCTTCACTCTCCCCTCATCATAAATCTCTGGACGTCAAAGCCCGGGTAAATAATGGCCCAGTGTGGCAGAAATATCCTTTCAACATCTCAAGGTGAAAGCAAATCGTTTCCCTTGGAACACATATTTGTTAAATAATCTTATTTCATTATATATTCTCATATCATATTTCCAAAGCTCCACTGGCTTATAAATTCACTGTCCTGCCATAATTCTATAATACAATATCAATCCACTGTTCATTTTCTTATATTCACATCCATCAACTCAGAATGACCGGCTTCGATTCCATCCGATTACAGAATACAGCCTAGGTTTTTCCTACGTTTTAAAATCAAATCAATAAAATCAAATATGGATTTGAAACATATCCATAACGTTTTTCGCATATATAGAAAGGGAAAATATTTCACATAAAAGGAAAACGCTGATCTCAATAGGAGGGCGTCTGTTCGATGTCTAGGCATGTCACAAGTTACGCATATAATTAATACAGCCATCTACAAATATATCATCATGCGAATTACATGAAAATAAGAGTGCCTTGCTATCCTAATGTTAACAGTCGATAATCCATTTTTACAAGCATAATCACATGCATTATCATAATAAGCTTGGATATCACGTAAATAGATATACAAAATTACGGCTCGGCTCAGTGCCAAAAACAAATCCACTATCTATTACATTTAGGCCTACCTAATCTAAGCACTCTCAAACTAACTAATATTTTATCATCACGTCAAATACATGCATTACGTTAATTATATATATATTTAAGCCCATGGAGTAGACTATAAATTCCATGAAATGAACATAAATGAATATGAAGACCACTCACAAGTTCTCTTTCTAATTAAAAAAAATACGTGCAATTTACATGTCTAACCTAATTTACGTGATCTGCATAATGAATAACCGCGCATTTATTAAAAAATTATTTCATTTTAGTACTTATCATCATGTCGTAACAATCCAAGGTTCGGGTCCCGGGTAAGACCCTCATTCTTTCCTTTTAAGCTTCCATGGTGTTGACGTTGGTCACGGGTTCATGTCCGTTGCTACTCCCACTGAGCTCGTTCATATTCCAATGGTTATCTTCTACACTTATAAAAGTTTTTATGAGATTAAGACTTGTTGCGTCACTTTAACACACAAAATACAATTAATTGCACTATAATGAAATTAATACTTGTTGCATCATTTAAAAAATTACAATTATACCGTTCTTGCGATCACATAACTTCAACCTTTTTTAAATACTATTGTTTGTAGACAATTACAATATTCTCGAAGATATAAACTGTACATTTACAGTCTGAAACACTAAATAGATCAGAACACCATCAAACCGTGGTTCTGCTTTGGATCCTTCGCGTGAAGTGGATGGGTTGTCATCATCGCGGTTCCTTTTATAAACTTTCCCCCTTCCATGCAAGAGACAATGGATAGTCCCCACTACTTTTTTTTAATTAATAGTTCCACGTGTCGTATGACATCGGTAATACACTCAAACGTGTGACTCAGATTCTTAAGTAGTCTGGTTATGTGCGGAACCTGAAATGTTCGGCCATTTATTTAAAATTAATTATCAAAATAATGCCCCAACAATGTCTTCCATGAGGGTGCTGCGTACAAGGGACGCTTAGCTTGTTATATAATGCAACGATTGCGTATTCTTCCACACGTTAATATATTATAAAGAATTAGAATTTTGGCAGATGTCTATAATTAAATCATATAACATCCCGAGGTTTCTCATATTAAATACTATGCATGTCTCGAAATCTCATCATAATAATGCGATTCGCGAGCTGGCAACATCGTGTTCGGCCATTTTTTCAACGGGTGACGGTATCATTATCGATTTTTCTGGCTTGAGATTTTCTTCCCTCTCTCTCTATCTTTGTATCCTTTTAGTTAAGACGGAGTGGTGTTTAGCAGGTTACAAAGGTTGTGTAAGCATGTGCAACCTAATGCAATTTTTTGTAACAAGTACGAGGGAGCTTTACAAAGGTTTTTCACTGCCAAATAATTAATAAATAAATATGTACATGACCGATAAGGTCACAATACATACATACATACATGACTGACATTATATAAGAAAGGAGGCCTAAACAACGTATAAGAATGGATGTCAATAGAAGACCAAGATATTTCTTCGAAATTCTAAGGGGACGAATTGAGAAATAGGGAAGGTCATTGGGAAATAAGAAATAGAAGGGGCCCATCAGTATTGATTCAAAAACCAGTACCTACTTAACACGGAACAGTCATTAGGTCTTCAATTTCTTTTAAAAATTCTTCCCGTGGAAAGAAAATTTCAAGACATAAACATGGGACGTATACACAATGTTATTGGGAGCGATGTCAAGGAGCTGGGGTAGAATATTTTAATACAGTGACATAGAGGCTCTGTGGGTGCTAACAAGTGCTAACTTAACCAGGGGGCTATTTCCAGAACATTGCGTGCTCACACCACCAGTAGTACCTGGCGCCGAACAAGTAGGGCTGACCTCGTGCCCTTGCACGGGATGGAATAACAATAACTGGCTCATCTACAGGTGTTCTTAGCATTTTTATGTTTGTCAGCAAGTGGGTAACCTAAGGTAGTGTGAAGTAAAAGAGACGACGAGACAAACCATTTATTCAACCTATACCGATACTCCCCAGCGTCCTTTTGTTTGTTATTAGTTTTACAGTCACCCTGGTTCAGAGGTACAGCCCCAGCGTGGTAGTGGTGGTGATTATGGTTTCAAGAGGAAGTACAACTAAGCAGCCATCTTCTATTAACACTAATCAGATGGAGAAACATCGAAGGGGCCCGACACTTCGAAAAACATTTTCGGCCGAAGAAAGACAAGGGCTACGAAGGGGTCGGAAAAGAACAAGAGTTGACCAAGGGTGGTTGAATAGAATCGATGAAAGTAAGGAGGCTGGCACAAGTGGAAACAGTGCCAAGACTCAGCTAAGGACCCTGTGGTCGCCAACCCACGCTTCCAAGTTAAGAGCCCCTGAGGCCCCTTTTATTACGATAGGGAGGGGATAGCGTGGGTGTTATTTTACCGGCCCCACCCGGAAGGGTAAGAGACCCACCATTTGCCTGGTTTGAAATATCACGGGGGCTCTAGATTAGCCTATTACTGCTTCTGCCTACCTATACCACGCTCCACCAAGCAAGTAATTGGGCGGTTTGGGTCACGTACTGCAGCTATCAGCTTGTATTCGGGAGGTAGTGGGTTCGAACCCCACTCTTGGTAGCCCTGAAGATGGTTTTCCGGGTTTTCCATTTTCACACTAAGAACATGCTGGGGGCTGTACCTAAATTTAAGGCCACGGTCACTTCCTTCCCACTTCTGGCCCTTTACTATATATACATCATCACCATAAGACCTATCTGTGTCGGTGCGACGTAAAGCAAACTGAGAAATACCAGGCTCTTCGTGGTCAGTTTTTAAAATTCCGTACCCTGATGAAGTACGGCGGGCCTCCTAGACGGTGACGCACTGTTTCAGGCCAAGAGATTTGTAGCCGTGATTTTTTTTTGCTAGGGGCTTTACGTCGCACCGACACAGATAGGTCTTATGGCGACGATGGGATAGGAAAGGCCTAGGAGTTGGAAGGAAGCGGCCGTGGCCTTAATTAAGGTACAGCCCCAGCATTTGCCTGGTGTGAAAATGGGAAACCACGGAAAACCATTTTTCAGGGCTGCCGATAGTGGGATTCGAACCTACTATCTCCCGGATGCAAGCTTACAGCCGCGCGCCTCTACACGCACGGCCAACTCGCCCGGTTAGCGGTGATTTGAGGTGCGGCTGAAGATGATGCCTTTGCTGGCGAGACTTGGTGTTTACTGTGCACTATTAGTACGTTTACATGCAGGATTTAGATCGATCTGAGTACACTTCCCGTATTGAAGACGCCATGTAAACGGGGATTCAGTTCGGATTGAGTCTCAAGGTCGATACGGTAAAATCTGGGATCGTATCGTACTCGGTTCGAATTGAGTTCCATGTAAACGCGGATCGTACTGAGATCGTATTGAAAACACCTGCGCACACACTCCATGTTTGTTCTGTCGAAATAACAAATATAATAAGCCAATACATATATTTAGCTGTATAAACGATCAACAACTGCCATCATATTACAAGACGGCCAGCCCTTGCCATTAACAAAATCACGATAATCTTCTGTTGGGGATAAAATTGGAATGTGCGTTCCATCTATTGCACCAATTACATATGGAATACCACACATACTTTCAAAATCGAAAGTTATCTCCTGGGCTTCTACTGCATTTGGCGTTTTTAAATTCTAAGAGGTGATATCGATTTTACTACAATTCTGCATCGTTCGCATACGTCCATGTTACCTGGCGAATTCAGTACGATACTCAAATGCTACATGTAAACGGGGATCGTATTCAATATGGCAAGTGTACTCAAATCGATCTCAATCCATGTCTTCTGGAATGGGCTAGAACAATTTTGTTACATGCATTGATCTGTTTCAGTCTTATCCTTGTCTTTGACATAATATGAAAGTGACTGAAGTATGAGCGAAGCTAGTAACGCCATTCCTTATGCAGCCAGTCCCTGCTATGAATGGTGTGAAAATGTCGCTCATAGAGTCGGTTGGTGCATGCATTTCAGTGGGTTTAACAGACTGATACTGTATACATGGTGGTCGGAAACAACGTGAGCCGAGTATATGAGCGTTAGAGGGTTGGTCGTACTGATAAATACTTTGAAAAAATAATAATAATTCGATACTTGGCGCTGTTGCCATTTTATCAGCTGCTGAAATTAACCAAACAGATCGCTACTTCGGCGATTTCAAAGGGGCTTTGCGAGGCGGAGTTGCTAAATCTGCCCGAGGCTTTAGACCGGCTTGAAAGCATCAATCTTAATAAAACTTCTCCAGGGGAGAGATTCAACACTGACAGGATCGCTCCATAGCAAGTTGCTGCGTTGACACCGGCTGCGTTTGAAATTGATTTCTCAGCATGGCTCTTTAGCCTGTCTTTAGCTGCGTGAAGATTTAGCAACCCCGCCTCGCAAAGCCCCTTTGAATTCGCCCGCGAAGTTATCTGATTGGCTAACTTCAGTAGCTAATAAAATGACAGCGACACGAGATATTGAATTACTTTTTTCAAATTATTGATCGGTATAGCCAACCCTCTAACGGTTCACGTTGTTTCCCACCCCGCTGTATAATAGCAACATCTGCCTCAGTGAGGGAAGCAACGGGAATCTACCTCACTCTTCATTTCCCTAGTACGTCTCTTCAGTGATGCCAACTATGACAGTTAATGGTGGAGCTGTTGAGGATTCAACTAGCCTTCGGGCTGAGGACTAGATGTACATACGAAGGGTGGGAAGGGGGCGGATGTGGCCTGGCAGGTGGTGAGAATGAAAAAGCACAGAAAACCATTTTCAGGACAGCCAACGGTGGGATCTTAACCCGCTCGCCTTCCTAGTGCAGAGGTGCACAATAGCGATTTTCTCCGTGTTCATCTTTTGTACTTGACTTCCTTTCGGCAGTTCTTGAGCTGTTTTGAGTTCGACAATATTACATTTGTGAGGCCTGTTGATTCTTCCAGTTCCACATCTTTTATTGTCCTTCTCTTTCTTTTGTCACTGCCATCATTTATCTTTCTCTTACGGTTTACAGTTAAGAGGGGACAACATTTCACCTTCTTCTAACGCCATTCTCACTACCCGGTGGGGTCGCTGGGGTGAACTGTGCCACACATGTGGATTTGTTCCTGTTTAACGGCCGCATGTCACTCCTGACGCTCCTCCACCTGTGGGTGGGGGTGGTAGAATAACACCCACGGTATCCCCTGCATGTCGTAAGAGGCGACTAAAAGGGGCCGCAGGGGCTCTGAACTGTGGAGCGTGGGTTGGCGACCACGGGGCCCTTAGCCGAGTCCTAGCATTGCTTCCACTTACTTGTGCTAGGCTCCTCACTTTCATCTATCCTTATCGACCTCCCTTGGTCAACTCTTGTTCTTTTCCGACCCCGACGGTATTACGTATCGAGGCCTAGAGAGTCTTTCATTTTTCACGCCCTTCGTGGTCCTTGTCTTCCTTTGGCCGATACCTTCATTTTTCGAAATGTCGGGCCCCTTCCATTTTTTCTCTCTGATTAGTGTTATATAGAGGATGGTTGCCCAGTTGTTCTTCTCTTAAAAACAATAATCACCACCACCACCACTCCTGACACTCCCTAGTGGGTGGGGGCAATAGAATACGTCAACGGTATCTCCTACATGTAGTAACAGGTGTCTAAAAGGGGGTACGAAGGGCTCTCAACTTGGGAGCATGGGTTGGTGGCCACAGGGCCTCTAGCTGAGCCTGGCATTGCTTCCATTAGTTTGTCCTAGTATCCTCATCTTGATATATCCTATAGGCCCTCCCATGGTGAACTCCTGTTTTCTTCTGGTCTTAACGGTATTAGGTTTGTGCACCTTGAGATTCTTTTATTTTCATACCTTTCGTGACACTTCCTTTTTATTCATTCTTCAATGGGATAGTACATACTTTTGTTTTCCTTTGATAATGGTTATGAGAGGATGCTTGGCCAGTTGTACTTTCACTTAAATAATAATCGCCACCACCACAACGGGGTTAAAAGTCAGGTTGTGAGTTTCGCTAATAGAAAAAAATCCTCTCAGTTTTAATTACTGCGTTGGTGGGGTAAGTTCCGTATGGGGATCGCTCTAAGCACCAAATCTGACCTTCATTGGGGTAATCACATAAACGAGACTGGAAATAAAGGGTACAGATCTCTGCACATGGTTATGAGGGTATTTAGGGCTTGTAGTTAGGATGTAAAGGAAAGGGCATATACGTCTCTGCTAAGACCCCAACTAGAGTATGGTTCCGGTGTATGGGGCCCACACCAGAATTACTTGATTTGAGAACTGGAAAAAATCAAAGAATAGCAGCTCAATTTGTTCTGGGTGATTTCCGACGAAATATTAGTGTTAAAAAGTTGCAAAGTTTGGAATGGAAAGACTTGGGAGAAAGGAAACGAGCTGCTCGACTAAGTGGTATGTTCCGAGCTGTCAGTGGAGAAATGGCGTGGAATGACATTAGTAGACGAATACATTTCAGTGTTTTTTTTTAAGTAGGAAAGATCAGAATCTTTGGTGGCCGATAAATAATGAAAATTGCTAACTCTTCCTAAAAATCGGGAGGAAGTTCACGACTCTCTGGCCATTATAGATATAAGATCCAACCAGGAGGGTAATATGCTTTTGGTCAACGGCGGCGAAATGCATATCATTATTTATTCTATTGAATCTAATTTAAAGTTTTCTTGTGACAGAGTGACAATTTTTATGGATAGAACATTCAAATACTCTTCTAAATTTCCTTTATCAGCTCTTCACAATCCACGCGGAAGATGACGAGCGCATTACGACTCGTTTTGGGGCGAGGAGAGTAACAGAACAGAACAGAACAGAACCTGCCCCCGAGCTACTTATCTTCGGAATATCCTATCGTACAGCGTTCATAAGCGCAGCTCGGATACATGACCCCCCATCCTTACGTCACGAACAATTTTTGTCTGTTCATGTGACGTTAATAATAATAATAATAATAATAATAATAATAATAATAATAATAATAACGCAAAACTCAGACATTATTGCACTGTCATTAGATCAGAGGCTTTGTATGCAGCGGAATGCCTTGCTATGAACAAGAAAGGCCTGATAGAAAACTGGAAATTAAAGAAAGAAAGATCTTAAGGAAAATTCTTGGCGTAATTAAAGACAAAGATGAATATAGACGTCGGCATAACCATGAACACCGGGCGAGTTGGCTGTGCGGTTAGGAGCGCGCAGCTTTGAGCTTGCATCCGGGAGATAATGGGTTTGAATCCCACTGTCGGCAGCCCTGAATATGGTTTTCCGTGGTTTCCCCATTTTCAGACCAGGCAAATGCTGGAGCTGTACCTTAATTAAGGCCACGGCCGCTTACCCCTTCCCAGGCCTTTCCTATCCTATCGTCGCCATAAGACCTATCTGTGTCGGTGCGACGTAAAGCAATTAGCAAATTAGCAAAAAAAAAGGAAAAACAACATGAGCCGTATACTCATGTCCAGAAGATCTCTGATGTAATGCGGAGAAGGAGAATTGCATTTTATGTCCACTTGCTAAGAATGAAACCCACACGATTATCGAACGAGACCTTTACCTATTTTAAAGATAAGAAGATCCAGCCAACTTGGTTCAAGGAGGTGAAAAGGGACCTACAGGAGATGGGGATCACTTATGAAGATATAGAAAACATAACCCATCCAGGAGGAAACTGAAAGACCACCAGGGTTTTTAAGAAAGGCCAAAGTTGAAGACGGAAAACACCTGGACGAAGGAAAGGGAAAAGCAACACCGGCAACGAATGAAGGAACACCGGGCAAAGATCAAAGCGCAGAGAAGACAGCTGAAGTAACGTGGTCCTTAGTAGGCATAATAATAATAATAATAATAATAATAATAATAATAATAATAATAATAATAATAATAATAATAATAATAATAATAATAACTTCGTGTAACCTCCGTGACTCAGGTGACAGCACGCCAGCTTCTCACCGCTGGGTTATGTGGTTCAAATCCTGGTCACTCCATGTGAGATTTGTGTTGGACAAAGAGGAGACAGGACAGGTTTTTCTCCAGGTACTGTGGTTTTCCCTGTCATTTTCCATTCCAGCAACACTCTCCAATATCATTTCATTCCATCTGTCAGTCATTAATCATTGTCCCAGAGCAGTGCAACAAGCTTCGGCAACCGGCACAATTTCTATCCTCGTTGTTAAATGGGGGCTTACTTAATTTCATTCCTGACTCCGTTGAAATTAGAAACAGGCTATGGATTTTCGTTTTCAATAATTTCGTGTGGCTATTTCTAGCCTGGTGCAACCTTTCTAAGACAGAATCTCCGACGAGGGTGTGCGGCATCTGTCGTGTATAGGATACTGCGTGTTTATGTTATGGAGGATAATGTTGAGTGTGGTGTGCGAGTTGCAGGGATGTTGGGGAACGTGCAAACACCCAGTTCCCGGGCGGAATTAACCATTTAAGGTTAACATCTGCGAACCGGCCGGGAATCGAACCCGAGAAGGATATGTGTAGTAGCCGAACATCTGGCTTTTCATCCTAGGAGAAATTTCGACTTGAAAAATCACCTGACAGCAGGGTAGATACATGGCTTTAAAATCCTGGTCGAAACTCGAATTGAATAGAAACAAGAAAGAATTGAATAGAAAGAAAGTAGTAATTTTTTTAATGAAAAGGAACCATTGCCGCTTGAAC
Organism: Anabrus simplex; assembly: GCF_040414725.1. Taxonomy (NCBI): domain Eukaryota; kingdom Metazoa; phylum Arthropoda; class Insecta; order Orthoptera; family Tettigoniidae; genus Anabrus; species Anabrus simplex. The sequence goes on along the minus strand of NC_090271.1, from coordinate 263,120,117 downwards.
TAGCGAGGTAGGGTCAATATGGATCTTGCAAAGATTGGAATAAGACCTATTTTACCTACATAACTAACCCCATGGCGCTACAGTCCTTGAAGGGCCTTGGCCTGCCAAGCGACAACTGCTCAGCCCGAAGGCCTGCAGATTACGAGGTGTCGTGTGGTCAGCACGACGAATCTTCTCGGCCGTTATTCTTGGCTTTCTAAACCGGAATTTACCTACATTTTTGGCCCAATTTGAGATGTTGTGGCTCAAGTTGTGTCGGAAGAAGAGGGGAGTGATGTGGTCGCAGGGAGAGGAAATGAGATACGAGACATAGTTATGTTTACCACAGATTCACTGATATCTTGGAATTTCAGTGACTTGAGAAACTAATGCACTTTAAAAAAATACAAGTTTAAGTGCATGTATTCAGAGACATAGTCGATGAAATAAAACACAACCTATTGTTGAAAAGTCGACCTTCTTCGAACTTCAAGTAATTTTACACGTTTGTATTGTTTGAAATTGGGGCATCGATTAACTATCAGTCTATATATTTTGATAGCAAATCGTGGTTGATCCGTAATTAGTGATGGCAAAAGTTTTCAAAATATCGATATATCCGTCTTTCGATACATCGGTATTAAACTATCGATGCCATTGAAATATCGGTCTTCAAAATATCAATATATCGCCGATATATCCATTTTAAAAATATTTGTGCTATTATCCATTATTGCAAGTCTAGTTTTACATTTAACACAATTATTAAAGGATTCATTAGGTTTAATAAGTCTTGACACAGATCAGAAAGCAAGCTTAAAACAATGACAAGTAACACGACTTTTTCACTACAATAACACATTATAAAAACATTTACAGCCGAAAGATGTTACGATACATAGAAAAACAGTATATGCAAGGTGTCTAGTAACGAGCTAATAACTTACGCCGAAAAACCATATGAAAAAACTACAAACGTATAATTTGTGTACGAAGTACATCTGATAATTACCAGAGCTTTATAAAATAATTAAACATTTTCTTCCCAACTTCTTCCTCAGCACTGCAATTCCATTTGTTAAAAAAACATGATGATCTTAGGTCAATTTCCAATACCTCTTAGGTAAGCCATTTAGAAAAAGCTGCTTGAATAACAGTTTGCCATTTAATCTGTTTCTCTTTTCTATGATGGTGTTACAGGCCTTTGAAAACAGTCTCTCTGCTGAGACAGAGGTCGCTATAATGCTCAAGTATTTCCAGGCCAACGTTGCGACGTACCCACTTTGCCCACAGATGTATGACAAATTTATAACGTGGCATAAATAAATGATATGTCATTGTTTCTCCAGAAACAGTATCTCAAGGGCGCCAGTCTTCAAGCTTATGGCTTGAAAACAAAAGTAGATAATTAATAATAATAATAATAATAATAATAATAATAATAATAATAATAATAATAATAATAATAAATAAAAATACGTAATGAGACTCAAAAAACTCCCAGGGGTGGGGTGAACGGAACACAAATCATTAAGTACACTAACTTGGAATTTAAGGATCATTCATAATCATTTCGTAAAATACAAATTAAAGCAGCTGTTTATTAAGATGAAAAACGTGACGTAATGGCGTATTAACGAAATCTGAACTTACGGAAGCAAAAGAAAATTGAATGAAATTAATTTTAAAAATGAACTGTTGCGCGAAGACTTGCAGTAACTTATGCCATAAGCTCACCAAATGTAGACTCTGTTGTCTTGAAGCTGAAGATGGGTGGATCTCTCGTACAGGCTGCCTCATCTGTTGTTGGATTCCAGTCCTACATCCACATTTCCTGTCTTTAACACTTCCTATTGTACTCCTTACATAAAGTCGTAATGAGTCCTAATTTTAAGTGCCAAACCACCATGGGTTATGTTCATGGAGAGAATACCTTCGTATTCTTCCGTATTACGGAACAGTAGCGTAGCTAAATTCATAATAAAAGCTCTCCTCCCCTATACCAGTCAGAACCGGTCTCCCGTTGACTACCTCTCGTCATTGAGATAACAAGTCCCAATGAGAGTAACTTTTGAGTAGAATATACTCAGATGCGAAGTGAACTAAGTTAAAATCTTCTCCGATGTGTAGACGTAGAATCGTAGTAAGAGTATCTTCCAAGCGTGAGAATCGGAATCAGAATGTCCGAATCTCCGAATGTGAGTCTGAATGAGAATGTCCTCTCCAGCCCTTGTCGGTGGTATATATTGGTTCAAAAGTCTCCTTCCATCAGCCATATCACATGGTCCAGTAAGATTCGAGGTCTCATCCCTTCTCCCTTGTATAGCTGTGCATCCATCACGTTGCTTCATTACGTTCATTCACATAGGCTGAACTTTCCCGCTGAAATAAAGCGTCTCGAAGCTGAGTTTGAAAAGTGGGTGTTAATAATGTATCAACTGTCTTTTCATGAGGTGGAGAGGGTAATATCTCTCGTAACCTCGATGACGTACTTTTCCTGGAACTGGGCTGAAATTAGCCTGCTGACTCTGGTCACCTCACAACGGCTATTGGAAAATTTACTGCAAGTTATAAATATGCGTGATGTTGAAATACTTTACCCAATAATTTGTTCGTTCAGAATACGTTATAGCCGCGATACAAAGAAATGAAATGATGATTGAAATGGATGATAAAAGCCCTATATATATACATATTAATTTAAAATGACCTATCAGTGATTAAATATATACATATTATCAATTAAATATATAGTTCAATAATTAAAAATGTACAGTGATGTCCCAAACATCACAACGTGTAAAGCTATGCATCCTAGGTAGGCACGATGAATGATTTGTGACATTATCACTGTATTTACGGGAGTGAATTGAGAAATTAAAATTCAAATTTCGTAACTGTAGCATGCAAATTTTGAAAGGGCCTGAAAATAAACCACATCGTAGCCAAAAGTATTAAATTAGACAGAAATATCGATATATTGGTCACAAAATATCGATATCAACAATATATCGGATCTCAAAATATCGATGTCAAGATATCGATATTTCCATCTCAAAATATCGATATATCGTTATTCGTTTGCTATTTCTATACGTAATATTTCTTCACGGTGCCACCGTGGGTCTCGTTGAGGTTAGACCCGGTTGCTTGAGTATAAAAAAGCTGTCATATCGATACGCCTGTTACATGCGTCAGTGGCCTGGCCGGATTCACGGTTCTTGGTTGTTTATATAAAACGCACACATTGTTACATTATTCTGTATCAATGTTTTGTTAATATCAACATTTTAGCATGTTAATGTAATTTGGTTTAATCCGCAATCATATGCGCAATGGGGATCTGTCACGCGCCTATGGAAATGTTCGTCACAAATCAAGATCTCTTACATAAGATGATCACAGATTAATATGACATCTGACTCTATGACTACTCGCTGTGGGTGGAGCGGTAGAATTTATGCATAGTATTCCCTGCCTGTCGTAAAGAGTGACTAAAAGGGAGACGCAGGTGCTTTAATCTTAGGGAGCGTGGTTTGGCGATCGCGGGGTCCGTATCTGAGTCTGGTGTTGCTTACACTTACTTATACCAGGCTCTACACTTCCATCTCACCTATCCTACCTTCCTTGACCAACTCTTGTTCCCTTCCAATCCCAGCGGAGTTAGATTTGTGAAACCTAAGGAGTTATTTTTACAGTTTTGTTTTACATCGCACCGGCTCAGATAGGTCTTATGGCGACTATGGGATACGAAAGGGCTAGGAATGGCCGTGGTCTTAATTAAGGTACAACCCTAGCGTTTGCCTGGTATGAAAGGAGGAAACCACGGAAAACCGTCGTCAGGGCTGCCGACAGTGGAGTTCGAACCCACTACCTCCAGAAAACAAGCTCACAGCTGTGCGCCCCTAACCGCACGGCCAACTCGACTGGTGGTTCAGGGAGTAGTTGTACCCCCTCTCAAAGGAATAGTCACTATCAAACTTCACTCTGTGGTCAGCATTCGGACCAAGAGATTTCAGGTTCGATTCCCGGCCGAAACGTAGGATTTTAACTATGAATAATAATAATAATAATAATAATAATAATAATAATAATAATAATAATAATAATAATAATAATAATAATTGTACCGGGCGGTACACCTCCACGCCGCTAATTTAAAATGTGCGCCAATTGAAACTCCTCTGCTGGAGGAAGTCTGAACCTTATTGATGGTATTAATTTTCAAGTTTCTCAGAAGATGTCACTACCTGTAAATTTTGGAGTTTTAGAACTGTGTCATTTTTGATGTGTTTTTGTTTTGCTTGAAGTAAGAAGTGTGAACTTTCTCTTCTAGAGGACACTACTGAAGATCAACAATAGTGCACCCTAGTGCGGAGTGAAAGAACTTTTTTTTGGAGAAATTTTTATTTCAAAAGTTTGTTTCTTGTTAAATTTCTTTCTGTTATTGTTTAAGTTGGCTGTATACCCCTCTCTTTCCCCTTGTTTTGTATGTATCCAATCCCGAATTTCTTCAATTTATTTCTGACCAATCCGAGGTATCTTCCCCCAACTTGAATATGTTGCTGTATCCTACCCAATAAAAAGTTTGTGGGAGGGTGTTTTCATTCCCCTAACGCCTAGAACCTTCCGCGAGAGTATATAAACTGCTGATTTTTGGGTCTCTGCGCCACTTCTGTTCCATCTTTCTGTGTGTAAAGTTCATAGCAGGGGGCGGGAAGCGCCTCTTTCTCCGGCAGCGGTCAACAGCCAGGTAATGGCCGATTAATTACTTCTTTTCTTGCTTGCTCAGCAGTTTAACTCTCGGGGCGGGTCCGAAGTTTTTTCCATTATGTAACCTTCCTTAAAATGTAAAGAATCTTGTATCTATTTCATCTTTTAAACTGCGTATTGGGATAGAGAGTGCTTAAACCTCTCGATCTCCCACTCATATTGTTTTGAGGTGAACTTTTTTTTCTCAACCTATTCTTCCTTAACATTATGTAAATTTGGTTCTTTTCTAAAGTCACCTCCGTAGTATGGGATTAGCCCTTGCATCAGTGGCCTAAGAGCCAAATTAGGTTTTAAAAACAAAGTGTATTAGGAGTGCAGATCGCCTCCTCTCAAATTGTTATTTTGGAGGTCATGTAATCAACCTTCTTTTCATTTAATAGACCTCAGTAGGTTGGGTATTTTACCCCTGTGTCTATGTCCAGTGAGGACAACTCGAAGGTGGAGTTTGGTGTGGCCTTTGAGAGGCTTAAAGTTGAGAGCGAGTGGCTCTTTTTGAAAATTGAGTGTTGTATGCCTCGTGGAGGCTTTTCAGTGTAATTTGGAGCAAGGGCTCCTAGGCCTGAATGGGGTTTTCTGCCCCTCTGTTGAAACTTGTGTTTGGGGTAAAACTGAGCTGATTGCCCAAGCATTGTGAAGTCAGGGCGCGAAGCCCAAATCCTGTAAATATTGTAACTACCCTTTTGACTTGCTACTTTGTACCTGCCATGCTTGTTATTTCCTTATTTTGAAAAGAAAATATAACCTTGTTAAATTTTAAATTAATTTTACTCTCGTAGCTTGAGACCCGTTCACACCCGCACCTTCTTTCACCTCTACCTACCGCTAAAACACGGTAACAATAATAATAATAATAATAATAATAATAATAATAATAATAATAATAATAATAATAATAATAATAATAATAATAATAATAATAATTGTTACGGAGGTTTCCGTGGTAGTTAGAGGTGAAAGAAGGTGCGGGTGTGAAAGGGTCTCAAGCTACGACATTAGAGTTCATGTAAAATTTAACAAGGTTATATTTTCTTTATAAAATCAAAAAAATAACAAGCATGGCAGGTACAGAGTAGCAAGGCCACTATTCGAGAATGTACAATTACAGAGTTACCGGATGGGCTCCGAGAGCCAAACCCACAATACTTGAACAATTAGCCCAATTTTACAATATACAGGAATTCAACAAAGGGGCAGAAGACCCCAATCATGCCCAGGAGCACTTGCTCCAAAATTACACAGTAAAGCCTGCTCGAGGCACACAGAAATCAAATTTCAAAAGAGCAATACGCTCTCAATGTTCTGGCCTATTAAAGACCACACCAAACTTGACTTTCAAGCTGTCCTCTAAGGACATAAACACAGGGGTAAGATACCCAACCTACTGAGGCCTATTAAATGAGAAAAGATTAATTACATGGCCTCTAAACTACCAATTTGAGAGGAGGCGAACTGCACTCCTAATGCATTTGTTTAAAAACCTAATCTGGCTCTAGGCCACTTGTGCAAGGGCTAATCCCATACTACAGAGGTGACTTTAGAAAAGATCAATTTACATTACATTAAGGAAGAATCTGTTGTGAGAAATAAGTTCACCTCAACACAATATGAGTGGGAGCTCGAGAGGGTTAAGCACTCTCTATCCCAATATGTAGCTTAAAGGATAGAATAAATACAAGGTATCTTTACATTTTAGGGAAAGTTACATGGTGGAAACGCTTCGGACCCGCCCCGAGAGCTAAACTGCTGAGCTAGCAAGAAAAGAAGTTATTATACGGCCATTACCTTATTGTTGAACTGCTGCCCGAAGAAAGAGGCGCTTCCCGCCCCCTGCTAAGTACTTTACACACTGGAAGATGGAACAGAAGTGGCCCAGAGACCCCAAAATCAGCAGTTTATATACTCTCGCGGAAAGTTCGAGGCGTTTCAGGGAAGAAAACACCCGCCCACAATCACTTTATTGGCTAGGGTACAGCAACATATCCCCTTTGGAGAAGATACACCTGATTGGTTAGAAATTAATTTAAAAAAATTCGGGATTGGCTAAATACAAAACAAGGGGAAAGAAAGGGGTATACAGCCAACTTAAACAATAACAGAAAGAAATTTAACAAGAAACAAACTTTTGAAATAAAAATTTCTCCAAAAAACAGTTCTTTCACTTCGCACTAGGGTGCACTATTGTTGATCTTCAGTAGTGTCCTCTAGAAGAGAAAGTTCACACTTCTTACTACAAGCAAAACAAAAATACGTCGAAAATGACACAGTTCAAAAACTCCAAATTTTCCACGTAGTGACATCTTCTGAGAAACTTGAAAATTAATACCGTCAATAAAGTTCAGACTTCCTCCAGCAGAGGAGTTTCAATTGGCGCACCTTTTAAATTAGCGGCGTGGAGGTGTACCGCCCGGTACAATAATAATAATAATAATAATAATAATAATAATAATAATAATAATAATAATAATAATGGAGAAAACATATGAATCAACAAAAAACCGTTTACATTAAGAAAGGCATATCCTGGAATGCAAAAAGAAAAAAAGAAGAAATACAAACACTACAACACCGTGGTTAAAACTGAATGCCTGTCCATGAACTACAAGTTGGAGAAGTTCGGAGGTCTTAGAAAGAAGAATCCTCAGAAAAATTATGGGCACAGTACAGACTGAAGGCGGACGGAAACTTCACCGCAAGAAAGAAGTTTACCAGTAGGTGGAGAGAATCTCGGAGACCATGAAGAGGAGGAGGCTGGCATTTCTAGGACATTTGTACAGAATGGACGGAATAGACTTACCAAGCAGACATTTCGTTTACTTCTGGAAAAAGAAGACCACTACAGCATGGATTAAGGAAAGCGGGAAGGTATGGAAGGGTTAAAAATCTCGGAGGTCCAAATGTTAGACAGAAATACATTTGTGAACACAGTAAACAATTTGAAAGGTTTTCAAGGTGAAGGAAGAACTAAGAAAACTTTTTTTTTGCTAGTTGCTTTACGTCGCACCGACACAGGTAGGTCTTATGGCGTCGAGGGGACAGGAAAGGCCTAGGAATGGGAAGGAAGCGGCCGTGGCCTTAATTAAGGTACAACCCCAGCATTTGCCTGGTGTGAAAATGGGAAACCACGGAAAACCATCTTCAGAACTGCCGACAGTGGGGCTCAGACCCACTATCTCCCAGATGCGAGTTCACATCCGCGCGCTCCTAACCGCACGAACTAAGAAAATTAAGAAGACCGGAAGAGCCTGGGCAGAACAACAATAGAAGCAGGCCAGCAAACGCATGAAGTATTGGTCACACAGGAAACTCCATAGTCGATGTTAGGCCCCTTAAAACAACAAGCAAGAGCAAGCAAGCGAAACTCCATACAAAAATAAGAGGTTGTAGTGTGTTCAATTCGGCAATAATAATAATAATAATAATAATAATAATAATAATAATAATAATAATAATAATAAATTTATGTCACACTAATTACACTTAAAAGGGCTTCTGATGGGCAAAAGTCTATCATCTCGGCGTCTCCGAAAGCCATAAAAGTAGTTAGTGCACTTAGAAACGAATATTAGTATTATTATTAGCTATCGAGTATGTCTGATGGCAATGAGGTCGTGAGGTCAGTGTGATGCCGGTTCACTTTGCACCATTATAAGCTACTGAGCTTCTATTTGTACTTGAGCAAGTACGTAAATAAACATGCGTGCGTATGCTCGCGTTCGCCAGGACCGTGTCTAGCACAGTTTCCAATGTTGTTCAGAGGACTAACATGGAGATAATGCGGTGACATTTTAGGTGACGACTCTCTCAGTTTGTTTTTGTGGATCATTTATGACTTAGTTCCTTACCCGATGATCAAGATGTTAGGACCTCTAAAGCAACAAGAAGTCAAAATCAGCTCTTCAGTTACCCTCACTAGACTAAGTAAATGTTATCAATCCTATAAATATATTTTAAAACCATAAGTAAATTCGTGTCCTCATCCCGAGTTGGCTCCGTTCTTTTACGGCACACTCCCAGTGAAGGAGAGCTACATGTAGTCTACCATTCTAACTACGTACCTGAGCTCCTACAATTCTTGAATCTCTGGCAGTACTGGGAATCGAACCTGGGCCTCTGAGGACGGCAGCTAATACTGCTAACCTTTACGCTACGAAACCGTATGGCAGTACAGCCCAGACAGGCGTTGGCTTTCTAAGTGACCGCTGCTCAGCCCGAAGGCCTACAGATCACGAGGTGATCCGTGGTCCGCGCGACGAAACCTCCCAGCCGTCATTGTTGGCTTTCTAGACCGGGGCCGCCCTTTCACCATCAGATAGCTCCTCAATTGTAATCACGTAGGCTGAGTGGGCCTCGATCAAGTCCGAAGATCAAGGTAAATATCCCTTTTCTGCCCGTAAATCGAATCCGGCTCCTCCGGGTAAGAGGCAGGCACGCTACCCCTGGGATATGAAGGTGGCATCAATCCTGTTATTATTTTTATTTATTTACTTTTTATTTATTTATTTATTTATTGTATTCTTTTCCTTCTATTTTACATCGTTATACACAGCTAAGGAGCACGATTGAGCCTATTTATCTGATGTGTTTGCTTTCTTCCTTTCTCGAAATCTCTTCATATTCTCGCTGAGGTACGCGTACCTGTGAACTTGCATTCGGGATATGGTGGGTTAGAAACCCATCGTCGGCAGACTTGAAAATAAGTTTTCCGTGGTTTCCCATTTTCACACCAGGAAAATACTGGGGCTCTACTTTAATTAAGGCCACGGCAGCTTTCTTCCCAATCCTAGCCCTTTCCCATTCTCGCGTCGCCGAAAACCTTCAATGTGCTAACGCAACGTGAAACCACTAGCAATAAATAAATAAATAAATAAATAAATAAATAAATAAATAAATAAATAAATAAATAAATAAATAAATCTCGCTGAAGTTGTTGAGGGTCCGTTCTTTCTAGTTTTGGTTTGTCTGCATATTAGTGATGGTCGACTAGTGTTCTGAATGTAGATCTGTCGTGTACAGTTTCGCCTGTGATGTTCATTTTCTGGAGATCACTTTCAGTAAAAGGGAAAGGTAGAGGATTCTTTATGTCAGTCTATCGTTGTTCATTCCTAAAATGCGACCGTAGAATTTTAATCGCCTTTCCCTGAAAGTGTCTGGGACTTTTTTTTTTTTTTTTTTTTAGAATGTCGTTGTACCGCATGAGATTTCCTTTTCATCCAGATTCGCTCTATCCAGACTTGGTCGAAGATTTTCCTCTGGACTTCCTTTTCTTGCTTTTCTATATCTTCAATTAGGTTTTCCTTTTTCAGTTTTGCTTTACGTCGCACCGATACAGGTAGGCTAGGTCTTATGGTGACGATGGAATAAGAAAGAACTAAGTGTGGGAAGGGATTTTGGTACAGCCCCAGTATTTGCCTGGTGTGAACATGAGAAAAAAGAAAAACCTTCTTCAGGGCTGCTGACAGCGGAGTTCGAACCCACCGTCTCCCGAATGCAAATTCTTTAATTAGTGATGTGCCTCCAATGATCAAGGTTTCCGATGCGTATTGTGCCTCAAGTTTAAGATTGGTGATGGTGATAATAATAATAATAATAATAATAATAATAATAATAATAATTATTATTATTATTATTATTATTATTATAAATATACGGCTCACTTTGGTGGTATATGAAGATGCTCAAATACGCCAGCCTCTACCCTGTAGGGCCGGTGACCTACATGTTAAGCCCCTTTAAACAACAAGCATCATCTCTACTCTGTAGATTTACCAGCACGTAAAAGAACTCCTGCGGGACAGAATTCCGGCACCTCAGCGTCTCCGAAAATCGTGGAAGTACCTAGTTAGTGGAACGTTTAAGACCAATAGAATTATTATTTATTACCATAGTTCATCAACGCAAATTGGAAATGAAAATGAAAATCCACAGCCTGTTTCCAGTCATTCGATCGGGTCAGGAATGGAATGAATGAAGCCCCCTTCTAGCGGCGAGGATGGGAATTGTGCCGGCTGCCGAGGCCTGTCGCACTCCTCTGGGGCAATGATTAATGAATGATTAATGAAATGAAATGAGATTGGAAAGTGTTGCTGGAATGAAAGATGACAGGAAAAACCGGAGTACCCGGAGAAAAACCTGTCCCGCCTCCGCTTTGTCTAGCACAAATCTCACTTGGAGTGACCGGAATTTGAACCACGGAACCTAGCGGTGAGAGGCCGGCGCGCTCCTGCCTGAGCCAAGGAGGCTCCAAATTGGAAATACGGAAAGTAATTTTGTTTTTAGGTACACTTTTAATTTGACTATGTTATTTTCAGAGGTTCAACATCGGATTTGACTATAGTTATTTGTCGAAATCAAGAGCTCACTTTTTACCCGATACTTTGTCAGACCACTCGTTTGACATTAAGGAGGAATGTTCTACAAAATAATTCGACTCTAAGGAAAAGTGAGATTAGCTTTTCTAATTCTCTAAGTGTCTGCCCTTCGCAGCATTTGGCAAATCCGCCATTCACTTCTGTAAAGCATTTTACAATCTATCTAGGAAGTGCGAAGGAGTTTTGTTATCTACAAAGAGAGACAGAAAAAAGCAAACTAAAATACACTTCTAATTACTTATAACACTACAGAACGCTAGCAGCCACTTGTGGAAGCAAAAAATGTTTATACGTGTTAGTGGAAATAGAATCTACTGTACTCTTATATCTACAAACAGTTCAAATTTCTGACTTTAAAATATGGATAAACATATTTAATCCATTTTTTCGGAACGAAGAGACGAAGGGCCGATGGTATAGCACTCCCTGTGAATGGGAGCTGTAGTAGCCACTTAGACGGGTAGCCCACGTGCTGTGTATGTAGAAGCGAAAAAACTAGCCCCCCTACAGCAACTAATCGCTGGCTGGAGAGCATGATTAGTAGACCTCGGATTTTAGGCAAAAACTAATTTTTTTCCTAACGAGATAACTTAAATCGAAGTTATATTTACACGCTTCAGGTATTTATGTTGTTAGAAACAGTGCCTAAAAATGCTCAAATTGACGTTAGAACCTGTATTTTCCTATATTTGTAGAATTCTTTTTATTCCTAAATCGATTTAAAAGGCTTTCAATTTATTCCGAGAAACTAAAATACACTGCTGTGCAAAACTTAACGACGAGATAGATAAAGCAACGTCGCATATCAACTAACTAAACCCAAACCAAACCCCATGGCACTACAGCCCTTCAAGGGCCTTGGCGTACCAAGCGACCGCTGCTCAACCCAAATGCCTGCAGATTGCGAGGTGTCGTGTGGTCAGCACGACGAATCCTCTCGGCCGTTATTCTTGGCTTTCTAGCCCGGGGTCGCTATCTCACCGTCAGATAGCTCCTCAATTATAATCACGTATGCTGAGTGGACCTCGAACCAGCCCTCAGGTCCAGGTAAAAATCCCTGACCTGGCCGGGAATCGAACCCGGGGCCTCCGGGTAAGAGGCAGGCACGCTACCCCTACATCACGGGGCCGGCAGCATATCAGCTACTCGGTGGGAATGAATAAAAGTGCGGTAACACGTTGCCTGAGGTCTCCCACACGTGCTTAGAATAATATAATGTTATTTGCCTTACGTCCCACTAACTACTTTTACGGTTTTCGGCGACGCCGAGGTGCCGGAATTTAGTCCAGCAGGAGTTATTTTGCGTGCCAGTGAATCTACCGACACGAGGCTGACGTATTTGAGCACCTTCAAATACCACCGGACTGAGCCAGGATCGAACCTGCCAAGTTGGAGTCAGAAGACCAGCGCCTCAACCGTCTGAGCCACTCAGCCCGGCTACGTGCTTAGAAACCCGGCGTGAGGTCAGCCAAATGGGTCTGGCCCTACAAAACGAAGCAGTTGAAGGAATGGGACAAGACAGCGTGAGCCAATCAGCGAGCTGTTACGGTGCACTGTGGTGGTGCTATTCATTACAACATGGCCCGGAGATAACATTTGGATGACTTCACACGGGGAAGAATCATTGGGAAACTATAAGAAGGACGAAGTGTGATGAGTGTAGCCCAGGAGTTTGTTATTGCTCACAGCACTGTTTCACGTGCATGCAGAGCAATCCAAACCATAGGCACTGGTGCCCGAAGGAGAAGAGGGGGTTCGACCACGGTCAACTACAGCAGCAGATGACCGCTACATTGTGCAACAAGCAAGAAAGACACATGTCAAACAGCGGGGGCAATTGCAATCACATTTAACAGGACTGCAAGGCACCCAATGTCACGGCGATTGGATAGAGGTGGTATGTTTGCCCGGCGATCATTACGTTGTGTTCCGTTGACAGCCGCACATCGGCGCCATAGTTTGCGATGGTGCCATGAGCACCAGGTCTGCGCCGACGAGGAGTAGGGTCGCGTGCTCTTCTCAGATGAGAGCAGATTCAGTCTGAGCAGTGATTCTAGACGTACACTCATCTGGCGAGAGTTGGGAACACGTAATGCACCCAGCAACATTGTCGAACATGATCATTTCGGTGGTCCAAGTGTTATGGTGTGGGGAGGCATAATGTTGCATGGGCGTACCGACCTCCAGATCTTTGAACGGGGTACACTGACCGGTCAACGTTATTGTGACAGTGTACTCGTTCCAAATGTGCATCTTTTCAGGGGTGCATTCGGCCCTGAATGCATTGTTATGGATGTTAATGCACGACCGCATCGAACAGCGCAGGTGGAGGAGCTCTTGCAACGAGAGGATATTCGACGAATGGACTGGCCTGCCCGTTCCCCCCGACTTAAATCCCATCGAGCATGTGTGGAACATGTTGGACAGATGCATTGCAGCACGTCCACATGCACCAACGACCATCCAGCAGTTGTCAACCGCGTTGGTAGTGTAGTGGAACGCCTTACCACAAGAACTCCTTACCAATCTTGTGGCCAGCATAGGAAGACGTTTCAGAGCGTGCATCACTGTCCGTGGTGATCACACACCCTTTTAAGAACCATGTCCCTTCTTTTGTGATGTCCAGGGGGACCATCATGAGTCGCAGTGACTTACGTGAAATTTATTGTCTCTGAATAAAAGTGTCATTTCTGTTCGTCTCCTCGCATATTCCTTTCAGTTGCCTACCGTACCATAACGGTTCAAATTTCATCGAGCTATGTGACTTGGCAGTGACACAACATGCGAAAGTTATTATCGTCCTTAAGTTTTTCACAGCAGTGTATTTGCTGACTCATGTCCAGTATTTTGAACAGTATGTTCTTGAAATACTTTACAAATAAAATCATAAAATCGGAAAGCTGTAAATCATACTCCCCCCAAAGTCCTTTAGAACCTCCCGCAGTAAACATGCCCGTAGTAATTGCGTCATGAAGCAGGGGACAGTGTCCATTGACCTGATGGAAACAAAACTCTTCACTTATTTCTGTGAAAACATTTCAGTGTGTCCTTTTGTTCAGTGTGTGCATTATGTTGAAAGTGTCTGCTTCCAAGTCATCTTTAATTTATCAGGGCTTACAGAAGTCTCCCCATTTCACATCGGATGATAAAATTATATTCTGCGACATTTGCAATAAAGATGTCAGTGAAATTTGTTCTATATTTCCCCCTAACGAGTTATTATCTATTTATCAAAATGACAGTGATATTTTAGAATAAAATATTAAAATAACAAACATAATACAATATTCTCTTCTTCTTCTTCTTCTTCTTCTTCTTCTACTACCGCTTTTGCCACACCTTCTACTGGCTCGTGGCCTACTCAGAAACGCACTGCTACCTTTTCAGGTCGAAGAAGACTGAAGACTTGTATTAAATAGTTCGTTCGTTCGTAATCTGTTTACCTTCCAGGGTAGGTTTTTCCCTCGGACTCAGCGAGAGATCCCACCTCTACCGCCTCAAGGGCAGTGTCCTGGAGCTTCAGATTCTGGGTCGGGGATACAACTGGGGAGGATGGCCAGTACCTCACCCAGGCGGCCTCACCTGTTATGCTGAACAGGGGCCTTGTGGGGGGATGGGAAGTTTGGAAGGGATAAAGAAGGAAGTGGGAAGGAAGCGGCCGTGCCCTTAAGTTAGGTACCATCCCAGCATTTTCCTGGAGGAGAAGTGGTAAACCACGGAAAACCACTTCCAGGGTGGCTGAGGAGGGAATCGAATCCCCCTCTACTCAGTTGACCTCCAGAGGCTAAGTGGACCCTGTTCCAGCCCTCGTACCACTTTTCAAATTTCGTGGCAGAGCCGGGAAACGAACCCAGGCCTCTGGGGGTGGCAGCTAATCACACTAACCACTACACCACAGAGGCGGACGTATTAAATAGTTGAGAATTAAAATAAATTGAGGATACTCGCGTGTGAAATAACGATTCGGGCGATTACAATCCAGTTATATAACATCCAGGAGAATTATTACGTAAGGTCCGGCTCCATGGCTAAATGGTTAGCGTCCTGGCCTTTGGTCGCAGGGGTCCCGGGTTCGATTCTTGGCAGGGTCGGGAAGTTTAACCATCATTGATTAATTTCTCTGGCACGGGGGCTGCGTGTATGCGTTGTTTTCATCATCATTTCATCCTCATCACGACGCGCAGGTCGTCTACGGGTGTCAAATCAAAAGACTTGCACCTGGCGAGTCGAACACTCCTGGGATCTCCCGGCACTAAAAGCCATACGCCATTTTTTATTGCGTAAGGAGGATGGAATGGGTGCATTCCCTGTGATCGTAAAAGGTGAATATAAGGCGAACCTCCAGGTGCTTTCGGCTTGGTGCGAACTGTGTGGCACATGTGAATTTGGCCCTGTTTTACGGCTGGATGCCCTTCCTGACGCCAACTCTATGTGGACTTATTGCGTGTTTCTGTGGAGGTTGGCAGTGTGGTGTATTGTCTGAATATGAAGAGGAGGGAGTTGGGACAAATACCCAGTCCCAGAGCCAGAATAATTAATAACAAGTGATTAACATTCCCAACCCGATCGGGAATCGAATCCGTGACCCTCTGAACCGAAGGCCTTAACGCTGGCAATTCAGCCAGAGTCGGACATTAAAATAAAATATTAAAATACGTAAAATTGAAGCTGCCTAAAATATACTTTCAGAACCAATTTGTTCTTATCTGAGAGCCACTTTAAGGCACCTAAAAATCCGAGGTCTAATGATTAGTGACGCTGGCGTAGCTGGAAGCAGTGGCTAACCTACTACCCTGCACGTTTAGATAAGGCATAATATCTGTACTGTTTTGCATATCAGGTTAACTCGAGGTTAATGTATGCCAGTCTGTGTCTATCTCGTAGAACAACATCTATGATGTGGTCCTTAGAACTCAGCCACGTTTGGTCAACCTTGACTGTGTTTAGCAGAGTGTTAATAGATAGATTTTCTCGCTGGAGTTCTGGACAGGACAAGCCATGTATTTCACTGAATGGTTCAAGCATGCTGCAATCGATAAAAGACACGCACCTACTAGCTGAGGAATGTGAACTCTTCGCAGATGGATCAATAGGTTCCGTCCCTTCTACTTGACAGGGAGACTTCGTGCGTGCGTACCGGCTCGTGGCCTACTCAGACACGCACTGCTACCTTTTCAGGACAAAGAAGACTGAAGACTTGCATTAAATCGAGAATTAAATGAAATTGAAGATATTCGCGTGTGAAATAACACGATTTGAGCGATTACAATCCAGTTATATAATATCCAGGAGAATTATTACGTAAGGAGGATGGAATAGGAGCATTCCCTGTGATCGTAAAAGGTGACGAAAAGGCGTACCTCCAGGTGCTCTCGGCTTCGACTTGAGATAAATAAATAAATAAATAAATAAATAAATAAATAAATAAATAAATAAATAAATAAATAAATAAATAAATAAATAAATAAATAAATAAATAAATAAATAAATAAATAAATAAATAATTAAATAAATAAATAAATAAATAAATAAATTATTGTTATTTGTTTTACGTTCCACTAACTACTCTTAAGGTTTTCGGAGACCCCGAGGTGCCGAAATTTAGTCACGCAGGAGTTCTTTTACGTGCCAGTAAATCTACCGACACGAGGTTGGCGTATTTGAGCACCTTCAAATACCACCGGACTGAGCCAGGATCGAATCTGCCAAGTTCGGGCCAGAAGGCCAGCGCCTTAACCGTCTGAGCCACTCAGCCCGGCAATAAATAAATAAATAAATAAATAAATAAATAAATAAATAAATAAATAAATAAATAAATAAATAAATAAATAAATAATATGAATGTTTTTACGTACCACTAACTTTTGCGGTTTTCGGAGGCGCTGAGGTGCCGGAATTTTGTCCTGCAGGAGTTCTGTTACGTACCAATAAATCTGCTGACATGGGGCAGACGATTTCGAGCACCTTCAAATACTACAGGATTGAGCCAGTATCGAACCTGCCAACATGGACTTCAGCACTTTAACCGTCTGAGCCACTCAGCCTGACTATAAGAAAGAAAGAAAGAAAAAGAAAGAAAGAAAGAAAGAAAGAAAGAAAGAAAGAAAGAAAGAAAGGAAATAAGTTGCAATCAGAGAGTCTCGAGCTGAGTCCGATATTGCTTACGCTTACTTGTACCAGGCTTCTCGGTTTAATATTTTCTACATCAGCCTCCCTTAGCCAACTCTTCCAACCCCGGCGATATTCGCTTTGCGGACCTAGGAAGTCTTTATTACGCCCTTCGTCGCTCTTACCTTTCTTTTACTGATACCTTAATGCTTCGACAGATCAAACCTATTTATTTTCTCTTATGACTAGTTTTAAGATAGGATTATTGCCAACAACTTATACTTCCTACATAAAACGATTGCCACCATCATTACCTACAGTACGCCGGTCAAATCTTGTTTGGGCCAATGGTCTCGATGTTTAACCTTTAAAACAAGATCATCATCATCATCATCATCATCATCATCGCCAGTTTTAGGTTTCCAAAACCCACGACGTCTCTCATCTTCATGTCCTTTATTGCTCTTCCCTTTATTTTTCGGACACTTCCATTCTTCTAAGGGTCTCACGGCCAGACCTATTTCTCTATATTTGGGTTAAAAGGGGGATGATTATCTCATTTCACTACCCCTTTAAACAATAATCACTACCAACATCAGTCAGCAGTGTCGACTTCTTTTCTCTTGTCATTTATATACGTAAGAAAACATAAAGGTCCAATAATACTGCCTTGAGGAATTCCCCTGTTATTTTTTTTTTTTTTTTAGGGGCTTTACGTCGCACCGACACAGATAGGTCTTATGGCGACGATGGGATAGGAAAGGCCTAGGAGTTGGAAGGAAGCGGCCGTGGCCTTAATTAAGGTACAGCCCCAGCATTTGCCTGGTGTGAAAATGGGAAACCACGGAACACCATCTTCAGGGCTGCCGATAGTGGGATTCGAACCTACTATCTCCCGGATGCAAGCTCACAGCCGCGCGCCTCTACGCGCACGGCCAACTCGCCCGGTCCCCTCTTAATTATTAGAGGCGAAGCTTTATCTGACCCAATAAAAATTAATATATATGCTCATATATAAATGATATGAGTAAAGAAGTGGAATTAGAGAGAAGGCTTTTTGTGGATGATGTTATTCTGTATAGAGTAATAAATAAGTTTTTTAAATTTCGTGTGGCTATTACTAGCCGAGTGCAGCCCTTGTAAGGCAGACCCTCCGATGAGGGTGGGCGTCATCTGCCATGTGTAGGTAACTGCGTCTTATTGTGGTGGAGGATAGTGTCATGTGCGGTGTGTGAGTTGCAGGGATGTTGGGGACAGCACAAACACCCAGCCCCCGGGCCATTGGAATTAACCAATGAAGATTAAAATCCCCGACCCGGCCGGGAATCGAACCCGGGACCCTCTGAACCGAAGGCCAGTACGCTGACCATTCAGCCAACGAGTCGGACAATAAATAAGTTACACGATTGTGAGCAACTGCAAAATGACCTCGATAATGTTGTGAGATGGACAGTAGGCAATGGAATGATGATAAACGGGGTTAAAAGTCAGGTTGTGAGTTTCACAAATAGGAACAGTCTTCTCAGTTATAATTACTGTGTTGATGGGGTGAAAGTTCCTTATGAGAATGATTGTAAGTACTAGGTGTTAATATAAGGAGAGGTCTTCATCGGAGTAACCACATAAATGGGATCGTAAATAATGGGTGTAGATCTCAGCACATGGTTATGAGGGTGTTTAGCGGTTGTAGTAAGGATGTAAAGGAAAGGGCATATAAGTCTCTGGTAAGACCCCAACTATGGTATGGTTGCGGTGTATGGGACCCTCCCAGTATTACTTGAGAACTTCGAGAATTGGAAAAAATCCAAAGAAAAACAGCTCGATTTGTTCTGGGTGATTTCCGACAAAAGAGTAGCGTTGCAAAGTTTGGGCTGGGAAGACTTGGGAGAAAGGAGACGAGCTGCTCGACTAAGCGGTATGTTCCGAGCTGTCAGTGGAGAGATGGCGTGGAATGACATTAGTAGACGAATAAGTTTGAGTGGTGTCTTTAATAGTAGGAAAGATCACAATATGAAGATAAAGTTGGAATTAAAGAGGACAAATTGAGGCCAATATTCGTTTATAGAGCGAGGATTTATAGGATTGGAATAACTTACCAAGGGAGATGTTCAATAAATTTCCAATTTCTTTGCAATCATTTAAGAAAAAGCTAGGAAAACCACTGATAGGGAATCTGCCACCTGGGTGACTGTTCTAAATACACATCAGTAGTGACTGATTGATTGATGTTCAAATCATTCTCTCAATACGGTCTATGTACTTCTTTCTTCGAACCTTTATCTACAAATACTTTGAACAACTCTTCCTATCATTACGGATTCAGGTTTGAGAGCTCTAGGCATTCTTCCATATACATGCATTTCACATTTCTTCTGCCGGTACCTTCTTTCTTCCAAAGGTTAGACCTTTCCCTTTTCCCTGTTTGATTAATGTTCTCCCTTATCATTTTCTCTTTAAAACAGTAATCACCATCATCACTCAACTTCAAAGCGAACAGGAGTTGATGAAGATGATGATAATGATGATCTACAATATCTAATGTTGGCAGAAGTAAGGAGGACATAAAATGCAGACCAGCACAAGCAAGGAAGGCCTTTTTTTAAAAATAAAATAAATTTGCTCACTTCGAATATTGATAAAGGAATTAGAAATACGTTTTTGAAGACTTTATTCTTGAGCGTGTCATTGTATTCGGGGTGAAACATGGACCATAACTAGCTCAGAAAAAAAAAGAGAATAGAAGCTTTTGAAATGTGGTGTTACAGAAGAATGCTGGAGGTTAGATGGGTAGATCGACTCACAAATTAAGAGATGCTGAATCGAGTTGGCAAGAGGAGAACGATTTGGCGAAATTTGACCAGAGGGAATGATAGGACACATCTTAAGATACTCAGGATTTGTTCAGTTAATTTTTGAGGGAAGTGTAGACGGTATAAACAGCAGGGGTAGACTAAGGTATGAATATGAAGAACAGATTAGGGCACAGAAAGGTCTTATGGCAACTATGGGACAGGGAAGGGCTAGGAGTGGGAAGGAAGCGGCCGTGGCCTTAAGGTACAGCCCCAGCATTTGCCTGGTGTGAAAATGGGAAACCACGGAAAACCATTTTCAGGGCTGCCGACAGTGGGGTTCGAACCTACTATCTCCCGAATACTGGATACTGGCCGCACTTAAGCGACTGCAGCTATCGAGCTCGGTCTTCCATATTTTATAGCTGACCTCCCTTGGTCAACTCTTGTTCTCTTCTGTCCCCGACGATAGAAATCCTTTCATTTTTTTCGTCCTTTGTGGCCCTTACCTTTCTTCTGCCCATACTTTCATTCTTCGAAGGGTTGGACTTGTTCTAGGTTAATCTCTGATTAGTGTTAGGTGAGGATGGTTGCTCAATTGTACTTCCTCTTAAAACAATAATCAATACCACCACCGCCAGACAACTAAACACACCCAAGTTTATAATGACTTCTGGGAAGTTTTCATTCTGGTACGCTATTGAACTACGTTTTAACAGTGATTAGTCTATTGACCCTGCAAGATAGCACCTCCAAAAATAGCTGTAGATAGATATGATCTTCCTTATTGATTTAATACTGTCTAAATGGAGGTAGCCGTCAATGCCGTGACCTCACAACGTACCTACGACCCATCTCAACGAGGTGAATCATTACCTGGTTTTAGAGCGACCAGACACGGTTTTGCTTAGGGTATTAATGTAACTTATTCTTACTCGCGGCGCCAGATTTTCTGTCCTCGTTTGTCTCTACCATACCCACCAATCACAGGCGTATAATGAGAGGGAGAAGGGGTACCTTAATGATTTTATGATTGGCCTTGCTTCAATATAATTCAAACAAGGGAATTTCTTGTTTATGAAATTAATTGTTTTGTTTTGAGAAATTTCCATTGGAAATAGATGACTGAAAAATAATTGAGAGGAATTCATATTCCAGTGGCGAAGCGACGTAAGGAAAATCTTCTAGGAAAGTTGTTCTCGTTCGAGAATATCGGAAAATGTTGCTAATCCATGACATTATTCTTGACCTCCAGAGAAACTGACTGAAATCAATCAATCAATCAATCAATCAATCAATCAATCAATCAATCAATCAATCAATCAATCAATCAATCAATCAATCAATCAATCAATCAATCAATCAATCAATCAATCAATCAATCAATCAATCAATCAAGATCTGCATTTAGGACAGTCGCCCAGGTGGCAGATTCCCTATCTGTTGTTTTCCTAGCCTTTTCTTAAATTATTTCAAAGAAATTGGATATTTATTGAACATCTCCCTTGGTAAGTTATTCCAATTCCTAACCCCCCTTCTTATAAATGAATATTTGCCCCAATTTGTCCTCTTGAATTCTAACTTTATCTTCATATTGTGAACTTTCCTACTTTTAAAGACACCACTCAAACTTATTCGTCTACTAATGTCATTCCACGCCATCTCTCCGCTGACAGCTCGGAACATACCACTTAGTCGAGCAACTCTTCTTCTTTCTCTCAATTCCTCCCAACCCAAACTTTGCAACATTTTTGTAACGCTACTCTTTTGTCGGAAATCACCCAGAACAAATCGAGCTGCTTTTCTTTGGATTTTTTTCCAGTTCCTGAATCAGGTAATCCTGGTGAGGGTCCCATACACTGGAACCATACTCTAGTTGGGGTCTTACCGGAGACTTACATGCCCTCTTCTTTACATCTTTACTACAACCCCTAAACACCCTCATAACCATGTGCAGAGATCTGTAACCATTATTTACAATCCCATTTATGGGATTACCCTGATGAAGGTCTTTGCTTATATTAACATCTAGATACTTACAATAATCCCTTTAAGGAACTTTCGCCCCATCAACGCACTAGTCAAAACTGAGAGGACTTTTCCTATTTGTGAAACTCAACATGACTTTTAACCCCATTAATCATCATACAATTGCCTAGCGTTTAGGCAGAACGCGTATATCGCGAGAGTATTTAACTTACGATTATATTTAATGTCTCAATTGACACATAAAACAGGAGGCTGCCTGTTGCAAAAAAAGGTAATTCAAAATAAAATAAAAAGTCTGAAATGTATTTTTCATGAAATAGCGCTTCAAAGTAAGGCAACATTTTTGCTAAATATGTGACGTCACAAGCATACTTTGTTATGACGCGCTCAGTTGGAGGTTAGCTGTCCTTGTGAATACACCGTGGTCAGTTGTATAAAATAACACATTTAATAATGGAAAATTTTAACGGACGTTCAATATTTATATTAACGCCGTACATACCTATTCATCCTTCCATCAGTTATGGCGAGCTGAAAATGTTTCTTTTCAGTGCACTCATGCGCGACTCTGAATCAAGTTTAATGATTGAAGATGAGTTTGATATTGGTGTTGATGTGCCAATCATCATGATGGCCGATTTTAATGCTGATGAAACGGGTCAACAGTGAGTTGGAGAATGTTATCCCTGTATTGGGGAGCGTTGAGTGCGCCCTGGATGGACAACAATGGCGTACGACGCCCCCCCCCCCTACATGAAGCCACCCCAGAACATCACTGATCCCCCACCTTGCTGTACTCGATGGTCGGGATGTTTCTGGCGTGCAGCATTACCAGCTGCTCTTCACACTGGTTGTCGACGGTCATCGGGTGTCAGATATAGGCGTCATTTTCCATGGTGATTTTGTGCCCATCTGTAGAGTTCAGCATGGTGTCTGGGTTTAAGGGCCGAGACTCTCCATGGCCGTCTACAGAGTGGCATTGTGGAGAATGTTTCGTACAGCATGGTTGGGACACGTGCCTTCCGGTGGCCCCCATCATGGTGACAATGTGGTTGGGCTTCCTGCGGACTAGAAGTCGCAGATACCGATCATTTACTGCAGTTTACCAGTACGGGGCGAGCCATGAAGAGTTCCTGTGTTTTGAAAACAATTCTAGGTCCGTACCACATCACTCTGGCTCACTGCTATTAACCTCACAACGTCTCTTGTTGACAGTCCTCGGTGATATAAAGCAATCATCCGTGTGAGATCAAAGCTTGATATCCGCCGTCTTGCCATCGCAGAACGTCCATATAGTGATGGGATAATCGAATACTTTTAAGAATCGAATAACCTCTATCCGATTATTTAAATAATCGAATGAGTTTCAAATATCATTCAGTTGTAGTGATGGCATAATGGAATGCTTTTAATATTTTAATGACCTCCATCCGATTATTTACATAATCCAATAAATAATCGGATAAAATAACCGTATGAGTTTCAAATATCATTCAGTCGTATCGCATAACATATTCGGAAGCGTCATGAATCAATTTTTCGGTTTAAGTATGTCGGATGTCGGATGGATAATCGATTGAAATAAGCGAATAGATGAATTCGTATTAAAACATAGAAATACGCTTTTTTCACACGTATCTCCAAATGTTGAAACTAAATGAGTGTATTAACTGTATTAATAACATCACTTTTCATTCGATTATTTCGAAAGTATTCTGTATTCAACTGCCTCATTCGAATGAATAATCGAAAAAATAATCGAATGAAAAAAATTCACTATTCGATTGCCTCATTCATTCGAATGGGGTTTCGAATTAATAATCGAAAAAATAATCGGATGGAAAAAATATTCACTATTCTATTGCCTCATTCATTCGAATGAACAATCGAACAATAATCGAATGTGAAATATAATCGAATAATCGAATAAGGTATTATTTCGTATTCGATTATCCTAGTACTCCGTCCATACAGTGATTACAAAAGCCCTACGTTGTTGTCTGAACGAAGGTACACGCATGCACAGAACTGGCGTCGCGACATAAACAATCAACACTGCTCCACTACAGTACTAAAAAGGAGAGAAGCGAGTGAAGGGGTAGTGTTGAAGGCCACTCCAGTACCGAAAAGGATGGGGAAGGGAGTAAACGAGTAGTGCTGAAGGTACAGTGTGTGTATTGCTGTACATCCACCACTGTGCCCATTTCAGTCACAACAAAGTCTAGTAGCGAGCTGCCTACCTGCAGCAATGCGTTAAGTGAGGAGGTGGGGGGGGGGCGCTATGCTTTGTTTATATCGGAACACCATTTCTGTTCATGCGTGTGCACATGTGACTGCCTCAGCGACATTCAACGAAATTGGTATACTTGCGATAGATGGGGCTATACGCAAGTTGGTTTACATGTTTAGACAGTTCATAGGACGAGGTGTTTCGCATCTTGTTATCGTAAGTCGAGGAGGAATGTGTTTATGGCGTACACAGTTGATTCACAACTTTTTTGATGTGTGTACTTCTTCATTTACACACCACACTACCAACTAATGCAGAAACACGTAATTATTCAATACATCCCTCCACACAGGGGTGGCACTAGGAAGGACATCCGTTTGTAAAATGTGGTACAGATCGCACCCGCGACTTCACAAAGGTGCGGAAAAGGCGTCACGAGAAGTTATTTTAACAAACAATAAACTTTATATCGTCCTACAAAAGAATCTGTTACTTGAAATTTATGTTTACAACGATAGACCGCTACAGAAACTCATCAGTTAAAAATAATTTGGATTTCCAAGCAGTATCTAATATTAATTCACTAGAGGAGAATTCCTCAAGGCAGAATCATTGGATCTTTATGTTTTCTTATGTACATATTGTACCGGATGTACACCCGCCCCGTACGTTGAAAACTAGCGCTTCGTAGAAGGCCATCTATAACAGGAAATCTGAAACTCATTTCGGAAATAGTTCGAACATTTCTCGAGAGATGTCGCTACTATCAACATATGTTGCGCCCTGTGGGGTGAAGGTGAACTATTAATTTTCAAAGTAAGTTTGTATGTCAAGGTTTCCTAAACTGAATTGTTTCTAGTTTGGTTTTGGTGTTCTAAAATTATCAACGCTTCTATCTCTTCCCGCCAACTTAAATATGTTAGCCAATTAGAAATTTTGTAAATTTATTTAAGCAATCAGACATGTTTGATATTTATTAAATTAACCAATAGGAATTGCGGGTGTGTCAGTGTTTCGGCCCAGAGAAACTTGGAACCTTCCTCTGCGCTATAAAAGCTGGGACATTTCAGGCAAAGTTGTTTTTGTGATCGCTCCAGTCAAGAGGTTTAGAGTGTGTTCGTAGCGGAGGCAGGGGGAAGGGCTCCCTCGTCCATCTTCGGGAGGTCCACCAGCTCAAGGTAATGACAGATTCGGCTTAATGCAATGAAAGTTAGCTCGAGGGGAAGGTTTCAGATTTCTTTCGCAATGTAACTTTTATTTCTTAATGTAAATCCTCAAACAAGTCTAAAAAACTTACCCGAACTTAGGGAATAAAGAGTGAGGAGCCATCTTGTATTCCCTCCTAACTGGTGACTATGATTTTGTAACCTTTCATTGTGTAAACTTTCTCTCCATCTAGTCACCTCCGTAGTATAGGCTTAGCCTCTGTAACGTCGGGCCATAAGCCCACATAGGGTCTTAAGTATTTTCATCCGAATTTCAAGGAGTGTAAGTGTTCGCCACTTAACCTTTTATTTTTCGGCCATTAACTTTAACCTTTCGTTTTTACCAAAGGTCACGCAGTATGGGTACTTGTTATCCCTGTTAAAGTCAATTTCATATTTTTACTTTTAAGGTAAATCAGACTGTTGAGCACATAAGACAGTGTTTACTGTTTGCTTTTGTTAAATGTAGGTAGGTGTCTTAATAGGCCTGGAACTTGTAATTTTGAAGGATAGCCTCACAGGAAGTAATTGTGTAGAGTAAAGACGCTCGTCCTACTGGTGTAAAAATTAGGAGATCCCTCTCCTTGACTGTTGGTTGAAAGGAGCAGTAGAGTGATCATGTAAAATTTGCAATTAGGGAGCTTCAAGCTCATATCGTTAAGTTATAGTTATCTGATTATTATAGACTTCTTTAAAATTGTTACTCAGGCTTACGAGCTGAACTCTTGTACCTGATTAATTGTTATTTTATAACCCTGTTTAAAATTTGAAAATAAACAGAAGATATAAGGAAGAGAAATATAGCTCAAATTTAAAAGTTTTAAATTCACCTTTCGACTCTTGTATATCCATCCATTCATGCCCGCACCTTCTTTCACCTCTGCGTTCCACGGTACCCCCGGATATGAGTAAAGAAGTGGAATCAGTGAAAAGGCTTTTTGCAGATGATGTTATACTGTATAAAGTAATAAATAATTTATAAGATTGTGAGCAACTGCAAACAGACCTCGACAATGTTCTAAGATGGCCAGCAGAAAATGGTATGTTGAGAAACGGGGTTAAAAGTCAGGTTGTGCGTTTCACTAATAGAAAAAGTCCTCTCAGGCTTAATTACTGTGTCGATGGGTTGAAAGCTCCTTATTGGGGTCACTATAAGTACCTAGGTGTTAATAAAAGGAAATATCTTCATTGGTGCAATGACTAAAACGGTATTGTAAATAAAGGGTACAGATCTCTGCCCATGGTTATGAGAGTATTTAGGGGTTGTAGTAACGATGTAAAGGAGAGGACACATAAGTCCCTGGTAAGATCCCAACTAGAGTAGTATATGGGACCCTCACTAGGATTACTTGATTCAAGAACTGGGAAAAATCCAAAGAAAAGCAGCTCGATTTCTTCTGGGTGATTTCCGACAAAAGAGTAGCGTTAAAAAAATGTTGCAAAGTTTGGGCTGGGAAGGACTGAAAGAAAGAAGACGAGCTGCTGGACTAAGTGGTATGTTCCGAGCTGTCAGCGGAGAGATGGCGTGGAATGACATCAGTAGACGAATAAATTTGAGTGGCGTATTTAAAAGTAGGAAAGATCACAGCATGAAGATAAAGTTGGAAATCAAGAGGACAAACTGGGGCAAATATTTGTTAATAGGAAGAGGAGTTAGAGATTGGAATAATTTACCAAGGGAGATGTTCAATACATTTTTAAATTCTTTGCAATTATTTAAGGAAAGACTGGGAAAACAACAGATGGGGAATCTGCCACCTGGGTGATGGACCTAAATTCAGATCAGTGGAGATTGATTGATTGATTGATTGATTCATTGATTGATTGATTGATAATTGTGTAGATTTAGCATTTTCTCAGAAGACAATAACCCCCTGGAAAAGTGCAAGTCCGATTATGAGCCTCTTGGTACTATTACTGAAAGTGGAATCAGAATGTCAATGTCTTTAACTGTCCACGAGTTATTTGACGTGGACAACTTAACTGATTAACCCTGTGTATAGGGCATATAAAGATGGTCATTAGACCGAATCTCAGTTTGACTACATTTTGACATTCTGCTACACCGTTTTGTCTAAAGCTACATGACCTTACATTAACCTACGTTTAACCGAATTCTGCTAAGATTAGCAACGCTGCCGTGCATAGAACTGGGGGTGTACGGGAGGCTTCAGCTCCTGAAGCTGAGAAATACGAATGGAGTTATTTGTAACTGTATAGCTGAATGTAGGAGTCAAATCTTTTTCCAGATGTATAGCTGATTGTAGGAGTTAAACTTTTAAGAGTTTTAGAACAGGATCTGATTCCATAAATCAACTAGAATACTTATATATACCAGGTCTCCGCCATTAGAGGTAAGTAGCAAACCAATAAGGAGAGTGAAAGTGTGCGACGTCCTGATTTACACCGCTACGCTGTCTTGATCTGTGGCGATCTGGGGCAATAATTACCTAGCGTGGTCTGTGTAGCAAGAGCAGAGAAAATAAACTTTAAGTGATTTCTCAGACTCAAGATGGCGGTTTCGATCTCGTCTCCGTCCGGTGGTATTAGAAGGTGCTTAAATATGTCCGTAGTTTAACCGACACGTAAAGGAATTCCTGCAGAACAAAATTGTCAGCGTCTCCGGAAAAACGTAAAAGTAGTTACTGGGTCATAAAACTAGTAACATTATTCACATCACCTTCCAAAGGCTAGGCCTTGTCGTTGCAGCTGCCCCAAGCTAGTCGCTTCAACTCTGCGTTACACACGCAGTTCATGGTTTTCAATTAGTTCTCTTGGTAGTTCTCTTCCTATCCTCCCAGAAACTCTTCCTTCAAGGATCGTATAGCGCGTCTCGACCTTAGTTTGCAGTGAGGAGTAAATGGTGCGCACTGTTGCCAGTTTTCTACAATCACATGGTGAGACTGATGATTCAGGATTTGAATTGAACTTTACGAACATTGAGTCTGACGTTTACCCACGAGCTGTATCATAACTATACCGAAAAAAAAAAGAAAATCAGGGATGTTCTTCGTGTTACGTTAAGAACTATGATGCAATCGGATTGGTTGAGAAAAATTTTCTTTTCAGGAAAATGAGGTTACTTTCTTACTTTCGGGCGCGCGATTCAA
This sequence comes from Anabrus simplex, assembly GCF_040414725.1. Lineage (NCBI taxonomy): Eukaryota > Metazoa > Arthropoda > Insecta > Orthoptera > Tettigoniidae > Anabrus > Anabrus simplex. The sequence goes on along the minus strand of NC_090271.1, from coordinate 263,091,566 downwards.
ATTGACGAACTCGCCGTGCTTCGGCGTGTCGTGCTTCAGGGAAGAGAAGGGGAGAGAGAGGAAGTAGGGTGTATGATGGAGACAGAGATAAAGCTCCGCGTGTATGCACAAGTTTCCTCGTTCGAATAGCAGAGGATAGTCCTTGTCTCTTACAGGCAATATCCACCAGTTCGTTTATTAAACAGCCGTAACTGCACACGCAATACAAGCATACGTTGTAATTAAGACACATCTGACAGTCAAGGAATGCGCCAGACCGTTTCTTCTCTCGTTTGTTGGTCGCAGTAACGTTCGTTATTATTTAACATACTCGAAGATGCAACATTGCCGCCCCACGATTGTGTATTCCTTCACTCACAGCATTGTAAATGGAATTAAATGCTGAACGAAGGAAATTAAATGAAATGGCGTATGGCTTTTAGTACCGGGAGTGTCCGAAGACATGTTTGGCTCTCCAGGTGCAGGTCTTTTGATATGACGCCCGTAGACGACCTGCGCGTCATGATGAGGATGAACTGATGATGAAGACAACACATACACCCAGCCACCGTGTCAGCGAAATTAACCAATTATGGTTAAAATTCCCGACCCTGCCGGATTATCGAACTTGGGACCCCTGTGACCAAAGGCCAGCTCGCTAACCTATTAGCCATAGAGCCGGACAACGAAGGAAAAAATATACGTCCAATGGTTTGATTAAAGCAGATGTTCAATATGTCCCCCCCCCCCCCCCCTACTTGGATGCAAAGTTCACAGCGGTGTAGTACGGACCTTTGGACTCTGTTCAGGATGTGTGGCGTATCACGCATTACCTCTGTCTTCCACTTCCCCTCTTCTGGCGCACAGCAGCAGACAGCGGCTGGCTCTCTGGCATAGCAAATATGGTGAGTTCGTCAATTTGAATCGTGCGCTCGGAAATAACAAAGACCTAATTTTTTCGAAAAGAAAAATGTTCTCCGCCAATCCGATTGCAACATCGTCCTTAACATGACACAAAGAGCATTCCTGACTTTTTGTCGGTGTAGTTATGTTAGCCGCCAGATCAGGGATTTTTACCTGGACCTGAGGACTGGTTCGAGGTCCAATCAGCCTACGTGATTAGAATTGAGGAGCTATCTGACGGTGAGATAGCGGCCCCGGTCTCGAAAGCCAAGAATAACGGCCGAGAGGTTTCGTCGTGCTGACCACACGTCACCTCGTAATCTGCAGGCCTTCGGGCTGAGCAGCGGTCGCTTGGTAGGCCAAGGCCCTTCAAGGGCTGTAGTGCCATGGGGTTTAATTTGGTTTGGTAGTTATGTTACACCATGTACAATCGTCTTTCCTAAATCCTTATTTCCCCCCAATGCTAGGTTGAGATGCGCTATACAAAGTAACTTGTTGTGTCACAGAAAGTGACAGAGGTTCTTTTACATTATTATTACTTGCTTTTAAGTTCCCAAGTACGAGCACCGCCAAACGGAATGGCCACATTATCAAAGAAATGTCTTGGATCTTTAGTACAAGGTTCCCCAATTCATAACAAACACACCATCAGTACAGATATCTCATCGACTGTATCACACAATACTTCGCGCGCACTAAAAATACAGGGTTGATGATCTACATGTACTAAGCTCTTATGAAGCCACAAGAACAGCAACAACAACAAATTACGAAACAGGTGCCAAATATCAACAGTAATATTCGGAAATCTTTATATTTGTTCTAGATATTTGCACGGGTGAGATATCGCCTGACCCAATGTTCAAGTATGAGAACAAAAAATAAAATTATCTGACCGACGATGTAATCTCAAACAACAACAACAACAACAACAACAACAACAACAACAACAACGACGACGACGACGACGTCGACAACAAAAGTGTTCAGGATTTGTTCTCAAAGCTCGTTTTCAAGTTCTCACTGACCATCAGTATTCCGTAACCTTTTGATAGCCTTTGAACTGGGCTAAAGCGGGAAGAGGGGAGTAGTCGCAAGTACCTGGTGTGAGAGAGAAAATCCACTTGGGATAGCTGCCCTAATACTAGGGAAAAAACAAAGGTTTAACCTACTGAATAATCCATAAGGACAATAAGCAAAAACATTTAATTTCCATTTGAATTTTTAATATGTTGCAATATTTATTTATTTTCGGGCAGCTTACCCACCCACCCACCTTCCGCCTCCGATGAATTCTACTTTTCCAAATAACTTAAGTTATATAGATGATTTTAATATCTACACGCCGAGTCGAGATAAATTAGAAATACGCATCGAATGTAACAAATTTATTCATAAGTCACAGAATCAGTTGAATGAAACACAACTCTCACGCTGTATCCTCGCATCAGTGAGACACACTAATAAGGTAAAGAGTCTCATAATGTGGTAGCGTGGGGTGACGTCATGTCAGCGACGGACGTACTATGACAATGTTGTTTGGTGCATATCTCTTGAACGGATAGATGTATCTTGATTATTCCTTCACCATGAAGTTTGGTTTGATGATGTCTGTCCATGTTCGACATTTCAGTGATATGTATGCAATAGAAACCGAGACACAAGCCTCAACGGCCACTTTTAGTCCCAAGATTCAACTTTCACGTGAAATATGTAACATGATATTATCACAAGTAATACATTAGCTACTCTTTTGCAGTGTATGTTTATTCAGCTTTGGAATTATACCAGAAACAAATCAAACAAATGACACGTCAGCTAGAAACAGCAAGTCAAATGACACTGAGCACATACTGTTTGAGTACATACGCCCCTTCAGCCGAAGACGTTGTCAAATCAAAATACTTTGGTTTCACAGGTAACGTCCGACTCGTTCGCTGAACGGTGAGCGTACTGGCCTTCGGTTCAGAGGGTCCCGGGTCCGATTCCCGGCCGGGTCGGGGATTTTAACCTTAATTGGTTAATTCCAATGGCACGGGGGCTGGCTGTATGTGTTGTCTTCATCATCATTTCATCCTCATCACGACGCGCAGGTCGCCTACGGGAGTCAAATAGAAAGACCTGCACCTGGCGAGCCGAACCCGTCCTGGGATATCCCGTCACTAAAAGCCATACGACATTTCATGTTTTTTTCTTCACAGGTAACATTTGCCGTTTTGACAGTTTGCTAGCTCAATGTTTTTTCTTTAACCAGTGATATATGTACCTGTGATGAGTGCTCTTGTGGTACTTGAGGTGTTGTCTGATGTTACGTGACGACGAGGATGGGTAAATTAAAAACACCACGAGTAAAATATTAAAGTGTAGATCATTGAACTTTCATACGATATTGCACTGAAAAATGTATTTAGTAAAGATATCTCTTCTGACTTTTTGGATTGAAGCACCATGTGACTACCCAGAACTCGCCGAGAACGCAATCAAGTTCTTGGTGCATTCTTCGACGACATATTAATGTAGGTAAGGATATTTAAGACCTTTGTTCATGAAAGACAAAGACAGTAACACTCTGTGTGTGTGTGTGTGTGTGTGTGTGTGTGTGTAGGCCGACCTAAGGCTAATGCTGATAAATATTCAGCCTGGTATACTTAAATGAACTGATTTCGGTGGATGCAAGCTCAATTACCTCATACGTTATATCTATTCAACTCATATTTTGAAATTAAATAGACATTACTAATTATGTACCGAACCATTTAACAAAAAATATGCACTAATTTTCAGAATATGTTTCAGTCCTTTAAAATTTGTTTTCCTTACTGTCTATAGAACTTAGGTATTGGTGGTACTTCAGATAATTGGAACAGGAGAGGTGGTACTTCAGAGAAAGGGGTTGCAAAATACTGTAACTAGTTCAATACAGATCGCAACACAAAACCAAGAAATAGGCTGCCCGCTTTCTTGAACATTTCATGGATATTGTTTGTGTAACAATATGGTTCCAGCACAGAGATGCACCTCGCTTAGCAATTAATTTACGACATTGATAGGGCCGATGATCTAGATGTTAAGTCCCTTTAAACAACAAGCATCAAACACGACACTGATAGAGGATCGAATCTAGTTCCAGCTGGTGAGGAAGAGACATGATATGTTTTATATTGTGGCGGGTTATCGGGGTCCTTAAAACTTAAATTACTCATTCCAGGCCAAGGGATTCTTTTCATTTTCATGCCATTCGTAGTTCTTATCTTTCTTTGACCGATACCTTCACTTTTGGAATGTCGGATCCCTTCCGTTCTTTCCCTGTGATTAGTGTCAATAGAGGTTGGTTGCCTAGTTGTACTTCCTCTTAAAACAATAAATCGCCTGTACCACCAACATCTAGTGTCGAGGTTACGAAAATTAGATTCACCTTCCTCTTTTCGAGGAGACTTTTACTGTCTTTTCAAATACGTCAGTTTTGTGTCGGTAAATTTACCGGCACGTGAAATAACTCATGTGGGACAAAATTACGGTACCTCGGCATCTCTGAAAACGTAAAAGTAATTAGTAGGACATACAGTATTTATTTATTTATTTATTTATTTATTTATTTATTTATTTATTTATTTATTTATTTATTTATTTATTTATTTATTTATTTATTTATTTATTTATTTATTTTCGCTAATCGGCCAAGTATGAACCAGGATAAGTTGCATTATACATTCTGTCGTTTATTCAATTTTCGTTTCGTCCAATATGTTTTCATTAGCTCGCTGCGTTGAGCACAGCGTTGATCCGACCACTTTGCACCAATTGTCGATTTTCTCATCTCGGAAAGTCCCAAAAGTCATGATGATTGTTCTCAAAATGTCTCGTTTGTGCGTGTCAGCTGGTCGTAGGATTACTTCGAGGTCTTTCTTGACTTTAACGTATCAAGGAATTGTTATTTTTAGTTTTGAGTCAAAATTGTTAAAAATACGTTTTGTCCATCGATAGTCGTCCATCCGTCGTTGGTGACCACAGAAGCGAGCCCTAAGTTTGCGCATTGTGTCCGTGATCTTTTCTATATTAGAGTTCATATCTTGTCTGGATTTTCTTATGTAGATCCCGTTTTAATATTTTGGACCAAGTATTGCACGTTGTGCAGAATCTTGATCTTTTATCGCTCTAACTTTGCGAAGGCATATTTCTGAGAGAGGATAAGGCTTTCTGACGCATAGAGAGATATTATTATTATTATTATTATTATTATTATTATTATTGTTACATCATTGTCGTTCAGTTTCTCTGTCGGGGTTCAAGATCTGTAAGAAATCTTACTGTTTCGATATAGATAAGCATCCTTTTCTATGGTTGGCTTTCATGGTTTCATGTTGTAGTTGACTCTCGGGTGAGTGACCTCATGTTCGTGACCCGGAGACTGACACAGTCACCTTTCAGTGTTTGCTAGTCAGTGTGCGCAACATAGCCTGGCACATCAGCACCTTGGCAAGTTCGATTCCCACCACTAGACTTGCATACGGATAAGATGTATCTCTTCAGAGTCTCTCTTGGAATTTAGCGGAGGCTATGTTGGGTTTCTTTCCTTCTGAAAACGGTTTCTTTTAGCTATGTAAGGAATCGACTTTCGCAGTACTATGTTCTCCTCTGTCACCGTCCTTCCCCCTATGGTGGCGGTGTAGCATACGCCCGTGATGTACGTTAGGGGTGACTCGTTGTGGACTTTCAATTTCAAAGTGTGAGATGGCGACCATGGGGCGCCTAGCTTAGTCTGGCATTACTTCCACCTGTGCTACAGTATGTTCCTCACTTCTTTGGTCAACTTGTGTTCTATTCACAGAAAATGTTTCATTTTCACGCTCTTCGTGACTCCTCCCTTTCTGCTCTCGATCGAAGGGTTTAACCTCATCCTTTTAATGTAGAATACCTTTTGTCGGTGAAACTACTTGGTAAAAAAAAAAAAAAAAAGCGACCCGCGGACAGCGTCATCAACAGCCGCACAGCGCATGTGTAGCCACATATACCATAAACCATTGTAAAGTTTAACTTCAGAATGAGAAAAATAAGCCTACTTATACAGTATATGAGCCCTTGCTGGCGAGATGTAGTGTTTACAGTGCGCTATGTCTTCTGCTATGGGCTATATCAAATTTGTTACTTTCATTGACCTGTCTCAGTCTCATCCTTGGCTTTGACAATATGAAAGTATGAGCGATGCTAGTAATACCATTCCTTATGCAGCCAGTCCCTGTAAAGATTGGTGTGAAATATCGCCCATAGGGTCGGTTGGTGCATGCATTCCAGTGGGCTTGGCAGGCTGATATGCAACAGCAACTTTTGGCTCGATGAGGAAAGCAACGGGAAACTACATCACTCCTCATTTCCCTAGTATGCCACTTCAGTGACGCCTAGGCTGTCTATGATAGCCTTTGGTGGAACTGTGGAGGATCAGACCAGCCTTCAGGCTGAATACCCAACATAATATACAGTATATGACATGATTGTTTCGTTTATCTACATGTGCATTTTTAACACTGTTAGAGTAAATAATAATTGTTTGTGATTATAGCTTAAATATATTGTATTTATTTATTTATTTATTTATTTATTTATTTATTTATTTATTTATTTATTTATTTATTTATTTATTTATGTCATTCTTTACATGGAGGGACTCAGACTATGAAGCCCGCCATTACCCCAAACCGTATAAAGTAATTAACACTTACCTAAATACCTACTATACTGTGGACTATAGCTATTTAAAAATAAAAGTACATTCAATTTAGTTTAAAATTAACATGTAACGAAAAAATTAATTGATATTTTAAAACATAACAGAGAAAGAAAATAATTTTATTCGTCTGACTGAATGTGCAACAGACCACAAGGGTCTAGAATAGCTACACAAATTTCTGAGGTCCAGAATAGCTACACAAATTTACAATATTAATAAAATATGATATCATAATACCGGCAAATCCATTTTAAATCTAGTTAAAACTGCAGATGATGATGCAAAATATTCAGAGAGTTCCTTATCACAGACACGACGATATCACGCAGAAAGTCTGCAGAGAAATCCAGTTTTGACAGGATGCTACACAAAATTTGTCAATCCGCCTCTTGCACCGAAGAATAATCCACATACCGTCCGTTGTGTCGATGAGATGTTGTTGTTGTGTAATACCATTACACGGAGGAACATATTTAAGGAAGTCTTACAATTGGTTTGCACTGAATTTAATGTTAAAAACACTTCTTTATACAGCTCACATCACTTTCTCGATTCCACAACAAACCCAGTACTGCAGAATAAGAGTTATCATGAGCACTCTGACACTTGTCACTTGTCCATTCCCAACACCTAAGCTCGAATTTGGCCTTTGCCATGACTTTGACCGATTCTGACATAAATGCATTGAGCTCAGTTTCAGTGTCCACACTAGAAACAACATTATCAACATTAAAACTGTGCAGTAACTTTTCATTAAGAGAATGATTTGAATCCTCTTCCCTCAATAAGTGGTGTTCGATTACAGATCCTAAGAGGAAAGGACTACACTTTACACCAACAACCACTCTTGCATGCCGGAATACCCTAACCTCCAGTTTTTCATAACAGTTCCACCATAAAAAACAGAGGAAGTTCCTGTCTTCAGGGTGAATACCAATCTGTAAAAATGCTCTTTTAATATCAGCAACCACCCCTATCTTCTTTTCTCTAAATCTTAACAGCACATTTGGGATGAGTTCAATCAGATTTGGATCAGTTTCAAGACATTGATTTAAAGATGGAGAACTGCCTAGTTTTGCCGAAGCATCAAAAACAGGTCTGATTCTGGTAGTTGCACTGTTTTCCTTTACAACTGGTCTATGCGGTAAGTAGTGACAACAATGAACACGTTCAGATTTAGGCACTTCTTCTATAATTCCCTCAGCCAACCAATCTTCGAACACTTTATTTTAATCTCGAAGAAGGTCTTCAGATAATTTCTTCCTCATCGAACCCAGTCTTCTTTCAGCAAGATTCAGGTTTGATGGCAAGGCGGGATGCCCCTCAGTCCAAGGTAGCCGAACTTGGTATCGACCTTCTTCTGTCGATGAACACTTTGGAGGAACTGATCTTTCACTGCAATTTCTCGTTCCTTCTTCGTAACTTTCTCGACAGGATCCGAAATGCCTATTACATCCAACCTCCACAAATCAGTAATACTTGCCTCTTTAATAAACATGGAAGTTACACGCAAGTTTTCATTTTCTTCACTTCTCTTGGTATTAGGAATCTTTCCCATAAAAGTCCAGCCTAACAATGTCTCTACTGCAACTAAACCACACGACAGCACTTCTCTTCTTCCTGTTAAAAGTTTGCCAGCCACGTCCGCCCCAGTAAGTCTTTCTATAGGCCCCAAACTTTCCTCATTATCGGTGATATCTATCTTCAATTTCTTTAGCTCGTTCATCCATTCCCCTTCCGTAACGTGTGAAATGTCTCCACAGATCACTTCTTGGTCTAAAACCTCAAAATTACACCGAAATTCATCGTTCAGGTCCCCTACACGCACCCTGTAAACTTCTTGCTCATTCCGTTGCGTTGTTACACCACCAAAAAGAGAATGTGAGATGATCTCCTTTCGCAGTTATGTGTAACTCATCTTTAAACCCGTCTTTCGCAAAATGTATGACTTCTGGGATCCTGTATCCATTAAAGCACGAACACATTCAGTCTTTTTATCAGATCTTACATTTACACGAAGAGTTTGTAACAACACCTTGGGCGAAGCGGAAACATCTGCCAATGTGATTTCCTGAGTTGCATTTTCTTCACTGTTGCTAACTGCTTTGGGGACATGTTTTTCTAACAACTGTCTGCACATTAAAACAACATGCTTCCCACCACAAATTATACATTTTATGTTTTTTGCATTGCAATTCTTTACCATATGCCCTGACTTCAGTCACATATAACAACACCCCTTTTCCCTTAACAGTTTCTGTTTACTTTCCATTGACATTTTTCTAGCGGAAAAGCAATCTGCACTGGTATGATGACCCTCACAAAACACACATTTGTCATTCTTACGTTGATTTGATGTTAATAACCCCATAGCTGTAGGAATGTTGTCGTCTGAATCCTTTCCCTTGTGCTTCAGTTTTTCTTTTGCCCCTTCACACTTTAAGTCAAACCCAGATGTAGCAAGGTTTATTCTCTGTTCACCCTCCACTTCCGACTTCAGGAATTTCATTAACCCCTCCAGACGGTCTTTCGCATTTGTAGCGGAGGTGAATGGAATAATGCGTTGCCAAATTCTTAATAAGTCTTCGGGGAGGCACGATTCAACAAGGGGAAATAACATAGAGGCACACTTGTCCGTTGTGACACCAAGCGATTCTAGTGACCTCAACTGTGTTTCCAACTGATCATAAAGTTGAGACAATGCAATTCTGGATTTGGATTGCGAGGCCTTGTGTAAAACTAACCACAACAATTCACGTACATAAACCTCCACAAGAAGATCTTCTTGGCCAAAACGAGATTTTAGGCTTTCAATTGCTTTGCTGTAATTTATTCGTGTTGGGGGGAAGCTCTCAACCATCTGCCTAGCACGTGATCCTTTTACTGTTGCCTGTATTAAATATTGAAATTTATCCTATTTATCCAGCTATTTCGGGATCTTCATCTATTTTTGAGAACTGACTCCAGAATTGTAACCACTCCTTTAAATCCCCTCCAAAAGTGCCGAATTCTAACTTCGGCAACTTGAATTTCTTGGTTTGTTGGTTGCGAGACCTACTAGCAACACTACCTGCTTCATATTCAGTTTGTTGAACCTGTATTCCCGAAATACGCAGTTTAAGGTCCAGATACTTTTTCTGATACTCATCAGCCCCTTCCATTTCCTTGTCAATATCAGCCTCGTCATCGTCTAATAACAAATCGAGCACTTTCGAATCTAGTTCGTTCAAAATAGCTATCTTACTTTCTAACAAGGTGGATAATGATTGAAGTTCCGTAATATTAACATTTTCCTCTTCAGTCAAATCACTATCCTGTTTAGCAATTTTCGTAAACGAAGTCCTTGTCGCTCTCCTATGCTTCAGTAATTTATCGAGGCTTCCGCTCTCCATGTTCCTCGTGGGTACGATGATTCTTCCTTCTTCAAGTCGTAGATGTCCTGTCAAGGTCGCCACTAAATGTTGTGTAATACCATTGCACGCAGGAACATATTTAAGGAAGTCTTACAATTGGTTTGCACTGAATTTAATGTTAGAAACACTTCTTTATACAGCTCACATCACTTTACAAAAACATAGCGCCCATTACTCGCTTCCACTGTTTTTTTTTTCTTTTGTCCAGCATGTGGCACTGCCAGCAAATGGCTGACAGTATTGACAGCAAAGCCTGATGCAACAATCGTAAATGATCACTTAGGTAGGGAAAACATCACTATATCGACCCCCCTTTGCCTGTTGGAAGAAGTCCCGCAGCTTAGAGATAAAATTATTAAAATGAATATAGTGACCAATTAAAAACCTAAAAGCAGATAATTTTAAACTATAATGTTACTGAACCTTAGATTACAAAATACAACCTGTGACAATAAAGTTCGGTGAATAGTCCTCTACTATCAACATAGATGAACAATGCACGACAGTGCCCTTACTGTCCTTCGAAATAGTCCCCTCCCATAACTATGCACTGCTGAGATCGGCGATAGATGTCCTGGAAACTTTGCAGGAAGGCTTCCTTTGAGATTATGTTCAAAAGCCTCGCCACGTTTCGTTTGATGCCAGGAATATCGTCAAATCTCTTTCCTTTCAAAGCGAGTTTGAGTCGTGGGAATAGGTCTGACCATTTTCCGACGAGGGGATCACGGAGAACGCCATCCCATGCTTTGCCGTTTCGTTTCAGGTTCGTACCTGAGACTCCAGGTTTCATCCTCAGTGACAATACAGTTCATGAAATTTGGTGTCGCATCCGCCGTTTCGACAAAATCCTGTGAAGTCTCTAAACGTGCCTGCTTCAGATCGTCAGTCAAGTGATGTATTACAACACGAGAACACGTTTTCCTCTTCCCTAACTTTTGGGTAACGATTTATCGCACGGATTCACGGATAATCTGCAGTTCACCCGCTATCATGCGCACAGTTAATCTCCGATCGTTCGTGATTAATGTCCTCACCTTCTCAATGTTTCCTTCCTTCACTGACGGTGGTCGCCGGTCTTCCGGTACGGCGGTCTCCTTGAAAACGGGTGAACCACTCGTACACACACTTCAAGGATAGTGCTTGATCTTCATAAACACGTACCAGTATCGCATGCGTTTCTTTCGGTGTCTTACGAAGCTTAAAACAAAACTGTACATTGATCTTTTGGTCGTTCATGTTCCTGTTCGCAATTCAGAACCAACGCACTAAACACGCACTGTGCCAAACAGGTCTTACACGGCACACACACGATGCTCAACTGAACAACGTTGGGAGCAGGTGGTCAAAACCTGCTGCTACGTAGGTGCAGCGTTGTGTGTCGCCAGTGTTACCGGATCGACCGTTCTGACTTCATTCACCGAACTTTATTGTCACAGGTTGCATTTATATAATAATCTAACTTTCTAGGTTATGTCAAAGCTACTTTAAGCTCAATGGATGGGTTCGAATTCCACCGTCGGCAACCCTGAAGGTGGTTTTGTGCGTTTTACCATTTACACACCAGGGAAATGCTGGGACTGTACCTTAGTTAAGGCCACGGGCGCTACCTTCCCAGTGCTAGCCCTTTCCCATCCTTCGCCGATAACCTTTGATGTGTTAGTGCAGGGTCTCTCAAACGCCCAAAATCTCACGCGTGCAAACCGAAACGCAGAGGTCCTGTGCACCGTGCATCGGTCCGACTCGGCTCGGTTTGGGCCAGCGTTTTGCGTCGCGGCAACTCGGGTAAGCTCGACTCAAATCTGTTCGGGTGGTGGAGCGCTGCAAAGCAAGTGAGGAAGTGGGAGACAGTCGTAGGGAAAGAGAGAGACAGCGCTATTGCTCAAAATCGAGGAGTGGGATGTTCTGTACTCTGGTCAACCTAGCGAAGTCGTCTTTTGCACCTTCCGCTGTGCAATGCACCGGTGCATGCACTCTGAGAGGCCCTGTGTTAGTGCGACGTTAAACAACTAGAAAAAAATGCTCAATATAAGAAGAGCTTTAGGTTACTTATGTCTCTAATTTCAGCAGGAATATTCTACGTAAATCCAGGAACGTATGGTCCCCGGTAAACTGTAAATACTTTGTTGTACATACTGCTGTGATGAGTGGGGATGGAGAGCAAGAATCATGTTGAAGGCCTTGAAGATATTCTACCTGAAGGGGAGAGCGGAGTCTGTGACCTCCGCACTGTTACCTTTTTCTGCCCACCAAGATGGTGCAAACTGCGTTACCGACACGCTAACATTTTCCTTCACACTTTACCAGACTTAAGACAGGCTACGAAACTGCGTAAGTGTGGTTAAAGATGTTAGATTCAGTAACCTTGTCACATTTAAAATACACATTCAAATAATTATAATTTTTATCATATTTTCTTCAGTATGTTATTTTCATATGACTTCTTAATAAAATAAAAACGGGATATTTCCTTACCAGGTTTCACCACTTGGATATGCGAGAAAGTTTGCTGCTACACCGACAGCTACTTTTTGTTGAATGCTTCTTATTTTTAAATACGCACTTACAGTATTTGAAATTGGAGTAGTGCATCTATAAAAAGGAAAAAGTTAGGACAGGCATGATAAAATGTGGAATTGAATTTTGCATTAAATGACTCTACTTAGTTAACTGTTGTTTCTATTTTCTCTTATGTTTTTTGTTTGTACAATTGGCTTTACGTCGCACCGACACAGATAGGTCTTATGGCAACGATGGAATGCTGTTTTCATTCCTCCCCTGAAGGGAGAGGCGGACCTCCTGGATGGTGACGCCATCTCTCAGCTCAGGAGATTTGTATCGGAGAAGGAGATGTGTGGTGAAGGTGAGACAATTGGCGTCCATGGCCTATAGTAGGAGCTGCCCCGGCATTCGCCTTAGTGCAGGAATATGGTAAACCACGGAAAAATATTCTCAGGACAGCTGATGGTGGGAACCAGCCCCTCTCCGTCTTCCGAATACAGAGCCGTAGAGTCATGGTAGAGCTGTGGCCATCCCTCCTCTGCTCGGTTGGCCGGTCCGAGTGCAGAGCTGTCAGACCACGGACCAGTCGTGGCCACTTGTGGGCCGAGACCCATTCTGCATCCGTCGACCAGTGGAAAGGAGGCAGCCGTTGCCTTAGTTAAGGCATTTCCCTGTTATGAAAATGGGAAATCACGGAAAACCATCTTCAAGGGTGCCGACAGCGGGGTTCGAACCCACTATCTCCCGAATGCAAGCTCACAGTTGCGCGCCCCTAACCGAATGGCCAACTCGCTCGGTTTAGTTGTTTCCTTGTATTCAGTGATATCTTCCTTCTTCCGTGATCAGGGTGAAAATGGAGAGATGCTTAATAGTAAAAAATATAGTCATAAAATTTACTGACGTCATTTTCGGGGTTTTCAACGATGAAGTCATAAGGAAAACTATCATTGAGTTCGTCAAATAGTAAAAATGGAAGGCCGAAAACTATACACCAAAAATCTTCTAGTATCGCAAGATCCCAATGAATACATTTTCGTTAAGCCTAATTCAAATATTTTGCGATACCAGCTTTGTGATAATAGAAGGTGCATCAAAGAAATTCAGAGGCATGGGACTAGTCTGAGGCGAATGGGAAGCTAATATTCAGCACTGTACGAAAATTTTCCGATGAGCAGAACATAGCGCTCCATAAACTGAACATCAATAAAGAAAGTCTTCCCTCTAAAACCAATGGAAGAAAACTGCAAGAGATAATGAGAGATCGATCTTTTCAGTTATGGTGTCAATTACTTCAGAAAGGGAAATGAGTGATTTTGCAAGTCGATCACCTGAAAGCCAATTCCTGGATGCCTCACAAGTCACCTTTATCTTCACCCGAATACATAAATGCTATAAAAATGTGTCTGCCGGGCTGAGTGGCTTAGACGGTTGAGGCGCTGACCTTCTGACCCCAACATGCCAGGTTCGATCCTGGCTCAATCCGGTGCTATTTGAAGGTGCTCAAATACTTCAGTCTCGTGTCGGTGGATTTACTGGCACGTAAAAGAACTCCTGCGGGACAATATTCCGGCACCTCGGCGTCTCCGAAAACCGTAAAAGTTGTTAGTGGGACGTAATGCAAATAACATCATCATTATTATTTATATAATAATGTCGTGCAACCTGGCCGCAGTAAGATCGGTTCCCGGCAGAACTTTCAGCTCAATCCGTTGCCGCCAAAACGGTTGCAACGAGACCGAAACACTTGGACGTGCAGGAGCACCGAATTACTGCGTAACGTAACAGTCGTCACCTTAGAGTAAGGATATCAATTGCTCAAGGCCTGAGGCAGCGTGGATGGGAGGTGCACGAAGAAGTTCACTGTGTCTCTAGCGACGACTCAACGAGGAGACTGGACATCATAGCCATCAATAAGAAAGAAAATAAAGCGATGGTGTTAGATCGTACCATTCGCTTCGAGAGGAACATGCAACAAGCCCAGGATATTAATCTGAAAACAAAAACAAAAAACAAACAAGCAATTTATACACCATGTCTGCCATATCTATCAGCTAAATATAATATTCCTCTTGGTCAGTGGATTGTCAAAGGCCTCCTGTTTGGATCCAGGCTGAAGAACACAGCCACTATCCTTCAAAATTTAAAAATTCCTTTTTACGATATAGAGAAAATCTTATTACAGACCATAAGAGATTCTCTTCAAATTATACAGTTTAATTTATACTTCAAATCGTTATTTCCAGAAAAGACATGATTTCATTATTATAATTACATAGGTACTGTAAATTATGTATTTTGGACCTATATTGTCACCGTCACTGGAGGGAGGATGATTTACTTAAATAAATCTTACTACTTATGGAATACTTCATGTATACTCTTATGTATGGACTGTTCAAATAATTGTTGCAGGTCAGAAAATTAAGCCTTGTGCGGTACACGTATCCTGAATTTGACGGAATGCATGTATGTAAGTGTTAGTTAATTTATTCGGCAACGGCGTATTTATCATAATTTAACGATACATAATGGCTAATTTTGTAGTCATGGATCGTAAATAGCTGTCAAAAGACTATCTTGAAAAGTACCATCTACGTACAGTATATCTTTTCGCACTCACAAAGAAATATGAAGTTCGTGTTACACGAAAAAATGATATGGTTATTCACGGTATCATTCAGAAGTACAAAACTTCTTCCATCCTACAGGTCTTTGGAGATACAACACCAACTGCTTCATGTACATCAGTGTTTTTGACAGTGGTAACATAGCATAACACATCTCTTTAAGTTGCATACATTGCGATGAATACGTAGTTGTCAAATTACTTTCCTCCTCTTATTTTCAAATGTTTCTAAGTACCACTTCCGCTGATTTTTCACGACGTAATGGATCATCATCTCTTAATTTTCTTTTAAGATTATTACTCGCCATTTGGTGGTTTAATTTCCCATTTTGCTCGTGATTATGTTACAGATTTGATTTTTGTACATATTTTACCGTAACACGTTTTCTTTATACAACACCATCTGCACCAACCACCTTTACCTTGATGATTCAATCGGAATTTGTAGTCCTCAACAATGATGAGAGGCTTCCCGTTCTACTCACCATATCAGAATCCACCACTTCCATGACTGCATCGGCTGCAGAGCTTAGACCAGGGCCTCTCAGGGTGCATGCGCGTGGTGCATGCACTGTGCACGGTGCAAAAGACGACTTGTCTTGGTTGACCAGAGTGCAGACCCCCACTCCTCGATTTGGAGCAATAGTGCTTACTCTCTCTTTCCTCACACCTGTCTCGCTCGCTCTGCCTGTCTCCCTCTGCCCCACTTGCGCCGTAGCGCTCCAAATCCGGGCTGACTTGAGCCGAGTATAGGCGAGTTGAGCCGAGCTTAGCCGAGTAGCCCAGAGACGAAGCGTTGATCCGAGCCATGCCGAGCGGCAGCGATGCACAGTGCACGGAGCTGTTGCGCCTCTGTCTGCACGCGTGAGATTTTGGGCGTTTGAGAGGCCCTGGCTTAGACACAAGTGAATGACTGAGTAGCTGTTTGTGGACGAGCACTGCTTTCTTTTGTTGTCAACCAAAACAAACAGAGGAAATGGGTCGGCGGTTGCAGCGTAGGCTTCGGCCTACCATGGCCACGGCTGATCCGTGGTCCGACCGATCTGCACTCCGGCCGACCAACCGAGCAGAGGAGGGGTGGCCACGGCTCTACCGTGACTCTACAACTCTGCATTTGGGAGACGGAGAGGGGCTGGTTCCCATTGCTGACTGTCCTGTGGTTTTCCATTCTCCTGAACTAAGGCGAATGTCGGGATAGTTCCTAGTACAGGCGTCGGCCGCCAACCATCCCACCTTCACCGCAAATCTCCTTCTCCAACACAAATCTCCTGACCTGAGAGACGGTGTCACCGTCTAGGAGGCCTGCCTCCGACTTCTGGGGAGGAATGCAAATACTGAGTAGTAGTAGTAGGAAATGCCAACGGCCGTAGCCGTGTTGAAACACCGGATCCCGTGAGATCTCTGAAGTTAAGCAACATTGGGGGTGGTCAAGATTTGGATGGGTTGCCACGCGCTGTTAGCGGGGGATTAAGGGAATGGAGGAGCAGAAAGGAACTGGCCACCCTACCGTACTTAAACTCCGGTTCAGGCACACCTCTGCGGAGGTTCGGACCTCCCTTCGGGCAGAATATACCCTTACCCCCCTACCTTACCTCAGTAGGGAATGTGTCCTGTACCAATCTACAGTAGATATAGCTGTAAACTTAAAATAAAGTTTTGATTATCATAATCCCCGTGTCGCAGCTGACATACCTCCGTGGCGCAATTTACAAATCTCCTTGCCGCAATTTGCATGTACAACTTTAAGGGTACGTCGTTTCCCGTTATTTCTTCTTTTATGTGGCCAAGCAATACACAAAATGACGAATTTGACATGCGCAGGTAATTGAAAAATTTACTGTCATGCTCATTTAGATCATCAAACAATGTATAATATAATCCTCTATTCAGCCGAGAAACAAATATAGGATGTTTCCGCACTTTCCTAACGGTTTTTCCATTTTAATAGAAGAGCAAGAAGAAGAAGTTCTTCGTAAGACGCCATTCTCTCCACTGACTATTCCCCGGTATGAACCGAGCAATTATTCACAAGTTGCGCCACTGATCGCCCGGTACTTAAACCCACTAGTTGCGCCACTAGTCGCCCACGGCTAATAGCGGCCTTAGAGTGACTTACCCATTTTCTTTAAACCGTGGCATAACTTACGCGCAGCCGGGGAGAAGTAGCTGAAATCTATTCTGAGGTGATCTGGTTTACCTGTTTGCAGTATTTTATAAAGGAGATAAACAGCATGGTACTTACGTCGATCAACTCATCTCAACCAAGGCAGCTGATGGAGTATTGGATTGATATGAAAATAGAGTGGAACGTTAGAATAATCGAATATAAGCATTACGCACCCGTTGAAGTCGAGAGTCAGTTGAGTTACTTGCATTATTATAAATTACATCGCCATAGAAACCTCCACGACTCAGGCGGCAACGCGATGGCCTCTCAACCACTGGGTTCCATGGTTCAAGTACTGATCAGTCCATGTATAGCTTTGTACCGGACAAAGCAGAGGCGGGACAGTTTTTTTCTGCGGGCACTCTATTCCGGTTTTCCCTGTCATATTTCATTCCAGAAAAACTCTCCATTATCATTTCGTTTCATCTGTAAATCATTAATCATTGCCGCAGAGGAGTGCGACGGGCTTCGGAAGCCGACATAATTCCTCTTCTCGCCACTAGATGGGGCTTCATTCAATTCCTGATCCGGTCGAATGACTGGAAACAGGCTGAGGATTATTTTGCACATCCCCATATTCAAATATTGGGAATATTAATCCTTAAACACGCAATTTTCTGGTGTTGACTGGTATAAGCATGTAATTTCGGTTGTTGATCGCAAATTTATCTTTTTTCCCCTTCTTTTCCTTGATAAATTGCGGGTAAATTTATTATCCGGTTTCAGGTCGATTGTAGATCATTAGTTCACGAAAAGAACAATAAATTTCGCCTGTCTGTACATTGATTGGTTGATTTTGTAGCATGGAGCCACAACATCGGAACACATTCTCGTTACGTGTAGCCAAACAAAGAGCCTACTATTTCTTTTCAGTGCGCGGTTTTGTCTAACAACAGATGGCAATCGATATAAACCTGCTGTCATCAAGACCTTGGCTGGATGAATTACGGCTGTGCTGGTATCCTAAGAAACGAGAAATATATGAGAACGCAGCCAAGATAACTTTTAAGAGATCAATAGAGTGAGACTTGGACGACAGTTATCCCACACCGCATTCCTTGGCAGTTTCTTGCGGAAAGGAGAGCTCTAAGATTCTAGTTTATATAGCGCAATATCCTCGAGTAAGACGTATATTTTAGTAAATTTCTTCCCTTGAAAATGTTCTCTAAAATGGAGCGACAGGTATTCACGAAAGAGGATCCGTAGTTTAGTTTATAATACTCAGCGAGTAAATCAGCTCACCCTTTTGCACTGGACTTTCATACTTGATTTGAACACAGTTATTAGTTAATGCCTGACTTCCCTTTGTGGCGGAGTGTTGACCTCCGGATTTGAAGATCGGAGATTACAATTTGAAATAAATTGCATATTGGATATATACTCTCTCTCTCTCTCTTTCGTCTTCAAAGACCCAAAACATATCCAGCATTCTATGCTTTTCCGTCTAGCGGACAAAATGTACCAGTGCGAGGTTTTTCTCACAGACCAACCCTATCTGCCCAGTATCGTCAAGTACAGTAGAGACAATGCGCGACACTTCCGGATTTAGCCTTGTTAAAATGGAAGACAATTCGCAAGTGGTGCTCCTAGTGGCGTGACTTGGAAATTCGCGCTAAATTCAAATATCAATAGAAATACATGTACGGAAATGGGTAAATAAATTACGTCTAGAAAGAAAGTGATATTAAAGTATAAACTTCAAAGTTGGTAAAGCAATTCCGGATAAACGAATGAAGAATTTTTTTCGCTACTTGTTTTACGTCGCACCGACACAGATAGGTCTTACGGCGACGATGGGACAGGAAAGGGCTAGGAGTGGGAAGGAAGCGGACGTGGCCTTAATTAAGGTACAGCCCCAGCATTTGCCTGGTGTGAAAATGGGAAACCGCGGAAAACCATTTTCAGGGCTGCCGACAGTGGGGTTCGAACCTACTATCTCCCGAATACTGGATACTGGCCGCACTTAAGCGACTGCAGCTATCGAGCTCGGTGAAGAATTATTTACCAGGTTATTATTTAAAGACTGAAATTAGACACATAATCAAGATGTGAAATGGACTGCTGTGAAAGGGCTTGATCTTTCATTTATGCATTACTTTTTTAGCTTTATCATTCCTGCCTGAACTTTTACGGCTAGATTTGTCTTTTTTCTCATTTAAAAACATTGCATTATCACATTAAGACATTCGTCAATAAAAATATCGGCACATTCCTTACACACATGATTCAATGAATTAACATTTAAAAGTTGGACAATTTTCCTCTTAACTTGAAGCCTACTAACAGAAAGAAAATCTATAAATTTAGCCTCAAAAACATTCAAAAATTTCCCTATAAGCAGTACTTGCCATTACATTAGGGTAAAGCAAATTTTCATCATCATTTCGTTTTAACAAAATATGTACATTTCTGAAGTCACCCATATTTTCTTCAGTGCTTGGCAGCGCACTACGGCATTCCAAATGGGGTAACTTGGAACACAAGCAGCCACACACATATGCATATGCATTTTCCTGAATTAAATCAAAACCCATAGATCGCACCTACAACACATTGCTATTGAAGGTTAACTGCTGCACTATACAATAAAACAAGTTTATTATATTTTAAGCCAGTTAAAATATGGGTCTCCCAGGTCAGATGTTTGGGAAGTACTATAAAAATCTCGTGTCACTTGAAGAATATATATGCAAACACAATATTTACTTACATTTTCTTGTCACGAGGGAAACGGAAGAAAGACCTCGAATACTTCTGCACTTCATAGTTACTGCAGCCAAACACAGCACATACTGTATCTTTCCACTCACGTTGAGAAGAGATATAAAGGAATAACACACGCTACTATTTACTTATCTCAACTTACTGCAAACGCATAAACATCGTCAACAACCTCACAAACCAATACACGTGCTCTTATGACAGAATCATTACCTCCAGGTCACTCCGCTAGACAAAGCTCTAATCGCTGTCCCTCGATATCTCGCAGAGTGTCTCTACTGTATTTGGTATCGTGAAGGTCGAAAACGACATTCAATTAGCAGAGTTTCGGTTCCTTGTACTTTTATTATATTGTACAACATTGGGCACTGAACAGACATGCTAAATTATTTGAGCTGACGTATTCTAAACAAAGTGACTCACGCTACTGTTTGATATTTATACACACTACCGAACCTTTCAGGTTTGTGCTGCGCAGTTTGATAAGGAATTGAACAATCTTGTAGTTCCCCGTGACTTGGTATTGCGACCATAACCACTGGCCTTCCCTATTTTAAAATATCTATTTATTTCATTCCATTATCCGTTTATCCAGGGTTGGTTTTTTCTCTGGACTCAGCGATGCACCCTACCGTTAGCGCCTCAAGGGTAGTGTCCTGGAGCGTGAGGCTTTCCATCGGAGGATACAACCGAGGAGAAGGACCAGTACCTATCCCAGATGGCTTCAACTGCTATACTGAACACGGACCTTGTGGGGTGGGGGGTCTGGAAGGGGTAAGAAAGTAAGAGGGAAGGAAGCGGTCGTGGTCTTAAGTTAGGTACTACAGCGGCATTTGCCTGGAAACCTGGGCCACGGTAAAACACTTCGAGAATGGATGAGGTGGGAATCGAATCTCCTTCTACTCAGTTAACCTCCTGAGGCTGAGTGGATCCCGTTCCAGTCCTCGTTCCACTTTTCAAATTTCGAGGTAGAGTCGGGAATCGAACCCGGGCCTCTGGGGGTGGCAGCTAATCACACTAACCACTACACCACAGATTAGACCAACATAATCTATAAAAAATATTGTAGCAATAGTGACTCACCTCAAAACATCTAGGTCATGGCTTCGGCAAGGGGAATGAAGGAGCAATTTTTAAGTAGCAGTTTTATTAACTGAACTCCTATAGAGCCATTTAGTACAGGTTGCTTTTTATTCCATAAATAAATCTGAAGATTTCTCTATTTCACTACTAAGGGAAACTTCGCACTCATTTATCTCAGAATTTGATTTTTTTTAGTTGTGCCACTATTGCAGCCCATGAGCCATATGTTCACCTGCATTTAAAATATGACAAGTTTATTTTACTTACAATTGATTAAAACTTACAGCTAGGTAGTTATAACTTACAGTAATCTTATAACCAATTGATTTATTATATAGTATTGTTTCTAAATAACTGTTATATGCTATCGGCTTGTATTCGGGAAAAACTGAGTTCGAATTCCACTGTCGGCAGCCCTGGAGATGATTTCCCGTAGTTTCCCATTTTAATACCAGACAAATGCTGGGGTTGTGCCTTAATCAAGGCCACGATAGCTTCCTTCCTAATCTTAGCTTTGTCCTATCCCATCGTCGCCATAAGACCTGTTTGCATCAGTGTGACGTCCAAGAAGAAATCTATGATGTCTGAATAAAGTTACGAATAGAACACTCTCCTTTTTATCGATGTAATGTAATGGAGGATGATCCAGTTAGTACACACACAATCATACTTGAGAATGATTGACAACAGTTCCCTAATTCGTGGCTATTTACAAAGTCTTTGTCCTCCTCACAGTAGGTAGTTCGGCTGGCTGGTATTACCTGCGACGGCGATAATCCTGATTGACAGTTCACTTTTCACTTGGCTCCGCACGCTCAGTCAACTCACACAGCAACTGCACGCAGATAAGTTCGAACATAGGGCTGTTGATTATTACAACATACGATTGCTGTTCACTTGGTTCACCTCCAGGCGAATCAGATGACTGACCAGTCAATTCAATGAACTCACAGTTAACGGGACTGCTCCACACAGTGAACTACTCAACACTAAACAACGACAACACTGCTAACCAGCACTAATCCAACATTACGACGGCACTTACTATACACAACGCCGCCGACACTGACCATTGAACTGCGACAACACAACAACTCCAACGACAGCCGGCACTACAGCTGTCCAACTCCCCTACACTGATGGTCTGCTCGTGGCGAGCCTGTTTTACATCCCCGGGGAAGAAGTTCCAGACATTTCGGGGTGCGGCCGGAATGAGGACATTCTGGTTGTGCCTTCCAGAAGACGCACGGGAAAACCACACGAAGAGAACAATAGAGAGGAGAGGCTATCACTATATCCTCCGACTGGAAGCTCCCAGTTGAATCACTAGTTCCTTCCAGGAAATACCCTCAAGAGCTACAGAAAGAGGGCTGGCACGTAAAATTATATGTATGTGCAGTATCTATATAAGTATGTATTTTTTATTTTATTGAAATTCATTCTACATGTTCCATTACAGCAGTAATATTACATGTAAAAGTATTTTCTTTATCTATGTTCTAAATATTGTATGTTTCTTTACAAAATTGCAAGATGAGATGTGTACAAAAAATGCGAATATATTATCTAGTTAGACAATAATTTTGTCCCTTACACTGGTCATGAATTTTAAGAATTTGTCTTTGTATTTACTTATATGCCTGTTTTGATTTACTGGCCAGTTTTCTTCCTTCAGTATTACTCCGATTAACATATTTCATGTATTAGTTTACATTCGAAAATTGTATGGTCTATCGTTCGTTCACCGACACATTGGACTGATTATAATTTTGAACCTCTATAAGCACCACTTGATATGACCATATCTTGTATCACAGTTATTAAATATGGATTGAAATCAAACTTTAGTTTCAGTCTGTCGTGTATGTTTGTAAGGTATGATTTTGTGATAAAGCCTTTAGAGGTTTGATTCCATTAATTTTGCCACTTCACTATATTGAGTTCACTTATATCACTGTACACTACAGATTTCGGTACACGCTTAGAGCACCCAACGATGTCTTCGGTAATCGCGCCCTCTTTCGCTAGTTAGTCAGCAAGCTTATTTCCCTGGTACCCTGTATGTGCCTTAATCCAGGTGAATTCAACAATCCACTTATGCATCTCAATAATTTTAACGCTTTTCTTAATTTCTTCTTATAGATATGGGTGTTTCTTCCTATTCTTGCGCAGTTCTAACGTTATGCGGCTATCGGTGCATATGGTAACACTTCCTTCTTCATTATTCATGGATGTCATTATTTTGTTCTACTGTTTTTAGTATTGCAAGCTGTTCTGTCTGATTACTAGAACACTTTTTTATTTTTTTATTTAACTTGTGTTTCAAGCTCTTAAAAAACGATGTGTTAAATATTGCTATACTGGAGCCAGTTCCTGGTTCACTTTTACTACCGTCAGTGTAAACTTTTAATTTGAAATTGTTGTTATCTTTTACTTGTGCATTTTTATGTATGTATTGCACCCATAAGCTGAGATGCAATTCAATAGTACGGTATGTATGTATGTATGTATGTATGTATGTATGTATGTATGTATGTATGTATGTATGTATGTATGTATGTATGTATGTATGTATGTATGTATGTATGTATGTATGTATGTATGTATTATCCGCACACTTTATCTTGGTGCATTTGTGTACGGGGGTGAGGAGTAAGGAGGGAGCTGTCCCGGTATCGATAGTGCTGACTGGTGCTGCCAACTGAATGAAAATGAAATCTGAATTGAATCGAGAATATGATCGATCGATATGAAATTTCTGAACCGTTATCACCTTAAGCCAACAACTATGTAACATACACATTATATAACATTATAAAACATTTCTCGATGCGAATCTTGTTCCCAGCATGAATTCTATACTTTGGCTTTGTTGTGTAAACAACAACAGTACAAGTACGTAAAGTGTACGTCAGATGTCGCACAACGATGCTTAAGCGATTCATAGTTTGTGTTTCAAAGGTTGCCAGTACGAATCTCGAAGATCGCCGAGGTCGACCGATTCAGCACTAGGGTGTAAATGCACCAAGATGAAGTGTGCGGATAGTATGTATGCATGTATGTATGTAATTAATTCTTGATACAATTATTTACATATAACTTTTGTCAATATTACACTTAACTGCTATCTCGTTGTATGATGTCAAAATTTATTTTGTTTACAAATGTATAAAAATCCTTTAGGTGTTTGTCCCGAATTCGTATTTCTCCACCGGTCAGTAGCCCACTGACTTTATAACACTTCTACAAAATTTATCTCTCTCGGAGTTGTGCAATTTACACTTCCAAAGAATATGGTCAACTGTCTGATCATTTGTTCCACTGCACACACATTTAGGGTCATTTGTTATTTTGAACCTAAAGAAGTATTCACCAAATTGTCCGTGGTCTGTTGTCATAGCTGTCATATTATAACTTAGGTTTAATTTCATTTTCGGTCTGGTTCGTACCCCACTGTCGGCAGCCCTGAAGATGGTTTTCCGTGGTTTCCCATTTTCACACCAGGCTGTACCTTAATTAAGGCCACGGCCGCTTCCTTCCCACTCCTAACCCTTTCCTGTCCCATCGTCGCCATAAGACCTATCTGCGTCGGTGCGATGTAAAGCACCTAGCAAAAAAAAAAAAAAAAAGAAAAAGAAAAAATCAGTCTACTCCGTACATTAGCAAAGCATGGTTTTGTTATGCTTCCGTTTATAGTGTTTTCCCCCTCGCTCTCGCACAATCGAATGGTTTCCTCCCTCAGGTCTTGTTTGATTGTACAGATAGGTGTTCTATTGTAAACCACTTCTAAGTCCAGGTTGTTTGCAGCTTGTTTGGCCAAATGGTCTGCACGTTCGTTTTCTCCATTGCCAGCATGAGCCTTGATCCATGTAAAATGTATGATCCAGTTTTCTTGCTGAAGATATCGTAAAATACTTTGTATTTCTTCTATCAATGTATTGTGCTTGCGGTTGTTTCGTAAAAGATCCAAGGTTATTTTACTGTCAGTGTGTAGTACAGCAGATTTTTCATGTATATTGTCTATGTCTTGTAACTTCTCAAGGGCCTTCAGTACCACAACTTGCCCAGCCTGATTGTTTGAGCATGTATTATATAATTTGAACCTAAGTTGGCGAGTTAGTTCAGATTTGATATATATAACTATTCCAGACCCGACAGCCAACTCGGTTTTGCCGCCGTCTGTGTACATCTGGACTGTATACTGTACTTCTTCCTTTTTGTCTTGTATTATTATGTTTTCAGCTAGGTGAGGCCAATTTTTGTAATTCTTTGTAGAGTCAATTTCAGTGATATCTCTCATGTGTTTAACTCTTCCTTTTATGTGCTGTATGTATGTATGTATGTATGTATGTATGTATGTATGTATGTATGTATAGCCGGCGCCGTGGTGTAGGGATAGCGTGCCTACCTTTCGCCCGGAGGCCCCGGGTTCGATTCCCGGCCAGGTCAGGTATTTTTCTCGCGACCTGAGGGCTGGTTCGAGGTCCACTACGTGATTAGAATTGAGGAGCTATCTGACGGTGAGATGGCGGCCCCGGTCTCTAAAGCCCAGAATAACGGTCGAGAGGATACGTCGTGCTGATCACACGGCCCCTCGTAATCTGCAGGCCTTCGGGCTGAGCAGCGATCGCTGGGCAGGCCAAAGCCCTTTCAAGGGCGTTAAGTGCCGTGGGGTTTGGGTTTGGTTTTATGTATGTACGTATATATATATACAGTATGTATATATGCATGTAACCCTACAAAATTGCCGCCAATTACTCAATACAGATATTAGGCCTAAGTAACCTTTTTTCTTAAAGTTGTCGGGCATTAATGCAAGGTACATCAAACACCTGTATCCACCTCTCACCTCAACACCTGCAGTCTAAGCAACATCATTCTCGGTGTCTGATTGTCCATCCCCACACCGAATACTGTAATGTCATTGTATCAGTATCACTTTACGAAGTCCGGCTCCACGGCTGGCCTTTGGTCACAGCGGTCCTGGGTTCGATTTCCGGCAGGGTCGGGAATTTTAACCATAATTGGTTAATTCCGCTGACACGGGGGCTGGCTGTATGTGTAGTCTTCATCATCATTTCATCCTCATCACGACGCACAGGTCGCCTACGGGTGTCAAAGCAAAAGACCTGCACCTGG
Source organism: Anabrus simplex (assembly GCF_040414725.1). Classification (NCBI taxonomy): domain Eukaryota; kingdom Metazoa; phylum Arthropoda; class Insecta; order Orthoptera; family Tettigoniidae; genus Anabrus; species Anabrus simplex. The sequence continues at coordinate 263,065,311 of NC_090271.1, read as the reverse complement.
TGAACCGAACTTGTCCTCGGACACTCCCGACACTAAAAGCCATACGCCATTTCATTTCACTTTACGAAAAACAAAGGCGGTCATAATTCAGTGATCGCTTGCTGTATATTTTGGAACGAATTGTTTTACAAAGCAAAAAGTAAACGATTTACTTATCACACCCTCCCATCCATTATAGAAGTGTCAGGTCAGTCGGTCGTTACTAGCTTCGAAGTCGTTTGGGAATTGACTTCTATTCGCATGAGTTCCTACGTTACCGCATTGCGGTTTATAGGCCCAGCACGACAGTACATTCTTCCTCTAATAGCCCTTTCACGTTAAATAACAGGTTCTTTGTTCATGATCGTAAATATATGTTGAACCTACCTTAATAGCTTTATGATAGCGACATTCAGTGAAGTGGAAATGAACGATGAGACAGTTCAGAATCACAGCATACATACCTGAAAACAAGAGATGAGAAATATAATAACAAGCAATCAAGATATATCATATTAAGATATGAACATATGCTAAGTTCGAGGGGAAAATCAATAATTAAGGCAACAAGAACTCTCATTGCGTAAAATTACACAACTCCAATATGCACGGAACGTATATAGTGGTATTTAAAAAAAAAAACTCCGTCACGTTGACCCTCCAGAACACGCTCACTATAGAGCTGTTACGAACAGTAGCTCACAGCCTGTAGAGTCAACACGGCTGCTGATATCCAGAACGAATAGGAACCAGAAAATGACAAGCGTTGGGAAGACATCTTGTGGTATTATTACAAAAATATGTAAATGTTAATAAAATATGCAGGCGAGGCTGAACTCCACCGACAAATTTTCGGAGGTTGTTCAGTGATATCTTCTGAGTATCTTGATATAAGGAACCCGTGGTCTCCAGTGTCTCATTACAGAGTATTAGCATTTCGTTTGGTTTGTTGCCCCTGTTAGTTTTTCACCTGTATTGCACTGAAAATAATAAATGCTAGTTCTTGACAAACGCCGGGGTGTCGGAAATTTGAATCGATTATTTCATAAACTAGTCAAGCGCCAAGTCTGTCATTTTTGGGAAAAAAAAAAAAAAACAAAAAAAAACTGTCTATCATCAGACAAAATGTTATGGTAGGGGTTGAAATATTTTAGATTGAAAGTATTATATCTTTTAATACTTTCTATCTAAAGAAAAATATTTTATGGTTATTAACTTTGCTGTACCGCCTCTGTGGTGTAGTGGTTAGCATGATTAGCTGCCACCCCCGGAGGTCCGGGTTCGATTCCCGGCTCTGCCACGAAATTTGAAAAGTGGTACGAGGGCTGGGACGGGGTCCACTCAGCCTCGGGAGGTCAACTGAGTAGAGGTGGGTTCGATTCCCACCTCATCCATCCTAGAAGTGGTTTTCCGTGGTTTCCCACTTCTCCTCCAGGCAAATGCCGGGACGGTACCTAACTTAAGGCCACGGCCGCTTCGTTCCCTCTTCCTTGCCTGTCCCATCCAATCTTCCCATCCCTCCACTAGGCCCCTGTTCAGCATAGCAGGTGAGGCCGCCTGGGCGAGTTACTGGTCATTCTCCCCAGTTGTATCCCCTGACCCAAAGTCTGAATCTCCAGGACACTGCCCTTGAGGCGGTCGAGGTGGGATCCCTCGCTGAGTCCGAGGGAAAAACCGACCCTGGAGGGTAAACAGATTACGAACGAACTTTGCTGTAAAAAATTCCGAAAAATTTTCCACTTAACTGGTTTCTGAAATAAACGAGTGTTGCAAACATATTATATGGAATAATTCTCGAATTTTGAAATTATTTTGTCATAAAACCCATATTTGTGGAAATAGAAAATATTTTAATACGTTTAGAGTACATTGCTGACACAAATATAATTATTAAAAGGATGAAATCAGCAATGTCTGCTCATCGTGACAGGAAGTAATAAATCCTCATAAACAAACTCCACAGCACATTCTGTCTCTCTAGTAGGCCACTGTAAAATGCTGTCATAAAGGTGCTCATATCTCATCAGGTAAAGTTTTAAGGCATTTAGGTCACGTATCTTCTTGATATTGATGGGCACGTAAAACAAACAATAACAAAGAATAATGTAGGGCATGGGCCAAGTACTTAACCTTCTCCTTTTACCCTTGCAATCCGAATAATATTACGCGCTTGAGTTTGTTTATCTACCACTCCTCGTTTCCTTTTAGATACAGGTTCGTCTTCGAAACTTTGAGACATATCACTACGATTATAAAAACACTGCACTAAACAAGAAAAACACTTTTTCAATCAGTTGTTCACACAGCCACGAACATGAGATTCCAGAAACATAACAATGACAAAAAAAAAAAAAAAAAAAAACAGCTGGCTTTTCTGGATTCAGAGCAGCAGCGCCAACCGGCAAGGTGCGACACATCACAAAATATACCAGCCAAGCTGTGTCACTTAACTGGTTTCTGAACTAAATACGAAATTCAACGTAATGCCTGACCGTTATAGGAGGACGTTTCTTGACTGGTTTCGGCACCAAAACATGCGTGTACCCTCTTAGTAACACACTCTACAATTAACTCATTTTTCATTTTTTGGCACTTCACTGCTTTCTGAAATAATCGATTCATTTATGCCTCAGGAGTTCTTTAATGTGCCGAAAGCCAATTACCTGTAGGGGAACAGTTCTGCATTTGTTACGTACAGTACTGTACACTGACAGAACAGATTGAACACACTGGGACAAAAGTGTACGTGTTTCGTCTGAGGGTTGTTGCTACTCTGTGTACCCCCTGTGGGTGGGGGCGGTAGCATAACACCCACGGTATCCCTTGCCTGTCGTAAGAGGCGACTAAAAGGAGCACCATGGGCTCTGTACTTTGGAACGTGGGTTGGCGACCACGGGGCCCTTAGCTGAGTCATGTAATTAATTCCACTTACTTGTGCCAGGCTCCTCACTTTCATCTATTCTATCCGACCTCACTTGGTCAACTCTTGTTCTTTTCCGACCCCGACGGTATTACGTATGGAGGCCTAGGGAGTCCTTCATTTTCACGCCCTTCGTGGCCCCCTTGTCTTCCTTTGGCCGATACTTTCCATTTTTTCCCTCTGATTAGTGTTATATAGAGGATGGTTGCCTAGTTGTACTTCCTCTTAAAACAATAATCACCACCACTCTACTCTGTGTTTTAGTTATTGCATATTACAGACTTTGCATTACTCAGCGTTTCGTGTTTTTCCATATTACAGGATTTGAAACTGATATCAAGGTATTTTCACAGAAACAAGGGTAACTGGGGAAACAAACCGAATGAATCATATTTACATTATTACTCTGTAATGAGCAGCCGGAGACCAGATGTACCTAATAGCAATATACTCAGGTGGTGTCCTTGAAGTTCAGTTTCACCCTGCAGATGCATGTCGGAGTGTATCATAACGGGCAGTGTCTTGGAGCATAAGACGTTTGGGTCGGGGATACAACTGGGGAGGAGGACCAGTACCCCACGCAGGCAACCTCGCCTGCTATGCTGAACAGGGGTCTTGTGGGTGGGATGGGAATATTGGAAGGTATAGACCAGGAAGAGGGAAGGAAGCGGCAGTGGCGTAAAGTGGAAAACCACGGAAAACCACTTCGAGGATGGCTGAGGTGGAATCGAACCCACCTCTACTCAGTTGACCTCCCGTGGATGAGTGGACCCCGTTCCAGCCCTCGTACCACTTTTGTGGCAGAGCCGGGAATCGAACCCGGGCCTCCGGGGGTAGCAGCTAATCACACTAACCACTACACCACAGAGGCGACATTATTACCCCGTCCTGAAATCTCTTTATTTTTTCTTTGATTATTTTCTTCGCGGATCCATCTGCAAGTATCTCTTCTGTAATTTGGAACCCTCCGTAGGTCCTTCTCAGTTTCCTTAAACCAGTTCTGCTAGGTTTTCTCATTGCGGAAATAGCCGTAGATTCTTTTAGTTATCCTTTTGTATCTTCTTATTGAACTTCCGTCTAATAGCCACATGGTCCAGTTGAAATTCATCCAAGTTGGGGTTTGGTGAGATCCACGGTTTTTTTTCTTTTTTTTTTTTCTAGGAAGCTTTTTAAAAGCTGTAGATTTCAGTATCATGCCATGGGCTTGGCAAAACTCTATAAGTCTGATACCATTTTGATTGGTCCTGTCATGCGCTGGGTATTTCCCGACTACATGTCGGTACTTTCTCTCCTTCCCTATTTGGGCGTTGAAGTCGCCTATCAGCATGATGCTGTGTTTTTCAGGTATTCTTTGGATGACATCGTCCAACTGATCCCAAAGGAGCTCCTTGTTCTTTCCGTTGTCCTCATTTATGGTGGGGATGGACATTCACGATAATGTTATATTTTATTGGTAGTTTTGAAAACCAATGTTGATAGCCTTTCAGATTGAGTTTCAGACTGGACTATGGAATCCAGGACATTCTTGTTTATCATGAAGCCAGTTTCTAGGTGTAGCATGTTTTTCATGACACTTTGACCAACTTTTCCCTTGTATATCCTGAACCCTTCAGAGTCGAAGTTGTTTTCATCCATATATCTGGTCTCCTGAAGTGCCGTTACTATAATTTGATGATTTCTGAGAGTGTCTGTAAGGTGTTTTAACTTTCCAGTTTTAAGAAGAGAATTAGCATTGAAGGTGGCTACGAAATTCGGGTATTTGCATTTGATTTTGTTTGAGGTTTCAAGACGCTCCGACTTGACTCTGTGTAACGCTGCAGACTTTTCAGAATCCGAATATCTACTTGTGCACGACAGTGCACCTGAGGTATTATGTTTCACAGTACACTTTCCCATGAGTGATAAACATAAGTTTGGGGTGACTACTTCAGTTAACAGTTTAAAACCAAGGTTGTGAGCCCCGGAGATTTTTTCCAGCCGCCCCTAACCTGGGGTACTGACGCTGTCTTAAGGCCGCTCAAGCTGGGAACAGACGCCTGGGGAATTTTATTTTCTTCAACCAAGATTCGATTCTTGGAGGTAGCTCATCCACCCTCTCTGCCGTTGGGAGATTCTTCTCTTCATCTGCCATTTAGAACGTTGACCAGTTTTCACCTAGTAACCCTAGGCAAGGTTTGCCCCTTCCACCATCTTCTCCGCCGCAGGGGGGTGCACTCAGCCGTGCGCAGAAGGTGTCGCATTTTGAGGGCTTCACCAATAACCCAATAAACTCCAACGATATTCCGCCAATATCCCGCAGAATGGCCGATTGACGCCCTCCCTTGCAATCTGCCCAAGGAATAACCATGAATTTGAAGGTATGATGAGGAAAATGGCAATACCTTACTTCCCTGCTGGCAAGCAGTCAGAGACGTTGCCATGGCATCCTGTACGTTCGTTGTCGGTCTGTCGGTCACACACGCAGACCATGATACCCGCAGAAAATAGTAAATTTCTCCGTCATTTGAATAGTAAGGTAAATTATGAACATAACGAAAGTTGTTTATAATGAAAAGACGTTTCACATACGGTCCACGGAGTTTACAGGAAATCAATAGTATAAGAGAAAATGGAGGAAAACCGTTCTGGTTTTCCTATAAATCCCCGTCTAATCAAAGATTTTAAAATGAAATGCATATAGAATCCTTCCTCGGTGTGAGTATACTCCAAATATGAAGTTTGGTTGAAATCTATCCAGCCGTTTTGCCGTGATGGTGGAACAAACAAACAGACACGAAAAGTAAAAACCACCGATTCGGTCTTGAGTTGACCTAAAACGGATAAATATCTGAAAAATTGGCAAAACAAACGAAATTACAGACAGCGGACCCCCTACAACTTTATTTATAAGATGTTATCATTATAATATTTTGCTTTTAATTTCCGTTTCAGTGTAGTTGTCATATTGTTACATCGCCTGTAATCAGTTATTAATTAGTATTCTCATTCTCAGGATATTTTTTGACATTTGAATAAAGTAAATGGCGTCTACACAAAGAATAAAATGCTCGGTTGTAATTTATGGCTAATGAAATGTTTAAATAATGTCTGGCTCCTTGGTTGAATGGTCAGCGTTGAGGCCTTTGGTTCAGAGGGTCTCGGGTTCGATTCCCGGCCGGGTTGTGGATTTATATTTATAGCAAATGGTTCAAGTTTCAAAGTGTTATCGCAAGAATTAATCAGGCGCGATTAAAATCCACATTGTGTTTAGCTTGCAAAGTTTTGTCAGCCATGTAATCAAGAATACCTTTAATATGCAATGCTTCTCCACCACCTTTATGTCTGTAGCAGAACTGTGGAGTAAATTTAGGAATGTTATAGTGTTTTTCACCGTGTGACTTTAACCATGATTCAGTGATAACCAACAGATCAACCTCTTTGACTTTATGACCAAATCCTCAATTCTATCAAGCTTGTTTTGAACATCCCGAGCACTGAATTATTAATCACCGGACGAGTTGGCCGTGCGATTAGGGGCGCGCAGCTGTGAGCTTGCATTCGAGATACAGTGGGTACGAACCTCACTGTTGGCAGCCCTGAAGATTGTTCTCCGCGATTTCCAATTTTTACACCAAGCAAATGCTGGGACTGTACCTCAATCAAAGCCACGGCTGCTTCCTTTCCACTCCTAACCCTTTCCTATCCCATCGTCGCCATAAGACCGATCTGATTCGGAGCGACGTAAAGCAACTTGTTTAAAAAACCCACTGCCGGCAGCCCTGAAGGTAGTTTTCCGTGGTCTCCCATGTTCGCACCAAGCAAAGGCCATAGCCGCTTCCTTCGCACTCCTCGCCCTCTCCTATGCCAGCGTTGCCATAAGACCTATCTGTGTTGGTTCGTCGTAAAAGTAACTTGTAAAACTGTTACTAGAACTATACATTTCTTACCTCTACCTATACAATGAATTAGCTTTTGAACTGCTCAAGGTCAACCTCTCTTAAATCAAAATTGCTGGATCATCATCAGATTTATGAACGAAAATTTCTGTCACCCACCCAAACGTATAACAATTGTACCAGATTATGAGCTGATGAAAGATAAACACTCACAGAATACCAAATAGCAAAGAAGATTATAGATATTAATCTCTAATGGCTGTCTTCGTAATTAAATACTTATATAAAATGAATGTTGGTGTCAGCTTCACGTAACACCTAAATAATAACTGTAAAATATAGAGGTGAACTTAAACCAACAGCTACCGGGAAAGTTGGCCGTGCGATTAGGGGCACGCAGCTGTGAGCTTGCATTCGAGAGACAGTGGGTACGAACCTTACTGTTGGCAGCCCTGAAAATGGTTTTCCGTGGTTTCCCATTTTCACACCAAGCATGTGCTGGGGCTGTACCTTAATTAAGGCCACGGATGCTTTCTTCCCACTCCTACCCCTTTCTTATCCCATCGTCGCCATAACATCTATCTGTGACGGTGCGACGTAAAGCAAGTTGTATTTTTTTAATATTTACTTTACGTCGCACCGACACAGATAGATCTTATGGCGACGATGGGGCAGGGAAGGCCTAGGAGTGGGAAGGAAGCGGCCGTGGCCTAGTGTGAAAATGGGAAACCACGGAAAACCATCTTCAGGGCTGCCGACAGTGGGGTTCGAACCTACTGTCTCCCGAATACTGGCTACTGGCCGCACTTCAGCGACTGCAGCTATCGAGCTCGGTATGTAAAAAAAAAAAAAAAAAAAAAACGGCTACAGTAACCGCCTTCTAACTACTGTTTACCAAAATTATTATTGTGTGTTATTTGTTTATATGTATTTATATTGTATGGTACTTCAACTTCAACTTGGCCATACAACTCTATCTACCAACGACAGATTCAAAATTGAACGCATATACCCTTCGAAACGTTCTTTGACGGCTGATTATCCACTGAAGCGCGGTGATATTTAATGGTAGCAGGCTGTCACCGTAACCTTGCAAGGAGTGGCCTACTTTTCAAACCCATAACAGGAGATACAGTTGAGCAGCCAACAGCTCATTCGCTTGCAACGTAGTAAGATGATCACACGTTTAATGTTGTCGTTTCCTTCGGGGAACGATAACTACCATGAGAAACAAGTGATTTTGTCTTAGGCAGGCGAAATTTTAATCGCACCTGTCGGGCGAATGTAGGTGTGGGTTTCTATCTCTAGCGCGGCACATTTTCAGTTCGTTCACCTGACAAGGGCAGCTTAGAAGGTCTGCTACTTGCTTTACGTCACACCGACACAGATATGTCTTATGGCGGCGATGGGATAGGAAAGGCCTAGGAGTGGGCAGGAAGTGGCTGTGGCCTTAATTAAGGTGTAAAAATGGGAAACCACGGAAAACCATCTTCTGGGCTGCCGACACTGGGGTTCGAACCCACTATCTCCCGATTACTGGATACTGGCCGCACTTAAGCGACTGCAGCTTAGAGCATCTAGCACAGCATTATTATTTGTCATTATTTCTCATAGAATTGATCGGAAGCTACTATGCATAACGTGTATTACCCTCGATGAAACCTAGACTGCTCAGGAATAAATAGCTACACATGTTCTTCTCTATGGTGTAGTGGTTAGTGTGAATAACTACCACTCCCGGAAACCCGGATTCGATTGCCGGTCCTGTCATGAAATTTGAAAAGTAATACCATGACTGGAACGGGGTCCACTCAGTCTCGAGACGTCAGCTGGGTAGAGGGGTTTCTATTCCCACCTCAGCCATCCTCGAAGTGGTTTTCCGCGGTTTCCCACTTCTTCTCCAGGCAAATGCCGAGATGGTACCTAACTTAAGGCTACGGCCGCTTCCTTCCCTCTTCATTGTCTATACTTTCCAATCTTCCCATCCCCCACAAGGCTCCTGTTCAGCATGGCAGGTGAGGCCACCTGGGCGATGTACTGGTCCTCCTACCTAGTTGTACCAAAGACCAAACGTCTCAAGCTCCAGGACACTGCCCTTCAGTCGGTAGAAGTGGGATCCCTCGCTGGGACCGAGGGAAAAACCAACCCTGGACGGCAAACGGATTAACAAAGGAAGAAAGAAAGAAAAATAAATAAATAAATAAATTATTAAATAAATAAATAAATAAATACTTCTAACATGACTGTAAATTCATAGTTTCTCGAGAGGAGGGGGCTGACCATCAAGTTGTTTTACCCCTTAAAAATTCCAAACGTCGGGCTGAATAGCTCAGGCGGTAAAACGCTGACCTTCTGAGTGCAACTTGGCAGGTTCGATCCTGGTTTAGGCCTGTGGTATTTGAAGGTGCTCATATACGTCAGCCTCATGTCGGTAGATTTACTGGCACGTAAAAGAACTCCTGCGGGACAAAATTCTGGTACCTCGGCTCACGGTGGCTTTTCTTCATAGTCCAGGACTTGACTGCATTGGTAATTCTCTACCTTGGCGGAGCCTTGTAAACGCTGCCCTGTCCTTCTCAATACGGCACTTTATTTCTTGTGAATGGTCCCAGTGTTTGCTGACGACGCTGCTTGGGTACGTGGTCCCGATCCGCTGTATCGGCACTCCGTTGACTCACAGACGGGGATCTACATCAGGGCCCTTAGGCACGATCATAATCCGCCCTTCTGCCAATCTTAAATCTTTGGCAGTACTGGAAATCTGTTACATTACAGAGGTAGACATTATTTGTACTTGTACAAAACTCTTCGTCCGCCTCCGTGGTGTAGTAGTTAGCGTGATTAGCTGCCACCCCCGGAGGCCCGGGTTCGATTCCCGGCTCTGCCACGAAATTTGAAAAGTGGTATGAGGGCTGGAACGGGGTCCACTCAGCCTCGGGAGGTCAACTGAGTAGAGGTGGGTTCGATTCCTACCTCAGCCATCCTGGAAGTGGTTTTCCGTGGTTTCCCACTTCTCCTCCAGGTGAATGCCGGGATGGTACCTAACATAAGGCCACGGCCGCTTCCTTCCCTCTTCCTTGCCTATCCCTTCCAATCTTCCCATCCCTCCACAAGGCCCCTGTTCAGCATAGCAGGTGAGGCCGCCTGGGCGAGGTACTGGTCATACTCCCCAGTTGTATCCCCGACCAAGAGTCTGAAGCTCCAGGACACTGCCCTTGAGGCGGTAGAGGTGGGATCCCTCGCTAAGTCCGAGGGAAAAACCGAACCTGGAGGGTAAACAGATGATGATGATGATGATGATGATGATGATGATGACAAAACTCTTCGCCTTCATCTTTCTCATCTGACTTCGTTTAGTGAACTATTATTGTTTATACTTACTTGTGCAAAACTCTTCGCCCTTATCTTTCTTATCTGACCTCGTTTAGTGAACTATTCTGGTACTGGGTTTGAGAAGCCCTTCCCTTTCTCCTGACAATGTCTTCTTTCTTCAGACAGTCGGATCTCTACCCTTTTCTCGTCTGGTTAGAGCTTAGGGGATGTTGTTAATAGAATCCTCGGACTCTTTTGTCTGTCCAGCCGAAGCGTCAAAGTCGTATACTCCACCCGAAAGAACGTGGGTTCGAAGTGAAATGAAGGTTAGAAATGAAATTTTAGTGGTTTTACGTCACGTTATCTCAGGCAGGTTTTCGAGGACTGGGAAGGAAGCGGACGTCGTCTTAATTTGCTTCGTGTGAATATGGGGAAACCATAGGAAGCCATCTTAAGGGCTACCGGTAATGAAATGGTGTATGGCTTTTAGTGCTGGAAGTGTCCGAGGACATGTTCGGGTGGCCAGGTGCAGGTCTTTTGATTTGACGCTCGTAGGCGACCTGCGCATCGTGATGAGGATGAAATGATGATGAAGACGACACATACACCCAGCCCCCGTTCGAGCGGAATTAACCAACGATGGTTAAAATTCCCGACCCTGCCGGGAATCGAACCCGCGGCCCCTGTGACCAAAGGCCAGCACGCTAATCATTTAGCCATGGAGCCGGACAGGGCTGCCGGTGGTGGGGTTCGAACTCTCCACTCCGGAATATAAGCTCACTCGGTAAACGAAATTCCTAGAGTGATATATGACCCTGCAGTTCACTCAGCCTACATCAGCAATGAATACCAGGCTAATTCCTTTAGGCAAAGGCGTTCACGCACGTAGCTAACCACTCTTTACCACTCAGTACAGACGTTATGCGTGGTGGAAGCCTTTACCTTCCACGGCGCTTGTATCTGCTTGATAGTAGTTAGTATCAAGTTAGCTGAGCAAATGAAGATGGAGAAGACTAGGAACTAGGGAACGCCCCTATTTTTCTTGTACCTGCCTGCGTTTACAAGACGCATAGTTCAATACAGTACTTAGCTCTCTTCACATTCCAACAAAACCAAATATATCGGGATTCCTACAAGTACGGTAAATAAATGGAGATGTTAAAATGCAGTCCAGAACTTGTTCGTACCTCAATACAAAATATTGATTAAGAAATAGTTCTAGGTTAGTTCGTCGGTATGTAAAGTACTGTAATCTCGCATTCCTGGAATTGCTGACTCATAAATCTGCCTTCCTTTACAGACCTGGGAAAATGGATTGTACGAAAAGCACGTTGTACGCCAACTAATGGCATTCATAGTTCTCAGATAACCTTCGAGGGAGAAAGAAAATATGAAAATACTCTACAAATATTACTTTGAAAACTGCGGTAGAAATTTTAATAATGACAATCAGTTGGAAAAGTTGTGATGGATGAACGTCGCACTAACACATCGAAAGTGTTCGGCGACGCACGGTTGGGGAGGGGCTAGGAAAGGAAAAATGTCGGCCGTGGCCTTAATTAAGGTACAGACCCAGTGGTGTGAAAATGGGAAACTACGGAAAACCATCTTGAGGGCTGCCGACGTTGGGATTCGAGCCCACCATCTTCCGAATGCAAGCTCATAGCTCCGCGCCCCGAAGCGGGCGGCCAACTCGCTCGGTAAGAAAAAAATTAAAATGCTTTCTTTGCTTCAAAATTTGGCAGCATAAAGAGAGAGAAACAGAAAAATACTTCTCCTTTGTTGCAAAAGAGATTAGGTAAATCTAAAATATTTCATTGAGGTAAAAGAAATTCGAACTCAGTTGTCTGGGTCACGGTCGCACGTTTTGATACAGAATTTTTTTCTATTTGCTTTACGTCGCACAGAACACATATGTCTTATGGCGACGATGGGATAGGAAAGGCCTAGGAATTGGAAGGAAGCGGCCGTGGCCTTAATTAAGGTACAGCCCCAGCATTTGCCTGGTGGTGGTGGTGATTATTGTTTTAAGAGGAAGTACAACTAGGCAACCAACCTCTATATAACACTAATCACAGGGAAAAATGGAAGGGATCCGACAATTCGAAAAATGAAGATATCAGTCAAAGAAAGACAAGGGCCACGAAGGGCATGAAAATGAAAGACTCCCTAGCCCTCGCAAACCTAATAGCGTCGGGGTCGGAAAAGAACAAGAGTTGACCAAGGGAGGTCGGATAGGATAGATGAAAGTGAGGAGCCTGGCACAAGTAAGTGGAAGCAATGCCAGGACTCAGTTAAGGGCCCCGTGGTCGCTAACCCACGCTCCAAAGTTCAGAGCCCCTGGGGCCCATTTGCCTGGAGTGAAAATGGGAAACCACGGAAAACCATCTTCAGGGTTGCCGACAGTGGGGCTCGAACCCACTATCTCCCGATTACTGGATACTGGCCGCACTTAAGCGACTTGATAGAGAATAAGTGCCGTGTGATATGTATTGTTTAAACAAAGTACCTAGTTAATCTTCTTCTTCTTCTTCTTCTCCTTCTTTTACTACTACTGTCTGGCCATTTTCACAAGTTATTGGGGATGGCATTTACAGTGGATTTTGCTCAGTTTTACCGGCGGGTGTCTTTTCTGACGCCAACCTATAAACGGCCAGTTGTGCAATAATAATAATAATAATAATAATAATAATAATAATAATAATAATAATAATAATAATAATAATTGTACCGGGTGGTACACCTCCATGCCGCTAATTCAAACTTTGCGCCAGTTGAAACTCCTCTACTGGAGGAAGTCTGAACTTTATCTACTGCGTAAATTTTCAAGTTTCTCAGAAGATGTCACTACTTGTAAATTTTGAAGTTTCTGAACTGGGTCGTTTTCGATGTATTTTTGTTTTGCCTGTAGTAAGAAGTGTGGACATTCTCTTCCAGATGGCACTACTGAAGAAATACAATTATGCACCCTAGTGCGAAGTGAAAGAACTATGTTTTTGAAGAAATTTTGTGTTTATAAGTTTGTTCTTTGTTAAATTTCTTTCAGTTATTGTTTATGTTGGCAATATTAACCCCTTCCTTCCGCCAGGTTTGAATTTAGCCAATCCCGAATTTCTTTAATTAATTTATGTCCAATCAGGTGTATCTTCTTCAACTTGGATATGTTGCTTAACCCTAACCAATAAAATTCTTGTGGGAGGGTGTTCTCATTCCTGAAACGCCTCGAACTTTCCGCGAGAGTATATAAACTGCTGATTTTCGGGTCTCCGCGCCACTTCAGTAACATCTTTCAGTGTGTAAAGTACGTAGCAGGGGGCGGGAAGCGCCTCTTTCTTCGGGCAGCAGTTCATCCACAAGGTAATGGCCGTTTAATAACTTCTTTTCTTGCTAGCTCAGCAGTTTAACTCTCGGGGCAGGTCCGAAGCCTTTTACCCTGTAACTTTCCCTTAAAATGTAAAGACACTCGGTATCAATTCTATCTGTTTAAACTATAAATTGGGATAGAGAGTGCTTAACCCTCTCGAGCTCCCACTCATATTGCTTTGAGGTGAACTTATTTTCTCAACCGTTTCTTCCAGTCTAGCGTAATGTAAATTGTCTTCTCATATAAGTCACCTCTTTAGTATGGGACTAGCCCTTGCTTTAAAGGCCTAGTGCCAAGTAGGTTTTAAACAAAATGTATTAGGAGTGCAGCTTCGCCTCCTTTCAAATTGGTATTGTCGAGGCCATGTAATATTTCTGTTTCTTTACTTGATAGGCCTCAGTAGGTTGGGTATTTTTACCCCTGTTTTAATGTCCTTGGAGGACAACTTGAAAGTGGAGTTTGGTGTGGCCTTGGGTAGGCTCGGACTTAAGAGCAGGTCGCTCTTTCTAAAAAAAAATAAAATAAAAAATTGTTTTTGCGTGCCTCGAGGAGGCTTTACTGTGTAAAGGGGAGCAAGTGCTCCTAGGCATGATTGGGGTTTTCTGCCCCTTTGTTGAACATTGTATAGAAGGAAAGTTGGGCTCATTGCTCAAGAATTGTGCGTCTGGCTCTCGGAGCCCAAATCCTGTAACTCTGTAATTGTACATTCTCGAATAGTTGCTTTGCTACTCTGTACCTGCCATTCTTGTTATTTCTTAATCTTGAAAAGAAAATATAACCTTGTTAAATTTTATCTTAACTTTAATTTCGTATTTTGAGACCTGTTCACCCCCGCACCATCTTTCACCTCTGCTGTTCCACAGATACCTCGGAACAATAATAATAATAATAGTATGAACACTAAGGCCTGGGATAGTAGTATCCTGAACTGACGTTTCCACCATGCTAGTAAGTTGAAGAAAATAGGGATATTGACCTTCGTCAATCTCATTGATACAGCTAAGGTGTTGAGCCTTTGAGGTTGCCTCATGATGTTTTCTGGTCCAGTCTGCACAGAATGGATCAAACGGAAATATCATGAAATTTACTGCCATACTGAAAAAATGACATTATCAGGAAAAGGAGGTTGAAATTCTATGGCCACATTTTCAGAATGAACAATGATAGACTGACCAAAAGAATTCTAAATCTTGCCCTCAAACTGAAAGTCAAGAACAACTGGCTAAATAAAATAGAATCAGATCTTCAGGAAATCAACATCAACCATGAAACTGTGAAGAACCAATCTGCTTTCAGAACACTGATTAATAACCAAGCCGCCTCTGTGGTGTAGTGGTTAGTGTGATTAGCTGCCACCCCCGGAGGTCCGGGTTCGATTCCCGGCTCTGCCACGAAATTTGAAAAGTGGTATGAGGGCTGGAACGGGGTCCACTCAGCCTCGGGAGGTCAACTGAGTAGAGGTGGGTTCGATTCCCACCTCAGCCATCCTGGAAGTGGTTTTCCGTGGTTTCCCACTTCTCCTCCAGGCGAATGCCGGGATGGTACCTACCATAAGGCCACGGCCGCTTCCTTCCCTCTTCCTTGCCTATCCCTCCCAATCTTCCCATCCCTCCACAAGGCCCCTGTTCAGCATAGCAGGTGAGGCCGCCTGGGCGAGGTACTGGTCATTCTCCCCAGTTGTATCCCCCGACCAAGAGTCTGAAGCTCCAGGACACTGCCCTTGAGGCGGTAGAGGTGGGATCCCTCGCTGTGTCCGAGGGAAAAGCCGACCCTGGAGGGTAAACAGATGATGATGATGATGATGATTAATAACCATTGTTTCGCGGAGCCAAAAGCTACAACTAATAAAACCTAGACAGAAGAACGTAAGAAGAATTTCAGTGAGAGGATAAAGAAATGTTGGGAAGAGAAGAAGGGAAAATCATCAGCTAAATAAGTTCAAGCGTGCTCCTCAGTTGGGCATAACGATGTGAAATAATAATAATAATAATAATAATATTAATAATAATAATAATAATGTTATATAATGTTATTTGTTTCACGTTCCACTCACTACATTTTTGTGGTTTGCGGAGACTCCGAGGTGCGGGAATATTCTCCAGTATATCTACTGACACGAGTGTGACGTATGCACCTTCAAATAGGCTACCACCGGACTGCGCCAGGATCGAAACTGCCAGACTAGACTCAGAGGCCAGCGCTCTACCGTCCGACCTTCTCAATCAGTATTTTATTGTGCAAAAAGGGACCTAAAGTAGGATTTTTTAGTTTTGAAATTTTTTGATTCTAAAATTGGCATAAGTTACTGAGCAGATAACCGCACCAGGCGAGCCGAACATGTCCTCGGACACTCCCGGCTCTAAAAGCCATACGATAAATAAATAAATAAATAAATAAATAAATAAATAAATAAATAAATAAATAAATAAATAAATAAATAAATAAATAATTAAATAAATAAATAAATAAATAAATAAATAAATAAACCCTGAATGCCATTTGCGTGGCTACGATGGACTTAGTAATTCAATTAGTAATTTTCACTAAAAGCACGCGAGAGGCCATGTGTACTACAGTACATCTTGAACGAATTGGCAGTAAAACAACAAGCAAGCTAGCAAGAAGAAAAATTGAGGAAACAATTGAAGCATAACAAAGAATAAGTTGAATATTGTTGCCAAATGTAATTAAGTGAAATCTCTGAGTTTCTTCACATTTAGAAAGCAATCGCATCTTCCTATCTGCTATTAGAAGGAGATGGGATCGGTTTGAAAACTATCCGGTTTACATGAATTACCCTCTATTATGCCACCAGAGTTTCAAGATACACTGACTGACAGAGCAAATGCAACACCAAGAAGGAGTGGTCAGAACTTTATGCCAATTGCGGGGTAGACTGATGTCACTGAGGTATGCTCATGATGTGAAATGCGCCGCTGTGCTGCGCACGTAGCGAACGATAAATGGGACACGGCGTTGGCGAATGGCCCACTTCGTACCGTGATTTCTCAGCCGACAGTCATTGTAGAACGTGTTGTCGTGTGCCACAGGACACGTGTATAGCTAAGAATGCCAGGCCGCCGTCAACGGAGGCATTTCCAGCAGACAGACGACTTTACGAGGGGTATGGTGATCGGGCTAAGAAGGGCAGGTTGGTCGCTTCGTCAAATCGCAGCCGATACCCATAGGGATGTGTCCACGGTGCAGCGCCTGTGGCGAAGATGGTTGGCGCAGGGACATGTGGCACGTGCGAGGGGTCCAGGCGCAGCCCGAGTGACGTCAGCACGCGAGGATCGGCGCATCCGCCGCCAAGCGGTGGCAACCCCGCACGCCACGTCAACCGCCATTCTTCAGCATGTGCAAGACACCCTGGCTGTTCCAATATCGACCAGAACAATTTCCCGTCGATTGGTTGAAGGAGGCCTGCACTCCCGGCGTCCGCTCAGAAGACTACCATTGACTCCACAGCATAGACGTGCACGCCTGGCATGGTGCCGGGCTAGAGCGACTTGGATGAGGGAATGGCGGAACGTCGTGTTCTCCGATGAGTCACGCTTCTGTTCTGTCAGTGATAGTCACCGCAGACGAGTGTGGCGTCGGCGTGGAGAAAGGTCAAATCCGGCAGTAACTGTGGAGCGCCCTACCGCTAGACAACGCGGCATCATGGTTTGGGGCGCTATTGCGTATGATTCCACGTCACCTCTAGTGCGTATTCAAGGCACGTTAAATGCCCACCGCTACGTGCAGCATGTGCTGCGGCCGGTGGCACTCCCGTACCTTCAGGGGCTGCCCAATGCTCTGTTTCAGCAGGATAATGCCCGCCCACACACTGCTCGCATCTCCCAACAGGCTCTACGAGGTGTACAGATGCTTCCGTGGCCAGCGTACTCTCCGGATCTCTCACCAATCGAACACGTGTGGGATCTCATTGGACGCCGTTTGCAAACTCTGCCCCAGCCTCGTACGGACGACCAACTGTGGCAAATGGTTGACAGAGAATGGAGAACCATCCCTCAGGACACCATCCGCACTCTTATTGACTCTGTACCTCGACGTGTTTCTGCGTGCATCGCCGCTCGCGGTGGTCCTACATCCTACTGAGTCGATGCCGTGCGCATCGTGTAACCTGCATATCGGTTTGAAATAAACATCAATTATTCATTCGTGCCGTCTCTGTTTTTTCCCCAACTTTCATCCCTTTCGAACCACTCCTTCTTGGTGTTGCATTTGCTCTGTCAGTCAGTGTATGTTTCGGTATAAAGCGTGTAATACTTCCTTTTCAGGAGCTCAAATACCCGAGCATCGTGTCGGTAGATTTATCGACACGTAAAAGAACTTCTGTGCGACAAAATTCCCGGCAACTTAGCGTATCCAAAACTGTAGACGTTCTCTGTTTGACGTTGAAATCAACACACCCAATTGCTATAAAATCAAAACCCCATAGGTCAGGATTTGTATAGTAAATTATTGGCGGGGTCTCACTTTCATTTGATCAGGGAACAAGGAGTTGCCGGAAACTGGTGTAGATCAATTGCGTAAGAGGGATTCTAAATAATCAGTTTGTCGCGACACCAGTCAAAGTAAACTCATCTGATGTACGTGGACTTTCTCGCTGTAAAATACACCAGACTGAGTAGTGTAACTGAACAGGATAGAATGAAGAACCAGGCACAGGCAAGTGACAGGCATACAAAGTCGTAAGGTATGAACAACTACTGAGTGCCCTTGTAAATGGGTCTACGAGTTAGGATAAGTATTACTAGAGAATATGAGCGGGCGTTTCGGACATAATGGGGGCTTCAAATGTCTTTGTTTTGGCCGCAATATGCAGAAATACAAACCACGGATAATTTTTGAGTTTAATGTGTGGCATTACTTGATCGCTTGTCACTTGTTCCTTGTGCCGTCAGTCCTCGAACGAGCAACATACAGTACCCGCAGTGTGAGCTAGTCGACTCGACATCCGATAATAATAGCGCTCATCGTGAATAGTTCGTAAAATACGGGTCGTAACACTGATTTTTTCGTTAAGTGATGATAGTAAGTGATTGTAAATGTGGTATAGATGAGCAACAGCACGTGGAATACCATACGAGGTGCACTGTTAAAATAGGGCTCGGTCACAAAGAAGGTAAGTGGATACGTCTTTATATCACATCATTATTTTAAGTGACAAATTTCAGAACATTTCTGTAATTAACGTTGTCTCTGTGAAGATGAACATCTTCTCTTGTTGAAACATTTATATTTTTTCTGTGAATTTCGATATTCACAAGCTGGGAGATAATAAAATCGGTATTCTAGCATTATCTGTAGCAAAACGAAGTAACAAATACTATCTGCGCACCTTTTAGCGATATATTTGTGTACCGGTTTGAGGAGTAAGGAGGGAGCACTTCCGGTTC
Source organism: Anabrus simplex (assembly GCF_040414725.1). Lineage (NCBI taxonomy): Eukaryota > Metazoa > Arthropoda > Insecta > Orthoptera > Tettigoniidae > Anabrus > Anabrus simplex. The sequence goes on along the minus strand of NC_090271.1, from coordinate 263,046,456 downwards.
CGTTAGTACTACCAACTGAATGGAAATGAAATCTTGAATGAATCGATAATATGTTCGATCGATATGAATTTTCTAAATTGTTATTTTAAGCCAACAACTGTGTCATACACACATTATATAACATTATATAACATTTTTCGATGCGAATCTTATTCCTAGAGTGAATTCTATAGTTTGGCTTTGCTGTGTAAATAACAACAGTACTAGTACGTAATGTGTACGCCAGACGTCGCACAGCGGTGCATAAGCGATTCACAGTTTGTATTTCAAAGATTGCCAGTACGAATCTCGAAGACTGCCGAGGTCGACCGCTTCAGCACTAGGGTGTAAATCTATCGCTAAGAAGTGCGCAGATAGTACGTACCAGAAGGAATAATTCTTTAAAGTGATGTAATTTTTTTGCCTGAGATCTACAGTACGTTTTCGCTCTTGTGTAAAAATAATAATTAGCACATTTCACTAATATTTTGTCTGTTAACAAATACAAATTTTGACAATACTGTATAATCAAGTTTCTATCATACTATCCAGTGATTGGAAGAGTACAAGAAAAAAGTAAGTGGACTGAATTATAGTTTCCTGAGAAATATTTTACTTAATTACAATTACAAATTATTTTCTCAACAAGTAATCAGTAAACTTACAAGTAAAATTACTTTTCAGAACACTAGTCTTGAGTAAATCGCTGATTTTTATTCCCATAATACATTTGCAAGGAATATATTTTATTTCGTTTTGTATATTTTAAGCATAAATTTTCCATCACTTTTTGGTTTAGTTAATGACTTAACGTTTCAAATAATGTACCCTTTACTTTGCAAACAAATTAACTAGTTAAGATTTTCATCGCTAAGCCTCGACCTCTTTGAGGGAAAATTTGCGTTTACTGGAACGATGCCTTACAGGTTCACGTGAAGAAATACCTGTGTTTAGCTTTAAGAACATCGTTTGCATAAGAATGATGTCTTTGAAAATATTGGAGAAGTAAGAAAGTACCTCATCCAGAACTGGTGAAGCTACTGGTTCTACTGTAGTAGAACTGAACAATTTACCTGCAACATTATTTATTTCTTCCCCATTTCTGGAAGAAATAGTCAATAATGACGTTAGACTGCAATTCTAAAGGAGTAGGTAAACTATTAAGGCTTAAAAATTTTCTGTCTTTATTTATAGCTTTGAAGGCTTGCTTGTCGAGCGTGTGGTGGAGTTTGCATTTGATGCAAGTTGCATTCAAATGCATCCAGGCTCTTGGTGTTTCTTTTGCTCGTAAATGAAAACTGAGCGAATGTAAAATTGCTCCACTGTTGTCAAGTTTGTCCTTTTTCGATTTTGGCGATGATTTTGTTGAAGGCTATTGTCCAATTAGTCAAACTATAATTTCAGAAATTATATCGATTACTGGTAGAAAACTTCATAGAATCTCGAAAATATCCGTAAGAGATACGCAAAATTCAAACATTGGATTTTCAATTCTGAAAGGATTACAAATGCTTGTGAATCGTTTAATATAATCGCCTTTGTTCTATTACCCATAAATATTTACAGTTTATAAGTGGGGTTAATCCATTGATCCAATCTTCTTTTGCTACCGCTTTTTCCCACACCTGTCGGGTCGTGGGTGTAAACAGCGCTGCACGTGTGGATTTGGCCCTGTTTTACGGCCGGATGCCCTTCCTGACTTCAACCCTATATGGAGGGATGTAGTCACTATTGCGTGTTTCTGTGGTGGTTGGTAGTGTGGTATGTTGTCTGAATATGATGAGGAGAGTGTTGGGACGGACACGTACTCCCAGTCCCCGAGCCAGAAGAATTAATCAGAAGCGATTAAAATCTCCGACCCGGCCGGGGATCGAACCCGGGACCCTCTGAACCGAAGGCCAGTACGCCGACCATTCAGCCAACGAGTCGCACTAATCCACTGATCCGATATATATTATCAAAATTAATGGGAGAAATGGAATTCTACAGGTTAAAGAAATATCCAAACACAATACTGTAGACTGGACAACCGATTTATAAATAAGGACTGCCTGTTCAAAAGGCGCTATTTCAACCACAAGAAAGTTGTGGGAGTCCGCCTCTGTGGTGTAGTGGTTAGCATAATTAGCTGCCACCCCCGGAGGTCCGGGTTCGATTCCCGGCTCTGCCACGAAATTTGAAAAGTGGTACGAGGGCTGGAAAGGGGTCCACTCAGCCTCGGGAGGTCAACTGAGTAGAGGTGGGTTCGATTCCCACCTCAGCCATCCTCGAAGTGGTTTCCCACTTCACCTCCAGGCAAATGCCGGAATGGTACCTAATTAAGGCCACGGCCGCTTCCTTCCCTCGTCCTTGCCTGTCCCATCCAATCTTCCCATCCCTCCACAAGGCCCCTGTTCAGCATAGCAGGTGAGGCCGCCTGGGCGAAGTACTGGTCATTCTCCCCAGTTTCATCCCCCCACCCAAAGTCTGAAGCTCCAGGACACTGCCCTTGAGGTGGTAGAGGTGGGATCCCTCGCTGAGTCCGAGGGAGAAACCAACCCTAGGTAAGCAGATTAAGAAAAAAAGAAAGAAAGTTGTGGGAAGGCATATGGAACGTACTCATGGTCGGGTATGGTACACATTTTAAGGAATTACATCTTTTTAGTCTGGCTTGCTCATGGTATTCGACAGTATTCAACTACTACAGTATAATGCCTGTGGACGAAGTATTTTCTCGAAGTAGAAATAACATCTTTTGAACAGACAATCCTCAAATATAGATGTGGGAATTTTAGACGATTTCACCTTCTTCAAGAGTAGAGTGGGTATTATACGAGGGTCTAGTCATAAGTTATGGCAACTATTTTTTTCCTCGTGAACAGGAGACAACACGGAAAATCTAAGATATGCATTTGGAAATATAGGGCATATACTTATGCGTAGTGCCTGAAGACAAATTCTGACTGCAGGAGATTCTCGTAGGAAAGTGACGGAACACAGGCCATTGGTAAACATTGTCTTATTATGGTATAGACAGCAAATACACAAGACTACGCACAAAGGACAGGTCTCTACTGGTTACAAACCATTATCCTTACATCTTTGTCTATGACACTGGACGGCCTGGGCGAGGCAAATCGGCAGTTGATATTCGACCCCGTTTGAACGTCTCCACCCACCTCGCCACTGTTCTATAGGGCATGGCTTCACACCTAATGCTTCCCGCAGCTCTGCATTGCATCGGAGTGCATTTCTGCTGCGGAGAACTGTTAGTTTAATATACGATCGTTGCTCCTGCTTGTTGACTTCCAATTTGTGACGCTCTCACTCACAAACTGAACTTGGGGGCATGCTTAGACCCACACTGATGTTTACATACACCATCTAGTGGCATCATACGCAAGTACATACCGTACGTTTCCAAATGCATATCTTATATTTTCCGTGTTGTATCCTGTTCGCGAGAAAATAAATACACTTAAGAAAATTGAAATTGGAACACCATGAAGGCATTGGTCGTTTGTATTGATTTTCAAGATATGGAACGATGCCATGTAGGTATGTAAACGATCAAAGTTTCAGGCCCATTGGATTGTTGCTACAGGTCTCCCCACGTGATTGGTCGCGGAGGAATCAACTCCAGTATACGGACTCTGGTGTAGCGTAGTTGACTTGCAGTCTGTGCAGTGAAGTGTTCCCCGTCAAACATGCCTCGACGACAGAGAAGAGCATGCTATCAACAACTGTCGCCGTTTGAGAAGGCTCGGATAATTGAGCTTTGTGAGGCTGGATTATCGCTAAGGACTGTCGCTGCACGTGTTGGCCGACAGGCATCTACGGTACAACGTGTATGGCAGCAGTAGTCAAATGAAGGTACCCGCACTCGTAGACCTGGCACAGGCCCAGCGCAACAGACAACTGTGAGGGAGGATCGCCGCATCATTCGGATGGCCCGGATGGAATCCCATGCAACAGCAGCGCAAATTCGAGCAGCTGTGGCACCCCACGTTACACAACAAACAGTTGGTAATCGCCTGCGTGCAGCTGGCTTACGAGCCCGTGTCCCTGCAGAAGGTGTTCCATTGATCCCCCAAAAGCGACGTGTAAAGCTGGCCTGGTGTCGAGAAAGATCGACGTGGGTCGACGAATGGCACCGGGTCGTCTTTAGTGATGAATCACGCTTCTGTCTTACCCGCAGTGATCGCCGGAATCGTGTGCGCCGACGTACCGGAGAGAGGGGCCGCCCAGATCTTATTGTCGAGAGGCACACAGGGCCAACACCAAGCATTATGGTCTGGGGAGCTATTGGCTTTAATGTGAAATCACAATTAGTGCTTGTTGAGGGCACTATGACTGCTCGACAGTACGTTGATAGGGTACTCAATCCAGTGGTTGTCCCTATGATGGCGAACATTGCAAATGGGACGTTTCAGCAGGACAATGCCCGGGTTCACACTGCACGCATCTCCAGAGAAGCTCTCCACGACATCACAACCTTAGAATGGCCCGCCAGATCCCCGAACCTCAGTCCTATTGAGGATGTGTGGGACATGATGGGTCGACAACTGGCCAACCGTCCTCAGCCACCCACAACTCTGGAACAACTGACCCGTGCAGTGCAGCAAGCATGGGCCACAATTCCTCAGGAATCGATCCAGGGCCTTATTGACTCCATGCCTCGACGAATTCATCAATGCATTGCAGCTCGTGGTGGGCACATCCTGTATTGATTGTTGTCCAAACTTGCGGTCAGAGGGACCTGAAAGTGTAATCATCGAATCACAACCGAACACTCGTCCTGCATGTTCAATTGCAGCAATGTGGCACCACTCCTTCTGGGTGTTGCAATTTCCATTTTCTTCAGTGTAGTTGCCATGACTTATGACTCGACCTTCGTAACGATAATATTTTTAAAAAATATCCGACATTCTTCATTTTGTTTACACTGTACACACGTTTGCAACGTCTTGAAGGTCACTGTTATTTGTACGATCATACATCTGGGGCAGGAATAGCAAATCTAAGGGGACAGTGACCTTAGATGTTAGGCCCCTTTAAACAACAAGCATCAACAAATCCAAACACTTCGAATATATAAGTCCAGGTTGCCAAGTGCCTGGGACATGGTAATCAGCATTTAAACCTACCTGTCCATAGCACACTACTGCATGGTGTACTCTTAGGATGGGAAGGAAAATACTGACTAAGCAGTAGACTATACCCACTTGCTCACTAACTTGCTGGTGAACAACCAGACATTTGATAAAAAGCCTGGAATAATAGTGGATCATATGAAAGAAAACATCATTGGCTGACTCAGCGACTAGATTTCAAATGGCCATGAAGAATCAAAAGAAAAAGACGGTAAATATTCCAAGGGGGTGGATGTCATTTAGTCAAATCAATCACCACCGATCTACATATAGGGCTGTCGCCCATGTGGTAGATTCCCTATCAGTTGTTTATATCGAGAATTTGAAGTTTAGAAGGTCTGAAACAAATATTTTGCTTTTCTTCTAGCTTTATGATATAGGATTTAGCTAACATTTCAGGTTGAAGGGAGATTTCCGACAAGTAAGTAGTGTTACGAAAACGGTGCAAACTCTGGGCTGGGAAGACTCGGGAGTAAGGAGACGAGATGCTCGACTATGTGGTATATTTCGAGCTGTCAGTGGTGAGTGGCGTAGAGTGGCATAAGTAGGCGAATAAGCTTGAACGGAGATTTTAAAATGTGTCTCCTTTCTTCCAAGTCTTCCCAGCCCAAACTCTGCAACATTTTCCTAACGCTACTCCTTTGTAGGAAGTCACCCAGAACAACTCGAGCTGCTTTCCTTGGATTTTCTCCAGTCCTCGAAACTAGTAATCCTCGTGAGGGTCCCCTACACTGGGACCATACTCTAGTTGGGGTCTTACCAGATACGTTTATGCCTTCTCCTTTACGTCCTTACTACAAACCCTAAATTTTAATAGAGGATGGTTACCCAGTTGTACTTCCTCTTAAAACAAATAATCACCACCACCTCGCTCATTTTCATTTTTGATTAGCGTAAAGAGGGAATGGCTGTCTCTACCTCGTTGTGATTCTTCATAAAGCAATCATCATCGTCTTAATATACTCAGCCTTCCGGTTCACTGCTAGATGGCACCAGTTCAGAAGGTTTAACACCCCGCCCCCCCCCCCCCCCCCCCACGCACACATTGCTTCTTGGTTTACGTCGCACTGACACAGACAGGTCTTACGGCGGCGATGGAATAGGACAGAGCTACGACTGGGAAGGAAGCGGCCGTGGCATTAATTAGGATATAGCGCCAGCATTAGCTTGGTGTGAAAGGCCATGGGATGCCCACAGAGGGGTTTGAATATACTATTTCCCGAATGTAAGCTAACAGGTACGTGACCCAAACCACGTAGCCGACTCGCTCGGTTAAATAATAATGCGTTTTATGTCATCTAGTCAGACAGACCATACCGGTGACTGTGTAATCGGTGGAGCACTATTTATTCTCGCCATGTGATGTGTCATGGTATGTTTACTACTGGTTGCTAGGGAAAAGTGATGTTAGTGATTATTCTAAAACACGACGATATTGTGGATCTTCAAAATGACGAACAGAGCGTATACGTGTACACTGTTGTACTGGCTGCGGGTGAAATTTGAATTGAGGCTAGAAATATTCGGTTATGCTAGAAGGCTGTTTGGCTTGAGGAATGTTTCAAAACACTTAGTCAAGAGGACATATTTGGGCAAATATTCATTTGAAATAATTTAAGGGAAATGTTCCATAAATTTCAAAGTTATTTGAAAACATTTAACAAAACCCAAACCCTATGGCACTACAGCCCTTGAAGGGCCTTGGCCTACCAAGCGACCGCTGCTCAGCCCGAAGGCCTGCAGATTACGAGGTGCCGTGTGGTCAGCGCGACGAATCCTCTCGGTCATTATTCTTGGCTTTCTAGACCGGACATTTAACAAAAGGCTAGGCAAATAACTGATAGGGAATCTGCCACCTAGGCGACAGTCCTAATTGCAGATCATTGATTGATGCTGAGTGTACTTTCTGCAGTTTATTTAAATCTGCTACCACACTAGTGTCCGCCGTGCAGTCTACGGTTAAAGAACTCCAATCCTGTGCAAGGAACTTGGTCGCCAACCATGCCCAAGTCACTTTCTGATTACAGATGTTACTCTTTTGTTTGCCTTTTGTTTACAATCTGCATTACGTCATACTGACAGAGATGGGTCTTATGGCGACGATGAGATAGGAAAGGCATAGAAGTGGGAAGGAAACGACTGTGGGCTTAATTAAGGTACGGCCCCAGCATTTGTCTGGTGTGAAAATGGGAAAGCACGAAAAACCGTCTTCAGGGCTACCGACAGTGCGAATCGAACCTACTATCTCCCGAATGTAAGCTGATAATTACGTGACTCAAACAGCGCGGCCACTTGCTCGGTATCTACAGTCGATGTTACATCATCTAGTCAGGGGCATATTGATGTTGCTATGGGCTAATATGGTTTCTGGGGGTGGTTGGCTGAATGATGGTCTACTGTTTCGCTTTCATCATTTGTGATGTTCTCCGTTCGTTTTACCATTCTAAGTAGGAGTGCTCCTAGATAGTAGGAGTGAAGGCTGTTTTTTTTTTTTTTTTTGCAAGTTGCTTTACGTCGCACCGACACAGATAGGTCTTATGGCGACGATGGGACAGGAAGGGGCTTGGAGTGGGAAGGAAGCGGCCGTGGCCTTAATTAAGGTACAGCCCCAGCATTTGCCTGGTGTGAAAATAGGAAACCACGGAAAACCATCTTCAGGGCTGCCGACAGTAGTGAAGTCTGTGAATGGAAGTTGGAGTGCTTGAAACTGGCCCTATGGTACACTTTGTTTCGCATCCTGGTCTAGCGTGACGTAATGAATGATGCGAACGTGACTTTTGATCCACGTGATGTGCACCGCTTTATCACCTTTCACGACAGGCTCTGACCAGTCGTCGTGCTTCCGGCACGTTAACTGTTTTCATCCTATGACTGTCCCACTCGTTGACTGAATGGTCAGCGTACTGGCCTTCGGTTCAGAGGGTCCCGGGTTCGATTCCCGGTCGGGTCGGGGATTTTAACCTTCATTGGTTAATTCCAATGGCTCGGGGCCTGGGTGTTTGTGCTGTCGCCAACATCCCTGCAACTCACACACCACACATAACACTATCCTCCACCACAATAACACGCAGTTACCTACACATGGCAGATGCCGCCCACCCTCATCGGAGGGTCTGCCTTACAAGGGCTGCACCCGGCTAGAAATAGCCCCACGAAATTATTATTATCGCATGACTGAGTCAACTCGGTTGTCAATGTCTCCCGCTGTCCCATGCTCGAGTTAACTCTGATGTCAACATGTGTCCCGCTGTCTTAAACACGAGTTTACTCTGTTGTCAACATGTGTCCCTCTGTCTTAAACACTAGTTAACTCTGTTGTGAACATGTGCCCCGCTGTCTTAAACACGAGTTAACTCTGTGGTCAACATGTGTCCCGCTGTCTTAAACACGAGTCAACTCTGTTGTCAACATGTGTCCCGCTGTTCCAAACATGAGTTAACTCGTATTTCAAGCAATGCGCTCTTCTCCACTTACGAGTTCAGTCTGACGCTGTAGTTTTGTTGTTCATCACATTCTCTTTTTAAACGACGGACGATTCATAAATAGCCTTACCGTATTTTGACGATAATTATGTACCTTGTGTTTTTTCTCTCACAGCGGTCTTCTGAGATGGGTGCCCAGAAGTGTAACGAAAGCTTGAAGGATTATATTTTAGCAATTTTAGGGAATGATGGCAAGCTTGACCTTTATGAGTATAGTGAGGATACGTTGCAGTGAAACAAGCTATACAGGTAGACATTTATCACGCCATTGTTAAGTTCTGGTTGGGCTGGGAAGGCTTTGGGGAAAGGAGACGAGCTGTTCGACTACGTGATATGTTCCCGACTGTCAGTGGAGGGATGGCGTGGAATGACATTAGTAGACGAATAAGTCTGAGTGGTGTTTTTAAAATAAGGAAATATTACTATAAGAAGATGAAGTTGGAATTCAAGAGGACAAATTGATGTAAATATTCGTTTATAAGAAGGGGAGTTAGGGACTGGAATAGTTTACTAAGGGAGATGTTTAAAAATGTTCAAATCGCTTACAATCATTTAAGAAAAGACTAGGTAAACAACAAGTAGGGAATCTGCCACTTAGCGACAGCGCTAAATACAGATTAGTGTGATTGATTAATTGATTGATTGATTGATTGATTGATTGATTGATTGATTGAAAGACAGAAAGAGCCAAGAGGAAACTACTGCTAATGTTGTCGTTCCATGACTATCCAGTAGCTGTGTAAATGCAAGCTATTTTGAGCTTTTTTCAACCATCGCCGAAACATCCAGAAAAATTTGGTATGGGACATGCTTAAGGCTGAAAAGAACTTGGGAGTGAAAAGGGGGACAATAAGCTGATACTACGCCTTCTTCTAAAATGACGCCTATTAAGGAGTCGTTTTATTATTATTATTATTATTATTATTATTATTATTATTATTATTATTATTATTATTATTATTATTATGCGCGAATGGGTCACCTATGACCTCGCGAATCAACATTTGTTGAGCTTTCCTCTTTGCCCAATAGTTCTTCATTTTCATCGATTGTTGTAATTGTTGGTCCTCCGGCGCAGATAGGTCGTATGGCGATGATGGGATAGGAAAAGGCTAGGAGTGGAAAGGAAGCAACCGTGGCTTTAATTAAGGTACAGCCCCAGAATTTGCCTGGTGTGTAAATGGGAAACCACGGAAAACCAACCCCCTATCTCCCGAATGCAAGCTCACAGCTGCGCGCCCCTAACCGCACGGCCAACGCTCATTATTATTATTATTATTATTATTATTATTATTATTATTATTATTATTATTATATTCTTCTTTCTTCGTTATGCCCAACTAAGGAGCGCCATTGAACTTATTAAGCTGATGTCATTGCCTGTTTCTTCTCCCAAAATCTCTTCATCTTCTCGCTGTGGCTGTTCTTGCGATCTACTGACCGGGTTTTGTTGGTGAGACTTAGATCTAACACAATGTCATCTGTGATGCCTATTTCCTAAATATCTTTTCCAATTTCGAGCAGCCAATTGTTTTTTTACTTTCATCGATAGGGCAAGGTTCAGAATTCTTTTGGTGAATCTCTTACTCATTCTGAGAATATGTCCATAAAATTTCGAACGTCTTTTCGAAAATGTGTCTGAGATTTTTCTCTGAGTGTTGGCACAGGTCATGAGATTTCATTATCATCCAGATTCCCCCAGAGTACACTGGTCCAAAAAGTTTCCTTAAGATTTTTCTTTCTTGCTTTTCTACATCTTCAATCAATGATCTTCCCCCGATGATCAGTGTTTCGGATGCATATAGCGCTTCAGTCTTACAGTGTTATAATGTCTTAATTCTGCATTTCGGGATATAGATTTTGCATTATATCTGCTCCAGGTGATTCTGAATGCTCTTTATAGTTTCAATAGTTTCAGAGACCCTTTCTTTGTTTATTTCACGATTCAGTCTTGAAAGTTCGATGACTTCTGCCAGGTATTTGAATGTAGATACTTGGGATATTTTGCCATATTGGGTTTTCATTGATTATCCATCTATGTACCGAAGAGATCCTTCCATGTACTGAGTTTTCGGATATGAGATCTGGAATCCTGTTCTGATTCCAATTTCATGGAGTTTTTCGATGGATGCAATACATTCCTGTCTGTTATTGGACAACACTGCTAAGTCATCAGCGAAGGCCAAACACTGTAAACTAATTTTGTTTTCACGTAATCTGCCAAGGGTTATTCCTTTAGCTTCTTTTTCTGAAGTCCTAATCACTTTTTTCCGAAACACGATTAAACAGTAAAGGGAACAACCCATCTCCTTGTCGGACTCCTGTTTTTACAGCAAATGGTACAGACAATTACCCTAAAAATTTAACCTTGGAAGTGGTGCCTGTTAGTGTCTGCATGATTAATTCTCTTGTTTCCTGTCTAATTGTTATAATTATAATAATACAAGACTATATTCTTGAAATTATTGTTTGTCCTTCACAATTGTGTACTGCATTAGTCAACTAATCGGAATTAATAGCCGTAATAACATTTGATAACTGTCTGAAATTTCACTACAGAAATGTAATTTTACTCGTTGAAATGCGTTACGGTGGAAAGCAACACAACAATTTAGTGTAACCTTTGACACGTACACGCTTGTAATTACTACGTAGTGGGCTTTGTCATGCTTTCTACTCTCACTGAAGATGACCGAGATCACTGTTGCGATGCTATAATATCATACCGTAGAAAATGAAACGTGTGGATGGTGCTCAAGCAAAGGAGTAACAAAGAAGATTGCGTAAGAAGCCTTTTCTGAAAGGAAATGTACTCGTATATGTGAGCATGTTGTTATGGAGTGATACGCCAATAACCGACAAGCTAGTTTAATAGCGCTCTCAAAACGAAGGCTGAAAAAGAAACTTGGCGAGCTGCTGCCAACTAACCTGCGGGTTGACAGAAGCTGGGGTTGTGACAAGCCCAATAAGATTAGGCAAAGTGCTTCTAGACATTTGTTTGCTTTCCTTTGCGCAGATGTTGGTTTTATTATTTTGCTGAGAACTTCTTTTTTTCCCTTTGTTCAAAGTTATTCGGGTAGCTTTCTTCCGTTTGTACTCTTAGTTAACTTATCATTTGTTTAGAATCGATAGCTCTCCCTTGTTTTTTTTTTTACCGAGCGATTTGGCCGTGCGGTTAGGGTCACCTTCCCAATCTCAACTCTCTCCCATCCTTCCGTCGCCGAAAACCTTCGATGTATTAGTGCAACGTTAAGCAAGTAGCAAATAACTCAGTGTTTTGCATGTCCTCTTTCTTAGCGATTCCTGCCAATTTAAAGTCGTTTTAGACATCGCCGATCCATTTCATAGTGTCTGGTTTCGTTTTCATGGAATTCGACAATATTTTGTGAGTCTGTCAGGGTTTACATTTTGATGTGTCTGTAAAATCTTAACTGCGTTTACTAACGTCACTATGAATATGTCCGGCTCCATGGCTAAATGGTTAGAGTGCTGGCCTTTGGTCACAGGAGTCCAGGGTTCGATTCCCGGCGGGGTCGGGAATTATAACCATCATTGGTTAATTTCAGCGACACGGGGACTGGGTGTAGGCCTATGTGTCGTCTTCATCATCATTTCATCCTGATCACAACGGGCAGGTCGCTTACGGGCGTCAAATCAAAAGACTTGCATCTGGCGAGCCGAACAGGTCCTCGGACACTCCCGGCACTAGAAACCATACGCCCTTTCATTTTATTACTGTGAATATCCATGTATGGGGTTTGGGTAAAAGTTTTATTTCAGTACCCGGGCAGGGTATTGGGGCCTCTTAGACGGTATCGCCGCCTCTCAGGCCAAGGAGATTTGTATTGGTGATGTGATTTGCAGGAGGAGGTGAGATCGGTGCGGTCGTGGCCTATTCTAGGAACTACCCCCAGGAGAATGGCAAACCACGGAAAACCATTTACAGGACAGCCGACGGTAGGACTAGCCCACTGTCTCCCAAATGCAGAGCTGTAATGCTAATAAAACTACCCGCTGTTAAGCCGATCCCTATCCTGCTCGGTGTTCTTGTATTGTTTTATTTCTATTTCTGAATCTTTATTGTCCTCCTATGAGTTTCTGGGCCTAGAATTTTCCTTATAATCTTGCGTTCTTCTTTCTGTCATTGTTTTCGATGTTAGTTTTCCTGTTCTTCTTATTATGGCCTTTAGTCGAAGGGGTCGCGGGTTCGATTCCAAGCTGGGTCGGGGATTTTAACCTTCATTGGTTAATTCCGATGGTTGGGTGGGGATGCCTTCTTCACACTAGAATTCATCGTAGTTATAGCCCCATCTTCACCAACACGCAGGTCGCCTATCAGGAGTCAACTCGAAAGACCTGCACCAGGCCTCTCCGGAAGCGACACGCCCAATATATTGTTGTTGCTATTATCATTATTGTTACTATACCGGCGGTACACCCGCCCCGTACATTTAAATTAAACGCCTTGGATAAGGCCCTCTGTAAAGACTGAAACGACTATTACAAGAAGTTTGGACATTTCTCAGCAGATGCCGCTACTATAAACTTATGTTGTGCCCTCTGGTTTGAAGATGAACTATTAAAATTCTAGAGTAATTTTGTATGTTAAGGTTTTCTAAACTGAATCGTTTATACTTTGTTTTTTGGTTTTCAAAAGTTTACTATACTTCTATCTCTTCCCGCCAACCTAACACGTTGGCCAATAAGAAATTTTGTACATTTATTTATTCACCAATGACAAAAGTTAGATGTTTATTTGATTATCCAATGAGAATTGGGGATGTGTCAGGGCCTTAGCACAGAGTTTTCTGGAACTTTCCCCTCGGCTATAAAAGCTGGCACATTTTCGGACCAGGTTGTCTTTGTGATCGCTCCAGTCTACATCTAGTATGTGTGTGTTCATAAGGGGGGGCGGGGGCGCCTCGTACATCTTCGGGAGGTCAACCAGCTCAAGGTAATGGCAGATTCCGTATAACCATGTGATAGTCTTTGAAGTCTAGCTCAAGGGGAAGGTTTCAAATCTTTAGTAATGTAACTTTATTTTCTAAATGTAAATGTCAAACTTTAAATGTAAATTTCAAACAAGTATAAAGACTTAACCGCAACCAGGAAATAGAGAGTGAGATACCCTCTCGTATTTCCTCTCAACTTTATTTTGAGGTGACTATGATCTTGTAACCTTTTCTATTTTATAATTTCTGTAACTTAAGTATTTTCTCCATCTAGTCACATCGTATAGGCTTAGCCTCTGTAACGTCGGCCCATAAGACTAAATAGGGTTTTATGCATTTAATGTAAAATTCTAGGGGTGCAAGAGTTCGCCTCGTTACCATTTTGGTTTTTGGGCCAGTTATTTAACCTTTTGTTTTTTCAAAGGCCTTGTAGGATGGAATAATAATAATAATAATAATAATAATAATAATAATAATAATAATAATAATAATAATAATAATAATAATAATAATAATAATAATAATAATAATAATAATAATAATAATGTCTTAGTTTGTCTAAATCTTCGAAGTAGCTGTTGAAACAAGCAGCGGTAGAGCCATATGATGTCTGTCTGTTAGGTCATCAGCCCAGAGGCTGGTTGGATCCTCAAATAGCACAACCAAAGGTTATGCGGTTATAAGGAAACCGCGAAAACCAATGGCAGCATCAAAATGAGGCGTACTAGGCAAGACGAGGAGTGAGGTAGTTTGCAATTGCTTTCCTCACTGGGTCAGAAAGTGCTATTGCAGCACGACTGACCCTATGAGCAACACCTTTCATAACACTCAGATGCACTAGCCGTGCTCTGAATGTCATTACTCAGCACCACCCATACCCCAGCAGCTTCCATATTGTCACAGCCATGGATGAGACTGGGACTTCGGTGGAAGCTACACTTGACTCTGGCCTGTGCCAAGAGTACTGTATCCATCAAGAAATGGCAGCAGGTAAAGCCATATGATAATGCGCCGAATAAGCAACTGACACGTTGAGATGCCTGTCTTCCTGTTGGTGTACGGTGCAAGTTATCTCTGTTATGTAATAAGAAACACACTCTTCAAGGTGAACGAGTTCTCAGTGCGATGTAACCATACCGCTCGTTCATCAGTTTCTTCAGAGAGCGCTTGTTCTGGCAGTCTTTACGAGAGAGATCTGCAGATAGGGACGGAAGTTAGATTCATTAAGAAAAGTGCAACAGTGGGTTTATTTATTGTTCTTTCCGATCTTCCCGTAACGTAACGGTTTATATTCTCAAAGACGACGGTTGGCCGGTTTGAAATAAGATTTACGGTGCCACAGGTCATGGTTTCGATCCCAGTCGATGGAATGAATTTCTGAAATGCTAACATGGAGAATAGATAATTGTTCTCGTCTGGTGTAAGGTGCTCGAGGTCGCGTTTTGCGAATAACATTCGTTCTCAAATGTGATGTCTGTACTAAATGTATTTGTAAACATGAAGGTTAGGATTGGGAAAGAAGTTGTCGTGACGAAAAGAAACGACCGTAATATGTAGAAAAAGAAACCGCTCTTTTCTTTGCTCCCCCTGTGGGTGGGGGCGGTAGAATAACATCCACGGTATCCCCTGCCTGTCGTAAGAGGCGACTAAAAGGGGCCCTAGGGGCTCTGAACTTTGGAGCTTGGGTTGGCGACCACGGGGCCCTTAGCTGAGTCTTGGCATTGCTTCCACTTACTTGTGCCAGGCTCCTCACATTCATCTATCCTCTCCGACCTCCCTTGGTCAACTCTTGTTGTTTTCCGACCTCGCCGGTATTACGTATGGAGGCCTAGGGAGTCTTTCATTTTCACGCCCTTCGTGGCCCTTGTCTTCCTTTGGCCGATACCTTCATTTTTCGAAGTGTCGGACCCCTTCCGTTTTTCCCTCTGATTAGTGTTATATAGAGGATGGTTGCCTAGTTGTACTTCCTCTAAAAACAATAATCACCACCATCATCTTTTCTTTGCGAAAATCAAATGATCTCCCGGTCATGGCCATCCATCAATGGTTGCTAATTTCAGATGGCAACCTGCCGTAAGACATAGCCTGCACGGTTGCTAGGTAGCAATGTCTGACCATACATACCTTACATCACTACCTGTACGGTTACTATGGTTACACTTCCGTCACACATTTAGTCACCTTACGTTACACAAATCTGCGGATGGTCCCCAGCCATAAGACATATTTATGTCAAAATGACTTCCTAGGCCTCACAAACCTGATACCGTAGAGGTGGGAAGAGAACAAGAGGTGAGAAGAGAGGTCGGATACGGAAGGTGAAAATAGAAACCTTGCACAAGCCAGTGGAACAAAACTCTATACTGTTTCAAAAATCAAAACACCGAACGACGTGACTGGGCGATACTACTGAAGTTAATCAGGGTCTGCAGGAAGTCCTGCATTTTGACGTAAACCAGTGGTGTTGAAAGTTCTTCAGATTTGTGTGGAGGTTTCCTCCACCACCTCTGCAACTTGCAAAAGCACATCCGCAGAACTTATCGCAATTTATAGTCTTGTCTCCATATGCCCTTTACGAGCCTGCCTTACTCCCTGCTCCCAGTTTCGGTTCCACAAACTCAGAGGATCCCTCGCATGCACCTGATATTGCGATTCTGCCAGGAAATAACATGCTTATGAGAGACAACAATAGCAGTGGAGAGATCGCGCATTAATTGAAAACATTTAGTTTTCATGATCGAGAACGTGTATTTCTTTCAATGTTCGTTACTTCAAAATAAATGTCATGCCTGTTAACCAATTTGGGTGTGCACTGGCGAGTATGTGATTAACCAGGAAATGCCACTCGTTCAAGCCCTGTCTTCGGCAGTTTTGAAGACATTCCATGGCCTCCCGTTTTCACATAAGGCATAAACTGGGGATCTATTTTAAAAAAGGCAACGGACGCTCCCTGCCCAGTTCTAGATATTCCCTATTCCATCGCCAGAAAACCCATGTACACTAGCTAAGCAAAAATAGAAAGGAAGGAAAAGTAGAAATGTGAAGCCAACCTTGCCTTTCTACAGTACTCAAAAACGTTTTGCATATTTTGGTTTAGAGCACTTCCTATTTTGCTATGTGTATGTACGAATATTGTACATAATGAAGGGTATGTGCAAAAGAAAACAACATAGGGTCAGGTGTAAGAAAGCAACAGAAACATAACAAAAGCATAGCATTGGTAGTGTGGGATTTTGAACACAAAATTATTGTTCATTGTGTGACATATCACTGCCATGTGTAGCCCCATGCTAGGTATGTTTGAACTCGATGAGGCATACCCAGCACCAAAGAGTCCAACTTGTTTTGGGGCAGATTACCCGATTCTTCGATAACAGTTTGTCAGTTGCTGTGTGTTTAGCAGGAGGAGTAGGATGGTGGGTAATTGCTCTCTTTAGTTTAATCCATGTTCATGTCCGGAGAATATGCCGGCCATACCATTCACTGTATGCCATGTGTCTTAAGGAACTGATTGACTACTCTGGTTCGATAGGCACGAGCATTATCATCCACTAGTGTTAAGCCTTCACCCACATTGGCAGTAAATCGGGTAACTACAGTTTCGAGGATGCTGTCTCTGTACACCAGACGAAGCTTGTTACTCTGGATAGAAATTACAGACGTGCGTCGACCAAACATGATCCCACCCATAATCATGACGGAACCCTCTTGCTGCTGCTGATGGCGCACCATCATGAAGGGCTAGTTCCACCTCTCACCGGATCATCTGAACTCTAATGCTCTGTTACACAGGGCTTTATTTTTAACTTTTGACCGATGACAGAGCGTTTTCCTTCTCCGCTGTCAGTCGCGCGATAGCACCGGTTCTATCCTTGAAAGCTGGTCTGTAGCCTGCGATGGCGATTTCTCAATCGAAGGTGGAAGCCCTTGAGTGTTCATTTACAAATATGCTTTCGTTACAGCAGTCCATCATCATCATCATCATCATCATCATCATCTGTTTACTCTCCAGGTTCGGCTTTTCCCTCGGACTCAGCGAGGGATCCCACCTCTACCGCCTCAACGGTAGTGTCCTGGAGCTTCAGACTCTTGGTCGGGGATACAACTGGGGAGAATGACCAGTACCTCGCCCAGGCGGCCTCACCTGCTATGCTGAACAGGGGCCTTGTGGAGGGATGGGAAGATTGGAAGGGATAGACAAGGAAGAGGGGAGGAAGCGGCCGTGGCCTTAAGTTAGGTACCATCTCGGCATTCGCCTGGAGGAGAAGTGGGAAACCACGGAAAACCACTTCGAGGATGGATGAGGTGGGAATCGAACCCACCTCTACTCAGTTGACTTCCCGAGGCTGAGTGGACCCCGTTCCAGCCCTCGTACCACTTTTCAAATTTTCGTGGCAGAGCCGGGAATCGAACCCGGACCTCCGGGGGCGGCAGCTAATCACGCTAACCGCAGTGCATCATAGCGTGTAAAAAGTATTTTAAATATGAATCAGCTCGTCGGTTGTGTATTGGCCTAACAGTGGAGGAACAAAAAGAAAATATTACGAATGAGATCAGAAACATTACAGTGGAAGAACTCATTCGCCACTGCCAATTACGACAGAGACATGGTGTTTGTGTCAGGAAAGGTATCGAGTTGTAGAACTTGGGCAGATGCACGTGTAATGCAGACCCTAAATTATTGGCAACAGCCCCGGAGAAAAAGAAAATAAGAAGAATATTAATTAATTAATTTGGGTCAGGGGGCACTACGTGTAGGGGGGGGGGGCTGTCCTTTTTTCCTGGCCTTCCATAGATACTGTAAAGGTTTATGGTAAATAAATAAATAAATAAATAAATAAATAAATAAATAAATAATGAATGAATGAATGAATGAATGAATGAATGAATGAATGAATGAATGAATGGTACATGGCTCAGCTACAGTTTAACCACAGTGAAAATTCATTTTCTTTTAGTGGTTAAACGTTGCACTAACACATCGAACCACGGAAAACCATCTTCTGGGTTGCCGCCGGTGGGATTCTAACCCACATTCTCCCGAATGCAAGCTCACAGCTATGCGACCCTAACCGCACGGCCAACTCGCTTAGTTGACAATTAATTCTTTTATTATCTGCATATAATAATAATAATAATAATAATAATAATAATAATAATAATAATAATAATAATAATGTTTGAGTCATCAGTCTATAGACTGGTATGATGCAGCTCTCCATGTCACCCTATCCTGTGCTGATCTTTTCATTTCTACGTAACTACTACATCCTAGATCTGCTCTAATCTGCTTGCCATATTCATTTCTTGGTCCACCCCTACCGTTCTTACCGCGTGAACTTCCCTCAAAAAGCAACTGAACAAGGTCTGGGTGTCTTCTACCTCTTCTTGTCAAATTTAGCCAAATCGATCTCCTCTCACCAATTCGATTCAGTATCTCCAATATGACCATAATAATTCCCTTAAACATAGATTTTGTGATTGTGAATCTAATAGTACTTGGAAAAGTTAATAAACTTCAAGCTAAATGCTATTTAAATTGACGCTTAATGCTAACGAACATACCCTAAGTTAGTACTAATATTATGATTATGTACCAAGATATAATTCTCTTTCTCACCAATATTCAAGTTGTCAGTCGTGTTATAAGTTATAATACACTGCCATGTAGCTTCAAAGATAAATAAATAAATAAATAAATAAATAAATAAATAAATAAATAAATAAATAAATAAATAAATAAATAAATAAAGTGTATCTACCATCTAGGTGGCCTGCCTACTAATTTCGACGTTCCGAATGAGCTGCAGAAACTGAATTACTTCTAGAGGGTTCTAATGATTGAGTTGCCTAATTTTTGTCGGGTGACGCCACCAGAGATCTTCAACTTACCAACAAATTAATGTGGGGTGCTAAGAATTTGACCGACCTTCGAAAATTATCTAGCTGAACCGGGAACGAACCTATGAAATTGGGGTCGTGAATCGGACACGCTAACATTGGAGTGAAACAACTCATCTACTGGACACGCCTGATCCTAAGTGAAGGAGATAATGCGGTAGGACATGGGTTTCCAATTCTCTCTTATATCAGAGATTAGTGTTTGCCACCTGGGAATCGGCCAGTATTCATTTAGGTTACAGAGCAGAAAAGTGTTCAGCCTACTTGGAAACCACCTAACAGTTTGGCAGTGGAGAAGAATTTCTCTTCTTAAGGAGATTCGAATCCGCAGCTAACATTTTAACTCTGGAACAGCTCTTTTACAGTAGGATTATAAAAGGAAAATAATTACAAGAACGTAAATTATCCGTGAAATTGATGTTTTAGTACTTAGAGGGGGAACTTTGTACCGACGAAAGCAGTGCTTGAAGGTCGTGGAGGCATTTTACATCTCCTAATGTTTTAAGCTGTTAGTGGGGAGATGACGTGGAGTGTACACGAATAAGCTTGAATGGAGCTTTTAACCGTAGAACAGGCACGTGGGGTGGGGGGACAGGTGTGCCCGGGTCGTCATTATTACTTTATGCCGTTGGTATTTCTTTTGTTCCAATCCCGCGTAACATTTCGTAGCTTCCAAACACATTCTCACCAACAATACCTGATAATGCTTCTCTTGACTGCTTCATTTGTTTGGCAAGCAGAATCCATTTAACATCGGTGGGTGACGGTTGTCCGCCATGCGACCAACGATGCAACATTTTTTAAAATTTGTCTTGTTGAGTATGGTTCACTTTTCATTTGTAAACCATAATCATTAAAAAGGAAATCTACCATAACCTCGTCAATAAATCATGTTATGATAAGCTCGTTTCTGTCGATTGATATACTCGCTCGTTTTTGTAGGCGAGGCCAGCATTTTTATTGCTTCCATGTCCGGACCTAAAATGTAAAGGATTCCAAACGCGGTGGATCCTTCAGTCATATGTGATGAATTTCAACATTAATTTATTTTATGGAGAAGAACCGCAAATTATTTGGGTGAGGCCTGTCCACCACGTGAACAAACGTGTTGCAAAATATGACGCGTCTGCTCCCGAGTTAAAGGTAAGAAAGATCATAGTATCGTAAAGAGGAAAAATCGGGGCAAATATTTATTTATAGGAAGGGGAATTGCGGAAATGTTTGATCCATTCCCAAGTTTTTTGAAATCACTTAAGAAAGGGCTCGGTAAACAATTGATAAGAAATATGCCACTTAGGCGACAGCCCTTAATACAGATCAGTCATGACTGACTGATGATTGAACACTAATCATAATGCGTACCAAAAGTTGACGAATGCTAATAATGAGATGAAACTGCTCATTCCCTGACCCACGTGTTATGGTAAAGGGCCGAGAGTACTGCAAGAGGATACTATCGTCCCTAGAGGAAGAACAATACATCGTTAAAATTTTACTCTGGCAGTAAAATTGGAATGACAGGCTAACATCTTCAAATGTCCAGACAATGAATGCCGGTTTTATGAACTGAAATCAAAAGCCAACAGGTACATATTCGACAACTTTTAGAAGAATTCGAACCAAAGGCAGTCAAGTGGCATTGCCAGTAGCTCCGCATAGGCTAATTTGGTTCCTAGCTACAAATTATTATTGGCAAGGAAACTGTTTGGATTGGAATTCACAGATTTTAATAAAACTTACAGATACTCGAAAAGTATTCGTACACGTCACATTATGTGAGAATGGGACGTACATGTGCGCAGATTTAAGGGCAAATATAAAAAGATAATATAAATAAAACACGGAGTGCATAGTTTGGAATGCTAGTTATGTATTACCATCAGTAATTGCTTACAATATGAAGGTACGTCTGAAACAAAAAAGACAACCGCATTCCCTCTAAAGAATTACACACGGAAATGTATTCGTACACCATATCAAGTCCCGAGATGTTTGTTCACTTTTCAATACTTCGTCGGGTTCTCCTTTGCCTTTATTATTGCCTGCAGTCGTCGTGGAATGGAAGCAACTAAGTTCACGGTAACCGATGACGTAATGTCGTTCCATTCTTCCAGTATGGCAGTTTGGAGATCATTCCTGTTGGAGATTACCCTGGATCGTAATTTTATGTCCAATATCTTCCATACTTGCTCTATCGGATTAATGTCAGGGGACTGAGGTGGTGTAGAAAGATACTTTGGCACATTGTAAAGTATCATCTTTGTATTATGGGCGGTGTGTTTTGGATCATTGTCCTGCACGAACATGAAATAATGTTCCAAACCAAGTTTCCTAGCACTGGGTATAAGATGTGTTTTGGGAATATTTATGTAGCATTTGTGATCCATGGTTCCATCTATAAAACACAAATTTCCAACACTGGCAGCACTCATGACCCCCCCAGACAAGAACGGAGCCCCCTCCATGTTTGACTGTAGGAGTGACATTTCTGTGTTCGGTTTTCGCCACGTTAATCTTCTCCCAACGGAACTAAATACGTTATATTTACTTTCATCGGTGAAAATCACACGCTTCCAAAATTCGTCCGTCTTATCCACATGTTTTAAAGTGAATTCTAGGCGTTTCTTGCGGTTCCTTGCACTAACAAAGAAATTTTTCCTAGGCACTCAACCATTATACCTTACTGTTTTCAAGGTATTTTGTGCAGTATACGTACATACCTTAACGCCCCGCTTCTCCAACTCGGCAGCAATCTGAGGGGCACTAGTTTTCGGATCCTTTTTCACAGTTCGAACAATAAACGCTCTGTTCCTCTGAGACAGTACTCAGAGACGACCGCTTCTGGATCTGTTCCGTATACTTCGTCACACAATACCTGTCAATGATGGATCGAACTGTCGACCAAGGTCGATTGATTATTCGTGAAATGCCAGACAGGGACTTTGTTTCATTGTGAAGCTTGATTGTTATTTTCCTTTCCTCTTGTGATGCTTCGTGCCCTTTTCGCCCCACTGCGCCTGTTTGGACCTTGCGTCAACTGCAGGCGTACACAG
Organism: Anabrus simplex; assembly: GCF_040414725.1. Taxonomy (NCBI): domain Eukaryota; kingdom Metazoa; phylum Arthropoda; class Insecta; order Orthoptera; family Tettigoniidae; genus Anabrus; species Anabrus simplex. The sequence goes on along the minus strand of NC_090271.1, from coordinate 263,023,957 downwards.
CGATTGTACGTGAACTGCAATACTCACGTGCCACTGCTTGTACACGGGCCTGGAAAGGGCCCTGCATGTGACTGCAAAGAAGTGCTTCTTGGTGTACGAATACTTTTACGAGTTGCGTAATGTCAGACTCAACTTGTACAAACAACTATATAGACCTCTTGATGCAATGAAATGGGGGCAAAGGACGTTTTCATGCATACAGTCCCCATGCATATCAATATATTTATCCAGAGACGCCACGAATAGTCAGCATTTTCACGTGTACGAATACTTTTTCGAGTATCTGTAAGTAAATGAACAATTAACATATCCTAAATTTGTGGTAGTAATAATTTTGCCGGAGCTTCCGTGCCTCAGGCGGCAGCGCGCCGGCCTCTCACTGCTGGGTTCCGAAGTTCATATCCCGGCCACTCCATGTGAGATTTGTGCTGGACCAAGCGGAGGGGCGGGACAGGTTTTTTCTTCGGATACTCCAGTTTTTCCTGTCATCTTTCATTCCAGCAACACTCTCCAATATCATTTCATTTCATCTGTCAGTCATTAATCCTTGTCCCAGAGGAGTGCGACAGGCTTCGGCAGCCGGCATCATTCCTATCCTCGCCATTAGATGGGGACTTTATTCATTCCATGCCTGGCCGGTCGAATGGCTGGAAACAGGCTGTGGATTTTCATTTTTATTTTCAATTATTTTGCCATAAATTCAACGGCAGTTTTATAATTGCTGAAAAATAACTCATGGCTCGGAGCAGTTAGCTAATGACGTACAGTAAAAATGTACGAATAGTAGTATTTTTTTTTTGAAGTTAGGTATATAATTTTAAAATGTGGTGTTACAGAAGAAACCGGGCGAGTTGGTCGTGCGCGTAGAGGCGCGCGGCTGTGAGCTTGCATCCGGGAGATAGTAGGTTTGAATCCCACTATCGGCAGCCCTGAAAATGGTTTTCCGTGGTTTCCCATTTTCGCACCACGCAAATGCTGGGGCTGTACCTTAATTAAGGCCACGGCCGCTTCCTTCCAACTCCTAGGCCTTTCCTATCCCATCGTCGCCATAAGACCTATCTGTGTCGGTGCGACGTAAAGCCCCTAGCAAAAAAAAAAAAAAAAAAAAAAAGTTACAGAAGAATGCTGAAGGTGAGATGGGTAGATCGAATCACGAATGAAGACATACTGAGAAGAGATCGATTTGTCTTAAGACGTCCGGCTCCATGGCTAAATGGTTATCGTGCTGGCCTTTGGTCACAGGGGTCCCTGGTTCGATTCCCGTCAGGGTCGGGAATTTTAACCATTATTGGTTAATTTCTCTGGCACGGGGGCTGGGTGTATGTGTCGTCTTCATCATCATTTCATCCTCATCACGACGCGCAGGTCGCCTACGGGGGTGAAATCAAAAGACCTGCACTTGGCGAGCCGAATATGTCCTCGGATACTCCCGGTACTAAAAGCCATACGCCATTTCATTTATTTTTTGTCTTAAGACACCCAGGACTTGTTCAGTTGGTTTTCGAGGGAATTGTATGCGGTAAGAACGGTAGGGGTAAGTCAAGGTATGAATATGGCAGACAGATTAGAGTAGATGTAGGATGTAGTAATTACACAGAAATGAAAAGATAAGCACAGGATAGGATGACATGGATTGCTGCATCAAACCAGGGAAATATAAATAAAATTCTTAATCGATGGTGAGAACTGCTTTAGACGGGAATATGCATCTTAGGGAGACAGAAAAGACGTTGGTGGCAGGGAAGGTATTACCATACGTGTCAGATCTATTGATAAGCAAATAAGGTCTTAATAAGGAGGCTGGCTGACTACGTGATGTGAACTGTACATTGTTGCATCAGAGATCTTGATGATGCAAATGAAACACTCGCGTCCTTGGAGAGTTCACTGCAGCGTCACACAGTAGTGTGTTTACAAACAGAGCTGTTGTTGTTCAGTCATTAGACTGCGCAAAATTTCGGCGCTATATCGCCTTGTAAGACCGATGGAAATAATAATAATAATTGTTACGGAGATTTCCGTGGTAGGTAGAGGTGAAAGAAGGTGCGGGTGTGAATAGGTCTCCAACTACGGAATTAAAGTTAAATGTAAAATTTAACAAGGTTATATTTTCTTTCCAAAATTCAGAAATGACAAGAATGGCAGGTACGGAGTAGCAAGACAACAAAGTACAATTACAGTATTTACAGGATTTGGGCTTCGAGCCCTGAAAACACAATTCTTGAGCAACTAGCCCAACTTTACGATATACAAATTTCAACAACGGGGCAGAAGACCCCAATCAAACCCTGGAGCACTTGCTCCAAATTACACCGTAAAGCCTCCTCGAGGCATACAAGACTCAGTTTCCGGAAAAGAGCCACTCGCTCTCAAATTTAAGCCTCTCCCAGGCCACACCAAACTCCACCTTCAAGCTGTCCTCAACGGACATAAACACAGGGGTAAAATACCCAATCTACTGAGGCCTATTAAGTGAGAAAAGGTTAATTATATGGCCTCTAAAATACCAACTTGAAAGGAGGCTCTCCGCACTCCTAATACACTTTATTTAAAACCTACTTGGCACTAGGCCGTTAATGCAAGGGCTAATCCCATACTACAGAGGTGACTTCAGAAAAGAACAATTTACATTATATTAACGAAGAATAGGTTGAGAAAAATAAGTTCACCTCAAAACAATATGATTGGGAGCTCGAGAGGGTTAAGCACTCTCTATCCCGATATGCAGTTTAAAAGATGAAATAGATACAAGTTTCTTTACATTTTAAGGAAGGTTACATAATGGAAAAAGCTTCGGACCCGCCCCGAGAGTTAAACTGCTGAGCTAGCAAAGAAAGAAGTTATTAATTGGCCATTACCTTGTTGTTGACCGCTGCCGAAGAAAGAGGCGCTTCCCGCCCCCTGCTATGTACTTTACACACTGAAAGATGGAACAGAAGTGGCGCAGAGACCCTAAAATCAGCAGTTTATATACTCTCGCGGAAGGTTCTAGGCGTTAGGGGAATGAGAACACCCGCCCACAATCACTTTATTGGAGAATAAAGAGAAACCCCTACACAAGATGAAGAAGAAACACATTATTGGTGGAAAATTAATTTCAGAAATTCGGGATTGGCTAGATTTAAAACAAGGGGAAAGAAAGGGGTAATATTGCCAACTTAACCAATGACTAAAAGAAATTTAACAAAGAACAAACGTTTGAAATAAAATTTTCTCCAAAGAACAGTTCTTTTTCTTCGCACTAGGGTGCACTATTGTAGTTCTTCAGTAGTGTCCTCTAGAAGAGAAAGTTCACACTTCTTACTTCAAGCAAAACAAAAACACATCAAAAATGACACAGTTCTAAAACTCCAAAATTTACAGGTAGTGACATCTTCTGAGAAAGTAGAAAATTAATACCGTCAATAAAGTTCAGACTTCCTCCAGCAGAGGAGTTTCAACTGGCGCACCTTTTGAATTAGCGGCGTGGAGGTGTACCGCCCGGTACAGACCTCCCCCCCCAAATGTTCCTCCAGGGGTGACACATGAAATTTGTTTGAAAACTAGGTCCAAGTTTTGATGTAGATGTGGAGATTAATTGCAGAAGTATTTTTAAGATTTTCTTAATATGGTTTGATTCAGTTTCAAAATTTTTGTTGTTGCAGGTGAAGTAAAGTCTTTATGCTTGTAGAAGTTGAATTCAGAAGATAAACTTTAGTTTTTAAAGTTGAGAAAAAAAAATTTCTAAGTCCACCAGGTATTGCAGAAAAATCCAAGAGAAGGTAGTAATGTCGAACTGGAATGTCCATGTAGTTGATGTAGACTAAGTTGAATGGCCAGATCGGCCGTTGCCGCTTGCGTCCAGGAGAGGCCGCACGGACCCCTCAAGTACCCTGAGATACCGCTCGCCCGCACCATGAGGGGAGCAGTGGTGTTGAAACACGCCGCGCCCGCGGTGAAGATATACAGGCTGCGGGCAAGTAGCAGGTCGTGCGCCGCACATCAGCCTTGGCCGGGAGGAGAGCTCCGGCTCGCCGTGCACATGTCGTCCTCGCTGGGGTCGAGGGGGCCCATCCTCAAACCCAGTCGCGGCACAGCGCCGCGCGGCTGCGGGGGCACTGAAACATTAAAGCTAGGCGGCAGAATATTGTTGGACCATCATCTTTTTGAGGGCACAGACTTTGTGGAGAGGTTGAGGGGCCAGCGGTGTGCAGATATCCATGGCATTTAATATAAGCAAGCCACAGTGTGTATAGCAGGAGACGGGAGCGTGGTAATGGCCGTGGTAAGGACAGAATGGCAGTTTAACGAATCGGGGGAGGTTTACAAAAATGCTTAAGTATAGAAAATATTATAGAAGGGGCAGAATGCCTTAAAAGTGAAAACTCAAAAAAAATATAACCTTCATATTCCTTTCAAGATAATATGAAGCACGTTAACACAGAAATTACACCGGTTTCACCTGGGACAGGTGAACCCTAAATATCCTCTCGGTGGCTGGATTACTTAATAATAATGTGACCGGCGTAAGGAAATCGAGAATGATACAAGGCCCATGGAATCTGGGGGCAAGCTTGCCCGCGGGAACAAAATTCTTGACCATAACTTGGTCACCTACCTTCAAAGGGGTGGGTCTCCGTCCACGATCATACCTTTCCCTAACCTTTTCATGAGAGACTTTAAGATTGGCTTTAGCCTTCTTCCAAAGATCTTTGATGTTGTCCGGATCTATTGTCTCGGGTAGAATGTCACTCAGAGACCAGAGGTTAGAGAGCGGCGTGTTGGGAACAAACTTGAACATCAAAGAGGCTGGAGTAAACTTATGTGATTCATGAACCGCCGAATTCAAAGCAAAAGCTAACCAATGCAAGGACGTGTCCCACCTGGAATGATCTTCATGATGATAGGCAATAAGCGCGGACCTGAGATTACGGTTAACCCGTTCAGCCAGCGATGGTTGAGGGTAATAAGCAGAAGTAGTTACATGAGAGATAGCCCCCCTAATGGGGTCTCATGATAGTACTTGAAGATCATAGGTACAAGAACAGCTGGAACGACAACTTTCATCATCTTATCCTGCCTCGAAGGGCAACATAGAACACCATTCCTCAGAACATAAGGGACCACACGTTCCCCAGAAGAAAGGGTTTCCATTATCGGAGCCAGCGTCGGATCTTCACGTTGGTATTTCTCGATATCCCTAAAAAGCATGGGGGCATCTGTTAAGATGGCATTAACATCAGATAACATGGACTCGGGAGGAGGTGAACTATCGACCGGTTCATGGTTCTCAATGTCGTTGGAAAACATACGGCTGAGTCCATCAGCGACAACATTTTCGGTACCTCGGATATGCCTGACATCGAATTGGAAGGCAGAAATACGGATGGCCCAACGGGCTATACGACCAGTACGACGCGGCCTACCTAAGACCCAGCTTAAGGCTTGATTATCTGTCTCCAGGTCGAATTTGACATGTTCCAGATAGAGACGGAACTTCTCTAAGGCGAATAAGACTGCCAAACCTTCGAGCTCATATATGGAGTATTTTGCTTCTTGAGCCGATAGAGTCCTAGATGCATAGGCGATGGGTCGCCTCCCTAGTTCAGTCTCTTGAAGAAGGACTGCAGCTACTGCTGACGACGACGCGTCCGTTTGGACGATGAATTTCTTTGAGAAATCAGGCATAGCAAGGACAGGGGCATTACAGAGAGCTAATTTAAGATCTTCAAAAGCGGCTTGTTGAGAAGGACCCCACTCGAATTTGATGCCTTTCCTACGAAGAAGGTTCAAGGGCGCCGCTCTATTAGCGAAGTTAGGAATAAACTTCCTGAAGAAATTCACCATACCAATGAACCTGGCGATACCTTTAACGTCCTTAGGAGGTTTAAAATCACGGATGGCCTGTGTTCTGGAATGATCGACGGCAACACCATCAGGTGACACAATATGCCCTAGGAATGACATAGAGGGCTTAGCAAAGGCAACCTTGGACAACTTGATAGTTAACCCAGCCTTACGAAGGCGATCGAGAACTTCTCGCAGATGATCTAGATGTTCTTCAAAAGTTTCTGAAAATACGACGACATCATCCAAGTAGTGATATAAGTACTCAAATTTGATGTCGGAGAAGACCCTATCTAGTAGCCTAGTGAGTACAGCTGCTCCCGTGGGGAGCCCGAAAGGCACGCGGTTGTATTCATACAAATTCCAATCCGTGGCAAACGCTGTAAGATGTTTAGACTCTTCGGCAAGGGGAATTTGATTATAGGCCTGATTCAAGTCCAAGATAGTAAAGAACTTGGCCTTATGAAACCATGAAAAACAAGAATGAAGGTCAGGAAGGGGCACAGATTGTAACACCACCTTCCGATTGAGAGCCCTATAATCAATGACAGGCCTGAAACCTCCTTGGGGTTTCGGGACTAGAAAAATCGGTGACGAATACGCCGACTTAGAGGGCCTAATAATACCGTCCTTCACCATCTGATCGATGATTTCTTTCAGAGCCTTCATTTTAGGTGGAGAAAGCCTATAAGGTGGAAAACGGACAGGAATCGAATCCGTGACCTCGATTTTGTATTCAATAAGGTCAGTAACACCAAGAGTATCAGAGAACACCTCTGGAAATGACTGACATAATTTACGAATACTATGAGCCTGCTCCTCAGGTAGATGTCTAAGGTCTAACAACATCTCATCCTGGGTAGGCGAAATAGATGAGCATGATACAGAATTACACTTTAACAAGGGAATTTTACAATTGAACGCAAATTTGAATGTGCACGACTTACTCTGAAGATCGAGCACAAGACCAGTGTGAGAAATAAAGTCCGCTCCCAGTATGATGGGGCAAGACAAATGCTTAGCCACAAACAGTTTGGTTTTCCATGTAAATTTAAAAATACGAATTTTGACCTGTACGGAACCTAGAATTTCTAATGGAGATGAATTAGCCGAAACATATTGAACAGGAGATGAGACATAGTCAGGTAGTTTACAAACAGATTTCAATTTAGAATACCATTCAGCCGAAATAATCGAACAAACACTGCCTGAATCTAAGAGAGCTGTTACAGGTTCATTATTTAACTCAATCTTAAGAATAGGAACCGGTGCGGGGGTATCCGCCGCAACCCTAAGACACTCCTTGGGGCATTCAAGGGATGGATTTGAAGATTGAAATTTCCCTGATTTTTCGATCTGTTTACCCGGGGCTGAGTCTCGGGAAATGGATTAATCGACTCAGCCGAAGGCACTAGTCACTTTATATTGTTGTTGGAAGTTGCACCAGAAGTTGAGCAGGAGGGGGTGCTATTCGAATTGGGACAATTCTTGGCGATATGTGAGAAAGCCCCACATTTAAAACAGCCTTGTGATGAACCAGCTCCATTCCTTGTCACACTAGATTTGAGCAATGGGCACTTGTTCCGAAGGTGGTCGGGCGACCCGCAAGCATAGCATTTACGGGGTGTGACTGATCGGCGAGGTGGAGGCCGAGTATTACTAAAAGAAGGCGGGGGTTCTTTCGCGACACGCAATGAATCGGCGTATCTAACTCCTTCCGCTGAGACGGCCAATGCCTCAAGTTCAGAGAAGGTTTGCGGGCACGCCGCGAAACACAAATATGACCTATAGGATGGTGAAATGCCTTCCACAATGGCTTGTACAATCTGGTCCTCCGGAAAGTGAAGAGCAAACACCCTAGTATAGAATTTAATATCTTGGATGAAGTCAGCCAAGTTTTCATCCAAACGCTGTACACGATAATAGTACTTCTGAATAAGGGAGGACCTTGCCCTGGCCGGGATGAAGTTAGCTAGCAAGTGGGCGTGGAAGTCTTCAATTGATGATTGCTCGGCAATGGCTCTAACTATTTTGTCTGAGAGAATACCTATTGCATAGGGATAGATGATTTGCAAAATCTGACATGGAGAAAGAGAAAACACAAGGGCATGATCCTGAAATTCAACTAGAAATCTTAAAAATGAAATTACTTCACTGGTGGTATTAACTGAAAACTTAGAGATACCCCTGAGCAACATTGCCAATGGATGGGGCAAACTACAGAACCCAGGTGACATAATCGGTAAAGGTTTAAGTGGCAAAGAGGTTAATTCAGAACGTACATTATTCAATGAGTTACGGCGTTCAGACTCGTTGTCTAATGGGGCAGAGATAGTTTGAGCAGCAACGGTTATCCTATTGACTTCTCCCTTAGGAGGCTCTTCCTCGCTCCCAGCATTCATCGTGGCGGGTTGATCAGTTTTGGGAGGAACTTCCCCAGTTAACAATTGAGTGACCTTGCTAGATAATTCAGAAATATTTTCAAGCAGCGCACTAGCTTCCTTCTTCTGAACGTCATTCAACTTTAGAGACAACAGATCGTTAACTCTATTTGAAAAATGAAACAGCCTAGCTTGCACACGCTTAATTTGATTAGGAGAAGGATCATTTTCATCAAAAAAACTAACTACAGAAGCTAGCCCAGTAGTATTCTCCGTGATCGTGGAAAGAGAGTCGTCAATTTCTTTCTCTCCCAAATTGGGGATGGAAATGGGCAAATCTAGGGACTCTCTAAGCTTGTTTGTGTCTACTGCAACCGTGCCTCCAGATTGTACATTTCTGATAGTTAACTCATAGATCAACTCTTCCTTGCGCAAATAGTTAAGATGGAGAACATCGCGAGGGCCGGGCATGGTGACAGAACAATTTTGAAAACCTCAAAAATTCCAGCAACTGAGAAAATGGTTAGAGTTCGGAACAGAACAATATTTAGCCGACAAAAGGGGCTAAAATGAGACCCATTTGAACCACGCTCTGCTACCACTTGTTACGGAGATTTCCGTGGTAGGTAGAGGTGAAAGAAGGTGCGGGTGTGAATAGGTCTCCAACTACGGAATTAAAGTTAAATGTAAAATTTAACAAGGTTATATTTTCTTTCCAAAATTCAGAAATGACAAGAATGGCAGGTACGGAGTAGCAAGACAACAAAGTACAATTACAGTATTTACAGGATTTGGGCTTCGAGCCCTGAAAACACAATTCTTGAGCAACTAGCCCAACTTTACGATATACAAATTTCAACAACGGGGCAGAAGACCCCAATCAAACCCTGGAGCACTTGCTCCAAATTACACCGTAAAGCCTCCTCGAGGCATACAAGACTCAGTTTCCGGAAAAGAGCCACTCGCTCTCAAATTTAAGCCTCTCCCAGGCCACACCAAACTCCACCTTCAAGCTGTCCTCAACGGACATAAACACAGGGGTAAAATACCCAATCTACTGAGGCCTATTAAGTGAGAAAAGGTTAATTATATGGCCTCTAAAATACCAACTTGAAAGGAGGCTCTCCGCACTCCTAATACACTTTATTTAAAACCTACTTGGCACTAGGCCGTTAATGCAAGGGCTAATCCCATACTACAGAGGTGACTTCAGAAAAGAACAATTTACATTATATTAACGAAGAATAGGTTGAGAAAAATAAGTTCACCTCAAAACAATATGATTGGGAGCTCGAGAGGGTTAAGCACTCTCTATCCCGATATGCAGTTTAAAAGATGAAATAGATACAAGTTTCTTTACATTTTAAGGAAGGTTACATAATGGAAAAAGCTTCGGACCCGCCCCGAGAGTTAAACTGCTGAGCTAGCAAAGAAAGAAGTTATTAATTGGCCATTACCTTGTTGTTGACCGCTGCCGAAGAAAGAGGCGCTTCCCGCCCCCTGCTATGTACTTTACACACTGAAAGATGGAACAGAAGTGGCGCAGAGACCCTAAAATCAGCAGTTTATATACTCTCGCGGAAGGTTCTAGGCGTTAGGGGAATGAGAACACCCGCCCACAATCACTTTATTGGAGAATAAAGAGAAACCCCTACACAAGATGAAGAAGAAACACATTATTGGTGGAAAATTAATTTCAGAAATTCGGGATTGGCTAGATTTAAAACAAGGGGAAAGAAAGGGGTAATATTGCCAACTTAACCAATGACTAAAAGAAATTTAACAAAGAACAAACTTTTGAAATAAAATTTTCTCCAAAGAACAGTTCTTTTTCTTCGCACTAGGGTGCACTATTGTAGTTCTTCAGTAGTGTCCTCTAGAAGAGAAAGTTCACACTTCTTACTTCAAGCAAAACAAAAACACATCAAAAATGACACAGTTCTAAAACTCCAAAATTTACAGGTAGTGACATCTTCTGAGAAAGTAGAAAATTAATACCGTCAATAAAGTTCAGACTTCCTCCAGCAGAGGAGTTTCAACTGGCGCACCTTTTGAATTAGCGGCGTGGAGGTGTACCGCTCGGTACAATAATAATAATAATAATAATAATAATAATAATAATAATAATAATAATAATAATAATAATAATCAACATGTTTGACGTCCGTTTAGCAATAGGGATCGATTGTAAGAGACGATTGCTTGCCAGAACTTTGTAAAATTGGAGTGTTTATACTTCTAGTCTACTGTGATGGAATTCAATCACACAACGTTGGTAAGAGAGCCAAGTGTGTGCTGAACACTCAGAATGTATTATTAAATAAATAAATTTAAGCAGTAAAGAGTACAGGTACAGAAATCTAACCATCTATTGATAATGGTCACATTTAAGTTATTGTAGGCAGGTTTCAAACCTTCTGCAGCTCCATAAATGCAGTAAATACAGTATAACCATTCCTGTTAGGTTTAAGTCTGAAATCAGCCACATCTTGATTTACCCATAAGCACATTTTGCACGTTCTCACGGAATTCACTTCTCCGTCCTTCTAGCTTCTTTCCTGATCTACAGAGAGGAGCCTTGACTGCGGCGAGGAACAAGGTAGCAGTCATATCGCTGGGCCAGTTACTTGTTTTTACCCCTGAACCCTGACCAGTTGAAGACAAAACTCAGGCTTTTATCCCTCCATCCTGTCACTACACGGTGTTTATTTCCAATCACGGCCGTATATAAACGTACTTTATGAATACATGACCTTTAATCCCAAGGTTCGGGAGCTGTTAGGCAATCACGATCGAATCTGCTCCTTGTAAGGTAATGGTGCCAATGCCAATGTACGCCTTCCGAGTTCACCTTCAGCACGGCCAAGGACAGACCAATCCCATCCAGAGTTTGTACTTGTGATTGTGAACTTCTACTGGGATATGGATATTTGGACTCTTTACTGAACTTTTGAAACACGGCATGCATATGCGCATCGCTAGAATAATAAGCATTAATTTTATTAATACTTATTCCTTATGTATATTTGAAGGATATTACCTGGTCCACTTTCTCCTTTTTTTTTTTTAATCGTATGCGGGGTACAGGTGGATTCGAATCTCCCGTCGTCTATCTGGGAAGTGGTTTTGCGTGGTTCCTCATCTCAACTTCTTACCTTTTTCCAGTGACTTAGGATTGACACAACATCGTTGCCTTAAGAGATGTCCGAGTCGGTGCGATGTGAAAGAAATAGCAAAAACAGACATGGATTTAAGCTCACATTTCCGGCCAGATGCCTTCCCGAAGGCCAGCTATATGTGGAGGAATGTTCCACTTTTGTGTGTTTATGTAGGAGTTGGTAGTGTGCAGTAAAAGCCATCTCCATTCAGACCATGAAGGCCCTTGGAGGAGTGGAGGGTAAAGGCTTCCACTACCCGCGATCTCGGCACCACTTCAGTCACCACTGATCTCCATTTAGGGCAGTCGCCCAGCTAGCAGATTTTCTGTCTGTTGTTTACCTAGTACTTCTTAAATTATTTCAAAGAATTGAGAAATGTATTTGACATCTAACTTGATAAATGATGTTCCGAGCTGTCAGTGGAGAGATGGCGTGGAATGACATTAGTAGATGCCTAAGTTTGAGTGGTGTTTTTAAAAGTAGGAAAGATTACAATATGAAGATAAAGTTGGAATTCAAGAGGACAAATTGGAGCAAATATTCTTTTCTGGAAAGAGAAGTTAGAGCTTGGAATAATTTACCAAGGGAGATGTTCAATAAATTTCCAAACTCTTTGCAATTATTTAAGAAAAGACTAGGTAAAAAAACAGATACGGAATCTACCACCTGGGGAACCGCCCTAAATGCAGATCAGTCGTGATTGATTGATTGATTGATTGATTGATTGATTGATTGATTGATTGATTGATTGATTGATTGATTCATTGATTGAATGAATACTACTCCTTTGAGGCATTGCCCTCTTAATGTTTACAGGATCAGGTATATTTCACGTACTCTAATTTTCTGATTTACCAAGTGAGTTGGCCGTGCAGTTAGAGGCATGCAGCGGTGAACTTGCGTTCGGGAGATAGTGAGTTCGAATCCCACTGTCGGCAGCCGTGAAGATGGTTTTCAGTGGTTTCTCATTCTCACATACCGAGCTATCGAGCTGCAGTCGCTTAAGTGCAGCCAGTATCCAGTAATCGGGAGATAGTGGGTTCGAACCCCACTGTCGGCAGCCCTGAAGATGGTTTTCCGTGGTTTCCCATTTTCACACCAGGCAAATGCTGGGGCTGTACCTTAAGGCCACGGCCGCTTCCTTCCAATTCCTAGGCCTTTCCTCTCCCATCGTCGCCATAAGACATATCTGTGTCGGTGCGACGTAAAAAAAAAGAAAACCATTCTCACACCAGGCAAATGCTGGGGGGATGTACCTTAATCACAGCCACAGCCGCTGCCTTCCCACTCCTAGCCCTTTCTTATCCCATCGTCACCATAAGACCTATTTGTGTCGGTGCGACGTAAAGCAACTTGGAATTTTCTGATTTCTATTCATAGCTCAATCGCGATACAGTCCATTTGACCGTTTGAATCTAAAATATCTACTATATCTTGCTCCTAAACCCGAACTGCCGTCTGTCAAACCAGTTAATATTTGGCAAACATGTCTAATATAGTCAAAAAGAATGTTTTCTCAAAGCTCAATGCAACACAAGAGTGGAGCAGAGTGGTTAGGTCTATGCATGGCCGCCTTTATCCCGAGGAATTAACCTGGTACTCAGGGACATGTCCCACTCCTCCCCCTGTGGGTGGGAGCGGCAGAATAACTCCCACGGTGTCCCCTGCCTGCTGTAAGAGGTGACTAAAAGGGGTCCCAGGGGATCTCAACTGGGAAGCGTGGTTTGGCGACCACGGGACCATGAGCTGTGTCCCGATATTCCTTCCACTTACTTGTGCCAGGCTCCTCACTTTCATCTATCCTATCCGACCTCCCTTGGTCAACTCTTGTTGTTTTCCGACCCCGACAGTATTAAGTTTGCGAGGCCTAGGGAGTCTTTCATTTTCACATCCTTCGTGCCTCTTGTCTTTCTTTGGCTGATACCTTCATTTATCGAAATGTCGGTTCTCTGCCATATTTCCCCTCTGATTAGTGTTATATAGAGGATGGTTGCCTAATTGTACTTCTTCTTAAAACAATAATCACCACCACCTGTCCTACTCCAGAAGTGGAAATCTCGTTTCTTTCATTTTTCGAGTTCCTAACGGGGAATCGAATCCGTGTCCTTCTGGATGAACCGTGCACGCCGTTGGTACCTCGGCTAAGCAGCCCCTTCGGATTGTCTGGTCCCCGAGCTAGACGGCTAAAATTTTCGGTCCCGCTTGTAGTCGAACCCAGAGCTCTCTGAACTAAAGCCTGCTACTTATTATTACTACTTTCCCGCGGATCACAAACAAGTAACCCTGAGTAGTTGCTAACTCTCTTGCATTTTGTTGGTTGTTTCACAACCAAGTCGCACGCACTATGTGCAGCGCCAGAAGGCTCGCTCTCAAACCAGGCCATGGAATTTGTGAGTCAAGGACTAAACCAGCTGTTACCATTATTAATAAATGCCTTATACGATACCATACACACACATCGACGTATTTGATCGCTGCGTAGATGTCAATCTAACACAGCGGGAAGCTGCTAGTAGCCACGTCGTAGAAAAGAAATGGCTTGTATGGCTCTTTCACCTTATAGAAGGACATTTTTTCTCCTTGCTACTACTGGTTTACCCCGTAATTCACAGTCTAAGGCGGGGATTTTTCAGATTTTTTAAATAACTGATTAGATATTTTCCGTGAACATTTGAAGCCGTGACCCCGATAGTACCATATCTGAAGTACTTATATGATTATTGCTTGCATGAAGGAGCTATACCAAATGAATGGAGAGTTGATATAGTAGCCCCTGTGTATAAAGGAAAGGGTGATAGACATAAAGCTGAATATTACAGGCCAGTCAGTTTAACATACGTTGCATATAAGCTTTGGGAAGGCATTCCTACTGCTTATATTAGACATGTTTGCGAAATTAATAACTGGTTCGATAGAAGGCAGTTCGGGTTTAGGAAAGGTTATTCCACTGAAGCTCAATTTCTAGGATTCTAGCAAGATATAGCAGATATCTTGACCTGTATCGCGATTTACTTATCTAAGGCATTTGATAGGGTAGATCATGGGAGACTAATAACAAAAATGAGTGCAATTGGACTAGACAAAATAGTGACTCAATGGGTGGCTATATTTCTGAAAAGCCATAAGACCTATCTGTGTCAGTGCCCCGTAAAGCAAATATTTCTGAAAAATAGAACTCAGAGAATTAGATTAGGCAAAGCTATACCTGGCCCTGAAATTATTAAGAGGGGAATTCCTCACGGCAGTATTATTGGACCTTTATGTTTTCTTATATATATTTATATTATACCCGTAACATGATTCTCGTTAAAAGTCCCGATGAATGCAGAGTTATGCTACCCGCCAAACTCGTTCCCCTGCGGCCATGTCAGCTGCGCGTAGCGGAAGTGAAACGTCACGACTGAGTAACATGTTCTAGAGTCGTGTTACGTCAGGTGGAATGTTCCATTTCCTTCCATCATTAATTTCTTTCAGACAGATTAATGGTATTAAAAAAATGAACAACATCACTGCATAGCCTGATTTTTATAGTTATAACCTCTAAATTTTATGGAAATCCGTTTAACGATACGACAGATATTGGCATTCACGACGCCCAGGAAACACTGGATAAATAGGCCAGAATTTCGCTCGTCAGATCAGTGTACCTTGTACAACAGTCGAGGCCGGTCGATCGGCTGTTGGTCCTGCTGTCACCGTGATGCTCGTCGCCAGTTCGACTTTCCGATGGGAGTTCAAGTTCGCGCATCAGTGGACTTTGATTCTACGAACGCATCTCCAAGACTTAGAAAAAAATTACAGTGTGATTTGCGTGTGGTAATAGGAGTTGTGTACAAGTTAAGACGCGAACAATTTAGGCGTGTAACTCTTAACAGGAACAGTGCAATTTGAATTAGTACGATACTACGTCACCTAGTACTTAAATGTAATTTAAAGTTTAAATTACCAGTGATGATAGAAATTGAATGACAGTATTTAAACTTCACATTGACTGCTAATGGTGAGAGAACCTTGTCGTTCGAGAAACTTCGACTGTACATAATTTTTGTCTTTGATCCTAACGAGTGATAAACCTGTGCCGATAGTAAGACGTAATTCAGTACAGGTGATTGAATTTAGTGACAGTGATACTGTACGTTTTTCTTACAAGCTACTGACAGGCAGTTGAAATTACCAATGCCATTGAACTTAAGATTTATTTCCAGCCTTAAGACTGTGGTTAAATAACTGATATAGTTAATATTTCTCGTATCGAACCCAGGACGGTTCTAGAAAAGACAGTGTTTCTTCATTTATCGAGAGCGGGAGTAAATTCCTCCCAGAATAAATTCTTTGATTTCATTTGTTTCTAATTCGGACTTGAACTGTGTGGAATGTTGTATTTCTTACGTCACGATTCCACCGAAATTTTCATCTTTAAGTTTGATAAAGTGACTTATTTATTTCCGTGGTTGAGACCTTACAGATGTAATTTAGAGTTCAGTTCATCAGCAATAACTGTGTTTATTAGTGGATCCCACCGTGAAGTCAAATGTGCAGACCACTACTAACCATTATCTACTCTGTGCAGGCCAGTTTCTTAGGGTTTATTTCCTGTCCAGTGCCACATTACAACTAAAACTTCAGTTGCTCCTCGACCATCCGGACTTAGAGACACTCAGGTCCTTCCAGAGGTTCAAGACCAGCTCGGAAGATGGTGGCACCATAAGTAGACTTTCTGACCCACAATGCATCAGAGTCAATTCCACCCCAGGGAGAGGTATCCATTACAACTGAAGAGCTGAGGTGATGTTGAAACCTGATTTTCTTTTATGAATAAACTTTTTTTGAAAAACAGTTATTGCTCCATTATATTTATTTGCTTCCCTCTCACCTGTAACCATTCAGATAGTGACCGGTCACCACCTGGGCCGAGTCTTATGTAGAGCTAGTCGGCAAATTAAGCTTTTACGGTTACAGAGAGGGAAGATAAGTATAAATGGCGCCCCAGGCGTATAGGGGCTCGATCTGAATAACATATCAGGATACATAAGTGTAAATGACACTCAGATGTGATAGGAATTATCTACAGCGTACAAGTATAACATAAGAAACACTTAGATGAAGATCAGACTTTCAGAACTTGACCTGAATAGATCTTACAATCCTGTTAAAGTACAGAAACTTTAATTTTCAGATCATACTAAGTTTAGTGAAGTGCTGTGATAGAAATATTAACATGGATCGTGTGCTGTATAATGAGAGCAATCTTAAATTAACGGACTAATTTTGAACTTAGTTGGATTCATTCGAAAGTCAATACTTGGTTATATTCGGTCACTGAACTACCACAAATATTTTTTCTCTCTCTTCAAAGTGTGATTTTGATGTTGTATGTGAAATATTTGCCTCAATGATTATTTTACAAACTGTCTACCATTGAACATTAATGGTGATATTTGCAAATTTTATAAGTGCTTATTTATTACTTGTCTATGGTACTTGATCAAATATAATATTGTCAAAATGGAAAGTATATTAGCAGCTATTGAAGCTTTAAAAATTAGCGTGAATGAAAAGATTTCGGAATCTAACACCAGTTTATCACGACGTATTCAGGGGTCCAATGCAAACTTAGAAACTCGCCTAGGTGCTCGCATTAATGAGTCAAACACTAACTTGGAAGCTCGCATTAATGAAGCAAACGCGGCTACTACTCAACTCGGCGTTAATATGGAAGCACGTATTAACGAGTCTAATACCAATTTTGAAACTCGTATTACTCAAGTGACGGAAAATGTAGATAGTAAATTTTCTGAAATAAATACAAACCTTGAACGTAGACTCGCCAAGGCTGGTTCAGAGATCGAAAAGAGATTCTCTGATACCAATGCTAAAATTAATTCTCAATGTACAGAGATTAATGAACGCCTCACCCGTGAGTTAGACACAGTAAAAAAGGACATAAAAAACAAGTTGTCGCCGATTTAAAGACTGCTTTTCCTACATCCCAACAATTAATTGTTCAAGTAGGGAGTTTAAAAGCGGAATTCCAAGAATCGCATGCACATCTTTCGCAAGCGCAAGCTAAGATTGCGTCAATACAGGATAATATTCGTGAGTCTTTTAAGAGTGGTATTCACAAGCTAACTAGTGAAGTGGACTTGTTGAAAACTAAACAAGAAGAAACTGACAAACATGTTAAAACCCAATTAAATAACGCACACACACAGATCACCTGCATAAGTCATGACGTGGTCGAAGTCAAAAAGGATCTCGAAAAAGAAGTTAGAAATGTAGAAATTCCATTAGTAGTCAGGTCAAAGTCATTAAATTAGATCTGCAAGGTAAAATTGAAACACTCAGTGATAGAGTTTCTCAAGTGGAAAAGGACGGGACAGCACCAAGCATTCTCGACACTAGCGGAAGCACTTCTCACATTTCCCAAATTATACGAATGTCTGATGACAAACCTGCGAGGTTCTCCGGAAGGGAAGAATATACCCGCAAAGGAATTTCTCCTCAATCTTGATGAATATTTTTTAGAGAATCAAGTAAGATCTGATTGTAAGTTAAGAATAGCTTGCCGATTACTCGAAGTAAGAGCGCTAACATGGTACTCGGCATTCAAGTTTAATATTAAAACTTACGATGATTTTAAAGAAGCACTTTTGAAAAGATTTTGGAATTCAGAGATTCAACATTTAATTAAATTACAACTATATTCAAGAAAGTACAACACAGCAATTAATTCCTCACGCTATTCCGACTTTTTACTATCACAATTAAAAAAGATGCAATTTTTGATCCGCCACTACCCGAACATGAATTAATTCAAGTAGTAATACTTCAATTTCCTACGCATGTTCAAGAGATTCTTGTTGCGGCAAATGTCCAAGATTTGGAACAGCTTGACGATGTTCTTAGGAGGTTTGACACCGCTCATACGCAGAATCCCATTAAGACTAACAAACAGAAAGAAGTCACGAATAACCACGTGGAAATAAGGTCACAACAGAGACCGAATCCCGAACCGCCCATGGACACAGAACAGAGGAGTGATACACCCTCTCGTTTCCGTGGATTCCGAAGACGCTCATATGGGGATAAAATACCTTACGGGCGTAATCAAAATTGGAAGAAGCCAACTGAATCAGCTCTCCAAGACCGAAATACACATGGGGCTGAACTCGAAAAAAGATGGAGGGACACACGTGAATATATCCAACGTAGAAATCAGGACGATGGATTACCAGGTGTCGCTTCATTAGAATACCAAGAGAATGTTGGTAGACGAAATGAGACGTCCGAGCCAAATCCTGAATCGAAAGGCGCGATAAAAAACATTTTCCCTGCAATAAGTTTGCCTGAAAACCAGTATGAAGAAGCAATTCCTTGCACCACTAACATTAATTATTGGCACTTAGATGATAGTGAATTATTGTACGAAGAGCCTACTATTGCCAACCCCATGATAGAACGTAGTCTCCCAGTCATTAGCATTAAGCTAGGCCATCTCATTACATCTGCTTTGGTCGACTCCGGAGCTCAGGCCTCACTAGTTTCCGACAGATTAATTGATGAGTTAACAAGGAAAGAGGAGGTACCCTTAATGTCAGTCGCCCAACTTAAAGTTAAAGGGATTGTACGTGACAAATTCGTCAAATGTAAGACACAGGCATTCTTGACAATCGAAATCGAAGGTGTCTACTTTGAACACGTATTCCTTGTAATTACTCCAATGAAGTTTAATATTATTATAGGGTCTGATTTTCTAATTAGTATTGTGGTGTTATTGATTATTCTGCCAATACCTTAAAATTTTCAAATACTAAGTCTGTAGAGTTACAGCTGTTAAATAGTGAAGATATGAAGTGCCAGGGTCTAAATGCCCCTATAGTTAATTCCGAAGGCAATAAGAGCGATGCTCCGCCTAACGAGAAAGAGGGTAGACCCGATGAAGTGGGACCCGTCGAAGGCCAAGAAATACCCATCATTGAGGATGATTTCGACTTGGGTAGTAATGACTTCGTATTTTTCAACAGTGTAACTGAAAGCCCAGAGTTCAGTTCTCAGGTGGCTGAGGCGACCCAAAAATTTTTCGAGGAGTACGCAGATGTCTTCAATGATAAGCCTGGTGTAATCGAGAATTTTCAATACTGTTTGAATGTCAGGGATGCTTCACCATATAAAAAGCGACCTATCCTGTTCCAGAAAAATATCGAGAAGAAGCTAGGACTTTGATCCGGAAGATGGAGAACGATGGCATTATCTCTAAGTGTATCACTCCTTATTTAAACCCTTTGGCGATCGTAAGGAAACCAAATGGCAGTTTACGTCTGTGTCTCGACGCGCATGCATTAAATGAGAGGCTAGTATTAGAATACGACCGTCTACCATTGCTCCGGGACGTCCTTAGGAAGTTCCAAGGAATGAAGATATTTTCTGCAATGGATATGACCTCATCATACTTTCATATTTTGCTGGTAGAAAGTTGTCGAAAGTTCACTGGATTTATTTTTTAAAACATCACGTATGCCTTCCACGACTTCCGTTTGGAATTAAGAACTCGGGAGCCGTGCTTATAAAAGCGTTGGAGAGTCAACTATCTGAAAAAGTCAAAAATGTTGCTACAATTTATGTTGATGATATTCTCATAGCATCAGAGTCATTTGAGAAATATATTGAGGATGTTAGTACTGTCTTAAGTGAACTTCAAGCAAAGAACTTCAAAATCAACATGAGTAAAAGTCAATTCTTTAAGACTGAGGTGTTATTCTTGGGTCATCTCCTCAGTGGAGAAGGGATTAAGCCTAATCCAGCCAAGATCAATAGTATTATAGATTTTCCTAAACCGACCAGAGTCAAGCACGTGCGACAATTCCTCGGATTGTGCCAATTCTTTTCACAACATTGCTACAATTATACAGAAACCGTAGCACCGTTGCAATCACTATTACAGAAAAATAATAGATGGGAATGGTCGGAAGCGTGTGACGAAGCATTTCATAAAACAAAGTTAATGCTCCGGGATAGTGTGCAACTTGCCTACCCAAATTTTGAATGGCCATTCTACATTGAATGCGACGCTAGCTCCGTGGGAGTAGGTGCCGTCCTCTATCAAGTGAACCCAGGAAAGCCTGATGTTAGAATATTCTTGTCATTTATGAGTCGAAAGTTGAGACCACACGAAAGAGCCTACACAGTAACGGAACTTGAAGCACTTGCTGTAGTTCAATCCCTACTGTATTGGAGAAAAATAATCTTCGGCTACCCTGTGATCATTTACACCGATCATAAAGAGCTTACTTTCATCATGTCTTCTGACATTACCAGTGATCGAGTAACCCGTTGGGCACTCTTCATCCAACAATTTAATATCACTGTCGTTCATCGAACTGGAAAGAAAAATATCCTCGCCGACGCCCTAAGTCTCAACCCAGTCAGTACTATTACTGTTCATCCAATTGAAATCTTAGATGTCAAAATCCGAGAACTCCTTAGATTCTTCAAGGGTTTGATTCCCATTGATGATTATGATTATGACCGAATCTCCCGCATCGCACGATCTTTTTGCTATAAAGATGGACTGATTTATAAGTACTTGGATCCAGCAAAGAGTAAGCGTAGAATTTACGCCCCTCCTAAACTTAGACCAGACATCGTGCGGCACTGTCATTCTCTATCTGGACATGCCGGCACTGATAAGGTGGTTGCCCTCATTGGAGAAAAATTTGTATGGGAGTAGATGAGGCGAGATGTTAGAGATGTTATTCGCACCTGTGACGTTTGCCAACGAATCAAACCTAACAATAGGTTAATAAGAGAATTTCCTAGACCATTGACACCAGAGAGACCTAAGGAAATACTGGCTTTGGATTTGTATGGCCCTTTGACCAAGGCAACCCGTGGCAACCGACACATTGTTGTAGTGGTAGATGTATTCTCCAAGTACACCATGCTACTTCCAATACAAAAAGCGAATGCTAAGAATATTCTCCACAGAATCAAACGGAATATTATTCCGGAAATGGGCAAACCGGAATATTTACTTACAGATCATGGTACTCAATTCACCTCTGTCGAATTTCAAGTAGCATTAGAGGACATGAACATCAAACATATCATGAACTCGATCCGTCATCCTGAAGCTAACCCGGCCGAAAGGATTATGCGGGAAATCGCCAGATTCTGCAGACTCTACTGTGGGACTCAACACTGGAAGTGGATCGAGGTGCTACCCATAATGCAGCAGGTAATAAACTCAACAGTCCATGAATCTATTCGTGATATTCCCGTGAAGGTCCATAAGGATATCACACCTGATAGGCCATGGGATCAACTGTTACCGCCTCTTCAGGACATGGTAATCACACACGAGGCGCGCGTGGAAGATACAAAGGAATAACTTCGACATGCAGCCCAAATCCGAGAGAGGAGGATGAGAAACAGAACATTTCGACCACCACTTCGAGTAAATGACATGGTTTTAATTAGGAAACCCGCTGTCTCACGACCAGAACTTCGTGTGTACGCTAAATTTTGTCCCCTCTACATAGGACCTTACAGGATTACTGCAGTCTTTGATAATGGGGCTTATGAAGTGAGTAAATTAAATGGGGACTTGGAAGGAATTCACAACTCCGCCAATTTGAAGAAATATTATCATCGAGACCATTAGAGAAAAAAAGAAAAGGAAAACTTGATCGGATTTTCTTTTCCTTGGAGAGAGGGGAATATATACTCGTAACATGGTTCTCGTTAAAAGTCCCGATGAATGCGGAGTTATGCTACCCGCCAAACTCGTTCCCCTGCGGCCATGTCAGCTGCGCGTAGAGGAAGTGAAACGTCACGACTGAGTAACATGTTCTAGAGTCGTGTTACGTCAGGTGGAATGTTCCATTTCCTTCCATCATTAATTTCTTTCAGACAGATTAATGGTATTAAAAATGAACAACATCACTGCATAGCCTGATTTTTATAGTTATAACCTCTAAATTTTATGGAAATCCGTTTAACGATACGACAGATATTGGCATTCACGACGCCCAGGAAACACTGGATAAATAGGCCAGAATTTCGCTCGTCAGATCAGTGTACCTTGTACCACAGTCGAGGCCGGTCGATCGGCTGTTGGTCCTGCTGTCATCGTGATGCTCGTCGCCAGTTCGACTTTCCGATGGGAGTTCAAGTTCGCGCATCAGTGGACTTTGATTCTACGAACGCATCTCCAAGACTTAGAAAAAAATTACAGTGTGATTTGCGTGTGGTAATAGGAGTTGTGTACAAGTTAAGACGCGAACAATTTAGGCGTGTAACTCTTAACAGGAACAGTGCAATTTGAATTAGTACGATACTACGTCACCTAGTACTTAAATGTAATTTAAAGTTTAAATTACCAGTGATGATAGAAATTGAATGACAGTATTTAAACTTCACATTGACTGCTAATGGTGAGAGAACCTTGTCGTTCGAGAAACTTCGACTGTACATAATTTTGTCTTTGATCCTAACGAGTGATAAACCTGTGCCGATAGTAAGACGTAATTCAGTACAGGTGATTGAATTTAGTGACAGTGATACTATACGTCTTTTTACAAGCTACTGACACAGGTAGTTGAAATTAACAATGCCATTGAACTTAAGATTTATTTCCAGCCTTAAGACTGTGGTTAAATAACTGATATAGTTAATATTTCTCGTATCGAACCCAGGACGGTTCTAGAAAAGACAGTGTTTCTTCATTTATCGAGAGCGGGAGTAAATTCCTCCCAGAATAAATTCTTTGATTTCATTTGTTTCTAATTCGGACTTGAACTGTGTGGAATGTTGTATTTCCTACGTCACGATTCCACCGAAATTTTCATCTTTAAGTTTGATAAAGTGACTTATTTATTTCCGTGGTTGAGACCTTACAGATGTAATTTAAAGTTCAGTTCATCAGCAATAACTGTGTTTATTAGTGGATCCCACCGTGAAGTCAAATGTGCAGACCACTACTAACCATTATCTACTCTGTGCAGGCCAGTTTCTTAGGGTCTATTTCCTGTCCAGTGCCACATTACAACTAAAACTTCAGTTGCACCTCGACCATCCGGACTTAGAGACACTCAGGTCCTTCCAGAGGTTCAAGACCAGCTCGGAAGATGGTGGCACCATAAGTAGACTTTCTGACCCACAATGCATCAGAGTCAATTCCACCCCAGGGAGAGGTATCCATTACAACTGAAGAGCTGAGGTGATGTTGAAACCTGATTTTCTTTCATGAATAAACTTTTTTTGAAAAACAGTTATTGCTCCATTATACTTATTTGCTTCCCTCTCACCTGTAACCATTCAGATAGTGACCGGTCACCACCTGGGCCGAGTCTTATGTAGAGCTAGTCGGCAAATTGTTTGTCCAAAGTACTAGAACTGTGGATTTTTTTGTTTTGCGTCTTTCGAGCACGCGATCAGTACCGTTTGATTCGCTGTTGCTAGCTGACATGTCGTTTGTTTGATTTGTTTGAGGTATCATTTCAAAGCTGAATATTCATACACTCCACAAGAGGTGCCAACATAAAACTTCTGACAATACTGTATTACTATTTCTACGTGAAATTTTAATCTTGAGGTTAAAAGTGAACATCAAGGTCTGTGCCTCTGTTTATAATGTATACATATAACTGAAGTGTCACACATAGACAGAATTCATCAAGTGAAACATGATGGTGAAAGAACCATCGAGATTACTCCATCTATTCAAGAGCTATGAGCCTAACAAAATGACCATAGTACATCCGACGCTGGTGTAACCTTACTTCGTCGCCATCTTGTGACTCGCCTCGCATGACCAGAGAGGTTAGAGTGAACACTGTTTCATTCGGTTGATTCCACAACTTACGAATAAATTCCTTACATTCGATAAATGGGTTTCATTCCACTAGACTTGGCAAGTAGACGTTCTCACTCCTACAACGTGAGTCGTATATACAGCCTACGTGACTTTTATTATTTATTTCATATCAGACGTTTTCCCGTACAGTGTGTGTCCGTAAAACCTTGAAACATTAGACACTGTCTTCCGGATTACTTAGTCTACCTACTGCTAACTTTATATTTATTTTTTCGACTTTTTTTATTATTTATACTATTACTTTACACTACCATATCATTGACAAACCTCACAACAGTTGTTGAAAATGAGGGCCACAAGCTCAATGCAAACATGACATCGGCGAACGAGATTCTACCACTCCCTTTCAATTATCGCTGGCGTATTCTTCAAAACATCAAAGCGATTGTAAACGATACGAAAAACAGTAATGGTGACCGATACCTTTAAGCCAGTATCTTCTTAAAATGTTCAGTAGTCTCCTCTATTTCCTGTTTAATGTTTGCATGTTTTTCTACATGAATTCGTGCAAAATGTGCAACAGAGAAATCTCAAATATTTTCGCCCAGGACTGCTTACAGTTCTGAGACAGATGCGTTCAGTGTATAACTGGGGGATAAACATACATGAGGCATTATGTAATTCACAATATTGGTAATTTGAGGCCGGGCTGAGTGGCTCATACGGCTCAGGCGCTGGCCTTCTGACCCCAACTTGGCAGGTTCGATCCTGGCTCAGTCCGATGGTATTTGAAGGTGCTCAAACACGTCAGCCTCGTGTCGGTAGATTTACTGGCACGTAAAAGAACTCCTGCGGGACTAAATTCAGGCACCTCGGCGTCTCCGAAAAATTAAAAATAGTAGTTAGTGGGACATAAAGCCATTATTATTATTATTATTATTATTATTATTATTATTATTATTATTATTTTGAGTGAAAACTGCATCAATAGGAAATTATATGATTGATTTGTCAACTTTTTCTGTGTTTTTGTTGTTTCACAGTTTGTATACGTTTCCTGAGCTCTAGGATTGAAATTCATTTCGGTTCAAATTGCTAAAAACTTCAATGAGAACACCCCATAGGTAGGTTTTCAGGGTGGTTAAGGAATCAGCATGAATGAAAAAATTCCGATTCCCCAACGACTCTTAAGATCGGCAAAAATTGAACTATTCCTTTTGTTATATTAAAATGTCTTAGTTAACAGTCTCATATGCTATATTTACTGCATGTCTGATTTCTTATTGCTGGTGTTACATTGATGTGTTTTTCGTTTAGACTTCCTATCCGGTCAGTACTTTGGGATTTTAAGCTCATTCATGTCTGTCTTAACGACTTGATTCTTTTGGCTTAGCGATTTGCCTGACTGGCGGTTAACAAAGGTTGCAACTATTGTCATTAATATGCTCATGCTCAAGCATTTCTAAGACCACACTGATATCAGACTTCCATAGTTTTTATCAACATTTAAGAAAAGACTAGGCAAACAAACGATAGAGTAACTGCCACCTGGGTGACTGCCCTAAATTCAGATCATACCATCTGTGACAATAAAGTTCCGTGAATGAAGTCAGAACGGTCGATCCGGCAACACTGGCGACACCTGCGTAGCAGCAGGTTTTGACCACCTGCTCCCAACGTTGTTCAGTTGAGCATCGTGTGTGTGCCGTGTAAGACCTGTTTGACACAGTGCGTTATTAGTGCGTTGGTTCTGAACTGGGAACAGGAACATGAACGACCAAAATATCAATGTACAGTTTTGTTTTAAGCTTTGCGAGACACCGAAAGAAACGCATGCGATGCTGGTACGTGTTTATGAAGAACAAACACTGTCCTTGAAGTGTGTGTACGAGTGATTCGCCCGTTTTCGAGCAGGCCGGGAAAGTGTTTCTGACAACCCCCGCAGCGGAAGACCGGCGACCGCCGTTAGTGACGAAAACATTGAGAAAGTGAGGACATTAATCACGAACGATCGGCGATTAACTGTGCGCGTGATAGCGAATGAACTGCAGACTGACCGTGAATCCGTGCGACAAATCGTTACCCAAAATTTAGGGAAGAGGAGAACGTGTTCTCGTCTTGTACCACATCACTTGACTGACGATCAGAAGCAGGCACGTTTATAGGCTTCACAGGATTTTGTCGAAACGGCGGTTGCGACAACAAATTTCTTGAATTGTATCGTCACTGAGGATGAAACCTGGTGTCTCAGGTACGACCCTGAAACGAAACCGCAAAGAATGGAATGGCGTTCTCCGGGATCCCCTCGTTGAAAAAAGGTCAGAACCGAAAAGTCACGCATCAAACTCGCTTTGAAAGGAAAGAGATTTCACGATATTCCTGATATCCAACGAAACGTGACGAGGCTTTTGAACACCATCCCAAAAGAAGCCTTCTTGCAAAGTTTCCAGGACATGTATCGCCGATCTCAGCAGTGCATAGTTATGGGAGGGGACTATTTCGAAGGACAGTAAGGGCACTGCCGTACATTGTTCATCTACGTTGATAGTACAGGACTCTTCACCGAACTTTGTCACAGGTTGTAGGTGATTTATTGATTGGATTTTATTTCTCGAACTTATTATTTAGCATTTGTGGCTTTTAGTGCCGGGAGTGTTCAGGGCATGTTCGGTTCACCTGCTGCATGTCCTATTTGGCACCCATGGACGATCTGCGTATCTGGGTGTGAGATGATAATGTGGTACGGAGAGAGTGAAACCTGGTGTCGGCACATAGCCTACTCCTGTCGAATAACACCAAGGCGGTTCTAACGTCACTGTCTGACGGACGAATCACCATCAGCAGCATCATATGCCCTGGTGGTGGTGGTGATGGTGGTAGTTATTGTTTTAAGAGAAAGTAAAACAGGGCAACCTTCCTCTATTAATACTAATCAGAAGGAAAATGGAAGTGGTCCAACGCGTTGAAGAATGAAGGTGTCGACAGAAAGGGGAGGGCCACGAAGAGCTTGAAAATGAGAAACTCCATAGGTTTCGTAAATCTTTTTCTTTTTTGCTAGTTGCTTTACGTCACACCGACACAGATAGGTCTTATGGCGACGATGAGACAGGAAAGGGCTAGGAGTGGGAAGGAAGCGGCCGTGGCCTTAATTAAGGTACAGCCCCAGCATTTGCCTGGTGTGAAAATGGGAATCCACGGAAAACCATCTTCAGGGCTGCCGATAGTGGGGTTCGAACCTACTATATCCCGAATACTGGATACTGGCCGCACTTAAGCGACTGCAGCTATCTCGTATATCTAAAACAAGTGTTGATAAAGGGAGGTCGAATGGAAAAGATTAAGCCAAGGAGCCTGACACAAGTAAGTGGAAGTTCAGGGGCGCCGGGTTTTGAAAATTATTGGAGGGTGCTCTCACAGTCCAACCGAGCAAGAGGATGCGCGGTTTGGGTCACGTAGCTATCAGCTTGCTTTCGGGAGATAGTGGGTTCGAACCCGACTGTCGTCAGCCCTGAAAATGGTTTTCCGTGGTTTCCCTTTTTTCATACCGGGTAAATGCTGGGGATGTACATTAATTAAGGCCATGGCCGCTTCCTTTCCACACTCCTAGCCCTTTCCTGTCTCATCGTCGCCGTAAGCCCTATCTGTGTCGATGCGACGTAAAGCCAATTGTAAAAGAAAGCTGATCAAATTGAAAAAATTCACAGTCCAAGATGAGGGAATGTCACGGAAAATATCGAAATTTAACCCTGATAAAAATGTAATTTTAGGTGCTTTTTTCAACATTAATAAATGAGTACAAACAAGTCTACATAAATCCACATAAAAGGTAAGGGTGTGTTTTATCATGAACAAGGAAGAGAGTGTACCTTTTAAATATATGTGAATTAAAGGATGAAACTTTAAGAATTACAAACTGTGTTTCTAAAATCCCAAGATAAAAATAATAACAGTCTAGTTTTCTTGTAGAATGAAAAACTGAGTTTAAAAATGCCAATTACCGCAAATTTGGTGATTATCGTAGTATAATAGTAAAAGACAAATTGTAAGGCCTGTTGCTCACGGTAAAATGCTCTGTCAAATTTATTGTGCAATAATTTAATTTTATAAAATTTCTGTTGCTCACGGTCAAATTCAAGTTTTATAAAACATTTGATAAAACTTTTCATAAAATAGGACATGTTCTATTCCGTAAAATTAATTTTACGAAACGAACCAATCAGCGAAGCTGACATCAAGATGATGTTGGCGCTACGTCGTGAGAAGATTGTGAAGCTCGATTGTAAACAAACACTTCTTTCTAAAATACCAGGATCCGCGTGGACTAAGGAAGCTGTTAGTGTTTTACTGACGAATACCAGAAATATCTTTGTTTGTACGAAGTTAAAACACCACTTTACCACAACAGAAATGCAAGAAGAGAGGCAGAAAACACAATCGCCGAATCCCTATATGAATGTGGTCTTCTAACCTCAACTAATTTTCGACCAAGGACAGCAATCCTCTACCTTCTTCTCTTCTTTTGATCCAATCCCGAGTCCAGCATTTCCTGGCATTTCTTTTCTTTTTGCCACTGTACAACATATAAGTGCAGCTAAAGCAGCAAGTTTTGCTTTGTTTGTTGGAGCCATACTCTCAAACACACTGTAAGTTGAACAGCTGATTCTTGGTTTAAAAGTTTATCGATAGATGGCAGCATATACAAATCTTAGTTCAGAAGTGAGTTCATAGATGGCCATCCTGATTCTTCAACAGATTTTTAAAAATAATTTTACCGTGAGCAACACAACTTGTTTTTACCAAAATTTTATAAAATTAATTGTACAACAAATTTTACAAAACATTTTACCATGAGCAATTAGGCATTAGTCTCAAGTCATTAGTACAAAATTTATGCGGAATTTCCAATTCTCACTCATAAAGAGTATTCCTGCGAACAGTCGATCGTATGAAAATGTTCGTTACAGTTTCGAGGTTCAATTTATTTTTTGTTACTTGATTATGGAGATGCATGATATCATCGTCGTTCAATTTTCCTTGCATCATGGTACTGCGCAGGTAAGTTTTAAATCTTCTCAAGGCGGGAAAAGAACGTTCTGATGTACTTGTAATAAAACGGGTATAGTTAAAGCGATCTTTATCAAACGTAACTACCTCTGGAATTAGTTACCCTTTCTCAAGTTTGGATGAATTACATGTAATTAATACAATAAAATATCCACATAGGCCTAACTCACTTGTGATTGAGAATAAAGTAAACAAAGGTGGGCTCCTCAGCCGCCCCGTTGGTAATCTAAGGAAAAAATACCTTTGTATTACTAGGTTTAAGAACTATGACAAAAACCCTCTTTTCTTTCTTTTTCCCTTCTATTATCTCTTTTATGTTGAAACCTTTCTTAACAAAGTAGGGCTTCCCAAACAACGAAAAACGCAAAATTAAGCAATTTCCTCAATTGTGCCGAAAGCTGAAGAGCTAAAGGTCCGAAAAAATTCGAAAATCACTTCCGGCCTAAATGCAGTTCCGGAAAAACAGCCTAAAATTGCTTGTTTCTTTCTTCGTTTTTAAAAATTCGAATCCTAGCCGAATTAACTTATTTACGTAATTCTTTCTGTAATGTGTTCTTTGGTTCAATACCCTCAGTTTTTGATTTTTTTTTGTAAAATGTCCACATCGAATGTAGTTATAACAGCTTAAGTGAAACTCTGCATTGATTCAAATTAGCGCTCGTAGTGGTACAAAAAAGGCAAACTGCTAATGTAATCGACCGGATAACGATGATTAAGAAAATGATTGTAATTTTTAGGATTAAATAAAGAATATATCCTCATACTCTACTATATTTCTTTTTATCTAAAATTCGTAGCTCATATCCCTTGGATGTTTTCAACATTGACTTGCTTGCATGAAGGAATAGAACTGTGGATTATTTTTTCAATCTCTCTTCTCCTTGTTTGTGGGTGGTCTGGGCATTCCATAAAAGTTTGGAGGAGGGGGGGGGGTGCCGAGCACCGTAGAACCCCCGGACTCTGCGCCCCTGAGTGGAAGTAATAATAATAATAATAATAATAATAATAATAATAATAACCGTGTGCGCGTCCCATTGGAATTGGGAAAGCTCGCTGGCTCTGCCGCCAGCAGAGTCAGAGGGTAGTAGGGAAATAAAATACCACCGTGAAAAAAGAACTGGTCCCTTGCCTGGGTTACGGCGAAGACTGGTAAATGACCAGAAGCCAGAAAACACCTTGAGGCAACCTCTAGGGCTAACAACCCTAGTTGTAAAAGGATGGGTACCCGTCCAAAGCAAAGTCAAGTCAAAAAGCATGATGGCACAACATCTCAAGAAACATGCCCCAGGGGGTAAATCTTCCGATAAATCCCTCGTCGTGAACGCCACGGCGCACGAGTCTCATTCGGATTCTGGGGGAGACTCGACATCATGCAAGAGACGAGTCGGAGCGTCTCGGTGTACCCCGAAGAGTCAAAAACTCAGGCCAAAATCTAAAACCTTTCTAGCAACTTTCAACATAAATTCACTTACACAAACTGGCAAGCTGAAAACCCTCACCAAAGCTCTTTACGAAAATAAGATATCCATAATGGCCCTACAGGAAACAAGGTACCCAGATGAAGAGATTTTTTAATCCGAAGGCTACCGATTTTTCAAGAGCAAAGCGCAAAGAGGAATCCTCAATGGAGCTGTGATGCTTGGAACCGCGTTTGCTGTTAGAAACAAGATCCTTAAATCGGTTGCAAATTTCGAACCTGTGAATGACAGATTGTCTATACTCACAATTAAATGCGCGAACAAAACCTACGCCCTAGTTAACGCACATCCTCCTACAAACGATAAGAACAAGTCTGATCCAGGCGAAGTTGATAATTTCTGGGACCTACTGGATGAAAAATTAAACGAAATCCCCAAACACCATGTCAAGCTTCTTTTGGGTGACTTCAATGCCCAACTGGGTCGTGAACAGAAGTACAAGAAAGTTATAGGAAATTACCCTGCTCACAAAAGAACCAATCCCAATGGCAAAAGACTGGTGTCCATTTTGCGAAAATCACAACCTGCAGGTCATGTCGACCCACTTTCGCCATCTACCCAGAAAGCAAATGACTTGGCGTTCTCCAGTCCAAACTCTCGGAGAGTTCCAAATTGATCATGTTGCAATCTCCAGGAGAAACAGCCCTGAGATTATGAATGTCAAGGTAAAGAAAGGCATAAATGTGGCCTCAGATCACTATATGTCTCTCATCAAATTCAAACCAATTCCCGCAAACACAAGGAAGACAACCAAACAGATCACACGCTTCGACAATGATAAACTTCGGCAAAGGGTCGAGGAGTTCCAGGAGAAGGCTAGACCAAATGACTGTGACTTTAACAACGCCAAAAGTCTCCTTGTTGAGGCCGCCAAAGACGTTGCAGAAATCAAGAGAAGCAAAAAGCATGCCTGGTGGAATGGTACCTGCGAATCAGTCCTCCAAGAAAGACTCAATGCGTGGAAACAGTACTACTCTACGAAATCAGAAAATGATTGGGAAACCTACAAAACCCAACGTGCCCAAGTAGCTAGGGTGTTCAGAACTGAGAAACGTAAATACGAAAAATCTCTCATTGAAAAGATAGAACAAAACTTTAGGAAGAATGAAAGCAGAGAGTACTACAGGGCTTTCAAACGCAAACTCACTGGCTATAAACCACCATCTCTATGCTTTGAGCGAAAGGACGGCACACTGGCGACGTCAAATGAAGAAAATTGCAGCATTCTGGCAGACTACTTCAAGAATTTACTTAATTGCTCTAAACCGCAAAGCCCCATTGAGACCAAGGAACCCTTACTCAGGTACCCAGATTCCAGACCACCCGACAGAGATGAAATCAAGCGCCACATTGCCCGTCTCAAAAATAACAAAGCGCCGGGGGAAGACTCAGTAGTAGCAGAACTATGGAAATATGCCCCAGAGGAATCACCTGATATCTTGCATAAGCAAATAGAAGAAATTTGGAACAAGGAGACCCTACCCGAAGATTGGAAAATAGCTTTGATCCATCCATTACACAAAAAAGGCAGCATGAAGATCATCAACAATTAAAGAGGAATATCTTTGCTACCCGTGACTTACAAAATTCTATCGCTTGCCATCCTGGAGCGTTTGGAAGCACAAGTCGAACATCAAATAGGTGAATACCAAGGAGGGTTCAGAAAAGGTCGCTCAACAGCCGAACAGATCCAAAATCTCAAAACGATCATCAGATATTGTACACTAAGGTCCAAGCAGTATGTGTCTGTCTTTGTGGACTTTAAGAAAGCGTACGACTCCATTGACCGGGAAGTCCTCCTAAACATCTTAAATGAATTTGGAGTTGATTTGAAACTGCTGGCATTAATTAGAGCCACCCTGACCGATACAAAATCCAAGGTGAAGTTCCACGGATGTCTCTCGCATTCCTTTGACATCAAAACAGGAGTCCGACAAGGTGATGGGCTATCCCCGATACTCTTCAACCGTGTTCTTGAAAAGATCATCAGAACCTGGCGGGTGAGATTACAGGATACCAACTACAGTGCGTTGAGAATAGGAACCAAATGCAAGGGGATCGCAACAGACTGCTTAGCATTTGCCGATGATA
This sequence comes from Anabrus simplex, assembly GCF_040414725.1. Classification (NCBI taxonomy): domain Eukaryota; kingdom Metazoa; phylum Arthropoda; class Insecta; order Orthoptera; family Tettigoniidae; genus Anabrus; species Anabrus simplex. The sequence continues at coordinate 262,991,145 of NC_090271.1, read as the reverse complement.
TTGCTGTTCTCTCAAACGACATAGAACCCGCTAGAGCTCAAGTTGAAATTTTAAAGGAAATTGCCGAACAAACTGGTTTGCAGATATCGTTTGAGAAAACGGAAGTAATGACTAACATCAAAGAGGCTCCACCAAAACTCCATACGAAATACGGGGACATCACCCGAGTAGACAAATTCAAATACCTAGGTGAGATCATCATGAAAAATGGACTGGACAAAGAAGCACTTCAGGAGCGAGTACACAAACTGGAAATAGCCTACCAAACATCCCGCACAATCTACAACAAAAAATGCCTTTCCCAAAACACCAAGATACGTCACTATGAAACAGTTCTGAAGCCAGTAGTTCTATATGCAGCCGAAACCCTGTCTCTAAATGCCAACAAAGTACTCCTTGAAGAACTGGAGAAAAAAGAACGCAAAATTGTGAGAGGAATCTTGGGATCAAAATACAGAAATGGAATCCATCAAAAGAGATCCAACGAGGAAGTCTGCAGCAAAATAGAGAAAATTACCGACACAATCAGAAAAAGACGGGCACGATTTTACGGTCATCTGAAAAGAATGGACGGAAGAAAGTTAACTAAAGAAATCTTTCACTTTTTTATTCAAACCCCAAAACCACAATTCCCTGGTTTAGAAATACCAAAGAAGACCTGCAAATGCTACATATCTCAGCTGAAGACGCCCTTAACAGAGATCTCTTTCGCAAGAAAATATTGACGAACGGGCTAAACCGAGTCGAGCAACCGAAGAGAAGACACGGTGCCCCTTGGACAGAGGAGCGCAAGCAGGCCCACTCACAAAGAATGAGGGAAATTTGGGCTCTAAAGAAGGCCAAGTTCAGTGTCAAATGCAACAAGACTTAACGTGGTCCTTGATGGTGCCAGCGAATTATATAATAATAATAATAATAATAATAATAATAATAATAATAATAATAATAATAATAATAATAATAATAATAATAATAATAATTGTTACCGTGTTTTGGTGGTAGTTATGCATGAAAGAAGGTGCTGGGTGGTGAATAGGTCTCAAGCTACTAAAGTGAAATTAATTTTAAAATTTAACAAGGTTATATTTTCTTTTCAAAATTAGGTAACAACAAATAGAACAGGTACTTAGTAGCCGAAACACAATTGACAAATACATTTACATAGGTACCCCATTTGGGGCTTCAAAAGTCAGAAACATAATTCTTGAGCAATGAGCCCAACCTTACAATGAACACCATACAACAAAGGGGCCGAAAACCCCCAAATATGCCAGAAACATTTGCTTCCAATTATACCCAAAAGCCTCCTTGAGGCAGAGACACAATTTTCAATAAAGGGCAACTTCCCCTTAAAATACAAGCCTATCATAGGCCACTCCGAACTCCACTTTTAAGCTGTCCTCCAAGGACGTATACACAGGGGTAAAATACCCAACCTACTGAGGTCTGTTAAATTATTATTATTATTATTATTCTCGTATCAGAAACATACATGTTGTACACAGTTATAATTACTATATTACATTTGCCCAAAACTTGGCCACTTCCAAAGCATTTTTTGATGCTTGATATAGTTCATCTTCTGTGCAGGAGGCTGGACATAGACGACACTGGAGCATATGTTGGACTGTCTGGTCTTCACCGCAGTCACATTGGATTTTTTCTTGATCTATATAGCCCCATCTTGCCAAATTAACTTTGGATCTGCCAACTCCAGATCTCAGTCTATTCAGGGACTTCCAGGTCATCCATTCTTCATTGTAGCCAGGAGGTAGAGTTTCAGAAAATCTTATCCAGCCAGGAGGAAGGTAGGATGTAGCCCTCCATAATTGCAACCTGGCTTTTTCAGTAGTGGTTCTAAGTTCCTTTGAAGTTCTGAGAAAACTCTTCCTTGACTTTAAACGTTGCAGATGCGGTCTGTTAAATGACAAGAAGGTTAATACATGACCTCTAAAATACAATTTGAGAGGAGGCGAATTTGCACTCCTAATACACTTTGCTTAAGACCTACTTGGCACTAGGCCATTAATACAAGGGCTAATCCCATACTACAGAGGTGACTTAATAACAATTTACATTACATTACGGAAGAATTGGTTGAGAAAAATAAGTTCACCTCAAGACGATGTGAGTGGGAGCTCGAGAGGGTTAAGCACTCTCTATCCCGATATGTCGTTTGAAAGATAGAATAGATACCAGTAGTTTTTACATTTTAAAGGAAAGTTACATGGTGGAAGGCCTAGAACCCGCCCCGAAAGTTAAACTGCTGAGCTAGCAAAGAAAGAAGTTATTAATCGGCCATTACCTTGTTGTTGACCGCTGCCGAAGAAAGAGGCGCTTCCCGCCCCCTGCTATGTACTTAACACACTGAAAGATGGAACAGAAGTGGCCCGGAGACCCGAAAATCAGCAGTTTATATCCTCTCGCGGAAGGTTCTAGGCGTTAGGGGAAAGAAAACACCCTCCCACAAACTCTTTATTGGGTAGGACCCCGCAACAGATTCAAGTTGGGGGAAGATACACCAGATTGGTCAGAAATTAATAGAAGAAATTCGGGATTGGATACATTCATAACAAGGGGAAGAAAGGGGTAAATATTGCCAACTTAAACAATGACAGAAAGAAATTTAACAAAGAACAAACTCTTGAAATTAAATTTTCTCAAAAAAAAATAGTTCTTTGACTCCGCACTAGGTTGCACTATTGTAGATCTTCAGTAGTGTCCTCTAGAAGAGAAAGTTCACACTTCTTACTTCAAGCGAAACAAAAACACATCAAAAATGACACAGTTCAAAAACTCAAAATTTTCCACGTGGTGACATCTTCTGAGAAGGTAAAGAATTAACAGCGTAGATAAAGTTCAGACTTCCTCCAGCAGAGGAGTTTCACCTGGCGCAATTTTTAAATTAGCGGCGTGGAGGTGTACCGCCCGGTACAATAATAATAATAATAATAATAATAATAATAATAATAATAATAATAATAATAATAATTATTATTATTATTATAAGTAATAATAAATTAATAATTAAATAAATAATAAATTATTATAAGTTATTATTATTATTATTATTAGTATTATTATTATTATTATTATTATTATTATTATTATTATTATTATTATTATTATTATTATTATTATGGAGTATTTATATTATGTTTTATGTTTTTCCTTATCTTTAATTTTAAACTTATGTATGCTTCTGACACGATATAAATAAATAATAATAATAATAATAATAATAATAATAATAATAATAATAATAATAATAATAATAATAATAATAATTATTATTATTATTATTATTATTATTATTATTATTATTATTATTTTACGTCCCACTAACTAATTACTTTTACGGTTTTCGGAGACGTCGAGATGCTGAAATTTTGTCCCGCAGGAGTGCTTCGGTTAGGAGACCCGAAGTCGCCAACCCGCGCTCCCAAGATGACAGCCCTGGGTCCCCTTTTAGTCGGCTTTTAAGACAAGCAGGGGATACTGTAGATATATTATACCAACCCCACCCACAGGGACACATAATTTATGCCCTCACTCCATATGAACACTGCGGTTATGTTTGGAACTGAATCTAGGCTTTTGGCACGCAATCTAGAATTTCTACACCACCACGTCTCCTACGCTGCCGGCCAATATTCTGATGCTACTTTATTTCCCACCAACGTACATTGTCAGACCATAAAGACTTTACGCCTTAACGATTATGGCCACTAGACGGGCTTATCTCTTACACTGAAGTTCCATTAAAATACCATTTGCCGGCCTGAGTAGCTCAGAGGGTAGAGTCCTGGCCTTGTGAGCCCAACTTGGCAGGTATCGTTCTTGGTTCAGTCCAGTGGCATTCGAAAGTACTCAAATACGTCAGCCTCGTGTCGGTAGATTTACTGGCACGTTAAAGGACTCCTGCGGGACAAACTTTCAGCACCTCGACGTCTCCGAAAACCGTAAAAGTAATTAGTTAGCGGGACGTAAGATTATTATTATTGTACGGAGTTATCCGTGGAATGCAGAGGTAAAAGAAGGTGCGGGCTGGATTGGGTCTAACTACAAGTCCGAAAGATGAATTAAAATTTCAATAAAGGTTATATTTTCAATAGACAACAAGATTTAACAAATTTTCACCAGGTGAAATAACAATAAAAGAAAAAAACACAGGTACAATGATATCTTTACAAGTGAAAGCACAAGTTTTAGGAGATCATTACAAGATCTGGGCTACGAGCCCTAAGTTGTATAATTCCTGAGCTCTCAGCTCACAACCACAATTTACCAAAGGGCAGAAAACCCCTAATTACATGGAACACTTGCTCCCACTTAGTAATGTCAAGCCTCCTAGAGGCACCTTTCAAAAATACCAGGAAGAGCTGACCCGCTCTCAATCTTTCAAGCCTATTAAAGGCAACATCAGACATTTACACATGATTGCCATCAAGGCACAACTTATAATGAAACAGGGGTATCTAGTACCCAGCCTACTGGGCCTAAACAGAAAATTAACAGGTTAACTTAAATGGCCCTAAACACAAAAAGAATGGAGGCGAATACTTGCACTCCTACATGAATACTTGTTAAAATCTAAGGGGCACTAGGCCGATTGAACAGGGGCTATTCCCACACTAGGGAGGTGACTCGTATAAGAAAATGTTAATACATCTAGAGTAGGAAATCGGTTATGAAAACGTAGTCACCTCAAATCAAACATGAAGGGGAGCTCGAGAGGGTAAAGCACTCTCTATCCCCGATTTACAGTTAAAGTAATAAGAAATTTTTACATAAGCCGGCACTAAGTTACATTTTTAGAGAGGTAGGTTACATTGAAAATGTTTCGGACCTTCCCCGAGGGCTAAACTGCTGAGCTAGCAAGAAATAAAGATGTTAAAAGGCCATTACCTCTGTTGAAGAGCTGCTGCCCGAAGGAAGAGGCGCTACCCGCCCCCTGCTATACTTCCATACACTAAGCTAGATGTTGTTGAAGTGGCCGAGAGACAAGAAAATAAGCAGTTTTTATACCCTCGGGGAAGATTCGAGACCTTTTATGAATAATTAAGACACACCAACAGGCGTTTATTGGCTAACTAAAATTTCACATCAAAAATTGGGGAAGAAAGACGTAATTGGCTGAAAATTAATGACAGAAATTATTGATTGGCTAACTTCAAAACTAGCGGAAAGAAAAGATTTATATTGCCAACCCACAAATGAAAGAACAAAATTTAGTTATATGAAAGCTTATGAGTATAAAATATCTTCAAGAAAAGTTCCATCACTTCGCACCAGGGTGCATGATCATAGTTTTTGGTAGAGACATCTGTGAGAGAATGTCCACACTTCTTGATAACAAAAACAATTCGAAATTAACACAGTGACATCTTCTGATAAACGGTTGAATTAATTCAGTTTTAAAGTTCAGAGTTTCAGCTGTAGAGGAGTTCTTTAAGGCGGAAAATTCAAATGTGCGGCGTATAGGTGTATCAACCGGTACTATTATTATTATTATTATTATTATTATTATTATTATTATTATGTCTGGCTCCATGGCTAAATGTTTCGCGTGCTGGCCTTTGGTCACAGGGGTCACAGGGGTCCCGGGTTCGGTTCCCGGCAAGGTCGGAAATTTTAACCATCATTGGTTAATTTCCCCTGGCACGGGGGCTGGGTGTATGTGTTGTCTTCAATTTCATCCTCATCACGACGCGTAAGTCACCTACGGGAGTCAAATCGAAAGACCTGCACCTGGCGAGCCGAACCCGTCCTGTGATCTCCCGGTACTAAAAGCCATACGCCATTTCATTTTTTCATTATTATTATTATTATTATTATTATTACTATTATTACTATTATTATTAACTTGGTTTCCCAAGGTCGATGAGGGCAGTGGCACGATGAGGTTTTAATCAGTCCGAGAATGCACAATGTTGCTGATATCGTTGAACGCGCCACATATTCAACTTGAAAGAAGGATGGGTTCCTCATCAAACATAGAGCAATAGCTAAAACTGTTCAGTTGTTCTCTTTCGATTTCTACTCGCTGCTCTCAACTGTCACGTCTCTCTGTCTTGTCTTTCACTGTCTCTAACGATGACGTGACCGTTGTTGGTAATGCGATAAAGCGAGAAGCAACCTGCTCTAAGTTGTCACAGAACGGATCTCTTTTCGGGAGGAGAAAGTATCACCGACGGCTGGCATTTGATAAGAGAACTACGGATAATGTCAAGGAAGTGTCTCTTACATCGAACACTAGACTTAAGTCACGAGAAAGAAATTGAATCTTGGTGGGGTCAGTTTAACCACAACGAATGTGAGTAAGCTGAGGTTACGACACCGGCATGCAAATATAAACAAGTCTTGATCTAAATGTAGTTTACATACATCCATTGCATTCTCGAAGAAACTGATTAAGTTTAGAGTGAGCGTCAAGGTCCACATAGGCTTCGTTTCTAAGATTCCTCGAAATAAATAGATGAAAATAACTTCTAGTTGTCTAATTAATCGCCTAATTAGAAATATTAGAAGGGAACTGTTCCTTTGGAATTAAAACAAGTTTTATTTTCTTCTTTGCCTGTTTATTTCTTTTGTCATGCCTGATCATGTACACAATGTGGTTTCAAATGTTTTCTCTTCTCGTAAAATTATCCACCAACACCTTCCTCCCTCTGCTGGTAGAAGCTTCACATTTCATTCACGGCATACCCTAATGTCGTAAGAGACGATTAGAAGGGAGGCCTCCAGGGACTCTCAACTTGGCAGTGTGGATTGGCAACCACAGGGAACTTACACGAGTCTGATGCTACATCCACTTGTGCCTAGCTCCTCACTCTCACGTTCCCTATCTGACCTCCCTTGGTCAACTATTGTTTTCTTCCGACCGCGACTGTGTTAGTTTTGCGAAGCTCAAGGAGTCTTTCATTATACCGACGTTTGTGGGCCGAGCTTTGCTTTTGTCCAAAACCGTCACATTTCGAAGAGTCGGGTATCTCCCGTTTTGATCTTGGATTAGAGTTAATAGGAGATGGTTGTTTAGTTGTACTTTCCTGAAAAAAAAAACCACACACACACACACACACACACACACACACACACACACACACACACACACACACAGAGCCTCCGAGCCATCGGAATTAACTGATGAAGGTTAACATCCCCGACCCATTCAGGAATCGGACCCAGGACCCCGTGTACCACGTGCTAACCATTTAGTCATGAAGCCGGGCACTAAAAATAATACGTACAAAACATTAAACCTCAATCAGGAATGTTTGCAGTTAACTTGCTTCATCTCTAATTTAAGGCAAGTTTCTCGTTGTATTGTTATACTTTTTTTTTATTTCTGATCTATTCCTCCATACAGTACCTCATGTTTGCACTCGTGTGGAGAAACAGAAAGCTCGACTGGAGTTTTTTCTTATCAGAAGCGTGCTCCTGCATTCATTTACATTTCATGTTCGTGTGCCTTGCGAAATAACGCGAGATATAATCTTGCGGTTAACGTACAAGAGCACTTGAGGTTCTTCTTGCTTACTATGAGCTGGCAGTGTTCAGGCTTATGAAGTGTAGATCGTAAGAAATGCAGGGGTGAACCAAAGCATGAATAGATGTTGCTAGACTTGTCCTATAAATCTACCTTTTCTGGTCAAATTTTGCCACATAATTCTCCACTTCACCAAATCGATTCAGAATAAGAATTTGAAATGGGGAAAATTTATTAGTCCGCCTCTGTGGTGTAGTGGTTAGTGTAATTATCTGCTACCCCCGGAGGCCCGGGTTCGACTCCCGGCTCTGCCACGAAATTTGAAAAGTGATACGACGGTTGGAACGCGGTCCACTCAGCCTCGGGAGGTCAACTGAATAGAGGGGGGTTCGTTTCCCTCCTCGGCCATTCTCGAAGGGGTTTTCCGTGGTCTCCCACTTTTTCTCCAGGCAAATGCCGGGATGGTACCTAACTTAAGGCCATGACCGCTCCCTTCCCTCTTGTTTATCTATCCTTTCCAATATTTCCATCCCCCAACAGGACCTCTGTTCAGCATAGCAGGAGAGGCCGCCTGGGCGTGGTACTGGTCCTCTTTTCCAGGTGTATCTACCGACCCAAAGTCTCGCGCTTAAGGACACTGGTATTGAGGCGGTAGAGGTGGAATCCCATGCTGAATCCGAGGGAAAAACCAACCCTGGAGGGTAAACGGATGAAAGAAAGGAAACTTACTATCATTTTCCTTAGCAACAATGTACCTGACTAATATACAAAAACGGTTAACTCAGACTAGGCAGCTTTCCCTAATACTGTGCTTTTCCCCACGGATATTGGATGTGAATAACATATTGTATCCGAAAGAATTAGGCTAATATCATAATCCTACTTTATATGCGAAGTATATGCAAAAGACTGTGAAGACTTCTCAGCGCAAGCTATGTTTGTAAGCACATCTGGGCAAGCAGTGCCTGTCGGAATTGAACGTTAACACCAGCAGTACAAATGGGATGGGGTGGGAGTTTGATTTACTTCCTTTATGTCCTGTAACTGTGTATATTAATATAAGAATTTGAAACACATTATTACTGTAATCTGTAGAGCTTATATCTTCTATTTAAATAAAATCGTAACGACCGTGAGTGTGTTCGTTGATCTATTTCAAGTGTAATAACGACCATCGTGTCTCTGGCGGTTCGTGTGTCTGTTGAATTTCTTATAACAGAAAAACTACTGGATATATCCCAACCAAATTTAAGATATTTAGAATCGACCAATCCATGAGTAGGTTTTAGGGTCAATATAATTTCAAAACCTAGGAAGACCTAAACAGTGATTTTACTCTCCCACAGACTTAATAGAAACTTGCCGAATGTAATGGAAATACATTCTGAAAACTTTTCTTAGGTACATTTTATCGACAGGAGGATTAATAAGGGCCGGCCGCGTGGTGTAGGGGTAGCGTGTCTGCCACTTACCCGAAGGCCCCGGGTTCGATTCCCGGCCAGGTTAGGGATTTTTACCTGGACCTTAGGGCTGGTTCGAGGTCCACTCAGCCTACGTGATTAGAATTGAGGGGCTATCTGACGATGAGATAGCGACCCCGGTCTAGAAAGCCAAGAATAACGGCCAAGAGGATTCATCGTGCTGACCACACGGCACCTCGTAATCTGCAGGCCTTCGGGCTGAGCAGCGGTCGCTTAGTAGGCCAAGGCCCTTCAAGGGCTGTAGTGCCATGGGTTTTTGTTTTTTATTAATAAGGAAGATACTATTGACGGAATATTTCACAGTACAGGTCCAACAGCCGGTGTAGCCGTCCAGATTCGAACTACAGGCCTCCGGACAATACGGTAAATAAAGGCTTTAACCAAAGAAGAAAAAAATGCTTAGTAGTTTTCCGGTTACAAGAAATCAGCACTATGCGCACCCCCTGTTGGACTATGTCCGCTGGGACTTAGACTGTAAAACATTCTATTGAAAAGTTATTCACCGTACTGTTTGGAGGCCTGTATTTCGAATCTGGACGGCTACACCGGCCATTATCAGTGTGGTAATTCCATGTGGTTCCCCCATATTCCAGGGAAATGCTTAGGCAATACCGTACCTCATTTCAAGTACCAAAGCATATATCCTTTTTCTACACTCAAGTAATAACAGCAGCACACACTTCTACACATATGACAATACTATAGAGTCACTTTGCAGTTCTCCATCAGTCCGTGATTCGCGGTGACCATCAACAAGTCACAGGATCAGCCTGAGAGTTGGAGGACATCCTCAGGTCGAGCTACTTCTCACCCGGCTCACTCCGTCGCATACTCCCGTGTTATTAGCAGTAAATCCCTCTTCGTTTGTGCTCTCAGTAACAGAACGACGAATGTGGTGTATAAAAAAAGCGTTAGATTAAATGAAGAGCTTCAAGTATCTCTAATATAGAATTAGCCTTACATGTATGCATGTATGCGCTTAAATTCAGTATGTCAGCAACGTTACGTAGATATCCATTGTGTGTATCAATCTCTTATGTTACATTGTTGCGGGCAGTGAAGTGCAGAGAATAATGGGCGGAGACCATGTTGCCTTTAGCCACTACAGTAGGCAAAACAATACTAACTTTCTTTTTTCGAATATTCCGCTTAGTGTAACTCTACCTTAATTCTGAACAACTTGTCAATACGGGTGCGTACAACTAGTATACAATGAAATGACTAAAGCACTAGAACCACAGGTAAGGCCTTTTGCGGATGTTGTACCGTTTAGAGTAATAAATACGATAAGCTATCGGGCTGTGAGCGGCTGTAAACAAGACCTCGACCTGGACAGCAGACAAAGGAATGATGGTAAACGGGTTGAAAAGCCAGGGTGTTTCACCAAGAGGAAAAGTCCTTTCTCTTTTAATCACTTAAAATTTACTTTACGTCGCACCGACATAGATAGGTCTTATGGCGACGATGGGATAGGGAAGGGTTAGGAGTGGGAAGGAAGCGACCGTGGCCGTAATTAAGGCACAGTCTCGATGTAAAAATGGGAAACCATGGAAAACACATTCAGGGTTGCCAACACTGGGGTTCAAACTCTCGATCTCCAGAATGCAGGCTGCTAGGTATGTAACCTAAAACCACACAGCCACTTGCTCGGTAGTTTTAATTACTGTGCGGGCCGATGCCCTAGATATTAGGCCTCTTCAAATACCAAGCATCATCATAATTACTGTGTTGGAGTGAAAATACCTCATGGGGATCTCTGTAAGTAGCCTATCTAGGCATTAAGTTAAAGATATTTGTTAGGGTAATACGTAACATTAACGAGAATGTAAATAAAGGTTACAGATATAGTTACGAGGATATTTAGGGATTGTAGTAAGGATGTAAAGGAGAGAGTATGTAAGTCACTGGTAAGACCCCAATTAGAGTATGATCCCAGTAAATGGGACCCTTACTAGGATTACTTGATTCGAAAACTGGAAAAGATCCTAAGGAAAGCAGCACGATTTGTTTTGAGTGATTTACGACAAAAGAGTAGTTTTACGGAAATGTTGCAAACTTCGGGCAGGGAAGACTTGCGAGTAAGGAGACGAGCTGCTCGACCAAGCGATATATTCCTAGCTGTCAACGGAGAGATGGTGTGGAATGACATTAGTACACAAATAAGCTTCAACGGAGTTTTTCAAAATCGGAAAGCTCATATATGAAAATAAAGTTGTAATCCAAGTGGACAAATTGGGGAAAATATTCATGATGATCGTCTGACACCGTGGTTAGCCGGTTCGAGTCCCGTTGGTCGAAAAAATGTTCACAGTCAGAATATTGGCCGGCAGGGTAGGGGAGGTTGTGGTATACAATTTCTAATCACTAGATTGCATGCCAAAAGCCTGCATTAAATTCCAAACCTCTCCGCTGTGCTCATATGGAGTGAGGGCATATGACGCTGTTGATGGTGATTCGTCCGTCAGCTGGGGACATTAAGCCTTGAGCAGACCCCTTGGTGTTATTCGACAGGAGTAGACTATGTGCCGGCACCGGGTTTCACCCTCTCGCTTCCTACTATCATATATTACGTCATTCATTTCATATCATTAACTCCTCTGACGAGGTTGATGTCCGGAAGGGCATCCGGTCATTAAAAATACCCGCCACGACAGATTCATCTTACCTCATACGGGTTGGACATTTATTGGAAGAAGAGTTAAGGAATTAAGCAGATGTTCGGTAAATTTCCATCTTGTTTGAAATTAGTTGACTAGATAAACAGTTGATGGGTAAACTAACACCTGGAGGACAGCCCTAAATCCAGGTCAGTAGTTAGTTATTGATTAACTTTTTGAAACTTTCAAAAATGATTTCCACAATCCACTCAAAATAGTGACAGAAAATAGGAACGCACGAGTGAACACTACATTGTTACCGGGCGAGTTGGCCGTGCGCGTAGAGGCGCGCGGCTGTGAGCTTGCATCCGGGAGATAGTAGGTTCGAATCCCACTATCGGCAGCCCTGAAGATGGTTTTCCGTGGTTTACCATTTTCACACCAGGCAAATGCTGGGGCTGTACCTTAATTAAGGCCACGGCCGCTTCCTTCCAACTCCTAGGCCTTTCCTATCCCATCGTCGCCATAAGACCTATCTGTGTCGGTGCGACGTAAAGCCCCTAGCAAAAAAAAAAAAACTACATTGTTATTATTTTAGCAGGGTACTGTATATCTGTTTCGCTTACTTCGTAATTCATTAGCAAGCTAATATTTAGTCTTAGAGTTATGGACAAAGCCGTGTCGTGCACGTTCCAGAGCGATGCGGCATAGTAGCATGAGGCCAGATCGCGTGTTTTTCCCAGCAGTAAAAGTGAAACTCTGAACGGGCTCTGCAGACAAATAGTTTATCCAACAAATGTACACGCACACCCATACTGTGCTCTGACTGCACGTGAACCGCCTACCCTGTCCGTCTCACTTAGTTAACACGTATGAATATACAATAGCGTATTTCCGTTGTCTTGCTCTGCTGCATGGTTCGTGGTCACACCTAATGCGATCAGCTTTAAAATGTGTAATACCTCCTCTACATTTTGTCCTCAGGGAAAGATTGGATGTTATTCGTGATAACTGCCCCGCAGGTTAGCAGCGAAATGGTGTACATGCATACCTCATATGATAGTCGTGAGATCGAATCCTGGCGCAGTGAATTGTACTTTAAAAGCGCTAAAATTTGAGAGATTCTTATCGGTATATCTTTTTGGAACATAAAAATAACCCTTTTCAAGCCAAAGCTTCCACCAGTCTGGCGTAAGGACATACGGCAGCAGAATTTCAACCGGTACATATACAGGGTTATTCACCTAACACGTTACACGGAAATAACTTCTAAACAATTAAATATATCGGTATTCTGTTTTCATATTTGTAAATGGTACCGAAGGTCTTATAAAATAACATGCTACTTAGTCTCATGGGGGTAATTAATAACCGAGATATTGATATTAACTCCATATTTTTACATAGAACGGCACGAATTCATACAGCTGGGCTAAAAGATCAACTGCGTACAAGTTTAAATATGTAAGTATTTTCAAAATCGGACAATTACTTTTTGAGATATAAATAAGAACAGCATGCGCTGTTTTGCATGCCGCATCAGACGGCGTGAAGTCGGGCAAGGGCATATTGAGGCGCAAGCTGCGTCCTGACCTTGATTCCAGCCACAGAACGGATACCAGGCATGTACTGTAAACATAATGTGATGTACCGCAACATACCCTGGGTGTGCAACGTTTTTGTATGACTGGCGAACACACAACGTGGAAGGGAGATTGAAGTTGTATTGTTTTGTTTTGACACGTAATAGGTTGCGCTCAGTTTAGCGTTTTTTCTCACGGATGGGAATGGGAAGGATTTGGAAAGGAAATCGGCCGTGGCCTATCACAAAGGTACCTATCCGGTATTTGCCTGGTGTTGAACATGGGACACCATGAAAATCATTTTCAGGTTGGGCGAGGCAGGACTCGAACCTACGCTCTCCCGAATGCACGCTACTACAGTCGCGCTGGAGCTCTGCGGAGATTAATGCATGTAAAATAAAACATAAATAATAGTGTTGCTGCCATCTCACCACGATCAGCTCTGAACATTTGCTTTTCTAGAAGGAGCTCTTCTGGTATTTTGTGTTATGTTTATTTCTCAACTCATAGAGTAGTATGAACTGTACACTAAAACCAGTGACAATTATAGCTTTCGTTATGTTCCTTTCAAGGAAAAGTACTTATTTTATTCCTTTTAAACACATCGACACTTTCTGTCCTGTCATGTGTTCGCCTGTTCATACACACTTTGCAAACCCATCACATGTGTACGAGGTGCTTACATGCCTGGTATCCATTCTGTGGCTGAACTCACTCCCAGAAAACTGCTTGCACCTTAATATGTCCTTGCCCGACTTCACCCCGTCTGGTGCGGCATGCAAAACAGCGCATGCTGTTGTTACTTTTATCTCAAAAAGTAATTGTCCGATTTTGAAAATACTTACATATTTGAACTTGTACGCAGATGAACTTTTTAATCAGCTGTATGAATTTGTGCCGTTCCATTTAAAATATGGAGTTAGTATCAATATCTCGGTTGTTAATCACCCCGTGAGACTAAGTAGCACGTTATTTTACAAGACCTTGCGTGCCATTTACGAATATGAAAACAGAATACTGATATCTTTAATGGTTTAGAAGTTATTTCCGTGTAACATGTTAGGTGAATAACCCTGTATATAAAGCAGTATGTCTGTCCGTCTGTCTGCTCCTTATACAAATCCATACCGTCATCCAATCTACAAGAAGTTTTAAAATCCCTCTCCATTCCCTAGATGTAGGCCCTTTGGCTCAGTAACATACGATAACATAGATGAAACATCGAATTTGTCGTACATGGACGAGAAAAAGCTCATTTTAAACCTTACGGCGCAATGAACAAAACTCGACTTGGCCCTACGGGCCTCGAAAGCCATGTTTAAGGACCTAAAACCAACCGTTATGGAGAATGGCATCACGCTACCCCGCTCTAGGAATCGGATGAAGAAATGACCAGCCGCAACCATGGCAACGTGAGCTCACGACAGGCTTGTTGTTCGAAGTAGGCACGTGCGTAAATGTAGGCTAAGCCAAGGAGAGATTCTGCTACACATATGATTGTATGAAAAAATATAAAGCACTGTGGAGGTAAGCCACGCATAGGGGTGGAGGTGGGGAGGGTGTGCCATATAAAAATAATCGAAAATAGTGTCGAATCTATAGATTTTGGGGTCGCTGAGATGAACAGCACAATCCGCATATCGTTTAAATCCAAGTTCAGCCGCATCGGTACGGGGGTGAGGAGGGAAGAAAAAAGAAAATAAACAAAATAACCGAGATTATGGATGAATGTGTGTATGTTCCAGCATAGCTCTAAACCTAACATAACACACATCTGGCTTACTATCCGAAAAAATGACTATGTGAGCAGGACTCCCCTAACACCGTGACATTCTGGATGCCGTTTATGTAATAGTTCAGGCCCAGTCAGAATGGAGGTTGAGAAGGGGTGAAAAACAATGTCTAAAATGGGCGAGCTTATGAATGTGTTATATTCCAGCCTCACTGCCAAATAAACTTGGCAAACTATCTGGAAAAAATAATTTGGGGGTAAAACACCCCTAGAGGAGGGGGTGGCATTACAAATAATCGAAAACGACAAATATTACTGTTGAATCCATAGTTTTCGGGGTAAGTGCCCGGGCAGCGTCGGGTAATATAGCTAGTGTTTTAATGCATCCCAGTCGTAAATTTTACTATCTACTAGAAGGAAAATGGCACGATCGTAAGGGAAATGTGATATCTATACTTTCAGAAACAGGAAGTTATTATTGAACAGTTTTCATTCCTCGCCCCGAATGGTTACGCCCTTTCTCTGGCCAGGAACACACAAAGTGATTCGCTGAAACTTTGAAGTCCCATGAACGAGCATGACCTAAAGGAAGGAACACATTGCAGTGCAGATTACTTGAACATTTATTTATTTAATTTATTTATTTATATATTTAATGCATTTTGTAAGTGGCGAAGTTAGGTTTTTCGTCCCTCTCTTACATTTAATCACAATATTAATTAAGGCCACGGCCTCTTCTTTCCCGCTCCTAGCCCTTTCCTATACCATCATCGCCATAAGACATACGTGTCGGCGCGACGTAAAGCCGATTGTAAAAATAAAACAAACCTCTATAAACTCCGATATTGACATTAAAACAAACGCAATTTGAAGCAAATTCTGGATATCTCTCTGCCAATAGTGGTAAGCACGTACCAATGAGTGTCCTCTCTGCTGGTGTCTGACCCCCGGCACAGATAATAATCTGAAGCGCCCTCCTGACGATCAGCAAGGTCACGTCTGATTGCCAATAATTGGACAGCTCTTCTATAGCGTCACAGTACTCTACCTAAGGTAATGTCTTCTGCCTTGAGATCTCATCACGCCTGGCAGTCTTCATTAAACTTTGCAATCTTCAGGCACATTCCTCGACGTTTTGCACTCTTGCTCTAATGATTACCAACGGACTAATTTAGAAGATCGGATCTCTTTTCAAATTAAATGTGAATCAACGAGAGGAATTCACTCCATCACACTATCATAGTCGTGTTCCAGTTGTTCCATTACTTAACGGGATTGAAACATAATGGATAATTACTCCAGAAACTAGAACACATGAGTAATATTTTATCACACGTACCAACACGTACGAGTTGGCTACGGGGTTTGGATCACGTAACTGTCAGCCTGGGCTCGGGAGATAGTGGATTCTAACCCCACTGTCGGCAGCGGTGAACATGGTTTTCCGCAGTTTACTATTTTAACACAAGTAAAATGTTGAAGCTCTACCTTAATTAAGGCCACGGTCGCTTACTTTCCATTTTAACCCTTTCCAATCCTATCATCGTCATAACATCTCTCTGTGTTGGTGAAAGGTAAAACAAATAATTAAAAGCAATGTCATCACTGACCTGCATTTAAGTCTGTCATCCAGGTGGCAGATACCCTATCAGTTGTTTACATATTGAAAAAATGAAAATCCTCAGCCTGCTTCCAGTCATTCGACCGGGTCAGGAATGGAATGAATAAAGCCCCCATCTAGCGGCGAGGATAGGAATTGTGGCGGTTGCGAAGAATGTCGCACTCCTCTCGGCCAATGCTTAATGGCTGACAGAAGTAATAATATTGGAGCATGTTGCTGGAATGAAACGTGAAAGGGCAAACCGGAGTACCCGGAGAAAACCCAGTCCCGCCTCTGCTTTGTCCAGCACAAATCACACATTGAGTAAGTGGGATTTGAACCACGGAACCCAATGGTGAGAGGCCGCCTGAGACACAGGGGCTCTAGTTTACCTAGTATTTTCATAAATAATTTCAAAAATAAATTTATCAAAAGTTCAAATTTAAAATAATCAAAATGGTCACGGGTATTACTTATCTGCGTCACTGTGTCTGTTTTAAAACTTACTAGTTCATGTAATCGTCATTGGCGGGTTGGTTTTTGGTGAAATTGCGACATTAGCGCCATCTATCGAAGGTGAGTGGCAACAGAAGAGTCCGAGCACATTTCAGTCAACCAGTTAGTCAATCAATTAATCAATCAATTACCAATTACCCAAGTGGCAGATTCTCTATCATGTGTTTACCTAGTCTTTTCTTAAATTATTTCAAAGCAGTTTGGAAGTTATCGAATATCTCCGTTGGAAAATTATTCCAATCCCTGATTCTTCATAAACGAACATTTGCCTTAATATGCCATCTTGAATTCCAGTTTTATCCTCATATTACGATATTTCCTACTTTTAAGAGCTCCTCTAAAGCTTAATCATTTACTAATGACACGCCATTTCTCCACTTCTCCACTGACAGTTTGGAACATACCACTTAGTCGAGCAGCTCGTCTTCTTACTCTGAAGTCTTCTCAGATCAAAGTTTGCAACATATTCGTAACACTACTCGTTTGTCCGAAATCGCCCAGAAAAAAAAAGTGCTTCTTTCCTTTGGATCTTTTTCAGTTCTCGAATCAAATAATCCTGGTGAGGAGTCCCATACACTAGAACCATACTCTAATTGGTGTCTTACCAGTGACTATACACCCTCGGTTTTATATCCTTATTACAACCTCTAGATATCCTCATAACCATAGAAAGAGACAATATTATATGACGGCACAGCCTTGGTTATATGGAACAATGTAGTCGCAAAAGGTGGATGTTCCCATACTCCTCGGTCTCGTAGGATTACTTTTAACATCAACAACATAAACAGTGTCATTTTCAAATTATAGCAGCTACTACAAGCAACAAAGGATGTTCCCCCAATTCCTCGGAAAACTGTACATAATTCATAAATAAACACATCCCATTTCTACAACCTCCGACTGCCTTAACATCGGCACATGACATTGGATCGTGTTGCTGGAATGAAAGATGACAGGAAAAACCGGAGTACCCGGAGAAAAACCAGTCCCGCCTCCGCTTTGTCCAGCACAAATCTCACATGGAGTGACCAGGATTTGAACCACGGAACCCAGCGGTGAGAGGCCGGCGCGCTGCCGCCTGAGCCTCAATTTTGTCAATTTTAAAACACGTTATTTTTATTTTATTCGATGGTTCGACTACGAATAAATGAACATTTTTAACTACGCTTTTATGTCCATGGTTACATCTACAGCATCATAGGAACTTTATAACATCCTCAGCTTCAAGTTTTTACACAACATTTTAAAACTCTGCTTTATATTGTGCATACGTGCTCAGTTACTTCTGACAGACTCTAAGGAAGGCGTTCAAAGTTCAACGTATTTTTATGACATATAACTCATGTTTAACCACTTTAAGCGTATTTTTAAGGCAAATTTTATGTAAAATGTGTGTTAATCCAGATACATTTCTGATTTATGTAGTCTATTTGTTTGAACTGATGATGATTCCAAGAGAATCGAAACTAGTCTTTATTTATTGAAGGTATAAATGATACACATTATGAAAAGTGTGTAGTGGTGGAACATCTCTGGGTTGATTCCTATTATTACGACAGATTTTATATATGAGAGACGCAATAAAATGTCATCTTCCAATTGGTTACAACATATTATCTTGTGTTTGCCAACAGTTCGACTACATAGGTTATAGCATACGCCAAATACTCGTAAATTCCCGGGTATGCTAGAATGTTGTCACGATGCAGGAAGGTGCAATGTCTGTTCAAGCATTATTTAGCAAGAACTAATGGTAATGTTTTCCTTCTTGGCAGCCGATTTACTGACTCTTCCTTATATCTTGATAACAATACACCATTCTGTTATTATATTTGTTACTTTCATTGACCTGTCTGTCTCATCCTTGGCTTTGACAATATGAAAGTGACCTAGGTATGAGCGATGCTAGTAATGCCATTCCTTATTCAGCCAGTCTCTGTTATGAGTGGTGTGAAAATATCGCTCATAGGGTCGGTTGGTGCATGCATTCCAGTGGGCTTGGCAGACTGATATGTAATAGCAACTTCTGGCTCAGTGAGGAAAGCAACGGGAAACTACTTCACTCCTCATTTCCCTAGTATGCCTCTTCAGTGACACCTAGGCTTCTATGACAGCTGTTGGTGGAGCTATAGAGGATCAAACCAGCCTTCGGGCTGAATACCCAAAATACAACATACATCAGACGTAAGAGTCAAGTCTAATTCTGATCTGACATAGATTGCGAGCCTGAGGCAAGACAGGTATGATATTTACTGCGCAGGATCCCCCAAGGACAGTCTGATTACACTGTCACTTTACACAGATGTGTTACTCAGTCCAAGACCAGCTCAAATGTCCGTGCTAATTCGTTAGGCACCAGAATAACGTAAAGGCCACAACAATCATTGAACTCGCTGTTGACAAGTGTTTTGGCAGGCAAATTTTTAAGCCTATACGTTGATCTGCATGTCGCAATATTTTGTTTGAAAAGAGGACCAAGGAACTGGTTGTTATATAATTACTAAACTGCTGTGAAAAGAAATGACGTATGGCTTTTAGTGGCAGGAGTGTTTGAGGACAAGTTCAGCTCGCCAGATGCAGGTCTTTTAATTGACTCCCGTAGGCGACCTGCGCGTCGTGATGAGGATGAAATGATGATGAAGACGACACATACACCCAGCCCCCCTGCCAGAGGAATTAACCAATCTTGGTTAAAATTCCCTACCCTGCCGGAACTCGAACCCGGGACCCCTGTAACCAAAGGCCAGCACGCTAACCATTTAGCCATGGAGCCGGACTCTAAACTGCTGTATCAGTTATTGATAGGTTATTTTCTGTGCAAATGCATCAGTAATAAAGTAATAAATAAATTACAGGATTGCAAGAGAATACAAAAGTATCCTGACAATGTTGTGAAATGAACAGCGGACGTTTGTATGGTAAAAAGGATGAAAAGTCAGGCTATAAGTTCATCAAGATGAAAAGTCCTCTCAGATGTAATTAGTGTGTTGATGGAGTGAAAGTACCTCACAGAATCACTGTAAGTGCTAAAGTGTTAATAATACATTTACCGGGTGAGTTGGCCGTGCGGTTAAGGGCACGCAGCTGTGAGCTTACATCCGGGAGATAGTGGGTTCGAACCCCACTGTCGGCAGCCCTGAAGATGGTTTCCCGTGGTTTCCCATTTTCACACCAGGCAAATGCTGGGGCTATATCTTAATTAAGGCCACGGCCGCTTCCTTCCCAATCCTAGCTAGCCCTTTCCTATCCCACCGTCGCCATAAGACTTATCTGTGTCGGTGCGACGTAAAAGCAACTAGCAATATATTTACAATTCCTTTAAGTCGCATCGATGGAGAAAGGTCTTACGGCGGCGATGCGATACGGAAAGGCAAGGAATGAGAAGGAAGCGATCGTAGTCTTAATTGAGCTACAGCCTGGTGTGAAAATGACAATCCTAGGAAAACCCACTATCTCCTGAATGCAGGAAAAATATTCATTGCGGGGCAATCACATTAAAGATGTTGTAAATAAAGATTGTACATCTCTTCATATGGTTGAGAGTATTTAGGAGTTATAGTAGAAATGTAAAGTAGAGAAGTATAGGTCCCAGGAAAGACACGAATTAGAGTATGCTTCGAATGTATGCGACCCACATCAGGATCACTTGATTTGAGAACTGGAAAAAATCCAAAGACGCAGCACGATATCTTCTAAGTGATTTCCGACAAAATGTTACGCAAATGGTGCAAAGTTTGGGTTGGGAAGACTTGGGAGTAAGGAGACGAGCTACTCGACTAAATGGAATGTTCCGAGCTGTCATTGGAGCTACGGTAACCTTAATGAACAGCCCAAGCACTTGCCTGGTGTGAAAATGTGAAACCACGAAAACCACCTCCGGGGCTCCCGACAGTGGGGGTTCGAGCACATTATATAACAAATAGTCCGACTCGTTGGCTGAACGGTCAGCGTACTGGCCTTCGGTTCAGAGGGTCCCGGGTTCGATTCCCGGCCGGGTCGGGGATTTTAACCTTAATTGGTTAATTCCAATGGCACGGGGGCTGGGTGTATGTGTTGTCTTCATCATCATTTCATCATCACGACGCGCAGGTCGCCTACGGGAGTCAAATAGAAAGACCTGCACCTGGCGAGCCGAACCCTTCCTGGGATATCCCGGCACTAAAAGCCATACGACATTTCATCTAACAAATGCAAGTTGACAGCTACGTGACTCAAACCACGCAGCCACTAGCTCGGTACATGTGTGTCTATCTAAACTATCTACACATTGATTGCCTGATTTACATTTCTTTCTTTCTTTCTTTCTTTCTTTCTTTCTTTCTTTCTTTCTTTCTTTCTCTTTGATTGATTGATTGATTGATTGATTGATTGATTGATTGATTGATTGATTGATTGATTGATTTTGGTCAGTCACCGACGAATTCTTGCATGACTATCACCGTCTTACCACCCGGTGGACCTTGAATGTCGGGAACAAACAGTGCTGGCAAGGGACGAGGTCACTCTGGAAAACGACTGACACCGGATTACCTTTAAAGAGTCTTCACAAGTAAAGTTTTAGACGGGCCAAGGTAACTGTGGAGTCATTAAAACTCGGGTTGGACCATGGACGCCGTCAGAAAGGCGCCAGTGTCTGTGGCATTGCAGTGGGAGTCCAAGTCCACTGTACGCATGCACATTGCTGTTCAACGAACATTTTCGTTAATGACCGATCACCTAGCAGTTTCCGATGGAGAGAAATCAGCATCAAACACAAACACTCCGTGGTTTTCAGCCGGTATCACTGTAGCATACTTGCTATGGCACGATGCTGTAATTTCCGACATCCGTGTTAAAATCCCTCCCATCACGAAGTTTCAGTTCGATTGGCGCACTCAATCCGGTCCTACTCGTAGCAACACCACTTCGCAAAGCCCGTTTGATTTCGCGCGTGAAGCGATCTGATTGGCTAACTTTAGCAGGTGATAAAATGACAACGCCCAGATATATCGAATTGTTTTCTTTCAAATTATTTTTCAGTATAATAAACCCTCTAACGCTCATATACCCGGTTCACCACCCTGGATATGTCCGGCTCCATGGCTGAATGGGCAGCGTAGTGGCCTTCGGTTCCGAGTGCTCCAGGTTCGATTCCTGGCCGAGTCAAGGATTTTAACTGCGTTTGGTTAATTTCTATAGTCCGGGGACTGGATTCTTGTTCGTCTGAATACACAGGTTCATTTACATACACCACATCACACTTAAAACCACTGCAGAGACACGCAATAATAAATACATTCCTCCAAGTAAGGTTGGCGTCAAGAGCTCCGTGGCTCAGGTGACAGCGCGCCGACCTCTCACCACTGGGTTCCGTGGTTTAAATCCCGGTCACTCCATGTCAGATTTGTGCTGGACAAAGGCGGGACAGGTTTTTCTTCGGTAGTCAATTTTCCCCGTCATTTTTCATTCCAGCAACACTCTCCAATATCATTTCATTTCATTAGTCAGTCATTCCTCCTGAGGAGTGCGACAGGCTACGGCAGCCGCCACAATTCCTATCCTCGCCGCTAGATGGGACATCATTCATTCCATTCCTGACCCAGTCGAATGACTGGAAACAGGCTGTGGATTTTCATTTTTCAAGGTTGGCGTCACAAAGATATCTAACCATAAAACTGGTCTAAATCCAAACAAGTTTCCGACGTCGCAGCGAGACAGGAAGGTCTTACGGCTAATATATATATATATATATATCGTTCGTGTATTATAATGCTTAACACTAATTTCCAGCTTCGTGGTGTGGGGGTAGAATGCCTACCGCTTACCTGGTGGCCCTGGGTTCGATTCCTAGCCAGTTAAAAGATTTTAATTGTGGACTGAGGGCTCGATCAATGCTCACTCAGCCTCGTGAGACCCACTGAATATCTGTCTGATACAAGAGGCAGCGGAACCGGTCAAGAAAGAGATAAAAGGCTGAGAATGTCATTACGCTACGTGTTAGTATCTATAGGCTATCTGGATGGGCAGCACTCATCTTGGCAAGCCCTACTAGGCTGTTGCTACCAGAGATACAACATTCGGGAAATCCGAGATGACCCTAACGGAAGACCTTAAAGAGTTAATATAGTACTTCAAGTTGTGGAGACTTACACCTAGTGCCAACAAAACAGAAGTATGTTGTTTCCATCTAAACATCTAGATGGCTAATAGACAATTGCAGGTGTACATTGGAAATCAATTATTGAAACATAATAGTTTCCCTAGACATCTAGGAATTACCTTAGATAGAAAACTCTTCTTTAGACAATACCTTCGAAACATCCAATCCAAAGTAAGAACTCGCAACAATGTAATCCAAAAAATATGTGGTCCAAATTATATGGGTTCAATGTCAACTTTATTTCCACGCACAGCTTTGGGACTTGTGTTTTCGACTGCCGAGTACCGTGCTCCTGTTTGGTTGAATAGCCCTCACACTAACCTCACATATATGCAGTTCAACGCCACGATGCGTCTCGTCACCGGCACAATAAGGTCTACACCCACATATTGTCAACCTATCCTCAGCCATATCTTCCCACCAGATCTTAGACGTATAAACGCTCTCCTCAGGGAGTTGAAGAAAGTAATAAATAATCCCCAATTACCAATACATATAGCTACATCGCCGATGTCCATCTGAATCGTATAAGGTCTCGAAATCCATCAATAAAAAACTGCAATAGAATTGAAGAATACCAACTTCAAAATAATTATTAACTAATTAATAAAACAAGGAGATAAGTAAGAACCTGCTGAAAACCCATCGATTCTTACATGTTTGAAAATTCACAATAAGTAAGCAGATATTTTTAGCATCTTTAAAATGACCTGGGAGAGTCGAAGGATTTCTTATTTCCGTGGCAACTGAAGTAAAACATTTACAAAACAGCAGTGATGATGTGACCCATCGAGCTTGATGAAATGTAATGGCCACTGAAGAGATCAGCAAGGAGTTCAACTTGAGTGTTCTGGGTTCGATCCCTTATCTGTCATGGACTTACTACTAGTCTGAGGATCTTAGCCGTGCTTCACGAAGAATTTGAACAGAAGTCAGTTGTGGGTATTAATCCCATTCTATTTCATACTAGAAGTCGCAGCATATTCTTCCTAGAAGTACAAGCGTAAGAGCAACGGCTTTCTTTCCTGGTCCAGCTGATTACCTATACCTTTACAGGTATCACGATAATACGAGTTATTGGTCTTTTTATTAAATTCACAAGACTGTTTACCACTATGATTCAAGTTACTTAAACGAGCAATTTTAACATAAACAGCGAAAGATTACGGTTTGCTGCATTTTGAAAGCACGTTCACTTTAACTGCCTAGCTTACCCTATGCGTGTCAAAATGGTTATTTATGCAAACCATGCGTAAAACGGACCTTGGTTTGCGTGGGTAGAAAGATTTAAGACAGAGGCATTAGCCAAATGCTTAAATTACGTAATGCAAAGAAGTTCATGCCGCAGAAGTTGCATGCATTATTTAATCTATTATCATGGCAAAAAAAACGTATATGGAAAGAAACATGTTAGAAGGAAGTAAGATAATGAGCAACACATTAGTATTGTTGGTATTTCTTCGTTTAAATTATCAATCAATCAATCAATCAATCAATCAATCAATCAATCAATCAATCAATCAATCAATCAATCAATCAATCAATCAATCAATCAATCAATCAATCAATCAATCAATCAATCAATCAATCAATCAATCAATCAATCAATCAATCAATCAATCAATCAATCAATCAATCAATCAATCAATCAATCAATCAATCAATCAATCAATCAATCAATCAATCAATCAATCAATCAATCAATCAGCACTGATCATCATTTAGGGCAGTCGCCCAGATTCCATATCTGTTGTTTACTTACTCTCTTCTTAAATTATTGCAAGGAATCTGGAAATTTATTCAACATCTCCCTTGAAAAAGTATTCCAGTCCCTAACTCCCCTTCCTATAAACGAATATTTACCCCAATTTCTCCTCTTGAATTCCAACGTCATTTTCATACTGTGATCTTTTCTACTTTAAAAACACCACTCAAACGTATTCGTCTATTAATGTCATTCCCCATCGTCTTTCCACTGACAGCTCGAAACATAACACTTAATCGAGCAGCTGGTCTCTTTTCTCCCAAGTCTTCCCAGTCCAAACTGTACCACATTTTCGTAACACTACTATTTTATCGGAAATCACCCAGGACAGATCGAGCTGCTTTTCTTTGAATATTTTTCCAGTTCCCGAATCAAGTAATCCTTGATGAGGGTACCATACACTGGAACCATAATCTCCAATGAATATCTTTCCTTGTATTAACACCCAGGTACTTACAGTGATTCCCATAAGGTACTTTCACCCCGTCAACGCAGTAAGTAAGACTGAGAGGACTCTTCCTATTAGTGAATCATAGTTTCAAACTTACAGCAAGTATGAATACTTTGCTAATATGTACTATAATTGCGAGCATATGGATGAGGCCATGAACTATCTAAGGAACAGAAATATTATGACGTATTAGATCAAAGTGTCAGTTTTCTCATCAATACAGCCCTCTTTAACACAACCTGGATGAGATTATGTACATAATATAACGCAGTTTTTGAAATATGTTCCTTTGTGAAATACAGAATATTGTCATACTATAATGCGCTATCTTCTATTTACATTTAAACAGGAACTAATCACTAACTTCATGATGTATTGCAGGCACCTTGTGGAGGCAATGATTTAATACAGCAGGTCGTTGTGTGCGTATGCACGGTAAACAACTATTTCACAGTGCCCAGGAGAGGCCTATTTGTCAAATGCAAAACTATTTAGAGAATGCCTAGTTTCTGTTGTGGTAGAAGAAAATGTCAGTTAATTCTTCAATTATTCTAATATTATAACATATTTTAAATCAGAAACGTCAAATAATTAGTCGTCGGCCGCCAGCTTCCGAACCAAATAGCCCAACACTATTCCAGACTTTGGAGAGTATTATTTTCATTCAAGAGCTGGATATCGAAAGATGTAATTCCAGCACATCAGGTTACCATGCGAATTTTAGACTAAGAGTTCTTTTATAGCAATTTATACACGCGCATCCAATCAACGGAGAACCGCGGCTGAGGCCTATGCCGACAAGCTGTCACTTCCCGCCGGCCAGCCAATACGAGAATAAGCTAGGGTGACTGCTTCATAAATTATACTGAACTTTAAAAGTACTTACTCCTTTTTCTCGTCATGAAGAAGTTTCTCATGGAACAGATTAGGTTTTTAGTCGCTCCATTATCGGCCTCTTCTTTTTTTTTACGTGCCCACATAAGTGTAACCACACTTTGTCTGAGAAGAGAATGAGATTAGGATCAATTTCCCCGTCATGCACTTTATTAAAAAACAATTCACTAAATATAATCCTACACTCAGGATCACCCGATTTAAGTTCTTGTATCACATAGGGTTTTAACGTACGTAACTTCGTAACCCTTTGTACGAAACCGTAAGCTATTCCAGTTTGCCGAGAAAGACGGCTAAGCCATTTCTTAGGAGGTTTTTTTAGATGATGTCCAATGTCATTAAGATTTTATTCTGCTAGTATTGTAAGTCGCATTATTCTTATTATTAATATTTCTAGTTTTACGAAGTATATTAACTAATCTATGAACCATCCAACGACTTGAAGCTCTAACACCTGGGAATTTCTCTTGAAATAATCTCCTAAGCACGAGCGGATTCTGTACGGACATACGAATCACAAATAGACACTCGATGTGGAATAGAATAATTAGGACTATTATGATTATCATCGCTTCATTATCACCTCACTTCACATACAGATGTTGCTCTCATTGAAACACGAAACAGACTGCATTGTGAGAAAAAGACAGAACCGATAGTCCCTGTGGGCTTCCCTCCCTCCCGCGCAGCTGTCGGCTTAGCCACTCCTAGCCGCCGCTCCGGTTCCAAGATAACTGGATGACCTAGTATGTATCGATATAAATAATGTAGTCGTTACTGACATGTCTCACCAATATTAAGTGCCGCACGGACGATATGACTTACCCCTTGCCGCGATGGGTCTGTCTTCTAATATGTAATTTAGTTCAAACATTGACTCTTAATACATGTTCATTAGTGATGGGCTAGCGACGGAATCGAGTAGAATCGAGTAATGTGCTCTTAGAATCGGTATTACTCGACTCCAGACTCGAGTCCAAGCATACTGGTGTCGCTATCTGTGGACATGCCTTAGAACTAAAATCTACTGTACTGGAGTGCACGGCATTCAGGGTCACCCACAGAATATTTTTGTGGTGTGGAGTGCAATATGTTTGCTGCTGATGATTGATGTTGTTCAGTCACCGGTCGTCAATAATTCGATTGTTATGATTATTATTATCATCATCATAGGCACTAAAGGTTGTGACTTACTAACAAACTGTCAGCTGTTTAGCTAGAACAGAATGACGTTCTGTCCGCTGATTTGCTGCGTGAACGTACGTCACATTCTGGACGCCTCATCTTAATACCCGACATTATATCTGCCGAAAGTATGATGTACATATAAACTGCTGTAATTCACCTGTTCCCCCGGACGATTGTAGGCTTTGGCGCGGTTAGCAATAGGCTATGGTTACAAGAAATCTGTCATACTACCGATCATATTAGCACATCTACGCCCGTGTATATGCATAATGGCTACATGAGATATAATTTACCAGTAGCGAAGCAATACCATGTGTGCAGAAATACCGTCTATAGTCTACAAATAGCACATGTTTAAAATACACTAATTACAACATACATACCGTTACAGGGATTTGAAATAATAATAATAATAATAATAATAATAATAATAATAATGTTATAACTTTTACGTCCAAGTACGTACATTTGTATGGTTTTCGGGGATGCCGAGGTACCGCATTTAGTCCCCGGGAGATTTTTTACGTCCCAATAATTCTACCGACACTAGGTTGACGTATTTGAGCACCTTCAAATACTACCGGACTAAACCAGTATCGAACCGGCCAAGTTGGGCTATGAAGGCCAGATAAGCTATATTATCAATATTAGAATAGATGGCATATTCAGTGAAGTGTGTGCGAGACGCCGTAAACGGATATTTTCATATCTTATTATGCGTATTAAGTGGCATTATTATCGTTCTCAAGTAATTATCAAATTTAGGTTATTCCTTTTGCGCATTCATTCAGTTTTTTCATATCGTACCGCGCTGTCGCAATCCCATAAACCCTCAGCGACCGCTTGTACGCATGCTTCATCCATCTACGAGCCGGCGAGTGAGCGAACGTGTGACGTCATGCTATCATCGAGCCTTCGCAAGCGAAGCGAGTCCGAGCCTGGACTCGAAAGAATCGAGTACCGCGATTCCAGGCATCACTCGCGCACATCACTAATGTTCATTCCATCTTTTAAAATAATCTTGAACCTTGGAAGAACATGTGTTGCGGGACAGTATTTATAAGTACAGTAATGAAATGCACAATTTTGGAAACGTGTGTAGCGGGACAGTATTTACAAGTAGCGAAATTACAGTACTTTAGAAACACATGTGTAGCGGGATAGTATTTACAAGTGCAGCAGTGAAATAGAGAAGTTCGGAAATGCATATGTAGCGGGCAGTGTTTATGTATGTTGAGTCCCCACACTGAAGGCTGGTTAGATTCTCAACAGGTCCACCATCAGTTGTCATAGTTGGCCTACGAATCACTGAAGAGGGATACTAGGGAAATGAGGAATGAGGTAGTTTGAAGTTGCCCGGTTTCTGAGACGAGTCGAAATACACGTAGGAAGGTGGTTCCGGAAAAGTAGTGGAGAGAGAAATTGACCAGACTCATTTTACCCTAAGTTTAATACTCCCCTTTAACAATTTTCTTTTCCTATAACCACCGACTTGAGGATCCAAGCATTGTCCAATGTTATAAAGATTTTCTTCTGTTAGTATTGTACGTCGCATTCTTCACTTCTTATTAATATTTAAAGTTTAACCTTCCATGGCAGAGTCATGACTTCTCCACCGAAGCCAGTTAGCATGTAGTCTGCAAGCTTATATGAACGAACTATGTGTCTCTATAGCCCTGTCGTTTGTCTCTAATGACTCATCGTAGTAACGAAAGATTCCCATTATTGTAACGTCAATGCCATTATCAACGTAGTTACCTCAACAAAATTTAGAGCGTTAAACGAGTAACTGTCTACATTTTCTCTTTATGGATACAAACTATGAACGACATAGTAGATATCTAGAGTTCCCGATCTTGTTGGGTTCTAATTCAGGCTCTGATAGCAGCCATCCTCGGTATATTTCTTCCCCAGTTTCTTCTGTGCCTAATCCTTGTGAGTGCTGGTAGGAAGTTTCGTTTCTACCTCAAGAGAACATAGTCCAGCCCCAACAACGCAATTTGACTCAAAATTTTACTCACAGTACTATGACTACATTTTTACAACAGAACTAATTACTTCATTTTTACTAACCCAACAGGAAAATTTCATGTTACAACAACAACAACAATAATAATAATAATAATAATAATAATAATAATAATAATAATAATAATAATAATAATAATAATAATAATAATAATAATAATAATAATAATAATAAAATCCACAGCCTGTTTCCGGTCATCGGACCGGGTCAGGAATGGAATGAATGAAACCCCCATCTAGTGGCGATGATAGGAACTGTGTCGGCTACCGAAGCCAGTCACACTCCCCTAAAATGAAATGATAATATGGAGAGTGTTGCTGGAATGAAATATGACGGGGAAAACCGGAGTACTTGGAGAAAAACCTGTCCCGCCTCTACTTTGTCGAGTACAAATTTCACATGGAGTGACCGGGATTTGAACCACGAAACGCAGCGGTGATTGGCCAGCGCGCTGCCGCCTGAGCCACGAAGTCTGCCAATAATAATAATAATAATAATAATAATAATAATAATAATAATAATAATAATAATAATAATAATAATAATAATAATAATAATAATAATAATAATAATGCGTGTATTCGAACTTGGCTCAAAAAGGACGTTTGATTACCGCATTTCTCTTAACTCTGGGGATAGATGACCTATCCTCATTGGTGTTAGATTTTTGGTTCAGGGTTGAAGGTTTTTTGAGAGATTTTACTGTAGGATCCATTGAAAATTGGAACCTCGGGCGTCTGGGTGGACAGACAGCAAACAAACAAGCCACTCCACTAACTGCACGCCCTTGCAACAATTTCTTGATTTAATATGCGGGACTGTGCCTTAATTAAGGCCAGGGCCTCTTCCTTTCTTTCCTATCCCATCGTCGCCATAAGCCCTGTGTCGGTGTGACGTAAAGCAACTTGTAAAGAAAAGAAAAGAATATGGTGGTAAATCTATTGCCATGTGACTATCACATTAGGTACTCGTTCACCTATTTTTGTTATTATTATTATTATTATTATTATTATTATTATTATTATTATTATTATTATTCCATTTTAACATTAATATTTCAGGTATTCATCTTTTATTTTTAGCTTTGTTTCTTCTCAGAAGTTTGGAGAAGTTCAAGAGAATCTTTGAAAATCTTGTCAAGGGGGGCGTAACTTTCACTGGTTTTTCAGAAATACGTGTTTCTGAAGTCACTCAAATCGAAAAAAGAAAAAAAAAACCTCTTCCATGCATATTCTTTAGTTCACAAGAAAGTAAAGTGCAGTGGCAGTAGTTGGTAGGGTGTACTCACCCAGGAATGAGACAAGGTTGGTTCTGCGAAAGGAGGATACTCCGTTCAGAGGGCGCCATCACGTCACTGCCACTGAGATACACACGAGACAAGACTCATGCCGCGACTGAAGAGGCGGGAGCCAGTGCGGTGTGCTGTCAAACACATACCTGACTAGAGGTCAGCACTAGCGTAACGCGCAAGCGCAGGTGCAGTGGTCGGCGTTGTACTTGATCTTCACGAGTAAATAAATTAAAACACTAGATTAAATAAATAAATAAATAAATAAATAAATAAATAAATAAATAAATAAATAAATAAATAAATAAATAAATAAATGTTCAAAAGCGTTATACTTCGCATCTGAATTTCCAAATAGTGCTAGACAGTTCAATGTATGGCAACTGAACTTGCAGGAAATTATTATTATTATTATTATTATTATTATTATTATTATTATTATTAAATGGCTTTTAGCGCCGGGAGTGCCCAAGGACAAGTTCGGTTCGCCAGATGCAGGTCTTTTGATTTGACTCCCGTAGGCGACCTGTGCGTCGTTATTAGGCTGAAATGATGATGAAGACGGCACACAAACCCAGCCGCATGCCAGCGGAATTAACCAATGATGGTTAAAATTCCTGACCCTGACTGGAATCGAACCCGGGACTCCTGTGACCAAAGGCCAGCGCGCTAACTATTTAGCCATGGAGCCGGTCATCCCGGTGGCAATGGTCACTTACAGTAGTATGATAATAAAATAAAGTTAAACATAATTACAGAACAACAACAACAATAACCACAACAAGCAATTCCATGGAAAGAAAATATTACAAGAAATACGACTAGTTTAACATTATAAATTAAGTAGAAAATCACAAATTCAGTGTCCGTCATTTACAACTTTTACTTTTCATTTTACATTAGCAGTAATGATCTTCTTAAATAGCGGAAGGGAATATATCAAAGACTGCTGCAGGTAATTTATTCCAATCCTTTATGGTCCTGTTTACGAAGGAAGACTTGCCCACATCCGTATGCTGGTTTCTGGCCCTAATTTTATGCTTGTGATCATTTCTCGATAAGTACGAGGGAGGTTCCAACCTATTCCTAATACTACTCCAGACAGCCTTTCTCGTGTAGCTCTTATAAAGACCACACAGGCGAGCTCTAGTTCTCCTAGATTCAAGACTTTCTCAATTAATGATATTCCTCCTATTACCGTTTACGAAACACATCGCTCTTCTGACCGGCTCCATGGCTAAATGGTTAGCGTGCTGGCCTTGGGTCACAGGGGTCCGAGGTTCGATTACCGGCAGGATGAAGAATTTTAACCATCATTGGTTAATTTCGCTGACACGGACGCTGGGTGTATGTGCCGTCTTCATCATCATTTCATCCTCATCATAACGCGCAGGTCGCCTACGGGAGTCAAATTAAAAGACCTGCACCTGGCGAGCCGAACTTGTCCTCGGACACTCCCGGCACTAAAAGCCATACGCGACTTCATACGCTCTTCTTTGAACTTTTTCTAGGGAATTCATTAAACCTACCCTGTTCGGATCCCAGCACGCAGATCCATATTCGATAATCGGTCTTACCAAACCAAGCTTTACTTTTGGCACCAGAATTAGCTGTCATTAGCGGGCATTATAAACTGGAAAAGGCCTATATATTAAAGACGTCATAAGTTAGAATTCAGCAAGTATTAAGAACCAAGGAAATGGGGCATAACGACCCACGTAACTCGTGCATGAATGCAATTTTTTATATCCTAGATGGAATTATTATTATTATTATTGTTTTTGTGAAAACTACCGCACCATTAGTTTAGTATATCACGCCTGCAAAAATTTA
This sequence comes from Anabrus simplex, assembly GCF_040414725.1. Taxonomy (NCBI): domain Eukaryota; kingdom Metazoa; phylum Arthropoda; class Insecta; order Orthoptera; family Tettigoniidae; genus Anabrus; species Anabrus simplex. Next base: position 262,958,557 of record NC_090271.1, on the reverse strand, counting down.
ACACGTATTATTTACAGAAGAATGGAAAGACGACTTGAAAGCGAATGGGGAGGAGATCAGTTTGGCTTCAGAAGAAATGTAAGAACACGCGAAGCAATCCTGACTTAACGTCTGGTCATAGAGGACAGAATTAAGAGTACAAGCCCGCGTAGGCCTACATAGCGTTCGTAAATCTAGAAAAGGCATTTGATAATGTTGATTGGACCAAGCTATTTGAGATTGGATGTTTTCAAGCAACTTGTCACCCATTGTGCTAAATCCTATTGCTTCGATTCCTGAAGTTCTGCAGGTACAGTAAATAATCTGGCGCAGTTGACTTTGCAGGTTTAATCTTATGTAGTGCTTCAGCGACCTCAGCCTCAGTGATCGGGATAACGAGCACCAGTACGGACGTAGACTCTGGAGTTTTTTTTTTTTTTTTTGCGGCACAGATAGGTCTTATGGCGACGATGGGACAAGGAAGGGCTAGAAGTGGGAAGGAAGCGGCCGTGGCCTTAATTAAGGTACAGCCCCGGCATTTGCCTGGTGTGAAAATGGGAAACCACGGAAAACCATTTTCAGGGCTGCCGACAGTGGGGTTCGAACCTACTATCTCCCGAATACTGAATACTGGCCGCACTTAAGCGACTGCAGCTATCGAGCTCGGTAGACTCTGGATTGAGAGCATCTGGAAATTGCTCATTACTAATTTCATCAAAATAACGCCACCATTGCTCAGTTACTTTATTTCTATTGGTGAAAACTTTACCTTTGTCCAGAAGATTATCTTGTACATTGTAAGAGGTAATTAATAGTTGCTTTTGATTTTTAACTAGGCTTATATTTTATCTGTTACACTAGAGACTGGTTGGTACTCTCTACATAAGAAGATGCAATGACAAAGTTTCCAAGTCATCAAAAGAATTTTTTTTTGCTAGGGGCTTTACGTCGCACCGACACAGATAGGTCTTAGGGCGACGATGGGATAGGAAAGGCCTAGGAGTTGGAAGGAAGCGGCCGTGGCCTTAATTGAGGTACAGCCCCAGCATTTGCCTGGTGTGAAAATGGGAAACCACGGAAAACCATCTTCAGGGCTGCCGATAGTGGGATTCGAACCTACTATCTCCCGGATGCAAGCTCACAGCCGCGCGCCTCTACGCGCACGACCAACTCGCCCGGTGTCATCAAAAGAAAAACGGCGTACGTTTTCTCTCTTTGCATTCCGTCCTGACATGACGTCAAGAAGATGAAGCTGCATCATACTCCCTCCTCAGTGACAAAGGAGAGATACTTTGATGGAAAGCGAACTGATCGTCCAGAATGAGTTTGCGTCTCTGTGATTGGCAAATGAGGTAGTCTTGTTTTTCTTTTGACGGCTTAGAAACTTTTTCATAGTATCTTCCCACGTTTCTTTGAAAGTAACAACGAGTTTCTAGTGTAATAAGTTAGTTAAAGATCGAAAATTCTTAATGGAGTAACCTTTGCCTCTTTGCACTCCGTCTAACCACGACGTCAAAAAGGCGGAGGCGTAAAAATATTTTCTCTGCCGTCTGTTCGTAGCGCTGCTTAGCAATTTGGTAGATTTCCTCCTCATCACTTGGTGTGTCGAGTATGCATTAAACTCCGTGGATGTTTCTTCAACGTTTAATTAAGATAATTTTTTCCTGCGAGAAATCTTCATTACTGATTTTTGTTTTGACAAATTATTGTACAATCCTAAAGCGACTCTTATTTTAACGTGGGAACTTACTATCACCGAGCTCGATAGCTGTAGTCGCTTAAGTGCGGTCAGTATCCAGAATTCGGGAGATAGTGGGTTCGAACCCCACTGTCGGCAGCCCTGAAGATGGTTTTCCGTGGTTTCCCATTTTCATACCAGAGACTGTACCTTAATTAAGGCCACGGGCGCTTCCTTCCCACTCCTAGCCTGTCCCTGCCCCATCGTCGCCATAATACCTGTGACGGTGCGACGTAAAGCAACTTGTAAAAAACTAACTATACTATGTGCTTGCGACTGTGTCAGAATAAAGTAAAAATATAAACTGTCAGTTAATAACAATTTTTTTTAAATATTTGGATATTACATTGTTTCCATACGCTTCCCGACCTACTAGAAGTAGACTGGAACGTTCGTGACAAGGCCGGGTTTGCACTCGATTTCTCACCCATTATGTCCAACTAGGCGTTTGTAAAACGGGCTAACTCCATTCTTTGGCCGCAAAACGGGCTTAATGCAAATTTCAAATACAAATATTGAGCTGTGACCACAAATTTCACAGCTTCAACAAACTGAACCGCTTATTCATTATCTATTATGTAAAAAAAAATAAAAAAAAATAAAAAAATAAAAAAATACGATTTTAGATTAGCTGTCACCGAGCTCGATAGCTGCAGTCGCTTAAGTGCGGCCAGTATCCAGTATTCGGGAGATAGTAGGTTCGAACCCCACTGTCGGCAGCCCTGAAAATGGTTTTCCGTGGTTTCCCATTTTCACACCAGGCAAATGCTGAGGCTGTACCTTAATTAAGGCCATGGCCGCTTCCTTCCAACTCCTAGCCCTTCCCTGTCCCATCGTCGCCATAAGGCCTATCTGTGTCGGTGCGACGTAAAGCAAGTAGAAAAAAAATAATAAGATTAGCTGTGATAGTAGAAATAAGTTTTTCCTCATTTACCATCATTCTGTCAAAATGGACTTGACCAACTTTGCAAATGGGCAACTCAATTGTCTTATTAATTGCGCTCAACTTGCTGGGAGTTTGGATAGCTGATCATTCTTAACTTCTAGGATGCCACTAACACCTCAGTACTCGGTACATCGAATCATTATTACGTTAATTAACACTTCGAATTTAACTTTGATTACATACATGCAACGTAATTATAAATTAATTCTTCTTTTTTAGCCTTCATTCTTCGCTATAACCATAATAATAATAATAATAATAATAATAATAATAATAATAATAATAATAATAATAATAATAAATAATTAATAATAATAATAATACACTATAATACAGTAATAAAACCAGAATGCTTCTATGGATCAGAGACACTAATTTTGAACAGGAAAACTGATCTAGAAAATATTCAGAAAAAGGAACGCAAGATCATTAGAAAAATTTTAGGCCCAAAACTCGTAGATGAACAGTACCGCCTTAGAGGGAAAAAAGAAATCAAACAATTTTCTAACATTCACAGCGACATCAGAAAACGCAGATTAAGATTCTTTGGACATATAAAAAGGATGAACCCAGATAGACTTACCAAGCAAATAGTTGAATTTTATGAAAACCGAAGTAAAGCCAAAACGGACAAAATAAAATGGATTAGCGAAATTAAAACAGATCTCAAACTGGCAGGAATGACACCTGAAGACATCCAAAGCCGGGTTATCTTCAGAGCCAAAGTTCATAAGGGGCAAGTTGACCAAGAGGAGGAACCAAGGAAGAAGACCGGAACAACATGGTCTCAAGAGAGAAAAGAAGCACACAGCAAACGAATGAAGGAAGTGTGGACACAAAGAAAGGCAAATGCCTGTCTCTAAGTACTTTGCGTAGTCCTAATGGGCTCATTCGCAAATAATAATAATAATAATAATAATAATAATAATAATAATAATAATAATAATAATATTTAAACTGCGCGCCTTCTCTTTGGCCATCTGTCAGTGAACACGAACTTCTAAAAACTTTATTTTCCGACGGTTAGATGGCTCTGCCATCTATTTTCTAGCGATGTTCGGTGGACTAAACACAAATTAACTGCCGAAGATATTTTTGTTGTTGTAGTTGGTAAACCTTTTTTTTAATGTACCGAAGTGTTGTCAACACTTCACCTGGTTCCTCCTCTAATGTAATCTGCCTATCATGTGCCTGTGACTAAGTTCTCTAGCCAATCAAACCCGGGTGTGTGTATGGAAGTTTAGCCTATCAGTGCTCTGTATTTTAATTTAATATGGAACTTTCCCCTACGGAACTATTTAAGGAGAGCACTTAGGGCCGTCTTGTCTGATTCCCTTTGAATAATGAGATTGCGACTTGACGGAGGTTGGAGAGGGCAGGAAGCAGGGTGCGGCCGGCTTGAAGAAGATCCAGCGCTATAAGGTTATTGCAGAATTTACATGTGATTGTGCCGGCGGGTATTTCGAGGAGAAGGTTTCAGCAGTTTTCTTAAAATCTAATATGTAATCTTTTCTTTTTTGGGCTGAAATGTAGGACCTTCTGTGCAGTCTTCGGGCTCTATTTATATTCCCTACTGGGAAAACATTTAATGTAAGGGAGCACGAGTGGGGACCCTCGGATATCTCCCCTTCAACTTTGTGTGGGGTGACTAAAGTTTTCAACCTCAAAATTTTGGAAATCCTGATTCGGCTTTAAATTTTCCCCCTTTAGTCACCCTTTTTTATGGGATTACCCTCTGTATCATTGGACCTTAAGCACACTTAGGTTTTTATCTCTTCCCGAATGTTCGATAAGGAGTTCTGGTGTTTCGCTTCCTTGACTTTTGTTAATGGCCTGTTTTGTGTAACCTTTTCTTTTCATTCTTAAGACCTTGCAGTATGGATAATTATGCCACTGTATATTATTTGTGGTTCTTCGGTTAATCGTGTCTACGTTTAGGTTCCCTTTATGAATAGTACTTAAAACTGTTTGAGAAACTTTGTAGTAGGTAAGCCCACCATGGGGCAACCGGTGTATGACCATTATGATGTGAGATCACCGTAGGGGTTACAGAGTATAATTGAGTTTGTAAATAGCATCTGATTTGCTTGATTGAGGCTAGCCTCTATTGTATTTTGGAGCTGAGACTCCTGTAATATTGTATCTGTTCGGAGCAACTACGCTCTTTCATAACAGGAGCCAGGAGCATTTATGCCCTTTCATATGTAAGTTAACGACTGGGAGTTCCTCCAATTAAATTTGTACCTGATTAAGGACTTCTAAGTCCAATGCGTTCTTAGAGCTGACGAGCTCGTTGTTAATGTAAATATCCCCAAGTTATATTTCAACTGTTGATTGTTATGTCATTATATTGCTCTCTCGGAAATTTAAGAAAGGAAAGAAATAAAATTTCCTAATTTTGTTAAAGTAAATTTTTCCTGTAAGTGATCCCGTGTCCATCCATTCAACCCCGGCGAGCCATGGAATCGCGGCAATAATAATAATAATAATAATAATAATAATAATAATAATAATAATAATAATAATAATAATAATAATAATAATAATAATAACAACTAGTCTTTAACGTCCATCAGTCTTACGGGACAGAAAGGTGACACAATTTTGACCTCAAAAAGGAGGTCTTCAGTTAACATACGCGCTGTTAAATATCAACAGACTGCATCGGAATTCGATCCTGGATTCTGAAGCACAAAATGTCAGCCACATAATTGACAGCTTGACGTAAGAGTTGATAGCCTGTTTTCTAAAAATATTACCTATCCATGTAAATTTACCTCATTTTGTTGCATTATTTTGTTAGGGTAGTTCAGATTACCTAAAAAATGCAACAAATGCAATCCGCAGGTTATTAGCTACATTTTCTTCTTGATATAAGGTCAAGGTGATACCAAGGACGGAGGAAACAATCAGAGGGAGATTCTCCTATCAGATAGCTATCTATTGTCATTATACGGAATCAATACTGCTATAACAGACGGTAATACTATGTTTTATGACGACTGAAAGCGGCAATCGACTGAAGGCTAGAAGTCATCTTATAAGAAACTGTCATTGTAGGATACCACTGACAGTTCCCATAGATCGAAACAGAGTTCCCCAATCGACTTTGCAATAAATGCAAAGCCATCTCAGACAGGCTATGATGGTCCTTGGAGGAGTGGAAGGTAAATACTCCTACTCTCCGAAACCTCAGGACGAAACGTAATAGAGTAATGATATGTTCGACTGCCTTTTCCCCCCGGCAATTAACCTGGTACTCAGTTGCGGTGGAGGCTGAGACCTCAGAGCCACGTACCCTTCCAGAAGTCTCGTTCTTAAATTTTTCAACTTCCTGACGGGGAATCTAACTCACGTCCTTCCAGACGAACCAAACACCGGTGGCCTCGGCTCTACTGTGGCTCTACACCTCTGCATTTGGGAGACGGAGAGGGGTTGGTCCTGAAAATGGTTTTACCTAGCACGCCTCTTCTGTGACGCCTAGGCTATTATGACAAATGTTGGCGGAGCTGTGGAGGATCAAACCAGCCTTCGGGCTGAATACTCAACATACAACACAAGGCGAGTTCCTAGAATAAGTCAAGGACACCAACCCCCTCCCGCGCCACAACCACAACTTCTCCATACCTCAAATAATGAGTTTCTGAAATCTCCACCGTCTCAGGGATGGCGTTACCCTTCAGAGTACGGAGTGAAAACCTAGTACTGTAGTAGTAGTAGTAGTAGTAGTAGTAGTAGTAGTAGTACGATCATACGATGGAAAACAAGTGCAAGATAAGAAAAATAGAATATTATACCGGGTGGGCAAAATAAAATTCGCCCGGAAAATATTTATAGGACTGACGTGAAATTGATCCTTGTTAATGAACAGGAGAACTTCCCATCACAGGAAATGCTAGAAACCGTGATTTCGATGCACAAACCGGTTGCTGTCACACACGTCTGCGCGTGCGCATCTCGCGAGTACGCCCGTGTACCATTACGTGTGAGTGAGTGTGTGAGAGGAGCAGACGTGTTTAGCGACCAGTTAAATGCAACACAAAATGATGCTAATGATAAAACAGCGCGTGCTCATTATCGAGTGTAACGCGAAGCACGATTCGTGGAAAGCCTGTGGGGGAACTGTTTGCGCAAGAGTGTAAGACTGGAAGTGTTTTTTTTTTTGGTCAAACCTCCAACAAAGTCTGCAATGCAAAACGTAGTGGCAAAATGGAGTGAAACGGGTTGAATAACGAATATAAACCGTAACTATCCGAAAAGAGTTCGAACACCAGAAAAACATTGCTCGAGTGAAGGAAAGCCTGTAACGAAGTCTGACGAATTCTCAGCGCCGTTTATCTGTGCAAGTGGGAATTAAGAAAACGCAGCGTCGAAACATTATCAAACCGAGCTCGATAGCTGCAGTCGCTTAAGTGCGGCGAGTATCCAGTATTCGGGAGATCGTGGGTTCGAACCCCACTGTCGGCAGCCCTGAAAATGGTTTTCCGTGGTTTCCCATTTTCACACTAGGTAAATGCTGGGGCTGTACCTTAATTAAGGCCACGGCTGCTTCGTTCCCATTCCTAGCCCTTCCCTGTCCCATCGTCGCCATAAGACCTATCTGTGTCGGTGCGACGTAAAGCAACTTGCAAAAAAAAAAAAAAAAAAAAAAAAAATCAAAAAGGGCCAGCACCTGTAGCCTTACAAATTTACTGTTGTGTATGCGTTAAAGTGTCTAGAAGAACCTTCGCGTGTTGAGTTCTGCCAGTGGTTTCTGAGTGAAGTGGAGTCAGGATCCTCAGTTTTTCAATTCTTCAGATAAAGCCATGTCCAGCATCTTCTGTGTTGTTCATCAACAAGGGTTAATCCCGCGTCAGTTCTATTGTAATATTCTCTGGGTCAGTTTTTTCTTCCCATCCTGTATTACCTCACAGTATTTCTGGCGTGTAAAACACTACTTCGATCGGGACTGCGTCGGAGCCAGGGGTGAATATTTTGACGTATAATACGTACCACGTGATAAAGTATCTTGTCACTATGGGTTTGAAATGTTACTGTGGATCTTAGTTCTAAACATATATCTTCAAGGCCAAGTCGATCAGACCAGTGTGATCAGTATCCATGAGTTCCAAATCATTTTCCACCAAAAGGGCAATAGATGTGCTAGGCTGGGGCTGCAGTATAGCGGTACTCAATACCTCACGACGCTCGACCGTCTTAACTTCGTGACTATCCCGAGAAGACTTCTGACACTCGCCATAGGTGATTTCGGACTTTCTGGAATTCTGAAAAGCTGTTCTATCCTCTCGAAATGGTTTTCGATGATTTTAACGCCATTTAATGTCCATATGCCACGCTACTACGAAAAAAAAAATGTTCGCATCTCTTCGGACCGCAATATCCCTGTTTTTTCGTTATTTGATTTGTCAATTTTTACCGTATACTAGTGGAACTCACTGAGATGTATCAAATGACGCCTCACACGACGTACTACTACGCCGGAGCCCAGAGCTACATTAAGTCTGGCACGGCGAGTGCACGAAATCTTGCTGAAATAGAAACAGTGATTTATCTTGGTGTCCGCCTCTGTGGTGTAGTGGTTAGTGTGATTAGCTGCCACCCCCGGAGGCCCGGGTTCGATTCCCGGCTCTGCCATGAAATTTGAAAAGTGGTACGAGGGCTGGAACGGGGTCCACTCAGCCTCGGGAGGTCAAGTGAGTAGAGGTGGGTTCGATTCCCACCTCAGCCATCCTGGAAGTGGTTTTCCATGGTTTCCCACTTCTCCTTCAGGCAAATGCCGGGATGGTACCTAACTTAAGGCCACGGCCGCTTCCTTTCCTCTTCCTTGTCTATCCCTTCCAATCTTCCCATCCCCCACCAAGGCCCCTGTTCAGTATAGCAGGTGAGGCCGCCTGGGCGAGGTACTGATCATTCTCCCCAGTTGTATCCCCCGATCCGATGTCTGAAGCTCCAGGACACTGCCCTTGAGGCGGTAGAGGTGGGATCCCTCGCTAAGTCCGAGGGAAAAGCCAACCCTGGACAATAAACAGATTAAGAAGAAGAAGAAGATTTATCTTGGTAATGGAATTTTACGTCTCTTTCCCACCCAGGGCCAGCCCGTTATCTGGTTCTAGTCATTCATTTGTGTTGGCTGGCGGCCTACTGTTCCATGGGCGCCCATATAACAGTTTGTAAGGTGGGGGGAGTTGATCTGGGGGTATGTATTGTTTTTAATATTTTGGCAGATAAATGGCGACTTGTATTCCGCGGTGGAATAACACCCACGGTATTCCCTGCCTGTTGGTGGTAGGCGGTACTACCACTTCTACGTAATACCGACTTTTAAATCATTTTCTTGAAAGAAAAAAACACCTGACTACATCCAGATTTTTTTCCTTTCCCTGAGAGCTACGGGGGGCGGGGCGGCCCCCATTGCCCCCGGGCATGGGCGCCCTTGTACTGTTACCCTTGGTTCGCAGCTTCAAACGAGGCTGAAATAGCCAGATGTTCAGGTTGCAAGGCAGTCCGATTCAATCACTCAGGCTCGCTTTTTCTGTACTCCTTCCCATTTACTTTCCATCCAGAGATGACTTCTGTTCATGGGTTAGAGTACTGTGTCCCAGAATGTACTTCAGATAAATGAGAGACTGGTTCACAAGGGGCTGGTGTGGCCAACAAATGACAATGAGATTCGAATAACGCTAGAGAAGACAAAATCAATCAGCCACCACTGATCTGCATTTAGGGCTATCGCCCAGGTAGTAGATTTCCTATCAATTATTTACTTATCAATCAATCAATCAATCAATCAATCAATCAATCAATCAATGATCTGCATTTAGGTCTGTCACCCAGGAGGAAGATTCCCTATCAGTTATTTACCTAGTGTCCGACTCGTTGGCTGAACGGTCAGGGTACTGGCCTTCGGCTCAGAAGGTCCCGGGTTCGATTCCCGGCCGGGTCGGGGATTTTAACCTTAATTGGTTAATTTCATTGGCACGGGGGCTGGGTGTATGTGTTGTCTTCATCATCATTCCATTTTCATTACGACGCGCAGGTCACCTACGGGAGTCAAATAGAAAGACCTGCACCTGGCGAGCCGAACCCGTCCTGGGATATCCCGGCACTGAAAGCCATACGACATTTCATTTCATTTACCTAGTCTTTCCCTAAATTATTTCAAAGAACCCGAGCCTCCGGGGGTGGCAGCTAATCACACTAACCACTACCCCATAGAGGCGGACACTTAGACATCTATTGAACAATTTTCTTGATAAATATTCCACTCCCTAACTCCTCTTCCATCATCATCATCATCATCTGTTTACCCTCCAGGTTCGGCTTTTCCCTCGGACTCAGCGAGGGATCCCACCTCTGCCGCCTCAAGGGCAGTGTCCTGGAGCTTCAGACTTCAGGTCGGGGGATACAACTGGGGAGAATGACCAGTACTTCGCCCAGGCGGCCTCACCTGCTATGCTGAACAGTGGCCTTGTGGAGGGATGGGAAGATAGGAAGGGATAGACAAGGAAGAGGGAAGGAAGCGGCCGTGGCCTTAAGTTAGGTACCATCCCGGCATTCGCCTGGAGGAGAAGTGGGAAACCACGGAAAACCACTTCGAGGATGGCTGAGGTGGGAATCGAACCCACCTCTACTCAGTTGACCTCCCGAGGCTCAGTGGACCCCCCGTTCCAGCTCTCGTACCACTTTTCAAATTTTCGTGGCAGAGCCGGGAATCGAACCCGGACCTTCGGGGGTGGCAGCTAATCACGCTAACCACTACACCACAGAAACTCCTCTTCCAACAAATGAATATTTGCCGCAATTTGTCCTCCTGAATTCCAGCTTTATTTTTATTATTATGGTCTTTGCTACGTTTAAAAACTCCATTCAAGCTTATTCGTCAAATGATGTAAATCCACGCCATCTCTCCTCTGAGAGCTCGGAACATCCTATTTAGTCGAGCAGCTCGTCTCCTTAATCCCATGTCTTCCCAGCCCAAGGTTTGAAACATTTTCCTAACACTACTCTTTTTGTCGGAAATCTCCCAGAACAAATCGTGTTGCTTTCTTTTGGATATTTTCCAGTTCTCGTATCAAATAGGGTCCCATATGCTGGAACTATATTCTAATTGTGGTTATACATGATATTTATATGCTGTGTCATTTACATTCTTACTACAACATCGAAATACCCCAATAATCACATGAAAAGATCTGTAAACTTTATTTACAATCCCGTTTATGTGATTACCCCAATTAAGATTTTTCCTTATATTAACACCTAGGAAGCTATTGAAAACTAGATGTAGCGCGATTCCTTGCTCTTGACTGTACCTTAAGATGTGGCGCTATTACATCACCCGAGAACATTATACCGACGTTACATTCTTGCTGCTAGACACATTGGTCCTTCTGCTTTGTAATGGAACATTGTGGATCAGCGGTAGAGTGTCGGCCTCCGGATGCCAAGATAGCGGGTTCAAACCCGGCAGAGGTAGTCGGATTTTTGAAGGGCGGAAAAAAGTCCATTCGACACTCCATGTCGTACGATGTCGGCATGTAAAAGATCTCTGGTGACACATTTGGTGTTTACCCGACAAAATTCATTAAATCTCAGGCACAGACGCCCAAGAGAGTTTCGGTTTACTCGGTCTGCCATCTAGTGGGCCTAGAGTAAAACGGAACGTCGAAATTGACGACGGACAGCCAACCAGATGGCGTCAAATTGAAATGTCTGCACACGGTAGCTGAGGCCATACGATTATTATTATTATTATTAACACTGTCGTCTAACGTGTTCTCTAGAAATTATTTCGACTTTAAAGTTTTCGTGTTCAGGTGAAATTGAAAACCTACAATCTATTTTCCAGTCAGTGACCAGGTCAGGGATGGAACGAATGAAGCCCCCATCTTGTGGCGAGGATGGGAATTGTGCCGCCTGCCAAAGCCTGTCGCACTCCTCTGGGGCAATGATTAATGAAATTATACTGGAGCGTGTTGCTGGAAAGAAAGATGACGGAGAAAACCTGTCCCGCTTCCGCTTTGTCCAGACCAAATCTCGCATGGAGTGACCGGGATTTGAACCACGGAACCCAGCGGTGAGAGGCCGATGCGCTGCCGCCTGAGCCACGGAGGCTCTTCAGAGGCCCAGGTACGGCTCCGAAACTATAGGAGTATTCTACGTCAACTGGACGTTGGTGATAGTCATTGCTCCCAGTTATGTCAGGAGCCACTAACCAGACATCCTGAGCTGGGATTTACTTGTGGTAGAATGGCCAGTTCCTTTCCATCCAAGTGATGACCACTCAAAGTGATGCTTAATTTCGGAGGATCTCATGGGATTTCGTATTTCAACACTGCTACATCGCAGTCTCTATTACCATATATCCGAATTTTTTTTTTGGTTAAAAGTTCAGCATCATTCCTTATTCCTCTCTCCCCCCCCCCTCTCTCTCTCACATTCTGAATCAATGCTTCAATTCTGGTTCTTTTCCTGACACTTGGAAACACACTAATGTAACAATCAATCAATCAATCAATCAATCAATCAATCAATCAATCAATCAATCAATCAATCAATCAATCAATCAATCAATCAATCAATCAATCAATCAATCAATCAATCAATCAATCAATCAATCAATCAATCAATCAATCAGCATTTATCTGCATTTAGAGCTGTCGTCCAGGTTGCAGATTACCTATCACTTGTTCACCAAGTCTGTTCTTAAATGATATCAAAGAAGTTGGAAATTTATCAAAAATCTTCCATGATAAATTATTTCAATCCATCTTCCTATAAATGAATATTTCCCCCAATTTGTCCTCTTGAATTTCAACTTTATTGTCATTTTATGATCTTTTCTACTAAAAAAAAACCGTTCAAGCTTATTCGTCCACTAAGGTCATTCCACGCCATTACTCCACTGACAGCTCGGAACATACCAGTTAGTCGAACATCTCGTGTCCTTTCTCCCAAGTTCTTCCAGCTCATTTTTGTAACATTTTTCGTAACGCTACTCTTTTGTGGGGGAAATCATCCCGAACATTTAAAAATTGTCAAGAACTGTTTCTTTATTGTTATACAACCAACGTAAAATGGTTTATTTCGTGCCGGCATCTGATTATTACTATGTGTGGTTCTGGGATGAGGTGAGATGAGATGTTATAGCATGTCTGTTTTCCGGTCGGATGTCCTTTCTGACGCCAAACTGATTTGAGGAGTAAATGAAGATTAAATGAACGATGGTGAATGAAATTGGGTAAGGAGGTAGAAGGAATCGGCTGTGGTCTATGAATAGGAACTGCCCCGGCATTTTGCCTGGAAGTGCAAAATGGAAAACCACAAAAAAACCATTCTTAGGGCTACCGTCGGTGGAGTTCGAACCAGTGTGTGAAATCGCGGGGGGAAGGGAGGGATTTCCCCCCACCGATGATTTTATCTCAAAGGTTCCCCCCCTCCCACTAAAATTGCCCGGGGGGATTCTTTCATTATAAATAATGAGGAAAATGTAGAACACACATAATTTATTATTGAAATGAATTATTTTACTGTACATATTTTCATTAAAAACACCAGCAATAATTCAAATGGCTGCCGGACCTCGAGCAATAAAACAACGCAGCAGTGGCAATCCAGACCTGCAGCCTATTGTTCATGTTTCACTCTGACAAGTCCATATGAACCCCGGGCAAAAATGTAAATTACTAGAAGCTCTCCTCCCTTGTCATTGCTCGAGCTTACACCACCTCTGTACTTCTTGGAGAGGGTGTGTTTCCGATAGGTAGCCAATAGGACAATATTCACTGAAGCAGTGTACAAACCGACAAATTTGTTCTGTCAAAACTTAGCCCTGATAGAGGAAGGTTCCACTAATAAAGCAATAAATCAGGGCAAATCGCGCCTCGTCTGGCCTTTCTTAAGAAAGCAACAGTCTCTCATAAACTTCTCAGCTGATTGGAATAGCGTTCTAATGTTTATCATTCTCGTTATAACAACAACATTCAAACAAAAAGTTCTACAATTTATATTTTTCTGGGGGAGGAGGTAATTACATTACAGGGGAAATTTATACCCCACTGCCTGAAATAAGCCCTATGTTCCTTCTCCCCGCCACCATTTCTTTCTGATTTCGCACCCTGTATTCGAACCGACTCGTCTCCTGAATGCATAGCTTGGTTCCATCGCGTTAACACGTGTGGCCATTCGGCTCGGTATCTGAAAATCAAAATACGCAGCTCGTTTCTAGTTTCAGCCGGGTCAGGAATGGATATAAATGAAGTTTCCATCTAGCAGCGAGGATAGGAAGTGTATCGAACCCTGTCGCACTCCTCTGCGGCAATGGTTAACTGACATTTGACATGGAATGATAGTGGATAGTATTGCTGGAATGAAAGATGACAGAAAAAACCGGAGTATCCGGAGAAAAACCTGTACCGTCTTCGCTTTGCCGCACAGATCTCACATAGTGACAGGGATTTGAACCAAGGAATCCAGCGGCGAGAGGCGGACGCGCTGACGCCTAAGATACGGATTAGCACTAAATACACTGACTGACAGAGCAAATGCAACACCAAGAAGGAGTGGTCAGAACTTTATGCCAATTGCAGGGTAGACTGACGTCACTGAGGTATGCTCATGATGTGAAATGCGCCGCTGTGCTGCGCACGTAGCGAACGATAAATGCGACACGGCGTTGGCGAATGGCCCACTTCGTACCGTGATTTCTCAGCCGACAGTCATTGTAGAACGTGTTGTCGTGTGCCACAGGACACGTGTATAGCTAAGAATGCCAGGCCGCCGTCAACGGAGGCATTTCCAGCAGACAGACGACTTTACGAGGGGTATGGTGATCGGGCTGAGAAGGGCAGGTTGGTCGCTTCGTCAAATCGCAGCCGATACCCATAGGGATGTGTCCACGGTGCAGCGCCTGTGGCGAAGATGGTTGGCGCAGGGACATGTGGCACGTGCGAGGGGTCCAGGCGCAGCCCGAGTGACGTCAGCACGCGAGGATCGGCGCATCCGCCGCCAAGCGGTGGGCAGCCCCGCACGCCACGTCAACCGCCATTCTTCAGCATGTACAAGACACCCTGGCTGTTCCAATATCGACCAGAACAATTTCCCGTCGATTGGTTGAAGGAGGCCTGCACTCCCGGCGTCCGCTCAGAAGACTACCATTGACTCCACAGCATAGACGTGCACGCCTGGCATGGTGCCGGGCTAGAGCGACTTGGATGAGGGAATGGCGGAACGTCGTGTTCTCCGATGAGTCACGCTTCTGTTCTGTCAGTGATAGTCACCGCAGACGAGTGTGGCGTCGGCGTGGAGAAAGGTCAAATCCGGCAGTAACTGTGGAGCGCCCTTCCGCTAGACAACGCGGCATCATGGTTTGGGGCGCTATTGCGTATGATTCCACGTCACCTCTAGTGCGTATTCAAGGCACGTTAAATGCCCACCGCTACGTGCAGCATGTGCTGCGGCCGGTGGCACTCCCGTACCTTCAGGGGCCGCCCAATGCTCTGTTTCAGCAGGATAATGCCCGCCCACACACTGCTCGCATCTCCCAACAGGCTCTACGAGGTGTACAGATGCTTCCGTGGCCAGCGAACTCTCCGAATCTCTCACCAATCGAACACGTGTGGGATCTCATTGGACGCCGTTTGCAAACTCTGCCCCAGCCTCGTACGGACGACCAACTGTGGCAAATGGTTGACAGAGAATGGAGAACCATCCCTCAGGACACCATCCGCACTCTTATTGACTCTGTACCTCGACGTGTTTCTGCGTGCATCGCCGCTCGCGGTGGTCCTACATCCTACTGAGTCGATGCCGTGCGCATTGTGTAACCTGCATATCGGTTTGAAATAAACATCAATTATTCGTCCGTGCCGTCTCTGTTTTTTCCCCAACTTTCATCCCTTTCGAACCACTCCTCCTTGGTGTTGCATTTGCTCTGTCAGTCAGTGTAAATGCAATAAATAAGTGTAGTCCACGTGTTGCATCTTCCTACAAACAGAACATGTCTCATAAGAGCTATGTATAAACAAGAGCAGCGGAAAATCAAAGGCTTTGACTGCACTCCCTGTTCGCTTGAAAGTTTACGGTACGCAGCGTTGAATGGGCTGACATACAATACCACTGTTATCGCGTCCTGTTTATGACCAGTTTGATGTTCGTTCATAGTCATTCACGTGACGCATCAACACTGTCTTTTCGTCCGTTCGCGATACTGACTACGCCTCAACACGTTAATATACAATGAAGTAGGAAATCACAGAAGTTAGTTTTGAAACGAATATATTGTATAGTATGACAAAGAAAATACAAGCTTCTCAGTTCGAATTCAAACCCATTTACTTGACAGATCGTTGATAACTCGTACACATGAATGTAGGAAGAAGTAAAATTTATCATTAGTAGAGTTATGATAAAGGACTGACCGAGCAAGTGGCTGTGCGGTTCGGGTATTGTAGCTATCAGCTTGCATTCGGAAGACAGTGGGTTCGAACCCCACTGTCCGTAGCCCTGAAGATGGTTTTCCGTGGTTTCCCATTTTCACACGAGGCAAATGCTGGGGCTGTACCTTAATTAAGACCACGGTCGCTTCCTTCCTATTCCTAGCCTTTTCCTAACCCACCGTCGCCATAAGACCTGTGTCGGTGCGACGTAAAAGCAAATTGAAAAAAATAAAATAAAAAATGTCTGTTTTGGCTGTGTATTTAGTAGGTAGGTCTGTTCCGGGGTTACCCGTGGAACGCAGAAGTGAAAGGAGGTGCCGGGGTGAATGGGTCTAACTACAATGTCAAGAATTGAATTTAAAACTTCTTTTCCAAAACAAACTTAACAACATATCAGGTACAAAAGCAATCTTGAAACAAGAGTAGGAAAGTCCAAGATTAGTGGTTTTTACAAATTCTGGGCTTCAAGCCCCTAGTTTTTCAATTTTACAAAGGAAGAGGTATTATTTAGTGAGGGGCAGAAATCCCCTAATTCAAAGAGCACTTGCTCCCAAAATTACAACATCTAGCCTTCAAGAGCAAACAGGCTCTCAAGTTTTCCACGCCTACTCAAGGCAACATCAACTTACAATTTCTGGCCTCTCAAGGCACAACTTACAATTGGAAAATGATAATATAGGGGTATTTAATATCCGACCTACTGCGCCTTCATGGAAAAAGAACAACGGTTAAATAAATGGCCCGAACACAAAATGAATGCAGATGAAAACTTGCACTCCTAGATGTGAATACTTAAAACCTAAAGGGTGCTAGGCCGATGAAATAGGGGCTATTCCCAAACTACTGAGGTGACTCGTATAGGAATAAATTTACCACCTTACAGAATGAAAAACAGTTATAAACGTAGTCACCTCAAAGCAAGATGAAGGGGAGCTCGAGAGGGTACATCACTCTCTATCCCCGATTTACAGTTAAAGATTTTATGAAGTTTTTACATTAGCCGAAATAAGATTTACATTTTAGAAAAGTTGATTGGATAGTTAAAGATTCAGACCTTTCGCTCGGGTTAAACTGCAGAGGTACCAAGAAAGAAAGATGTTATGTGGCCATTACCTTGTAGATATACTGCTGACCGATGAAAGAGGCCGCCCGCCTCCTGCTTTGACACACACACTCCATAAGATGACGATCAAGTGGCCAAGAGACGTGCAAAGCCGCAATTTATAAACCCTCAGGGAAGGTTCGAGATCTTTCACGAATAAACCAGCCACACCCTCACAATTTTTTGGTCAATTTAAAAGTTACACTCAAAATCGAAGAAGAAGAAGAAGAAGAAGACTGTGATAGGTTGAAAATTAATTACAGAAATTTGGGATTGGCTAGATTCCAAACTGGCGCAAATAAAAAGGAAATATTGCCAACCCAAAAATAAATGAACATCAATAAAAAAACTTATGAATACAAAACTTCTTCGAATTATAACTTCTTATACCTTACACCAGAGTGCATGAACATAGTTTTTAGTGGTGTCCTCTGTGGAAGAATGTCCAAACTCCTTGGTGAATGTCAAACAAAACAAGTAGAAATTCACTCAGGTTAGGGAACAGTACAATAACAAAATTACATCATGTTTTAGTGGTGACCTCTTCTGATTAAAGTTCCAAGTTGGTGTAGTTTCAGTTTCACTGTTTTACCAATAGAGGAGTTCATTTAGGCGCTAGATTTGAATGCGTGGCGTTGAGGTGTACCTCCTGGTACAGGTCTATAAACGCAGACTAAGGCTTCCAGGGGCCCGTGGCATCATGGCTTAAATCAGTAGGTTTAAAGTATATTTAGAATATCCTATATATTTTCTTCAGTGGTGAAGTCCACTAGATGTAGTATTGCTAAGAACTGACAAGAAATAATTTCACAACTGTTTTTATGGCGTCCGGATATTCCCGGGCATTTCCTAATTTTTATGACGTCCAGGGAAGTCCGGGAGGATATCTGGTTAAATCTTAATTGACTTCTCAAGGTGTCAATATACCATATATATATTTATTTATTTCACCGAGCTGGATAGCTGCAGTCGCTTAAGTGCGGCCAGTATCTATTCAGAAGATAGTGGGTTTGAACCCCACTGTCTACAGCCATGAAGATGTTTTCCGTGGTTTCCCATTTTCACATCAGTCAAATGCTGGGACTGTAACTTAAGACCACGGCCACTGCCTTCCCATTCCTAGCCCTATCCTTTCGCATCGTTGCCATAAGACCTACCTGTGTCAGTGCGACGTAAAGTACATTGTAAAAAAAAGAAATACATATAGCTGTATATAACATGTCCTGACTGATTGACTGACTGACTGACTGACTGACATTCATCATCGCCGAGCCAAAACCAGTGAACATAAAGAAATGAAATTTTGAGGATACATTTATATTACAATGTAGGTGCTCGCTAAGGGTGGATTTTCGGATATTCCGTTGCCAAGGGGGTGAAAAGGGGGTGAATTTTTAAAATTGTTAAAAATACTTGACAGTTTAAAGACGTAAAAGTTGGTATTTAAAATCATCTTTAAAAATAAGGAAACATTTTTTTGTTTTTGTTTTCGGAAAATCTTAAGAGAGGGTAAACAGGAGTCACAAAAGGGGGGGGGGGGGACTTTTTAATTAGCATATCTAAGATATATCTCGAAGACGTAACATGTTACAGGCGTGAAATTTGGTATTTGGAATCTCCTGTAAAAGTAAAGGAACACGCATAATTTGGTTTTTGAAAATTCACTGAAAGGGAAGTGTTAAAGGGGGTGAATTTTAAAATTAGTTATCTGTATTATATCTCAAAAACTTAACATGTTACAGACGTTAAAATTGGTATTTTTAATCACCTCTAAAAATAAAGAAACACGTATTTTTGTTTTCGGAAAATTCACTTAAGGTGGTTGTAACAAGGACTGAAAAGTGAGTTGAGCTCTTTTTATGAGGATACTTATATCTCAAAAACTGAAGATGTTACAGACATGAAAATTTGTGTTTGGAATATTTTTTAAAAATAAAGAAACACGTATTCTTTTGTTCTCGGAAAATCTACTTAAGGGGGTGGGGTGGGTGATAAGAACTGAAGAAAGTTTTGAATTATTTTTATGAGGATACTTATATACAAAATACTGAAGATGTTACAGGCGTAAAAATTGGTATTTGGATTTCCTGTAAAATTAAAGGAACACGCATAATTTGTTTTCTGAAAATCAACTTAAGGGGAAGTGTTAAAGGGGGAGACTTTTTAATATGAGCATATCTGCAGTATATAAAAAAACCACATAATACAGACATGACAATTGGTATTCTTAATCTTTTAAATATATAGTAACACGTATTTTTGTTTCGTAAAAAACACATAAGGGGTGGGGGTTGTAAAAGGGACTGTAAAAGGGGATGCATTATTTTTATGAGGAGACTTATACCTCAATTACTGAAGGTGACACAGACATGAAAATTTGTATTTGGAAGGGGAGGGGGAGATAAATGAATCGAAAATTGAGTTGAATTCTTTGTTTGAGGATTCTTATATCTCAAAAAGCGAAGGATGTTACGGACGAGAAAAATTGGTATTTGGAATCTCACACGTATTTTGTGGCGGGGGAGGGGGGGGGGTGGAATCAACATGGGGTGTAAAAGTAGTTGAATTATTTTTATGAGGATACAAATAAGAAGGGGGTTTTGTCTGGGGGGTGAGGAATGTTGACAAATATGCATTTATATGAAACCATTTGAATTATGAAGTTCAAATTTATCCTAGGCGTTAAATAACATAAGGTTTGAAACAAATTTAACTGCTCAGAGAGTTAAATGGGGTTTAAGATCCGAAAACAATAATAGGCTATATTCATTCCTTCCTTCAAAACGGTCTAACGTATGTATACAAAATTCCAATTTCAAATCCTAAGCATGAAATAAGAAATAATTTTTAACGTTACAACCCTAAAGTGTTAAAAGAGGTTAGCTCCGTAAACGAAATTATTCATCCCTCCAAAACTGTTTGACGTACAAAGTTTTAATTTTACGAGAAGGGTGTTATTTTATGTTCTAGGTGTAAAATATCGTATACTTCAAAATATTTCTCTCCTAAGGGGTTTAGATGGTGGCTGACCCTCAAAAACACAATATCCATTCTTCTGAGACCCTTTCAGGCTCTAACTTATTTTTTTTATGAAGGTTGGTCTTCTATACACTAATTGTTAATAAATATTTAAAAACAATCATCCCTTGAAAAGTATTCAATCTTCCATTACTGTTTGACGTACAAAATCAAAATTTCACATGTTGGTCGCTTTTACATCCCAGATTTTAAATAAGATAAGGTTTAAACATTAAAATTCTTCCGTATGGGGTTCAAATGAGTGTTAGATCAGAAAATAAATAATCATTCTCCCAAAATCGTTTGACGTACGAACTGAGGGCGTATTTTACAGGCTTAGCTGACAGTGGGCTCTTCAAAATGTAAAACTTTCAATAATAATTTTCTGTATATATTTATATACTAGCAAGATACCCGTGCTTTGCTACGGTATTTTACTGAAATTTATAATTGAATGCTTATTGTTTTAGATATATAATCCGCCGAAATTCGCGATCTGACTCGTTTTCAGCGAGAATCCACCAAAATTCTCGATCTGACTCGTTTTTTATTAGAATACGGCACGTTTCCTCCCATTTTTCAATCTTCCTTTCCAACAATCGATTTCGTACTTCCCGGGCTAGGCTCAGGTATTCCTCCCGGTCAGCTGGGTCCGTAAATCTTTGCCATCTTTTCCTATGATCATTTTTAATATGGATAAAATCCTTCAGGAGATCCGGCATGGTGTCATATTGGGTGCCTTGGCGGCACTGAACCCGCGGCCGGACTGCATTCTTAGTCATTACCGGTCCAAGAGCCGTTTCCAGCGCGGTCCGCACATTTGACGACGGTCCGGAACATTATTATTATTATTATTATTATTATTATTATTATTATATGTTGCTGGGATGAATGATGACAGGGAAAACCGGAGTATCCGGAGAAAAACCTGTCCCGCCTCCGTTTTGTGCAGCACGAATGTCACATGGAGTGACCGGGATTTGAACCATGGAACCCAGCTGTGAGAGGCCGGCGCGTTGCCGCCTGAGCAACGGAGGATCCTTATAAGTACATTAAGAGCATTAAAATCAATTGGTCTCACCTTCTTTTACACCCCACCGCCGTTAAGTTTATTTACCGCCACCCCCCCCCCCCCCGCAAAAAATTAAAAGAAGGCGTGTTTCTGTATGTTTAAAGGAGATTCCAAACACCAATGTTCACGTCTATTACCTTCAGTTTTGAGATATAAGTATCCCTATAAAAATAATGTACTTTTTTCACTTCATTTCACACTACTTCCCCCCACTCCTAAGTGAATTTTCCCGAAAAAAATACTTGTTTCTTTAATAGTAAAGGATCTTCTAAATACCAATTATCACGACTCTAACTTCTTCAGTTTTTGAATTATGTGTCCTCATGAAAGGATTTCAACTCCTTTACACTCCCGCCCCCCAAGATGGTTTCCCCACCAAAACGCGTTTTTCTTTGTTTTTAAAGGAGATCCAAATACGAATTTTCACATCTGTAACAACTTTAGTTTTTATTAGATGTATGTATTCTCATACAATTAAGTCAATTAATTTTTCAATTCTTCCACCCCCCCCCCCCCTTCATTGGATTTTCCAAGAATACGTGTTTCTTTACTTTTAAAGCAGATTGCAAATATCAAATTTCACGTCTGTAACATCTTCATTTTTGAGATATCAGTAGGCTAATTAAAAGAATTCAACACCATTTTTAGAAACCTTTACACCCCCCTCCACCCAAGTGGTATTTCCGAAAACTAAAAATGCACGTTTCTTTATGTTTAATAGAGATAAAAAATACCATTTTTCACTTCTGTAACATGTTAAGTTTTTTTAGACATACATTAAAAATTCTCATTTTAAAATTTCACCCCTTTTGAGTTCCCCTTAAATGGAGTTTCCAAAAACAAATCACCTATGTTTCTTTACATTTACAGGAGATTTCAAACACCCACTTTTTACGTCTGTAACATTTTACGTTTCCAAGATATTCTGGAGATATAGTCTTTCAAAAAATTCACCCCAATTTGTCACTTCTGTTTAACCGCCATTAATTGGATTTTCCAAAAACTAAAAAATACGTGTTTCTTTATTTTTAAAGAAGAACCCACACACAAATTTTCAGTTCGGTAATATCTTCCGTTTCTGAGATATATGTATCCTCATTAAAGGCATTCAGCCCATTTTTCACCCTTTTACACCCCTCCTATTGGGATTTACAGGAAACAAAAAAGTACGTGTTGCTTTATTTTTAGAGGAGAATCTAACTACCAATTTTTACATCTGTAGACACATTCATTTTAAAAAATTCCCCCCCTTTTCACCCCCCAATATTTGGATTTTCCAAAAACGAAAATATACGTGTTTCTTTACTTTTAAAGTAGATCCCAAATACCAATTTTCAGGTCTGTAATATCTTCAGGTTCTGAAATATAAGTAGCCTCATTAAAGGCATTCAACCAATTATTCACCCTTTTACACCCTTCCTATTGGGATTTTCCGAAAACAAAAGAATACGTGTTCCTTTATTTTTAAAGGAGATTCTAAATTCCAATTTTTATATCTATAAACTTTAACAGTTTTGAGATATAGATATACTCATTTTAAAAAATCACCCCCTCCCCATTAATTGAGTTTCCAAAAACAACAAAATAAGTCTTTCTTTATTTTTAAAGGAGATCCCAACTACCAATTTTCAGGTCTGTAATAACTTCAGGTTCTGAAATATAAGTAGACTCAGTAAAGGCATTCGACCCATTTTTCAACGTTTTCCACCCTTCCTATTGGGATTTTCCAAAAACAAAATATACGCGTTTCTTTATTTTTAAAGGAGATTCTAAATACCAATTTTCACATCTATAACCTTTAAAAGTTTTGAGACATAGACACACTTATTTTAAAATATTACCCCCTTTTCACCCCCCCTTAATTGGATTTTCCAGAAACAAAAAAATACGTGTTTCTTTATTTTTAAAGGAGATCCCAAACACCAATTTTCAGGTCTGTAATATCTTCAGGTTCTGAAATATAAGTAGCCTCATTAAAGGCATTCAACCAATTATTCAACCCTTTCTTCACCCCTTCTCACCCCTCCTATTGCGATTTTCCGAAAACAAAAAAATACATGTTTCTGTATTTTTAATGAAGATTCTAAATACCCATTTTTACATATGCAAACTTTAAAAGTTTGGAGATATAGATTCACTCATTTTAAAAATTCACCCCCTTTTCACCCTCGTATTAATTGGATTTTCCAAAAACAAAAAATAGGTGTTTCTTTATTTTTAAAAGAGATCAAAAGTACCAATTTTCAGGTCTGTAATATCTTCAGTTTCTGAGATATAAGTACTGGTATCCTGATTAAAGGCATTCAACCTATTTTCCCCCATTTTCACCCTTTTTCACCCCTCCTATTGGGATTTTCTGAAAACAAAAAAACACGTGTTTCCTTATTTTTAAAGAAGATTCTAAATACCAATTTTTACATCTGTAAACTTTTAAAGTTTTGAGATATAGATACACTCATTTTAAAATTTCACCCCCCTTTTCACCCCCTTAGCGAAGGAATATCCAAAAATCCTCCCTTAGCGAGCACCTACATCTTAATATGAATATATCCCCAAAATTTCATTTCTTTACGTCCAGTAGTTTTGGCTCTGCGATGATGAATCAGTCAGTCAGTCAGTCAGGACAAGTTATTTTATATATATAGATTATTTCTGGAAACGGAGGTAAATTGTATATTGAAGGGAAAACTGGCAACAACGACTGGGAAAAATCAGAAATGTTTTAGTACCTACTGTACACAGTCAGAGTGGCCAGAGAGAAGGCATTACCATCTGGGTGGCCCGTCCCACCGCTTAGGGAACGGGAATGAAAACCTTTCCTAATCTAAGCTGAAGGAATTTTGTTCTTTTGTTCGTGTAGAACAACAGGAACTTCTCTACCATCAGTTATCTTTGCTACATGCCATTGACCGCATGTATTGTTAAATGAAGAGAAGTGTATGATATGTTGGCATATCCGATGTGGTCAGATTATTTCTTGAAATACTCAACTGGAGAGTTGTGCTCAGAATTGTTGAATATTTCAATTCCAGGGCAAAATGCAAATATTAAAAGAGTATTTTGTTTAATTCAGAATCAGTAGACCAAGGAGAGAAATCTCATCTCAGAAGACATAATGCGAGCAATCATATTCTTGCAGTAATAATTTTCAGGATATAGACCTAAGTTGAAGCGATTTCTGCACATTCTAACAAACAGCAAGCTTTCGAAATGACTGATGGTCAGAATAATACAGGCAGAGAAAAGAGAAACCTATCATCGTTCACAGTAAAAGAAACAGCCCACCTTTCCTTCTGCCCTCGAGCCATCCGTGTACAGCACACCTGATCCTGGATATCTGCTCACAATGGACCTGAAAAGTCCCGATAAATGAGGCGTCCAGGTTCGCTTTTGCGCCTCTGTGCAGAACGAGGATGATACCTGGTCGACCTACTGTCCACAGAGGGACTTTGCTAAAACCTATAACAAAGAACCGAAGGTATATCAGACATTCTGTAAATGCCATCCAGGCTGTGTTGCTCGTGGATAGGCAGCATGCAGCCGGCGTTCTAGTTATGGAATACGCAAGGATAGCTCGGATAAAGTAGCTTCTGCTGCATTTTTCAGCATATGATAGCAGCACCTGCTTGCGTCTCAGATGTAGAGGTGGTACACTGGACCAAATACAGTAGAGACTGGACTCTCTGAACAGGATGGCTGTAGGACTTGTGTGGAAAGCTCCCGTTGAAAACCTCACTCTGCTGTGGTGGACGCTGTTAAGTTTGCCGAACACAGATTTGCGTGCTAATCCATAAAAAGCACTGCCGCAGTCTATTCTCGATTTTTTTTTTAAAAAAACGTGCCCTATAAAATGTAGGAGCACCGTGCGATCAGCACCCCACTTTGTGCTGTTATGAAAGTTCAAAATATTGAGTTTGTTTTTTCCTAGTGGTTTGGGTCGCACTAATACATCGAAGGTTTTCGGCGATGCAAGGATGGGAAAGGGAAGGAGGCGGCTGTGGCCTTAATTAAGGGGCACCCCCAGAATTTGTTTGGTGTGATAATGAGGAACCACGGAAAACCATCTCGAGGACTGCCGACGGTGGGATTTGAATCCAGCATCTCCCGAATGCAAATTCACGACTACGCGACCCTAACCGCCCAGTGGTGACCATTATTTTAAGAGGAAGTACAACTAGACAAACATCCTCTATTTAACACTAATCAGAGAGAAAAAATGGAAGAGATCCGACACTTCGAAAAATGAAGGTATCGGCCAAAGAAAGACAAGGGCCACGAAGGGCGTGAAAATGAGACTCCCTAGACCTCGCAAACCTAATAGCGCCGGGGTTGGAAAATAACAAGAGTTGACCAAGTGAAGTCGGACAGGATAGATGAAGATGAGCATAGATAGTGATTGATTGAAATGAGCAGCCTGGCACAAATAAGTGGAAGCAATGTCAGGACTCAGCTAAGGGCCCCGCAGTCACCAACCCACGCTCCAAATTTCAGAGCTCCTCGGGCCCCTTTTAGTCGCCTCTTACGATAGGCAGAGGATACCGTGGATCCTAACCGCACAGCCAACCCGCTCAGTCCTCCAGGAGAAACTCATGATGGGATGGAGTGTGTGTTTCCGGCAGAAATGGACAGCATAGGTCTTGTCTGTTGAGAACTGGAAGCCATGTCCTAATGTCCTCTTTTACACTCTCCTAATAGCTTTTTGTAACTGTCAGTCTACGGTTGCCATATTTTGTGACCTATAGTGATGGTGTTACAACTGAACCCACTGCAGCAAAAATACAGCTTTTGGCAAACGTAAACTGAGTAACACAACTGATCCCTGAGGGACTCCATTTTCTTCAATGTGGTATTATGAATATGCCTTCCTTACTTGGACACAGATTTTTCCTACCATATCCTCATTGGATGCTGGTTGTCATCAAGGCGATCTGATTCATGTTCTCAGAAACTTGGAAAAGAGTGGGGATACTGAGCCCATACCATTCTGATATATTCCTTAGCCAAGATCTTCTCCTTTTTACCCTACTTCTCTTTACTTCAATTTTACCTTGTAAGATAAGCTGAAGGAGCCAATGTTTATTATTTTGAAATTTCGAATGATACGGCCAAAGTACTTAAGTTTATTCTTTTTGATGTTGTGGATGATCTCTAGCTCTTTGTTGTTCAGAAGTTGGAGTACTTCGTTGTTATGTATTTTGTCAACCCATGATATTCTGAGTAGCCGTTAGCACTTCATCTCAAAGGATCAACGTTTCTTGGTGGTGTTCTCTGTTAGGATCCAATGGAATAGATGTAGAAACAAAAAATTTGCAATAAACACCAGCAAGTTACCTCTGAATTTTCACTGATGCAGGGATGATAGGATGACATACCATCATATGATTTTATAGGCTTTTTCCAAATCAAAGAAAGTAGCTACCAAATGCTGTTTTCAAAGAAAAATGTTCTGGATTGAATTGTGTGTGCACCAGGTAGTCGGTCATGGATCAAGCAGCTCAAAAGCCACATTGGTACTCAAACAACAGTCCTCATTTATCTGTACACTACATTAGTTGATTTACCATCCTCTCAAACAGCTTACACAGACAATTAGTAAGACAAATAGGTCTGTAGCTTCCTGCATACTTAGGATCTTTTTCAGCCTTTGGGAGAGGAATCATTATACCCTGTCACCAAGAAGGAAATTCAGCCTCCATCCAGATTCAGTTGAACATTCTTGGAAGATAGCGTAGGCTATCCTCGCACAAATGTTTTGAAATCTGGTTGTGGGCGTTATATAGAGCTGGGAGCGGAGCGAGTAATACCGATGAGTAATCCGGTTGTAGCGATAGAGCGCACCACCGATTCCCTCCGCTTACAACTGCAAGTACTCGCGGAGGACAGAGCACAGTGTAGAGCACAACACGTTTGACAAGGGGAGGCCATGACTTTTGGATCACGGATTATCTTCAAACTTTGTACACTTTTAGTAGTCCATTAGGACAAGATAATGTGCAAGTAGTAAGGCATATTACTAAGGCGTTTTCGAGAAAATCGCAAGATAATTTTCGCGTCAAATATATACCGGTGCGTTGGTGTCACGAGCACGAGATGGTGACGGTCCAATGATTAGTGTTTAAGGTCCATAATCGCTGGATTACTGGATCGAGTCCCGCTCATCGCTTTTTTGTTTTTTCAACACTGGTCACATTCTTTCTTATATATTGTAGGTCAGGGTGCCCAGGCGCAAAGCAGTTCCGGGTACCTTACCCGATTTCATTGTCAGGTATGAGGGATTTCGCAAACCACGACAGGCATTTTCAGGAAAACTTTATGCATTTGGTTTTTTACTTGTTGATAATTATAAATAATATATATTTTTGTAGTCAGCCTCTATGGTGGAGTGGTTAGTGTGATTAGCTGCCATCCACAGAGGCCCGGGTTCCATTCCTGGCTCTGCCACGAAATTTGGAAAGTGGTACGAGGGCTGCAACGGTGTCCACTCAGCCTCGGGAGGTCAACTGAGTAGAGGGGGTTCGATTCCCTCCTCAGCCATCCTCGAAGAGGTTTTGCGTGCTTTCCCATTTACCTGCCGGGCAAATGCCGGGATGTAGGCCCCTACCTAATGTAAGGCCACGGCCGTTTAATTGCCTATCCCTTCCAATCTTCCCATCCCTCTACAAGGCCCCTGTTCAGCATAGTAGGTGAGGCCACCTGGGTGAGGTACTGGTCATCCTTCCCAGTTGTATACCCGACCCAAACTCTCGCGCTCCAGGACACCACCCTTGAGGCGGTAGATGTGGATCCCTTGCTGAGTCCGAGGGAAAAGCCAACCCTTCTTAATATTAAATAACCCTGGAGGGTAAACAGATTAAGAAAGGAAGTTAATTATTTGTAATGATAAACATTAATAACGAGCCAAATAATATTGAAAATCCAATAAACGTTTATGCAAATACACCTTTTTGCATTATATTACCTATGAATTATAACATATATGAAATAATATGACCAGTGTTGAAAAACAAAATGACAAGAGCGACACGATCCAACCAACCAGCGATTACGGAGCTTGAACGCTAATCACTCGACCACCGCCGTTTTGTGCACATGATCACAACGCACCGGTACATATTAGACGCGAAAACTTATCTTGCAATTTTCTCCAGAACGCCTTAGTTGTACACCTTACTACTTGTACATTACCTTGTCCTAATGTACTACTAAATGTGTACAAAGTTTGAAGATACTCCGTGATCCGAACGTCGTGGCCTCCCCTTGTAAGAGTACTGTACTTGTATTCAGTCTGTGCTTCTTAATTTGCATCAATATTTACTCCGCTTGTTGAGTTTTGCAGATAATGCAAAGTATATTAGATAATAATTGTGGCATTAATTTGATATTTAATCCCATTTTTAGATGGTATTCCTGTTTTAGAATATTTCAGGAACTGAATACATTTTTACAGATATTTGTGCCACAAATGCCACGAAAACCGTCTGATGCATGACAGTTCTTTGAAATTACTAATGATAAAAATCAGCAAGTCTGCCTCTGTGGTGTAGTGGTTAGTATGATTGGCTGCCACCCCCTGAGGCCCTGGTTCGATTCCCGGCTCTGCCACGAAATTTGAAAAGTGTTAAGAAGGCTGGAACGGGGTCCACTCAGCCTCAGGAGGTCAACTGAGTACAGGTGGGTTCGATTCCCACCTCAGCCATCCTGAAAGTAGTTTTCCGTGGTTTCCCACTTCTCCTCCAGGTAAATTCCGGGATGGTACCTAACTTAAGGCCACGGCCGCTTCCTTGTTTATCCCTTCCAATCTTCCCATCCCCCTGCAAGGCCCCTGTTCAGCATAGCAGGCGAGGCCGCCTGGGCGAGGTACTGGTCATCCTCCCCAGTTGTATCCCCTGACCCAGAGTCTGAAGCTCCAGGGCACTGCCCCTGAGGCGGTAGAGGTGGGATCCCTCGCTGAGTCCGAGGGAAAAACCGACCCTGGAGGGTAAACAGATTAAGAATAATAAGAATAATAATAAGAAGAAGATCACCTCTGTGGTGTAGTGGTTAGTGTGATTAGGTGCCACCCCCGGAGGCTCGGGTTCGATTCCTGGCTCTGCCACAAAAGTTCAAAAGTGGTACGAGGACTGCAACGGGGTCCACTCAGCCTCGGGAGGTCAATTGAGTGGAGGTGGGTTCGATTCCCCCTCAGCCATCCTCTAAGTGTTCTTCCGTGGTTTCCCACTTCTCCTCCAGGCAAAATACCGGGATGCTACCTAACTTAAGGCCACGGCCACTTCCTTCCCTCTTCCTTGTCTATCCCTTCCAATCTTCCCATCCCCCTCACAAGGCCCCTGTTCAGCATAGCAGGTGAGGTACTGGTCACCCTCCCCAGTTTCATCCCCCGACCAAATGTCTCACGCTCCAAGACACTGTCCTTGAGGTGGTAGAGATTGGATCCCTCGCTGAGTCTGAGGGAAAAACCAACCCTGGAGGGTAAACAGATTAAGAGAGAAAGAAAGAAAAATGAGCAAAATGCAAATTTTGCGGCCGCATTTACACGATGGATGGTGGCTTATCAAATTTGTGGAATCATATCAAGAGGATTCACAAGGATGAAATGAACAGGTTGGTTTCTCCAGCAGAACACAACATTGCTGTATTCAGCAAAACAGTTATGCTCTGAGAAAAGGTCAGTGAATTTTGTGTTGCCATACCAATAACGTATTTAAACGAGCTGCCGCAGTACATTCACTCGGTAGTTTACTCGGTACTATCGGGTGATGACGTCACAACAACTGCTCCGCTCCGTCCCCACCACTAGCGTTATATGGTCCAGGGGGGCTGTGTTCTTGCGAAATGCCAAGGCACTCCATGGTTCCCACTACTTCTGAAGTGCGAATCACACGCAAAACATAGATGAAGGTGTCCTGCCTCACTTACAGTATCTTAGTTTTCGAACATCTTGCAGTGTATCCTGGAATGGTGACAAAACAGGGCTTCATTACGATAAGTTCCCAATTTCAGATTCATAGATGTTAGGACAGAGATAAACATAAATGTGTCCAAATATTGAATGAGACTTGATAGAATCTGATGATGGTCTTTTAAAAACAAAACATGTCATTCTTTGTTTAACAGTGTGTATGTATTCCTTGTTTAATAATGTGTTTACAGGTATGAATGAAAACCTACAACCTGTTTTCCAGTCTTTGACCAGGTCAGGGATGTAATGAATGAGCCATATATAGGCTATTAGTACAATGGGGTCGCCACTCCCAAAGTGATTTATGAATGACTGAGAAATGCTATGAAATGATAATGGAGAGTGTTGCTGGAATGAATGATGACAGGGAAAACCAGAGTACCCGGAGTAAAACCTGTCCCGCCTCCGCTTTGTCCAGCACAAATCTCACATGGAGTGACCGGGTGTTTACAGATGTTATAGTGTAATGTGTGTTCGGTAGACTGGAAAGCTTTGAAAAGTATAGCTTCCTTCTTAACAGACTGAAGAACCTAACAGTTATAAAATATTTTTTGAAGAGCCCAGGATAGGTCTCCATAGGGAAAATATTGTCATTCACAATTTTATTTATAAGATTGTTCTATAAAGATTCCACGCATGATAGAAAACTTCATGGCACGTATTGTTACTAATCTATCACAGTGTCCATTAGTGGCAGAGATATTTCTTGGCAACAGGAAAGCACTGAATACCCAATGTTACACATATGTAGCACAGGGCACTAGAGGGTTTTATATGGTTAGATACTTTCCACACAGATCTTGTAAATGGTTACAAAGTGCAAGTAAGCTTGCTAGAGAGACAGAACATTTGTCATCAGTCTTGCCTTTTTTACTTAACCCTCTACTGCATACTGTTGCCATTAGGCAACAAATAACTTTTTACCTGTGTAAATGGATAAATATTATAGACAGAGGTAGTTTTACAGCACACCTTCAACTGTACAGTCAATTAAACACATATCCCAGTGATATTACCACAGGCTTCAGGAGTACTTCTGGCTCAACCTCAAAGACATTACCGACCTACGGTCGTGCAAGTATACTTGCGCCTTGCAATACGTACCCATGGCCAGTAATGTTCGGTCTTTGAATGTTAAAAGCTTACATAAAATCAGCTTCATGGTCCGTATCGCACTTCAATAGATTCACAATTAAGTATTTATTTTCCACCTAGTCGATACAATGATTGCTTAAGGCAATTTTTAATGGTCAAAAGTGGTACATGTTTCGTATATTATCAACAATTTCTCTATGGAATATTGTACAAGTGTTTCCTTGACGACTGCTTTCTATTGTAGAAATAATTTATATATTTTCTCTTGAGTTATTTGTTTGTTTTAATCTTGTCAATCTTATGTTAATTTTAAGGACACTTCCTCTAAAGCATTACTTTGTCAATTTTATACATTTTTCATCTAAACAGTGTTATGTGGCTGAAGATGTTGATAATATACGAAACATGTACCACTTTTGACCATTAAAAATTGCCTTAAGCAATCATTGTATCGACTAGGTGGAAAATAAATACTTAATTGTGAATCTGTTAAAAGCTTAGCGTAAAATCGTGAAAAATCGTATATATATTCCAATATGGCAATCCACATCACATACGAGTGTTAAGCTATTAGGCCCAGTTAAGAATTGCTGGTATATCTAAAACACTGAGCGTATGTTGAACATTAAAGCTTGAAATTTTCTTCACCAAACAGAAACGAAAAATAATTCATGCAATAGAGGGTTAAGGATCCTGCCAATTTCCACTGTTTTCGAGGACATCAAGGTACAAGAAATTTTCTGCAGTAGATTTTTTTTTACGTGCTGGTAAACCTACAGACAGGAATCTGTCATATTTGAGAACTTTCAAACTCACTGGACTGAAATCTACCAACTTGGACTCAGGAAGTCAGAAACCCCAGCCCCAGTTTTATTTTATGCTATGTAGAAGTTACTTGATAATGTACGAGTATATTTTAATTACTGAGGACAATACAACAGGGTACCTCTGTGAACTTGAGTTAAAGTAAACTAAAATAAAGTTAATCAGCCAGCAATGTAAGAAAATGAAATGATGTGAACTGCACATATACATTAGTAAACCTTTATTTTACACAGAATATCTTACAAGATCAACATTTATATATCTATATAACCTGAAACAACAGCCTTACAGAACATCAACCCTGCAAATTCAACATATGATACATATAAAAGATAACATCTGAAATACTTCTGGTGCTATTTTAATCACAGTCACTCAGTAAACCACATGGACTGAGGCTCAACAGGTAACAACTAAACAGCACAACAAGAATGTCTAATCCTTGACTGTCTTTACATGAGTAAACTCTGATCAGAAATTTATGCCAGCCTATACACTTGACAGAACAAGAGACCTCCTTCTAAAAACAACAGTTCATTATTAGACATGACATAATAAAAAAGCACCAATTCCAGAAAGTTAAAAATTTGAACTCACACATACGGACCAAGTTTGGTCTCTTAATTCGACAAGGACAATGTAATACTGACATTTTCCAGCAAAATAAAACAATACAGTATCGAATATAATCACTAGGAAAGTTGTACAGAACACAAGTATTTACTTGTGTATTGATCCAGTCTGAAAGATAACCCATCAAAATTTTAGCTAGATTTTCTGGGAGAAAATGTTTTAAACCGATCTATGAACTAACTAATTCTCTCACCAGCTATGATGATCAACAGGACATCCCAGTTTGACCACTAATGTCATCATGTCATGTGACATGGTTAAAGAAGAAAATATATCTTCAGCTATTACATTTTATGGACAATTATTTGCAACAATTCACTGAGCTACAGAACAAAGTTCAATAAACAGAAGCATAAAAAGACGTTAGTCAAACCGTTTGAAAATTTAAAACAAATTGGAAGTTAAGAATATGTTCAGAAAGAAATTCTCGGGGGAAGACAGCCTCGCAAGAAAACACAAAATATCTGCTTAATATTTTTCTCTTTTAAAGCTGTGATACCAGTTTTGATACTGAAGTGATTATTGAGTAATATTAACATCATGTCATTGATTCATACATAAACCTGAAAAAATAAAATAAAAAATGCTGGTAGTCAAAATGCAAATAAATAAGAACAGCAAAAAGCAGTTAAATATTCTCAATTAAATGAAATATTGGTACTTAAAAAATATTCTTAAAAAAATGAATATAGCTTGGATAGGGATTGTAATATCCTATGCTAATTGCCAGGAACAAACTTCACACATGAATTACTCTAACAGTATACCAGACATGCAAGAAACTTAAGTGACCATCAATTCATATTCCATTAGTTATGAAAATACCATAAATTTTGCATACTGCATTTATGCATCTTCTGGACATGAAATATATACACTTAAATGGACCAGCAGAAATGATAGTACATTTCTAATTGAAATGAGATACTTAACCAGAAAATAGGTGTTTTACATATACTTTTCCCATTCTTGTCTAAGCAGGCATGTTCTGTAACATGTGCGATACCTTACACAGATGTTAATGCTATTATGGAAATACATATTCAACAGAATTTCCAGAAATGAAAATATGGTAAGAAATTTTATTGATAAAAATCTGCTATGAGACAACAATAGTTCATAATACACAGGAAATGCCAATGGGTAAAATACAGGAACTTGATACATCTAAATGCAAATATTCAGGAACAAAGTCATATGTACAACATGGGAATTTCAACCTATGGAGACCTGAAAAAAAAAAAAAAGATCCACATAACATTTCCTTTCTACTAGCTCAGTTATAATTTTTCTGTGCAAAGGCTATCTTTTTTTCTTTAAGACCTTTTACCACATCAGTCAAGAAGTGTAACAGTGCAAATTGAGCTTCCAGTACAGATCTTCCCCATCTGTGTGCCTACGAACCATATGAAGTCTGAGAAAGAGAGCAGAAAGTTCAGGTGTTTTAGAACAGAGTTCTTACTTTTTTTTCCATACAAATTACACTCTCAATCAGAATTTCTTTGCTCAAAAG
This sequence comes from Anabrus simplex, assembly GCF_040414725.1. NCBI lineage: Eukaryota > Metazoa > Arthropoda > Insecta > Orthoptera > Tettigoniidae > Anabrus > Anabrus simplex. The sequence goes on along the minus strand of NC_090271.1, from coordinate 262,924,241 downwards.
ATTTTTTTTTTCTTGATCACACTGCTTGAAGAATAAAATGATTCATGGATTTTTATGAGCCAGCATTGGAAAGAGGCATATGGCCCCTTAAAAAGTATATATATAGTAAGTAATAGCTCCCATAAATAACAGAATGAATAAGTTTATTTTTCAAAACTATATGAAACAGAAGGTAAAATCTGATACTGTGCATCTACAAGTTCTAAATGTCTAGTGTTTTCGAACAGCTTCAAGGGTACGCAGGATGTATAAAAAGAGGTTGACGATATCCAGGTACAGGTTGATGGTGGCCAAAATGTACTCTTCTGGTGATAGCTTCTGCATCAGCATCTGTGACAGTAAAAATCAAAATCAATATCAGGTTGTAAACACTTTGAACTTTAGGAAAACAAATAAAAATGGAAAGCAAAATTTTTCATGAAAGACGAATCCCCATCCATTCTACATGTGGTGATCAGTGTTGCAGAACATCTCAATAAAATGAAACGAAGAACATACAGTGTTTAATATAAACAGCCAAATCTTGTGGCTTCCACATAAAGCCCAAGTATAGAACATTTTATTGTTTAAATCTAAGATTTGGGCAACTCGAGTCCCCAGTATTTTCAATTTTTAAGTTTTACAATAGAAGCTTGAATTACTGATCGGTATAGTACACACTAACATGTCATTATGGGTAGACAGAGTAACAGCAATAAGTAATAAAATACTGGCACTTACAATGTTATTAAAATATTCAATATACAGTAGTTTGAGTAGCAAGTGCAATACCTTAATATACTAGTTACCAGAAAGTAACACCATATGAGTTATTCTAACAGTGTACCAGATATCAAGAAATTGAAAAACTTACAATGACCATCAATTCATATTCTGTTAGTTATAAAAATACCATACATTTACTGGGAGAAAGTGCACACATTGCTATGTTTTCAAACTATCCTCTCTGACGAGCCTATTCCCACTTCCCTGTTTCAAAAGGGAGTAAATGTCAATACGTAGTGAGAAGTGTGGTCATAATTAAGAGGGATAGTTAATGTTTTTGTTTGAAGTAGAAGATAAAAGAGAAAGCTAAGCTCTAAGAGGGAAAGGAGAAACAACAGCTTTATAAACGTGGTCATAGATAAGAAGCAGAGGCCATACACAGAAGAGGAACTCGACTGACAATACAGGGTGTATGGGAAAGTTATACTGAAATCACGAGGAGGGTAGGCCCTATAGGAATTGCATTTGCTACAATATCGTACAACCGTCAATGTCGTGCTCAGAATGACCAAAGTCAATGTTTTCCATTTTGCGTTACTTTGCATGCGGTGTGAGTGTAAACACATACATCAACTACACATGTGTCAGATAACCATGGATCTAGGGTCTGTGTGTATGACATGCAACTGTAAACATCATGTTATATATTGTGGACGTTGACATTTGCACAGACATCTGAAAACATTGTTCTTCGAATTACAAATGATACGGATTTTGAATTAAAATTAAACAATTTAAATTCTTCTGTTACAGGAACATTGCTCAAAGGATTTAGTGGCGGCCAAGATAAAACTTGGAAATTTGGAAGGTCCCAGAGAAATAACAATAGGCCTGCATACCTTTCATACGACTCAATGGATCCACCTCCGTTGGAAGATGTTGAAGAATTGATTTGCAAAGCAAAGAGAAAAGGTGAACAGCTAGTACTCTGAGCAGATGCAAATGCACATCACACTGCATCGGGCAGTACCAACTGCAATGCAAGGGGCGAGTCTTTACTAGAGTTTATTAGAACAGAATTGATAATATTAAGCCTAGGAAAGAAACCAAAATTCATAAATAAGAATTGTAGAGAGGTGAGCACCACGCATATAGCAAACTTCATTAAGGACTGGAAGGTGCTGAGGAGCCATCCTTGGCAGACCACCAGCATAACCAATTTGCGATAGATGCAAGGCAATGTGATATTGAATTGTACGGAGATCCTAAAAGAACGAAATGGCATGGATACAGAGAAGTTCTAGGGCAGGGTGTACAAAAGATCCAAACTAATGTAAGGGGACGGAGGGAATTGGATGAGGCAGTGGAACAATTAGAAGAGGCCATTTTAGCCTCATACCATGACAACTGTCCCCTTAGAGAAAAGAAAACTGCCAAAAATGTGTGGTGGTGGAATAACAACCTAGCCAAAATGAAGAAAAAAGTTAGAGCATTGTATAAAATCATCAAGAGATGGCATGTGGGGCGTATATCACAGGAAACTCACAGAGTATAACCTAGAGATGCGGAGAGCAAAAAGAAACTCGTGGAGATTGTTTTGTGAGAAAGTGGAATCAAACACTGAAGCAGCAAGGCTCCAGAAGGTTCTTAAAACAGTACATATAAATCAAGTGGGAACACTGGAAAAACCTGATGGAACATACACTCAGATGGGAAAGGAGACACTGGAGGTGTTGCTAGCTTGTCATTTTCCTGAGGCTGAGGAAACAGAAGGGGAAGAAATGGTTGAAACAGAGGCCAGACTACGAAGAGCGGATTGGAACTGTGCTGACCTATTAATTATGCCTTATCATGTAAGGTGGGCAATCAACACGTTTCAGCCCATAAAGGCTGTATCTTGCCAGATGATACTCCCAATACTCCTGCAGGAAGGACGAGACATAATCACCAAGGACCTGACAGACTTTTTTAGAGCGAGCCTAACTCTGGGATACGTGCCAAAATCATGGTCTAAGGCTAAAGCGGTATTTATAACGAAGCCTGGAAGGGCAAACTATGCTCAAGCCTATAGACCATTATGCTTAAACTCTTTCATGCTAAAAGCAATGGAGAAGATACTAGATAAATACATCCGGAAAACGGTGCAAGTGAACTCAATCTTATATGAAAACCAGTTTGCATACAGATCTGGCAGATCCACTGAAACAGCACTCCATCATTTGGTTTGCAAACTAGAGAAAAGCCTATAATACAAAGAAATAGCTCTGGCGGCATTTCTAGACATAGAAGGGACCTTCAGTAATAAAACCTACAACTCAATGATTAAAGTTATTGAAGAGAGTAGGATGAGCAAGACTGTTGTAAAATGTATTAGATCCATGTTAGACGAGAGGAAAGGCAACTCTGTTTGAAGAGACAGTAACGGTTAGAGCCACCCAAGGTTGTGCGCAGGGAGGAGTCCTTTCTCCTCTTCCGTGGAACCTTGTGGTGAACAAAATCATAGCCATGCTCAACGAACGGGGATTTTATACACAAGGTTATGCAGAAGATCTAGTTATAGTGGTAAGAGGTAAGGCGATGAGTAAGGGGCGGATTTCTATGACCTAAAAATGTATGAAATATGTATGCATTTATGACCTAAAAAACATTAAAATATGACCTATAAAATTCAAAATATGACTTAATGAATAGCATCTACGTTACATAGAAACACATTTATTACGATTGCTACAGGCTACAATTAATTTTGAGTTTAAAAAGTTTTAATTCTTCGAATCTTTAACCCAAAATCAACTAAAATGGTGAATATTTCATGAACTCGCTAAGGTTACACCGCATACTCCTAGGCAAGGACGCACTCTGTGGAAGACAAACACTACAGTTACTTTCACTGTTCAATATTTAATCAGTTTTAATTTATACACAAAACATATGTTATTTGAATGAAACTTTCCTACTAGGTCTAGTCACCATTATCAGAATTGTTGCAATTTATGACCAGATGCATGTTAAGATTGTTGAATGAGAATCCTCTCCTGTTGTCGCTGAGTATCGTCTTGTAGCGAGAAAACTTCTTTCAACATCACATGATGTAACGGGAGCGTACTTCAATAGAGTTAAATAACTTGGAGAAAATTCCTGGAAATCTGCAGATGAAGGGTTTCCACAAAGAATGTCATTTATTCCACGCAGGTACACAAGTTTGCTATTTTCTTCTAGTACATTTTCTATTTTTCTACACACCCTAGATGCTATTGTTCCTTTCGCATACTTTCATTCCTGTTAAATGCACTTTACAACATCCAGTGCATCGCTTAGTTCTGCTTTTGAAACTTCCAGTTGCGTGACTGCTCCAGATAAAGAATTAAAATTGGACTTTCTATTTCTCCACGACATCTAAGTTGTTGCAATAGTACACTGCGGCATCAAGCCAAGTCCCCCATCGCGTTATAACTGGCTTGGGAGGTAGGGGTAGCGAAGGTGCTTCTACTTGAAATTTCTGAACGCGAAGTGGAGCTTTGACAAACACTTTCTTGCAGTTCAATATTAATTTATCAGCTTCAGGGTAGCTACTTCTAACTTCTTCAGCTGCCCTATGCAAGGCATGTGCAAGACATGTGCAAGACATGTCACATGTATCATTTTCGGGTATAACATCTTAAGTCTCTTGGCTGCCTTCACCATATACGGAGCAGCGTCAGTTACAAATAGAAAAATGTGCTCTATCTTTGCCCCGTTTGGCCACAACAGATTTATTGAATTGTCGAAGAGAACTGCAATGGTGGAAAGGTTTGTCTTCTCCAGCACTTCACATGTCAGGAGGAACGTATCTCCAGGCCGGTCTTCCTTCAGCGTGTCAACGATCACATTTGCTACATATCTTCCATCCACATCTGTGGTCTCATCTATTGAAACCTATATCTTACTGTCTCCCATGCCACGCCTTATTATATCCAACATCTCTTCATAACAAGAGGTCAGATAGTCCTTCCTGAGAGTAGATTCGTTGGGAACAGGATGCTTTGTATATTTTACAAGAAACTGTCTGAAGCTTCGGCTGTTAAGTTTCTTTAAAGGAATATTAGATGAAACTATCATCTTGCAGAGACCTTGTGAAAATTGTGAACACTGTGAACTTGATGTCGGGGTTTTGAATAGCACACCTTGCCTATTTTCGAGTGCAGAATATCTAGTTACACAATTCTTATGTTTTAGAGTAATACAGTGTTGTTGCACAGAGAAGCGTTTTTCGGCAGTAACTTTTATCTCACACAATTTACAGAATAATATCACTCCATCCGTACTGAATATGTTTTCACTGAACTCGCGAACAAAACTTTGCAACTTCCCACAAATTGAGACTTTTATTTTAGGCATATTGAAAGGAACTGAATGACTGAAGCTCCCTAATGACCACGGTCATTCAGTGTGTGGAAGAGGGAAGGGTGAAGGAGAGAGATAAGAACAACGACAATGACCTCTGCTTCCGTGTAAACAATAGCCCGGTTTCTAGGAATTGACCCAGCTAGCAAACAATAGCTCCTACCTGTTAGAAACATTCCATACACTACTTTAGAATGGTTCTTCAGTAGTATATTCCAGTCTAACCTGAAAAATAATTTCTAGAGCTTATTCTGATTTTTATAAAACTACATTCAAATGAAAATTACCAAAATATGCTGTTATAATGATATTTTGTACAGAATATGCAATAAAACTTAAGAAAGCCTAAATATGCATTTATATGCCCAATAAAACCTGTTTAATTTTGATTGTAATGCTTGGAAACGTGTTGAAAATACAAGACTACGAGATATAATGTTAAGGGAAAAAATATGACTTGTCATAGAAATCTGCCCCCTATTGATGAGTGTCATTCAGGACCTCCTGCAAAGATCATTTAACCTTGTAGAGAACTGGTGTCGGGAAGAACAACTCACAGCCAACCCGAGCAAGATAACACTGGTCCCTTTCACAAGAAGGAAGTAATAAGAGGAACGAAAACACTGAAGCTCTTTGGACAAGAAATCTATATGGAAGAACAGGTGTTACACTTAGGTGTAATATTAGAGAAAAAAGTTAACATGGAATTCACACATCGAAAGAAACATAACCCGAGCTAAGAACCTACTGTATGCATGCAAGAGGGCAGTCGGGACAGTATGGGCTCTAAAGCAGGCAATGGTAATGTGGATATACACAATGATCATTAGACCACTGATGACCTATGCAGTGATCATTTGGTGCATGACAGTAAGTCAAGGAAAAGTCAGTAGCAAACTAAATAGCCTTCAGAGAATGACATGGAAAGCCATAAATGGGGCAATGAAGAATATGCTGACAGAAGCCTTGAATACCCTACTAGATCTCCCTCCATTAAGTAACTTTATAGAGGGACAGGCTAGAATAAGCTCATATCGACTGGAGTAAAATGGATGCTGGAAGGCTCAAAGGCCCAATCTTGGACACTGTAAAATTAACACAGTAATAACAGGGGAAGTTTTATACATGCCCAGCTGATCATATGATTCCAAAGTATATCTTTGAGAAACCATTTGATACCAGATAACAAAAAAGGAAGACTGGGACATTAACAGATGGAAAACTGGTAGGGAAGATATTGTGTGGTGGACAGATGGCTCAAGGACTGAGAAGGGAACAGGAGGAGGGAACAACGGGGAAAGACCTGAGAGATCAATCCAAATAAGCCTAGGCAGACACACTAAAGTTTTCCAAGCTGAAGTGACAGCCATCATTACATGTCTTGAGGAAAACTTGAAAATGAACTACAGAGATAAGAACATTTACATATTTACAGATAGCCAAGCAGCCATTACGGCACTTGAAGCTGTCCAGGTTACATTCAAAACTGTTTGGAATTGTCATACACTTCTCCTGAAGCTCTCAGAGTACAATGCTGTAAAAATAATATGGGTACCTGGGCATGCAGGCATAGAAGGTAATGGAAAAACAGATAAACTGGCAAGAAAAGGGTCAGAAACAACTTTTGTGGGCCCAGAACCAGTATGTGGGATCTCTTATAGACAAGGCCAACTTTACATAGGTAAATGAGTACAAAAGAAACAAATGTAAAACTGTTCCAGGATGCAGGCTTGCAAAAGAACTAATAAAGAGCCCAAACAAGAAGCATACTAAGGAAATGCTGGAACTCTGCAGAGAAAATATAAGATGGGTAGTAAGAGTACTGACTGGATGCTGCCATCTTAAAAAGCACCTACATAGAATTGGAGTAATAAGAGACAATGTATGTAGAAAATGTAACGATGCGGAAGAATCAGCTGAATACATACTCTTTGAATGTGAGGCGCTGGGAAGAATAAGAATCTCCACACTGGGATTACCTGGTGAAGAGAGAAGAGACATCCGAGAGGACCCAATAAGGATGACCTGCAACTTTGTGAAGGGACCAGGTATAACTAGGTGGGGACGAAGGAAAACACATGGTAACAAAAGATCTTCGAGGTTGATACCAAAAGGAACTTTTTAGAGACCCCATGAATAAAGGAAGAAGAAGAAACAATTTAATAACATGCAAAACCGTACTTCACATTTCCGGGAACGAGAGCTTCTTCGAATTAGGCGGGATTTTTAATGAACTGATTTCGAATTATCGAGGTTCTACTGTATGTTCAGGTGAGTTGTATTTGTCACAACAGGTTGCTTGCAGTGATGGGAAAAGTACAAAATAGAAGTAAATGGGATGAATTAGTTGCCTTGTTAATATAATTCTTTATAGCCTAGATTGTAGTGCTTTATTTTCTGACTTTACACACCGATTTTCATTAAATTCTGGTCAGTCATTTTCTTGTGATGCACACAGAGACAAATGACAGAAAATTAAAAAGTGCATTTCCTTATTACTATGGACACGACCGAATACCATTCTTTTTTAAAATTCTGAGCAACATACAGACAACACTTATTTTATATATACAGATTCTTTATTTTTAATATTGTAATTACAATTTTAATGCTTATTATTGCTATCTTGGCGGTATATTGATTCCTTTGGGGCTACCCCCCATTGGGAGGCAGTTATGTAAATAAAAAATTTGTAAAGATTATTCCATGAACTTGAAGATAAAATGAATACGAACAATACATGAACATGCCCAATAAAATACAATAATCACATATACATACCTGAGTGTCATAGATAATAAAGAGACTGAAGAGGAAAGCACCAGCAATTGAGATAACTAACTCCAGCACTGAGCTACCGATTAGCAATTGTAAAACTCCTCCAACCAGTAGCACACACAGGCCAGCAAATAACCTGTTAAGATCAAATAATCAAAATATTATATTTTGAAAACAATAACATGAAACAATGGTTCCTACTAGCAATCTTAGGTCACAAGCTAGGAAGAAAACACATTATGATTTTTGATATAACCTGAGGATTTCAGGAAATGTAAGGTTAGAGTAGTAGATCTTTATTAACCAGAAATGTTGCATCCCCTATGAAGCATGGTAATAATTGTTCAGACCCCTTGACCATCTTATTCTTTACAAGGGATAATAAGAAAAAAATTATGGAAGAATTTGGACAGTGCGGGGAGAGTATTTGCCTTCGGGAAGACTCTGGAAGTGTGTCCCTTCTGGAAGCATCCAGATGGTGTGGGCCAAGGTATTTAAGTTAGATGCAGACTGCGGTGTGCAGTTAGTTAGAATTAGTTGCTGTAGTTCAGCTGGTGAGAGTTAGTGAAGAGTGCAGTCAGTGTGTTCGTAACAGCCTAGACTGAGGTGTCAGTCTGTTGGAGGATCTGTCTATTGGAGCTTACGACTCGTTTCTGTGTGCCTGTCATCGTGCGTGTGTCTTGGACCAGCTGCTGAAAGAGGACGTGGCCTGTCCTGTGCAGTTTGGACGACAACACTGGGTGCCGACATGGGGCTATGAGTTGAGTTCTACGGACTGAGCGGACAACGGATACTACCCCGAGCTGTGAGACTGACGTGCTGACTGGTGTGACTGAGCGGCTGAGTGAGTGTAATGTAAGTGATCGAAGACTCTGTGTGTTGTCATTGTAGATAAAATGTGTGTGTATGAGAGAGAGAGAGACACACACACACACAGGTCAGGTCGTTCACATTGCGCACAAGGTTCTATTGATTCCAACTTTGATTGGGAATTTTCCTCAAACCACAGCAAGAATCCATTATATTATAAGAATGTCGTATGATTTTATCTACATTTAAGTTCTGTATCAGAAATATCGGACCTCAAGCAAGACAGACACCCTCTGCGCCAATGTTCAACTTTCAATTCTCTACCTGAAGATGCACTTGATATTTAGAACTCAATAGAAGTATCTGGACCTTGCATTCAACCAGCATATTACACTTTTAAAGTGCAATTTTAGAGTATTCACTAACAAGGGCATATTTTAATCATCATTGTAAAAATTGTGTGATACTGTTCTTAGTTTAATTGATGTAAATCCTGAAAACTTTATTTGTCATTGATCAGTGCAACATTATCTTATCTGTAACATTTCATCACACCACCATTTTATATGTACACTAGTAATTGTACCCGTGCTTCGCTACAGTATTCCAGATTGTACACGGATATCGAAGTAAATTACTGTACATGAAGTTAATAATAATATTTAAATTGAATGTAAATTGGCATAATCCGAGAAAAAGCATAGGGAGGTCCGCAGACGATGTTTCCAATGTAAAGTGCGAGTTGTGGAGTTGTGATGATAACGACAGGTGCATTTGTCTACCACAATTTATTATGTTTTAGAAACGTTGAATAGGGTGAAATTTGTGTAAGATTTTCACACAGTGCATTACTTTTTAGATACTTATGCAACAGCTTCAAACATAGAATTTGGCTCACATATGGCTACTGGGTCGGCCAATATTCGTGTAGAATTTGATGATCCCATCTTTCCTATAAGTGAATCAAACCATCAATTGTAGGTGTACAAAGTGCAAAATTTAGGTAAATCCAGAAATAGAGAAAAATTTAATGTATAAGGGATAGAGATACGACAAAAGGTCATAGGACCGAAGTTGTAGTTGTGCCATCCATTTTGTGATACGACTTACCGTTTAGCCGCGAAATACATCGAAAGGAAGGACTGCACCGTCATTAAAATTGCCTCCATATTTCGATTTTTTCGGGGGTAAAAAATTAAATTTTAAACATCTCGTAAATTTTCTGTCGGTTACATGCTAAAAGCTATAATTTTGCAAATTTTCATTTTCTAACTTGTCTGGGAGATTGTGCTGCGATCTTGATATGGGGGAGTGGGTTAAAAATCAGGACTTTAAGGAAACTTTTAAGCCCATAAAACCTGTAGGTTCTGGATAAATATCACTGACTGTGTTCTTATGCTGGTTTGAAACTCCCAGCATGTACTCCTCAGAGAATTATGAGAATTTGAGATTTTTCTACGGATCCTGAAGTCATCAGGTTGTCTGGTACCAAGTTTTAAATTTCTAAGATGCCTAGAATGGTCTCACTAATTTACGGCTGTTTTCATTCTTATGCCTTAATTTATATATATACATATATAGTACAGTATATATAGATCGCGCCAAACAGACTTCCATTTATTAGTGTGGATAATATTTACCCGCTTCCCTAGTGGTTCTAGGGGCGTCTTACTCCCACAGTACGTTTTCCAGGTAGTAACTCATGCTTGAAAGTCATACTGGAACATACACACGTCCATTATCTCGGTCATTTCTGACAATTTATTTTTTCACCCTTTCTCACCACCTATGCCAAAGGGGGCTGAAGTTAGACTTTAAACATCCGGAATGTTACTATTCATCTCAGCCACCTGGAAAACTATGGATTCGGCAGTATATTCGATTACTATTATATCTCACTCCCCCTTCCCCACTCTAAAAGGGGGCTAAACTTTAAGTTTAAAAAAAATCGGACTGTATGGATTCAACACTGCTTTCGATGATTTGTATATCTCAGTCCCCTTGCCCCTCCCCTGCCCCTAAGGGTTCCTGGTGTGTTTTACCCCCATGTGGTTTGTCTCCTGATACTAAAAATTCGGAGTGTCACTATTCACCTCAGCGACTATGTATTCGACACTATTATTTCTATATATCATTATTATTTCTATATGTCACTCTCCCATCGCCCCCCCCCCCCCCCCACCACGAAGTGGGCTGAACTTGGACTTTGAAAAATTCCGGAGTGTCACTCTTCATCTCAGCGACCCCGAGAAGTATGGATTCGACACTATTTTCGATTATTTTTATATCAGCCCCCCCCCCCCCCCGCCCCTAAGGGTTCCTGGGCTTTCTTACCCCCACGTTGTTTGTCTCCTGATACTAAAAATCCAGAGTATACAATTCACTTCGGCGACCCCCGAAAACTATGTATTCGACATTATTTTCGTTTAATTTTATATATCACTCCCCCCTCGCCCCCCATGCGAAAGGGAGCTGAACTTTTGCATTTGAAAAATGGGGAGTGTCACTGTTCATCTCAGCGACCCTGAAAACTGTGGATTTGGCACTTTTTCGATTATTTTTATACATTGCTCCCCCCTGACCCCCCCACCCCTAAGGGAGCTACGGATGGCTTACCCCCACAGTGCTCGTTTCCAGATAGTAAGTCATAAGTGTACCAAGTTTGGATGAAATGACTCCAGTGGTTTAGGAGGAGATGTGTCATTTACACACACATACATACACACATACATCCATTTTTATACATAGTAAGAAGAAGAAGAAGAAGAAGATTATGTTTGCTTTATTATTACATAGAGATATTTTATTTTGAACACTGCAGAGATCTAATCTTAAACTGTATATCCGAAGAAATTATTCGAATCCGAGGAATGAATATTACTTCGCTCGCGGCATGCCCAACCATGAGAATGGCTTCGATAATATTAGTCATCAGTTTCAGAGTCGTGTTGATTGCAGAGGGCAGGATTCTTATTCTTAAGAAGGATAATTGGTGCCACAATCATCCGCTCTAAGATGTTCGAGGGTACTCCAGGTGACTCCAAGTCTTTCGAAGCTCTGTCGTGTAGTCGATAGACTTGTAACTGTGTAGAACATCGGGTAATTCTTGTAAAAGTTGCTTGTTGAAAGAAATGAATGACATGATATATGATAGCAAGAATGAAGAGGATGAAACCCGGCGCCGGCACATATGCCACTCATCTCGAATAGCTCAAGACTTAACGTCTCGATCCGACGGACGAATCATCAACACCGTCATATGCCCTCACACCATATAAGATCAAAAACAGCTTCCTATGTCCTGGACGTAAAATGGCTCCTTGAATATTGTGTTCTCTACCTATCTTATGTACGTTGCCTAGCGACAGCGACTCGATGCATTTAATCCTGGTGACAGCACATTGGATTGTCATATCCCAACGCACGTTTTCCGATGGTTTTTCGTTCATAACTCACCAACGAAAGCGAAAATGAAAATTCCGGCTTTGAGGTGCATTCGGACCCCTTTCCATCCAACTATGTTCAAAATTTCAGATCTCTACGTGCTGTAGATTTTGCTGGGCATCGCGCACAGACAGACAGACAAACACTTCCTTTTATAATATTATAGATTATCGCATCACATACACAGTTCATTCTTTTAAATTTTATTTCCACAATATAATTTTGCCTTAGGACTTCAGCAAATCCATAAGTGTTTCTTAGTTAGGCTGATGATGACCCACATAGGGTCGAAACTAGTACCTTGATAACATATTGTAATGTATTTATAGACATTGCAATTATTGTACAGTACTGAGTAGGTGGAATAAACTTTGTAAATTATATGTAATCTTAATTCAATACGGAACCAATAATGAAATTTATAACCTTGAAAAATTCTATTACACGTGATTTAAATATTGCATCATAACTACTGTTTTTCTTTCCCAATCATGCCACTAACAAACATTTTGCACAACAATTCACACGTAAGAACACTGTCAAAAACAATTACTGTATGCGTGCGAGTCACAGCTGATAATAAGGGCGAGTTATGGCTAGCAGTAACAGGTGTGTTTACCAAGCTCGATAGCTGCAGTCGCTTAAGTGCGGTCAGTATCCAGTATTCGGGAGATAGTAGGTTCGAACTCCACTGTTGGCAGCCCTGAAAATGGTTTTCCGTGGTTTCCCATTTTCACACCAGGCAAATGCTGGGGCTGTACCTTAATTAAGGCCACGGCCGCTTCCTTACCACTCCTAGCCCTCTCCTGTCCCATCGTTGCCATAAGACCTATCTGTGTCGGTTAGACGTAAAGCAAAAAAAAAAAAAAAAAAAAAAAAAAAAAAAAAAAAAAAAAAAAAAAAAAAAAAAAAAGTAACAGGTGTGTTCTGGCCCCAGGTGCTGCGATGTTGAGTAATCAGGCACTTCCTCTCCTCCTAGCATGGGAAACACAAACTGGAATTTCCAAACTAGTTCCCGATTTCTGTACATTGGCATGAATTATGAAGATGAGATAAGTCAGTCGTTCACAACTAGTGGAAACCGAAGATAAAACAAGAGAGGAAAACTTTGTGATTACCTTTTTTTTTTATCAAATTTTCATTCTAAAAATCAGGGAGGGAAAATTACATGAGGAGGAAAACTACATTAATAAATATGGTATTCACCTGTGATAATACACTCTTTGATACAATAATAATAACACAACAGCACTCAAGCAGACAATTTACATGTGCAAAGCCACCACTATACTACTGCACTATTGGTAGGTGCTGCTTGCTGCGGATATTCACACTACCACCTCACTTATCTACACTCCACCTAAAATTTGACAATTGGCCCACCTTAGTCCTATGACTCATTTTTTGCCTACCTGGCAGAAAGGGAAGATAGGGTTTCATGAATGATAGATCAAAATATGTCCATTTTGCTGTATGATGGACCATTTGAGATATTTGCCATTTTTTCCCCACAAATTTGGACAGCACATAAAAATGTAAATAAAGAAACAAAAAAACAGCCTTAGTTCAAGCTGTCACTGATACATGGTGCTATCATTCTGGTGGTTACTGTCATTCCATGCTTCTCCAGTAGTCTTTTAGCTCTTGTGGCTCTGTACACATTTAATGTATACAAGCCCACACATACCGTATTTACTCGTTTATTAGACCCCCTCCACCCCCTGCTTTTCAAGACAAAGAAAATGAAAAACATATATCTCGCATACTAGATACTCCAACGTAATTCGTCAGAGAAAAACAACGATTCAGTTTCAAAGTGGGTACAAGCCTTATTGCAACTCCGATGACATCACACAAATTAGTGAATAGTTTTGTTCGTATGACCCGTACAATGAAAACACACGTCAAGGTCATGCGGTACATCTGTGTTTCGTAGTTAAGAAATGTTTGCCTCCGTAGCGTAGGCCTACTGCAGCTCTGATGTCGCACAAATAGGTGAATAGTTTTGCGTCCAACTCATACATTGTAAGCACGCATCAGTCATGCTATATGTTTGTGTTTTGAAGTTAAGAATGTCCACCAGCATAATGGTTAGCACAATTAGCTGCTGTTCTTGGAGGCTTGAGTTTGATTACCGATACTGTACTGCCAGAGATTTAAGAATGGCAGGAAGGTTGATATGTGGTAAAAATGTTACATGCAGGTCCCCTCCATTGGGGATGTGTCTAAAAAGAGCTCCTCCACCTTGGGATGAGGAAACAAGGTTACTTTAGTTAAGAAATATTCACAGTTGTTGTTTTCAATTTTGCAGCCAAGATTATTAACAAAGTGATCATTTGATATCTCGTAACTTGGGCCAATATGTCATTTTTGGAGAGAAGTAGGTTTAAAACTTGATAAAAACAATCCAATCATAACAATTGTTTTACTTGCTAATGCACCTAATAAATAATAATAATAATAATAATAATAATAATAATAATAATAATAATAATAATAATATTATTATGTTCCCACCAACTACTTTTATGGTTTTTGAAAATGCCAAACAAAACTTACTATGCATTAATAAAAAAAATTGAGACAACGAATGTATGAAATTAAAAATTATGATAATAAAATGCATTACCGCCACACCTGTGATATCCATAAATGCAGCATTTTTCCTGTTATTTATTTTTATTCTTTCCGTTGTGGAACTTCTGGCACTATCCGGGCGCTTGATAGCATACCTAACGTAAACAATGTGGTCTCTCTTATCTCAATTACAGCTGTTTAGGTAAATCCTGACATGATAAATGTAGAGATCGAGCATGAAATATACGGTACTTAAAAATAAAGGTCTGGCCTAAAACAGCCGCAGTTATCCAAAGAATGCTTCCAGTCACTTGGGATGAGGAAAAGACTACAACAGAAGAACAACTCAAAACATACGCTAGTTTTCAGCTGGTGGGTTGGCACGCTTTCTACATCACTGTCTTATTCGGAAAGGGTGGCTTCTACTACACATACACCAAATGGGAATAACAGAGACCATCTCCAGAAACCATTTGCGAACAGATTCTCACTGTTTGGACTCTATAGTCGGGAACGAAACTATTTTTAAGACTTTAAAAAAAGATGGGATCTCGAATGCTCTTGATGGCAGTGAAGATGACGTCATTTGGAATGACAACACGCTAGTAGCAGGGAGGTTGGCGGCACAAGACGACGATAATTCAAATTAAATCGATGATCAGGTTTACTCCGTGGTAGGCCTACTGCTCAACTGACGGAGGCAAATGACTGGCCATTAAGTTCTTTTGTATTAATATTGCATAATACAATAATACGATACCCTTATCCCTTTTATCTACGGGGTGGAGTATGAAGCGAGATGACTCTTCGTAGCAAGTTTTTATGACTGGATGTCCTTCTAGATATTATGAGATGAAACGAATGATGTGATATAAGAGTAACTAAAACTGACTATATTTACTTTATATTAGGCTTAAAAGTCATGTGTTCATCATTTATTGTCTTTTTAAATTTAGAAATACTGCCTTCCGACTAAAATAGCCAGTGAATCTTGGAATACATTCATAAGTTTGTTAAAGAATAGTGTAGAACGTTTACATGTATAATTTATAGCTCTTTGAAAGACGTGCTCAATGCACAAAATTTGAGGTTATCGCATATTGGACCCTCCCCCCTTATCGTTTTTGGCTGTAAAAAAGTGTCTAATATGCAAGTAAATACGATAAGTTTGCTTATGTTGGATTCACTGAAATATTTATATTTTCTTAAAATCTTGTACTGTGAATAACTGTGAATAAAATAAACCAAAACTGAAATATTTGTCTTAAAGCTGCTGTCAATTGCTGTAATCTGTTTCTTCAGTATGCACCAAGTCTAAGGACTTCTTTAATGATGTATGATATTGTTCATGGAGGGGTTATTATTTCCCATGCTTTGAAGGGTGCTGGTGTCATGGACTTGTGTGGCCAACTGCTTTTAGCACTGTCTTTGACAGAGGAAGTCTGTGCATCATTTAATAGTTTGAGACATACATTTCTTTGTAATATGCAGTGGTCTGTTAGGTCATCAGCCCAGAGGCTGGTTGGATCCTCAAATAGCACCACCACAGGTTATGCAATTATAGGAAAACCACAAGAACCAATGGCAGAGCCCAAATGAGGTGTACTAGGCAAGATGAGGAGTGAGGTAGTTTGCCATTGCTTTCCTCATGCAGTGGTCGCAATAAGTCAAAGATTTCAACTAGAGTCTTGTTACACTTGTATAATGCAAGTACTACCATGCAGTTTTCTTTGACTCCCCATTCCACATTTACTAAACAGCAGCTAACCTTCAACTGCAAGCATTCCAACCTAACATGTTCTGGAGACCTCTGAAAACTAGGGACAGAAATTTTTTTTTTTTGCTAGGGGCTTTACGTCGCACCGACACAGATAGGTCTTATGGCGACGATGGGATAGGAAAGGCCTAGGAGTTGGAAGGAAGCGGCTGTGGTCTTAATTAAAGTACAGCCCCAGCATTTGCCTGGTGTGAAAATGGGAAACCACGGAAAACCATCTTCAGGGCTGCCGATAGTGGGATTCGAACCTACTATCTCCCGGATGCAAGCTCACAGCCGCGCGCCTCTACACGCACGGCCAACTCGCCCGGTGGGACAGAAATTATGGCAGTACTAGGTATATCCATTTTTCCTCAGCTCTTGACGAGCTAATTTTTCTTTCCCAGCATTGTCAGGAGGGCAGGCTAAAAGGGAAGGGACAGGAGGATATAGGTGATTGAAGACTAGGAATATGAGACAAACATGGAAGGCAAAAAGAATCCTTATGGGTCAATACAAGTTATGGAAAGAAATAAGTGAAAAATTAAGTCCATATAGAGAACATTTCTTTCTATTACTTATACTGACCAGTTAGAATCATTTCCTCCATAGAAGCTGAAGAGTTAGAACCATAAATTCAGAGACTTACCCAAAACCAAGAAATGAGAAGTCCTTCCTAGTTTGAAATGTGAATGAAGTAAGTCCCGCAACTACTGTCAGAGTCAGCATGAAAGCTTGCAACACCACAACCTGGTCATAGTAAGTGAGAACGACTCCAATAGTGTATGCCTGAACCACAGTCTGCAATTAAAATAAAAACAAAATTAAGATATGTAATATGCATTATATTTGATATCTACCATTTCTGACCAAATTAGAATAAAACAAAGAAATCAAAACCTAGGTTGGGCACTTATGTGACTATTTTAATTGTATGTTTAAAACCGTATGAGTTTCCAGTTTGAAAATCTCCCTTGTAATGACTGGGATTTGATGAGAATTAGGACTGTTGTTCACAACTAGCCAAATACCATGAGGCAATTTTGTTAGTCACCTGATTACCACCACATTATTAACCTTTAGAAAGCCAGACAATGATATGTCATTGTTGGGTTTTGTGCGTAAACTGCCAGCAACAATATATCATTGTTTGAATAGCACACCAGAATATCCGCACTTAGTAAGATTATAAATCGCAGATGGAAACATCTTACTGTACATTTATCCATAGAGTGAAGAATGTAGTTTCTAATTTTGTCACTCGTTCATGCATAAGGAATTTCTGAATTTCATGTGTTTCTCTGGCCAAGTGATGACTGGCAGCAAAATGGCCACTGGTAATAAGAGTGATTTTGTTGACGATGATGATCTGGCTAAGTGTGAATAATTTAAGTGAATCTAAGGATGGTATTGATTTGGATGAAAATTTCATTCCTCTAACATATGACAAGGAAGAAGTTGAAGGTTATAATTCGAGTGATAGTAATGATCACAGTGACCACATGCTGATAGAAATTCTAACAGTGGTAGTGACAACAATCTCCAGAATGATGACAATACTGATAGAGTATAATAACGGTAATCAATTTCCAGATTTCTGTGAAGTCATAAACCAACATTCTAAACACAAGCCCTCACCTGGATATTATGAAACATGTGGTGTGAAACACAACCGCTCGCAGCTCACCAGAAGTAAAACCTTGTGCATACTTTTATTTCTTTACTGTGCACTTGTGGAACTACCAAACATATACTGTATTTTTCAAATTTTCTATGTTTATTCACTAGGATGGCAACATTGCAGTGGGATTACCACATTTTATCTAGAAGTTGAATTCTGAGTTACTTTTATTGCTTTTTTTTTTTTTTTTTTTGGGAACTTGATTTAAAGTTTTGTTTTCAAAGTGTTCCAGAATTAAAAAACTCTCTCTATATATTTTGAAACTTAATGGTATTGGAATCGTCGCCGGTAATAAGTTTATACGATTCTTAACATTTCCTGCAAGTTTAGTCAAAATATTCAAAATTGTAAATTAAGTAGCACTTTAAATAGGGACTTGCAAAATGCATCTAATCAGTCTGGCATTCTTAGCACATTCTTGGCATGAGAGCATGGCACTAAGAGGGTTAAGTAATGAGAAATGATAGATATTTTACTGGCAAATGTAATGTACAGCATTAACCAAAAAGTTATGTGTTCAGCTCTGCCTAGCAAATCACATACCACTCCTGTGGAAAACTCATCCACATATATCTCCCCCAACATCTCTCCAACATTTGCTGGCAAACAGCAGTAATGCTGAACTGGTCGTTTAATTATGTCCCAGACATTTTCAGTTCATTCTGTTCCTGTGCATTTCCTAAGATTAATGTACTATGTAGAGTTATAGAAAATGAGTTTTAACATGGAAATAAATCATTTCTGGACTCCTGTCCATACAACATATTTTGTTAAGAAGGAAGCCATACCTTCCAGTGTCAACTCAGTTAAACGTAACTTGAAAGTTTTTCAGTCTGTCAAACACACAAGTTCAATATAAATATTACACTATAACATACCTGTTAGAGAAAAACATACCTGTCAGAAAACACCATTAACCAAGGAATAAAACTGATAGGGAATCTGGGATCTGGGCAACATTGTGTATTTTTATTCCTTTTTTCTTCTAGTCTACGTGTGAGGAATTTGTCCTGAAAGTTTGGCCATACCTTATTGTTAAACCCTGTATGTAGTGACCACTGCACACAGCCTGGAAATGTCTAACTGAAATAGAACATGAGATTTCTTTCCCCAACACAATAAGAGTCCCTAGTGATCTAGAATATTTTGATTATGAACCAAACCAAATGCCGTGGTGCTACAGACCGGATGGGCCTTGGCCTACCAAAGTGACCACTGCTCAGCCAGAAGGCATGCAGATTATGAGGTGGCAGTGAAGATGACGTTACTTTGAATGACGACACGCTGGTAGCAAGGAAGTTAACGGCGCAAGACAATTACAATAAAAGCAGTGATCAGGTTTAGTGTGTGGTAGACCTACTACTCAACAGACAGAGACAAATGACTAGCCGTTGAGTTATTTTGTATCAATATTGCATAATATGATATCCTTATCCCTTTTCTCTATGGGTGGAGAATGAAGTGAGAGGAATCTTCGTAGTGAGTTTTCTATCTGCACAATATACCCTGCCTGTCCACTACCGTAAAGTAACACTTGGTTCAGTTTAATTTAAGGACTACTACTTCACAGAACCTCTCAGTGTGTTAGTTCTGCCAGCTCTTCCTATGAACTACTAAGCAACATAGTTCAATCTGTACAGCGGAGCTTGTCTTGTCATTTATTTAAACCCCACCCTTAATTAATACAGTTCTGATGACTTCTTTTAACAGGCCATTAATAAGAATTTGTCTATACAGTAAAACCTCGTTAATTCACATTAACCGCCAACATGTACTTTGGAAATGCCAACCCTTGCGGCGTCTCAATAAATTCCAAGACCCGTTTCTGCATGCAATTAACCTTGATTCACAGTTTAAAGCTCTCAAATGCCATGGAAAAAAAGATTTCCAAAATGTATCCAACAAGGTGCATTTACAGTATTCAAATAATGCACTTGGATAACTCACCGGCAAATATAACCTCATGCAATGAAATCAAAAGAAAGACGACATGATTCAAAGATGAGGAGAAATCTATACTGGTTCCCCTGTGCAAGTGCTTTATTCATTGGATTACTTTACTGTATGCATTTTAGATGCCTTGTGCTTGCACGGAATATGTACCCGATGCCCTTAAAACATCGTGGCTTTTCGAACTTTCGTATGACAGGGGAAGGAAGTCTCTTGCTTCCGTGTGCACTGCATAGCAACACAGAACATTTCCTGGCTGGCAATTCTCTCCTTTAAAACTATAAGTCCTTTTGGCCTCAGCATTTAAAAAAATAAAACAAACAAACAATGCACTTTTCATCGGCATTGACAATATTGTTTGGTGCGCACAAATTGACTGTAGGCTATAAGCCACGCTTTTTCGCCAACTGTCGGCATCGCCAGTGTTCACAAATTCTACCTCTCCGCACACTGCCTGCTACGTGATATTGTGGTGTTCCTGAAAACGCCGAATACAAAATAATTACGATTCTCCGCTCGAATATAGCAGATATAAAGCACACTGTAGAAATGCTGAAGTAGGTGAAAGCGCGCAAGTTACCCCTTCATGTTCCGGAAGATGCATTCTTTCATGACACGGAGAAATTTTGAATTTAAATTACTCTGTAAAATACTAATTTTTTTTCTTCAAAATGTAAAGGCAGTTTCAAATTAAAATTCTGAATTTCGGTAACGGGACCGACATTGTTCTTTGAATTATGAATTATCCGTATTTTGAATTAAATGATTTAAATAACATGCAAAACCATACCTCATGTTTCCGGGAACGAGAGCTGCTTCAAATTAGGCAAGATTTTGAATTAACCGATTTTGAATTATCAAAGTTCTACTGTAATTGTTGCCAAAAAAGAAGCATATACAAGTGCAGTTGCTTCAAATGTGATATCTTCTTTGGAACATTATCTCCTGACATCTGGATCTAATCTGTCATGAAAGGGAATTCCTCAAAGACTTGAGTCTAATTTCTAA
Organism: Anabrus simplex; assembly: GCF_040414725.1. NCBI lineage: Eukaryota > Metazoa > Arthropoda > Insecta > Orthoptera > Tettigoniidae > Anabrus > Anabrus simplex. Next base: position 262,903,149 of record NC_090271.1, on the reverse strand, counting down.
AAGAACAACTTTGGTTTTTAAGATTCCCTCATTAAGACGTTTCTGCAGGGGACAAGAAAAATGGACGTGTTAAGCAAGAAAACGTACTAATGAATATAATCATCATCATCATCATCATCATCATTTTCCAGTTCCAGTTTCCCGGGCACTGTTGGTGAGCCTCTTCCATTCTGTCTTAATGAGATACGTTCTGTTTTAATGACGTCCTCCAGTGTCCTTCCCTGATCTGCAATATCCATCTTTACTATGCCCTCCAGTGGGTTCTTGGTCTTCCCACCATCCGTTTCCCTGCCACATGTCGCTGCAAGTTAACATAGGCTGTCCTTGTTGGCTCCATCCTCATTACATGCCCAAACCACATCAGTCTGGACCTGCTGATCCGATTTAACAATGATGTAACAATCCCAGCTTTCTTCCTAACCACAACATTCCTCAACTTGTCGGTTTCTTGAATTGTGGACCTAAGGAACTTCATCTCGGATGCCTGCAACCTTGATGAGTCTTTCTTAGTGAGGGTGCAGGTTTCAATACCATAGGTTAAGATTGGTATGAAGTACTGCCTGAACATCACCAACTTTGATTTTGTTGGTAATTTGGGATCTCAGAGGAGTGTTCATACTTGCTGGTAAAAGTGAGAGTTCTTCTGCACCCTCTCTGTTTATTGGCATCACAACTGTTTTGAGTTCGCTTATCTTCATGAATATACGAAGAAAAACTATCCAACAGGGATATGGAAAAACAAGATATGATTTTTTCCGAAATGAGGGCATTTTACGTCCTATATCCAGGGGTACAGAGAAAACTATAGGCCTCTTTACCATTTCTAAATATAAGAGGAAAGTATTAAAATGTGTGAAAAACACGAAAGAACAAATATGAAAATATTTTCCGGTGGGGATCATAAAATAACAAATACACTGAAAAGTGTAAAAATCCACCATACAAAAGACAACAAATATGAAAACATGTGCACAAGGGCCAACAAAAATATCAAAGTATTATTGCAGATCACACTCTTTCTAAACAAATGTTAGTAGAAGCCTTTTATTTCGAAGCAGTGGGTTATTAAACAATATTTTCTGGTTACTTTCTTAGACAATGAATTGGAAATTACACTCGACCATCAACTGCCAGGAATATATTTGGCTGCCATTTTGAATCGAACAAAACTTTGACCAACTTGAGTGATTGAGTCGAAACTAGAAGGTGCGAGTTTTAACATTCACAACCTCTGTGCGGTTATGTCAGTCCACTTTCTGACAGATTTTAATTTTGTATTCATTATTAAGGAATTTCACATTTCATGTATCCATAACTAGGCTTTCACAAGACAAATATGCACCACGCTAGTCAGTTTCACACAATTGTGTTTCTAATCCAGATTTACATAGGCTACCATATCACGTGACAAATTTTGCTACACTTCACTGTAGCAAGCAAAGCAAAGCAAAGCAAAGTCACCTCCATACAGGCTATGACGGCCCTTGGAGGGGTGGAAGGTAAAGGCTTCCACTATCCGTAACCTCAGCACTTGATGGGGTTGAGTGGTTAGCTCTATGCCCAGCCGCCTTTTCCCCCCAGGAATTAACCCGGTACTCATATTTGGTGTAGGCTGAGTGAACCTCAGAGCCATGTGCACCTCCAGAAGTGGAAATCTCGTTTCTTAAATTTTATGACTTCCTGACGGGGATTCAAACCCATGTCCTTCTGGGCGAACCGAGCATGCCTTTACTGCCTTGGCCAGGCAGCTCCTACTTTACTGTACCACTCAACACAAAATAAATTTCTACCATCTGAATGGAATGCGAGATACAACCACAAATAGTCTCACTTTGCTATTCAACAATCTCGCTGCTAACCGGCAAGCAAACCTGAACATCTCTGAGGTTAACGACTTGCTCTCTGAAAATGCAACTTACCGTATTCTGTGAAGTTCAGGATGGCCGTTTCCCGTAATCACGCAACTGTGGCGACGGCTCTTACCCGAGTTGGAAATCACGTTTTTTTCACAAGGGATGACAAATACAGAAACATTTTCAGGGCTAGGAAAAATGTGATCGTACCAAGCGGTAATAGCAAAAATTCGTTAGGCGATAAGCAAGGTATTTTTATATAGATTTAATACGATGAGAATTGGGACTTTGAATTTACGTCGTGATAAGTGGGAAAACGTGTTAATGAGGATCGCACTAACGAGGTCTCACTGTATTATATTCTACCTTTTTTCTTGCAAGTGTCTGTTTACTCATTCAAATAAACATTGCCGCACACCCCACTTTGGGAACACCTGCATTAGGATGTACAAAACAACTGAAGTATGTATTACAAAAATCATCCGGGCTCTTATGCCGTGGTCCACTCCTCTCGCTTCTCCCAGACGTTTCAACTACTGGTGCGGTAGTCATCTTCTGTGGCGTCGTGTCGATACGCTCGTCAGCGGGGTACAGGAGACCACGGCATAATAGCCTGGAAGATTTTTATTATATTGACACCGGCCGTGAAAGCCTTCATACTTTAAAAACTGAAGTATGGCTCTTTGGCATGAAATTATATTTATTTATGAACTCGGACAAGCCCTTAAGAGTCTTAGAGTTGGTTTAAATGTAGGCTCGAAACCACAAAATTCCCATGATCTGGAAAACAATCCTTCCCTGCTCACTGGATTCACCATCACCTTCAAAAAAGAAAAAGCACTGAATGAATCTAACCTAAAAAAAAAAAAAAAAGTTACTCACAAATGCAGCCAGCAGAATAAGGTTAGCTGGGCTGTCCCTCTTCTTGATATGTAGAGCCACAAGAATAACTATACTCAGGAGGAAAGCAAAGGTCATGAGCCAATCACTGTGAACAGAAGAAAAGTATACAGACAGAAAATATAGAATGGGCACTGAATAAGCAGTGTAAGTCCATCAAATAAATGACATACAGTTACCAAAAACATACATCACTACAGACTGATATTAGGTAGCTCCTTTCTTGTTTAACATCTATATCAGGCCTGGCCAAACACTCCACCTACTGTGCTCCTGCCCTGCACCCCAGAGATGTCGAGGTGAGAGGGAAGTTAGTAGTCTGGATGCATGACAGCATTACAGTCACCCTGCCAGCCAGCCAGTTTTTTTGTTTTTTTCTGAAGAGGTTTCAAGACTTCGAAAGGCTCAAGGCTGACTTTGATTTATCAGACCTTTCTCACTTTTGGCTGAGAATGTTTCCCATTACTTCCAGCTTGAGCTGACAGAACTACAGAGCAACATCTGGTTTCAAGACATTTTTCTGCACTCTGGAAATGTGCACTATCTTAATAGTAATATCCTCAACTTCACAGACAAGCAGGTACAGTTCCACCATGAATATGAACATTTTCTTTTCCGTTATGAAACTGACCAAGTTCCAGCAACATGTGAGCTTTAACTTGCACAACTCCATGCAGTTGACCGTACTGCAAACTCTCTTTTTTTTTTAAATATACAACACACTGTACAGTCAAAACACAAATAAACTAACATATGTCCCTTCACAGGTACCAGAGTTCTTTGTTTCACTGAAAAGAGTGAATACACATACCTGTACGGTAAGTGTTATTGTGAAATATGTAATATTATTTTGGTCATCATATTATGTTCAATAACATTCTTTGGCTGTACAGTTGATGTCAAGACCTACAGTTCAGAAGGTCCCAGATTCAATTTCCAGCCAGGTCAAGGATTTTCACTACATATGGTTAATTCCACTAGTCCAAGGACTGGGTGTTTGTGATTGCCTTAACAAATCTTCATTTACACACAACATCACACTACTGACTACCACAGGAACACGCAATAGGGAAAACATCCCTCTACAAAAAGCTGTCATCAGTAAGGGCATCTGGCTGAAAAATTAAGCTTAATCCACATAAATGCCAACTTAGATAACTGGGGAAAAGGCAAGGGAAGAAGAACTATGTTCGATTATGAAACCTGTGAATGCTTTATCAGTCAGATTTCACCACAAACACACCGTCTGTTTTACCTGGCCAGACGCAACTGTTGCCATCCCTCTCACATGCTTTCACAAAATATCGCAGCGGCAAGGGATAGGTGGAGTGTGCTAGTACAAAAGAGGCACTAGTCTTGGCCACCAATAACCTACATTAATGATCAACTCATGATTCCAAATACTGCAAGTTCCTAGCTTGCTGATTATTTAGCAGTGCCCAGTCAGACTACAGATTTGGAGTCAGTGGAAGGAATGCAACTGCAGCCCTGAACATTCTGTCCAGCTACTATGCATGAAATAGTTGAGACTTGATATCCTTCGATCTGAGGACAAGAAAGGTCCACTGAATGCTGAATAAAACAGTCAGATACTGAACTTCAATACTTCAATGTCAATTGGGAAGGTAATACAAATGACAGCAAGCATGACCAACAAATGGAAATAAGTTAATATGGAAAGGGCACCTGATTCAGAAAGTGATGGCACCAACTAGAGGGAAGAGTGGTACTGGTAAAACCAGATGAGCTCTATAGAGAAACCATAGTAATAGATGGTATTAGTGATCACGAAGCTGTTTTTGTGGTAATTTTAAAAAAATGTGAAAGAAAGGAAGATATTAAAATTAGGACTATTAGGCAGTATGATATGGCTGATAAAACAGGCATGAGGGAGTTTTTAATAAATAACTATGATCGGTGGAAAACGGTAAATAAAAATGTAAACAGACTCTGGGATGGGTTTAAAGCAATTGTTGAGGAATGTGAAAACAGGTTTGTACATTTAAAGATGGTAAGGAATGGTAAAGATCCTCTATATTATAACAGAAAAGTAAAGAGACTAAGAAGGACGTGCAGGTTGGAAAGAAATAGTTGGAAATGGCTATGGAAGTAAGGAGAAATTGAAGGAACTTACTAGGAAATTGAATCTAGCAAAGAAGTCAGCTAAGGATAACATGATGGCAAGCATAATTGGTGGCCATACAAATTTTAGTGAAAAATGGAAGGGTATGTATAGGCACTTTAAGGCAGAAACAGGTTCCAAGAAGGACATTCCAGGAATCATTAATAAACAAGGGGAGTGTGTATTGAGGATCTTCAAAAGGCAGAAGTATTCAGTCAGCATTATGTAAAGATTGTCGGTTACAAGGATAATGTCCAGATAGAGGAGGTGACTAATACTAAAGAAGTATTAAAATTCACCTACGACAGCAATAACATTTATAGTAAGATACAAAAGTTGAAAACTAGAAAAGCAGCTGGAATCGATAAGGTTTTGGGGGATATACTAAAGACAATGGGTTGGGATATAGTACCATATCTGAAGTACTTGTTTGATTATTGTTTGCATGAAGGAACTTTACCAAATGAATGGAGAGTTGCTATACAGTAGCCCCTGTATATAAAGGAAAGGGTGATGGACATAAAGCTGAAAATTACAGCCCAGCCAGTTTGACATGCATTGCATGTAAACTTTGGGAAAGCATTCTTTCTGATTATATTAGACATATTTGCAAAATTAGTAACTGGTTTGATAGAAGGCAGTTTGGGTTTAGGTAAGGTTATTCCACTGAAGCCCAACTTGTAGGATTCCAGCAAGATATAGCAGATATCCTGGATTCAGGAGGTCAATTGGACTGTGTCATGATTGACCTATCTAAGGCATCTGATAGGGTAAATGATGGGAGACTACTGGCAAAAATTAGTGCAATTGGACTTGACAAAAGAGTGACTGAATGGGTGGCTCTGTTTCTAGAAAACAGAACTCAGAAGATTAGAGTAGGTGAAGCTTTATCTGTTCCTGTAATAATTAAGAGGGGAATTCCTCAAGACTGTATTATTGGACATTTATGTTTTCTTATATATATCAATGATATGTGTAAAGAAGCGGAATCAGAGATAAGGCTTTTTTCAGATGATGTTATTCTGTACAGAGTAATAAATAAGTTACAAGATTGTGAGCAACTGCAAAATGACCTCGATAATGTTGTGAGATGGACAGTAGGCAATGGTATGATAAACGGGGTTAAAAGTCAGGTTATGAGTTTCATAAATAGGAAAAGTCCTCTCAGTTTTAATTACTGTGTTGATGGGGTGAAAGTTTGCTTTGGGGAACATTGTAAATACCTAGGTATTAATATAAGGAAAGATCTTCATTGGGGTAATCACATAAATATGATTGTAAATAAAGGGTACACATCTCTGCACATGGTTATGAGGTTATTTAGGGGTTGTAGTAAGGATGTAAAGGAGAGAGCACATTTGTCTCTGGTGAGACCCCAACTAGAGTATGGTTCCAGTGTATGGGACTCTCACCAGGATTCAGGAACTGGAAAAAATCCAAAGAAAAGCAGCTCGATTTGTTCTGGGTGATTTCCGACAAAAGGGTAGTGTTACAAAAATTTTGCAAAATTTGGGCTGGGAAGACTTGGGACAAAGGAGATGAGCTGCTCGACTAAGTGGTATATTACAAGTCATTACTTTCATTTTTAATCCGTATTGAAAACAGCGATCTCACTTAACTTACAAAAGGTATACATTTATTATTCAACCTATTCAATACATACAGTACCACGCAATGTGGTTAATTAGACATAAAAGATGTGAATATTATGGACAGGTTTTTCCCTTCTTATTTAAGATTAGTTAATATGCTGATGATGCGCAATAAGAAGGGCGAAACATGTCCATAATATTCACATCTTTTTTGTCTAATTAACCACATAGCGTGGTACTGTATGTATTGAATAGGTTGAATAATAAATATATACCTTTTGTAAATTAAGTAAGTGGTATATTCCAAGCTGTCAGTGGAGAGATGGTGTGGGAGGACATCAGTAGACGAATAAGTTTGAGTGGTGTCTTTAAAAGTAGGAAAGATCACAATATGAAGATAAAGTTAGAATTCAAGAGGACAAATTGAAGCAAATATTCATTTATAGGAAGGGACATTAGGGATTGGAATAAATTACCAAGGGAGATGTTCAATAAATTTCCAATTTCTTTGCAATCATTTAAGAAAAGGCTTGGAAAACAACTGATAGGGAATCTGCCACCTGGGCGACTGCCCTAAATGCAGATCAGTAGTGACTGATTGATACTGTGAATAAAAGCCAGACAGTGACAAGTAAAATGAACAAGACATGCCTTGTTGAAATCTGAAACTTCATACTTAAGGAAGAGAAAAACTAAATGTGTGAACAATTTTAAATATAAGTAATGTTATATTACTTTTTGAAAGTGCCAAACTTGAAGCGTTTGAATAAGATGTAGAAAGAAACCAGTTTCCTCCACCAAGATCAGAATCCACTATCTAGAGAAGGAAGGAAGGAATGGGATGGTGTAATGGGGGAAGAAATGTATCAAGACAGAAACAAATGATAGGATAACATTTAAAAAATCCTACTAGTTCAGTGAAAGGAAATCATGATGATACAGCAGAATCTTATCAATCCGGACTAACTGGGCAGATACATAGACTACAGTAAAGAAAATCTGGATTAACTGAAATAAACTAAAACAACAGTGAAGTGTGGTGTAAAATTCTGTTTACAATGACAAAACATGTTTATTATAGTACATTTAAAGGGTACAGGTTTAAAGAAGTTTTATTCATTGCACTATGGTATCTTAAAAATCTGAAGCCAGCAACTCACTGCAAAGTTTCTAGTTAACTGATTTCTGCTGTAGCTTCAATTTCAGTTCTTTTGACTGCCACTCCATTTGAGTGCACTTATGTAAATTTCTTATGTAAGTTTCCTTAAGAACTAAACAGTCCATGTTCAATATTTATCTCCTGTTGATCATGACTTAGTCTGAGGAGTAACAAATTAAATGAGAGAAGCAAGCTGTAGATCAGACCAAGAAAGGTTTAGCATCACAAGAATGAAATGATTTAACTACTGTGACTTGAATTCCAAGGCAGTACTTCGTCAAAGACCATTTGGACATCCAAAAAGTTGTCCAGACTAAGTTTAAGACTATCTAGAGAAGGAAGGAAAGAATGGGATGGTGTAATGGGGGAAGAAATGTATCAAGACAGAAACAAATGATAGGATAACATTTAAAAAATCCTACTAGTTCAGTGAAAGGAAATCATGATGATACAGCAGAATCTTATCAATCCGGACTAACTGGGCAGATACATAGACTACAGTAAAGAAAATCTGGATTAACTGAAATAAACTAAAACAACAGTGAAGTGTGGTGTAAAATTCTGTTTACAATGACAAAACATGTTTATTATAGTACATTTAAAGGGTACAGGTTTAAAGAAGTTTTATTCATTGCACTATGGTATCTTAAAAATCTGAAGCCAGCAACTCACTGCAAAGTTTCTAGTTAACTGATTTCTGCTGTAGCTTCAATTTCAGTTCTTTTGACTGCCACTCCATTTGAGTGCACTTATGTAAATTTCTTGTTAACACAACATCTCCCCATCTCCCCAGTGGGTGGAAGGGAAATAGAATCCATCCTGTCCTAAGAGGCAACTTATAGGAGGACCAAGGTCTCTCAACTTGGGAGTATGTGTTGGCAACCTTAGTTCCCCCAGGTGAGTCTATCATTGCTTCCACTTACTTACATCAGACTCTTCAACTATTTTTCTTCCATATCCAGCCTCCTTTGGTCAATCTTGTTCTCTTCTGACGACGGTATTAAGTTTGCGAGGAGCCTTTCATTTTCAGACCTTCCTGGCCCCTTCTCTGTCTTTTGCCGATACTTTAATTCTTAGAAGTGTCAAATCGCTTCCATTTTCCCTCTGATTAGTGTTAAGAGAGGATGGTTGTCCAGCTGTACTTTCACTTAAAACAGTAAGCACCACCACCCATTTGGGTTTGTTCTTCAGAATTTCTCATTCGCTTCAATCACTTTTTTTTTCTTTTTCTTTTTCACATTAACCGTTTTCAAGTTTTTCTATTACAGATGACTTTTCAAGACCTTTACATTTGAGTTCCTGTCCAGAAAAAGTCTTACTCAATGACATTAAAATGTTTCAATAAATAAAGTGTACTGTACAATACAAACAACTAGATCCATTGGATATTTTAAAGAATGAAGCCATTCTTTTTCAGTGTTCACTTGGTTAACACAAAACTTCTCAGTCTGTTGAACACAAATATAATTCTTAGAACACTGCAACATACCTGTAAAAAATGATAGAATAAGGGTGAGGAACTTTTTCAGATGAAGGAAGACATGGTAGGCACAAAGTAAGGGCTATGGGAGCGGTGGGGTCGAATTGCGGCCAGCCAAACAATTCAACGAGAGCTTTAGTTTGAGCAGTAAAGTGAGGTCTGGCATTATCATTAAGTAACAACGCTCCGGAAGACAGAAGGCTGTGAAGTTTATTCTGGATTGGGTGGCAAAGGTTTGTCAAGGTCGCACGATACACAGCTGCACTGATTGTTGTACTTGGTGGCATCAAGATCACCAGCAGAACACCATGCTGGTCCCAAAACACAATTGCCATAACTTTGCGAGTTGAGAAAGTCTGATTGAATTTCATGTTTCAGCAGCTGAAACTGATACCTGATACAGGCCATTATTTCTCCTTTACAAGAAAAATACAGTGGAACTCTCACAACCACAAATTTTGTACTTGTTAAAGAAAATTACATTTCTTTGAGTGAAGTGGTTGTGCCATACTTGGCATGTTGATGAGCACCTATTGGCATGAATGTGGAACTATGTCCATCCACAGTTGGTTTTTCATGCGAGGCATGTGGTCTTCTCTTTTGTGACTGTGAGACTTCAATGAAGTTGACACAAAAGCGATGGTGTGACACATACTGCAATGAATTTCATCACCGAAACAGAGTTCTCTGCATGTCACCAAATCAGCAATACCATCAGTGCCACCCAACGGGAACAGAATAAGAAAGACCCCACATCACCAGCGTTCTGCCAGAGATGAAGCAAACGGACACGTGTGGCCGCCATATTGCTTGAGCCAAAATATTTTAACCATTTACTCTCTATTATTGATCAATTTATGACATTTAAAGCAAATACAAGAAATTCATATTGATTTCAGTTTACTGGGATGTTGAAATAAGTTGCAACAAACAGGAGGACATGAATTTAGAAAAGAAAATCTGAAATTTACATATAAATGACAGGAAATTTAGCTCCAGATGTTTTGAGCCACTTCAATCAACTTCAAATGTCTGTGCCAGCAGACCCCGGTTCAGTCAATTTTAAAATACTCTACCCTCTGGACAATGAGCAGTCAGGAACTTGGGCTGCATTGGCAAAACAGAATGGCACTATGCTGTACATCAAAAGCCATGCATGTAAATGAAGGAAGGTCTAAAGTTGAACATCAAAGTGCTCACTTGTTTCATGGACATAAGCCTGTCCCCAGTCTGAAGTCCAGGGAGACCTTTCTGTAAATATGTACGGAAAATTTGAAACCCACCTGGAAATGATTATAGAGAATCTCACTCATCTCCACTATAGATTTTCCATTTCAAGGAAGGCTGGATAATTAGTTCATAGCTAATGTTTGGGAAAATACTGCTCTTGTTGCAACTGGAAAAGGCTTCCTCTTAAATCGTAAATCCCAAAAAATCTGAGATGCTGAAGAAAGGGGGGAGGGGGCAAATTTTCCTTCATCCCTTGTTGAAGAAATATTCCCCCCCTCTCCAAGTGGGGAAGGCTTCCCAGCTGAAGAAGCTTGGGAACAATTTTTCCCAGATGGCAACAACAAAGTACAGTAACCTTCATTTTTTCTGTTGTTTTGTTGTCTGATGTGTTTGTATTTTTGTTGTCAGATCATCTTACTTTAAAAATGTGAGTTGGGAAAGCTTTCCAGTAAGATCCATGCTTTGCTGAAACTTTTAATCAAGGAGATGGAGAATTCCAGAGTAGCCATTGCTGTAAATTTTGTTCCTTCAAGAATATTGAACAATCCATCAGACAGGAGTGTATGCTCTCCTCTCCACTGACACACAATGGCAAAAGTATTCATTTTACACCAGCACATTTCTCTTTTCCTTAGGTGGTGCACAACAGTACAGTGAGGTATCCTCCAACTTCCGGAATTTGTAACACCTTGTTGCAGCTGGAATACAGGAGCCAATTGTAAGATGGTTAATATTATTATTTTCTGACAAGGTCTATGGGTTTAAATTTAAGGATAAAGGCCCCTGTCTTCATTGGCGTTGCCAGGTTTGTCACTCCTATGCCTTTTAAGCCATTTGACGTTGGTCTCATACACTAAGTTAGATCATTATGAGAAGCTTGAACTAAATCTATACAGAAGGTAACTATTATACACAAATTCAGTGATTTGTGCTTTTCTGGACTTATAACTAGTAGACGAAACAATGTAGCTCTTACAATGTTTGCATAGTCATATCCCTTGCAGATCTTGTGGGAAGCTACAAGGTTAACCTCCCAGACTACAATAATAGATTCCAGCAAATCATGGTTTAACAACCTAGAGAACCACACTATTATTTACTGTCTGGCTTTCTTCGACAGAACTTCAATCATCCAAATAAGATACTTTTAAATAATACAAACATTTATATTATTAGTTTTGTAGTCATAAACAAATTCTTAAAAATGAAAATGAACTTACTTCGTGTGAATGAAGGAACGCACTGCTTCACTGAACATGCACACCGAACCCACAACAACAGTAAGTAGCATTTGAACAGACAGCAATCCATACACCTTACGCAGGAAACCTGTTGAGATCAATGATCAGATGAAACAATCAGTCTTGAACTGTACTTCTGTAATCTAAAGTAGGCTATGCTTAATCCAAAAGGTATAAAATGATACAACACGATGAGAACAAGGAAACAATATATTTTGTTAATTACATTGGGCAACTTTACATACTGTATCAAATAACATTTCCTTGTTTAATAAGTTCATATTCATCGCATTTCAGAATGGCTGCAGAGCAACCTGCAAATTTGTTTTGTTACCAGTTCATAAATCTCCTTCAGGGACATTAAGAATGCTTGAAGAAGCGTATAGTGAGCATCAATGAAAAAAGAGGCCAATCTGCAGGTTAATGCAAAGGACATGAAGCAAGCATTCACTGTGCGTACAGTGATGTGAGGGGTGATGGACGAAATACAGTAGAGGTTGGAATTTCAATTGCAAGTGTTCACAATATTTTCCAAAAAAAGTTGAACATCATTAGGTTTCTCAAATGCTGCCCCCCCAAAAAAATGCTGATTCCTGAACTGAAACACAATGACTTGCTGGGGACCTAATCAGTATCGCGGAGCAAGAGGGTGATTTTTTTAAAACAATAAAATCAATGGAGATAAATATGGTACTATTTGTAAGACTCAGCGCCAAAACATCAGACATGCGAGTGGAAATTCAGAACATTACCTCGGAAATAAAAATTCCATGACATTTGGAAAGGCAAAGTTATGACTAAACTTTTCTTTGATGCTAAGAGTTCTGTTCGCCACAAATTTATTCCTAAAGAAAGTACTGTACGTACACATCCATCATCATCTCAATGAGAAGGAAATGACTATAAAAATGGACAGAAAATAACTAGTTTCCTTTTGCATGACACCGAGCCTTCACATTGGGCAGTCTTGGTAAACAAAATGATCTTGCTAGGCACAATGTGATGGCTTTGGAGCTTTCTCTATGTACACCATATATATCAACATCTGATTTCTTCCTTGTTCTGCAGCTAAAAAGTGAAGGGGCAACGATTTGCAAACACTGGAAAATGTTCTGCAAACGTGAGGTCACTGAGTGGTTTTGCAAAACAGTTTCCAGCACTGCTTCCAAACAATTAACACATTGGAAGAAGTGTGCCACTGCAGAACGGAACAAGTTTGAAAGAAATACTGTCTAAGTGAATGTAGAATGATTTATTTTTGTATCTTTAACAAAATCTGGAAACATTTTGAAGCTAGTATTTATTACCTGCTGAAAATTACGAGAACAGCATGTTAAGACAGTTTCACTTTATAAATAAAGTTTTAGGGACCTACTGTCTGTAATTTAATTCATTTTGCTGGTTTTAAAATTATTATCCATTTTAGGTCAACTCAAGACCATATCGGTAGCTTTTAGCTTTCGTGTCTGTTTGTTTGTTTCATCGTCACGGAGAAACGAGTGGATAGATCACGACCAAAATTCATATTTAGAGTCTACTCATCCAGGAGTAGGTTTGGAAATGCATATGATTTGAAACTCACTGAAGAGACTAGGGGGTTTATAGGAAGACTAGAGGAGTTTACTCAATCTCGATCCTGGCTCAGTCCGGTGGTATTTGAAGGTGCTCAAATATGACAGCCTTGTGTCGGTAGATTTACAGGCACGTTAAAGAACTCCTGCGGGACTAAATTCCGGCACCTCGGCGTCTCTGAAGACCGTAAAAGTAGTTAGTGGGACGTAAATCAAACAACATTATTATTGGAATAGAATAGAACCAGCTTTTGGGTGGTTAGGCCGTGTGCATTATGCAGAGTTTCGTCCAGACGTGCCATTTGGACTCATCAGCTGGAATGGCACATTATTATTATTATTCAACACTCTTGATTTTCTGTCAGATCTGCAGATCATATGGTGAAATGTCCCTTAATTCTAAATAATTTTTGTTATGTACATAATTTCACTTACTCTCCAAATGACTGAGAAATTTACTATTCTCTACGGGTTTCATGCTCTGCAGTGAGTGATGGACATCCTCGCAGATTGACAGGGAATCTGCCGGTTACCAAGCAACATCACAGTCTGCTTGCCAGCAGGACAGTAACGTAATGTCATTTTTGTCATCATTCCTGTAAACTCGTGGTTGTTTGTTGTGTAAAAACTGTAAATGACGTTAAGCTGCCATTTTGCAGAATACTGTTGGAGGTTACAATCGCCTTTGAATAGTGCAATACATGGCCTGTTAATATCTGAACAGTACCATGGAGTGTAGCCCATTATTTCAACTGTAAGGTGTTTTCAGGTATTTGCTTTAAATGTTACTGTATTTCTCTTCTACTTCAGTTTTTTGCTTCAGTTACTTGCCTCTGCCTTGCTTCTATAGGCTTAAGTAATAACCATAAGTCATCTTCTTACCTGAATGCAGCACCAAAATTTTTCCTCTATTACTGCTCTCAAAAATCCATAGCTTATATGATCAGAATTTAGTGAAGGACATTTCAGTGTTCCAATACATCCATGCAGTATTTACATATCTGTCCTATCTAGCTGCCCTAAGATATAATCCTATCTTCAGATATTGCCAATTTTCTTAACCCTGCACTAGTCGCGTTGTCTTTCGTACTGTGAGTAGTCGTGGCAGACTGTGGGGTCCGCACGTAGATGTAAGTAGATTTAAGAGTTGTTAACATGAAACTAACAGCGAAAATACATTTTTGACGTACAATGACTAATTTAACATTATGTTTAATCATTCTAAAAGTATATACAACAATCACAAATGTCGAATTGTTATAGAATAATGTTCAAGTAATTATCACTTTATCGACCCAGGAGATAGCCACAAAATAGGTTGTCAATCACAGATAAACATCTAATACATTAGACATAATGCAGAATTAACATTTTTCAGCACATTTTAGTCATTGTCTACATTCTCCAAACATTCGGAGCTCACAATTGTTGCATGTTCGAGACACAAGTATTTCGTAATCTATAATTTTCATTTCCGTATTGACAATTGCACAATTAAAAATAGGAGAGGATTTCCACCAATCAATACTTATTTATTGTATATATTAAATTACAGGACCGGTTTCGACCTCATATTCAAGGTCATCTTCAGCTGAACCATACATACATATTTATATAATGAAGCTTTGATTAAGATTGTGGTGTTGAAGGAATGCCATATGATGATGATGTACATTTAGTTACATACAAATGGGGCACGTCTTAGCGTGAACTGGCATATATGTCATTCTGTACAATATTGCAACTGTATGTCTAAAATGTTGAAGGTCTTAAAACTAGTGTATAAAACACGTCTTTTCCTAAACTAACTTATATATATGTACAAGATAAAAACAATATATAAAAACACTTCATGCATATGAACATTCGTTCTTGCTTGGTGGTCAATACATCGACTAACTTCCGTATTTAAGTCTTATTCACAGTTGTGCACTTCAGCTGCTATTCTTAGAGTTTGTAAAATTGCATGGATAAAAGTTTTGTCTTCCTGTGCGTATGTGAGGTAAAACACTTTCAATTTAAAATAGGTGCCAAATGTATGGATGAAATTCAAGTAAAATATGTTCAGCTCTGCTGTGTGTGTTGCCCTTTTATTAGAACCAATTCATGTTGTCTTTTTGGCGTCCGTAAATTTGGATGACATTGGTTTCAAAGTAGTGGCTCCTTTCCCATTTGAAGCTGTGCAATGATGTTATGTTTATCTGTGGAAGATAAGATTGAGTTATAAGTGATATTGTGTGGAGGAATGTCTAAGGGTTATGTGTGTGAATTGGAATATGTACTTACTGTTGTTGGTGTAGCTGAGTTGTGTTTGACGTGCGAGCTTGTAATGTACTACTTCGTGTTCTTCTTGGGCTTATACTAGCTGCTGTGAGGGGAAGGGAAGGAGGGGTAGGGAGAGTTGTTGTTGTGGGGGTAGGGATGGAGCTGGGTGTGTTGTTTGGTGTTTTTCTGTTGCTTGTTGCGTTCTGTTTATTGATTAACTTAAGGTAAGGGTTTTTTAGGGCGGGGATAACTGTATTGAAGATGATGTTAGTTTTTTCTGTGATTTCATTTATGTTGTAATTTGGATTGGTATACTGATCTAAAGTGATGTAAAATTCTTCTGTTATGTTGAGCAGGGGGCCTTTGGGGTTTATGTTTAGGATTTGCATATCGTTATCGATGTTTGTGAAACTGTGTTTATAGTCTGCGACATGTTGTCCTATTGAGGAAAAATGATTGTGTTTCACTGCGTTTATGTGTTCGTTATATCGGGTTAGGAAGTTTCTACCGGTACGTCCGATATAGCTGGTCTCGCAGTTATTACATTTGATGCGGTATACCCCTGAGTGGTTGTATTTGTTGTTGCTGTTGATTGTCCTGACATTGTGTATGATGTTGGTACTATTGTGTGTAGTTCTGAATGCTATTCTTAGGTTATGTTTTTTAAAAATATTAGTTATGGGGTATATGTGTACATTATTGAAAGTGAATAGTGCATAGTCTTTCTTGGGTTCATTTGCTTTTGTTAGTTTGGTTTTGGGTTGGGATTTTATTTTATGAATGATTTTGTTAACCATGTCTTTCTTGAATCCATTGTTTTTAGCTATGTCATGAATTAATTGTAATTCTTTGTTTAGATCTTCTTTTGTTAACGGTATATTGAATGCTCTGTGTATCATGCTATAGTAGGCTGCTCTTTTGTGTATGTTGGGGTGAACGGAATCCATTTTAATTGTATTTGAGGTATGCGTGGGTTTTCTGTATATTCTGTAAGAAAGGTGGTCATCATGTCTAGTTGTCGTTATGTCCAGGTAGTTCAGTTTGTGATTGTTTTCGGATTCCATGGTAAATTTTATATGGGAATCTATTGTATTGAGTTTATCTAATATATCAGTTTCATTTGTGGACCTATTGTCGAGGATAATAAAGATATCATCAACAAATCTACACCAAAAAAATATATGGTCTATTTTGTTGATGAATGTGTGCTCTAAATAGTCTATGTAAATTTCGGCAATTATACCAGAAGCGGGAGATCCCATTGGTAAACCCTGTTGCTGATAGATAGTATCATGGAATTTAAAGTAGTTGTTACTAATGGCAAAATTAAGTAATTTAATGAACTCTTCTATTTCCAAAGTGCTTAGATTGCTATGACTTTTTAGGTTAGATTCAATGATTTCTATTGTTCGTTTTGTGGGAATGTTTGGGTACATGTTTATTATGTCAAATGATGCGAGTTTGTGATATGGTTCAATCTTTAATCCTTTTGTCCTATTACAAAATTCTATTGAGTTCCGTACTGTTTTATTAGCTAAGAATACGTAGTGCTTTTTGAGAAATCGTTGAATAAATTGCGAAAGTTTATAGGTTGGGCTTGCTCTGTAGTTAATAATAATACGATATCGTAGCCAACCAGGCAAAATGGAGCGCATATAGATTTCGAAACTTAAAGATCAAACTAACGAATGCGATTAAGAGCATTGTTTTTCTGAAGGAATGTCTAAAAAATGACCTAACACCTAAATTCCTGAGAAAATATAACAATAAACACAGGCACACCAAACAAACTCATAATACGCAAAAAAGAACAAACAAAATCTGGCTGAAAGAAGAAATAGAGTTTTTATACCGTAAAAAACAACATCTTAACAACGAACTATACCGAATACATTTAAAGGCATCTAACGAGTTACCACATAGCTATTGGGATAATTTTCAGCAGATCACGACAGAAAAAATCAGGAACTTAGCCACCAAAAAACAGAATACACTAAATAAGAAGTTAGAAGCACTTAAACAACCATCCAAACCAAACCCAAAAACCGAAACTCCGAACACGAACTCTCCTACCTTTCTCAATGAAATCACTGAACACAAATTCCACCCACCCGTAAAAAATCTCACAAATACGTCTTTTAACGAAATGGAAACTGTTATCTTGAGCAAGGGACCCAAGCACAATTGGGGTAACACATCAACTTTCCAGAACATTACAACTACTATCACCGAAATAGAAAACGCCATACAGAAAATCCCACATGAGCTACGAGACGAAGTCAGATATGATATTAAAAAAAGGCTCCCACAATATATTGACAAAATTCACAGTAACTCCCAAAATAATAAATCAACCAATAAAGTACACATAAACAAACTCAAAGACAAGATAAAACAGAATAATCTACTAATAACGAAAGCCGATAAGGGCAATACCACAGTTATTATCGACAAAGACCAATACATATTGAAAACCAAAGAATGTTTTCAAGATAATACTTTCCTCATCAAACGTAAAGACCCGACCAATAACATACAAAGGAACCTCAAAACCTTATTAAAAAATACACACTTTCTTTTAACAGAAGTAGAATCCTCTAAACTTATAGCAATGAATCCTCAAATACCTACTGCTAAAGCTTATCCCAAAATACACAAAGACCATATTCCAATGAGACCTATTATTAACTACAGAGCAAGCCCAACCTATAAACTTTCGCAATTTATTCAACGATTTCTCAAAAAGCACTACGTATTCTTAGCTAATAAAACAGTACGGAACTCAATAGAATTTTGTAATAGGACAAAAGGATTAAAGATTGAACCATATCACAAACTCGCATCATTTGACATAATAAACATGTACCCAAACATTCCCACAAAACGAACAATAGAAATCATTGAATCTAACCTAAAAAGTCATAGCAATCTAAGCACTTTGGAAATTACTTAATTTTGCCATTAGTAACAACTACTTTAAATTCCATGATACTATCTATCAGCAACAGGGTTTACCAATGGGATCTCCCACTTCTGGTATAATTGCCGAAATTTACATAGACTATTTAGAGCACACATTCATCAACAAAATAGACCATATATTTTTTTGGTGTAGATTTGTTGATGATATCTTTATTATCCTCGACAATAGGTCCACAAATGAAACTGATATATTAGATAAACTCAATACAATAGATTCCCATATAAAATTTACCATGGAATCCGAAAACAATCACAAACTGAACTACCTGGACATAACGACAACTAGACATGATGACCACCTTTCTTACAGAATATACAGAAAACCCACGCATACCTCAAATACAATTAAAATGGATTCCGTTCACCCCAACATACACAAAAGAGCAGCCTACTATAGCATGATACACAGAGCATTCAATATACCGTTAACAAAAGAAGATCTAAACAAAGAATTACAATTAATTCATGACATAGCTAAAAACAATGGATTCAAGAAAGACATGGTTAACAAAATCATTCATAAAATAAAATCCCAACCCAAAACCAAACTAACAAAAGCAAATGAACCCAAGAAAGACTATGCACTATTCACTTTCAATAATGTACACATATACCCCATAACTAATATTTTTAAAAAACATAACCTAAGAATAGCATTCAGAACTACACACAATAGTACCAACATCATACACAATGTCAGGACAATCAACAGCAACAACAAATACAACCACTCAGGGGTATACCGCATCAAATGTAATAACTGCGAGACCAGCTATATCGGACGTACCGGTAGAAACTTCCTAACCCGATATAACGAACACATAAACGCAGTGAAACACAATCATTTTTCCTCAATAGGACAACATGTCGCAGACTATAAACACAGTTTCACAAACATCGATAACGATATGCAAATCCTAAACATAAACCCCAAAGGCCCCCTGCTCAACATAACAGAAGAATTTTACATCACTTTAGATCAGTATACCAATCCAAATTACAACATAAATGAAATCACAGAAAAAACTAACATCATCTTCAATACAGTTATCCCCGCCCTAAAAAACCCTTACCTTAAGTTAATCAATAAACAGAACGCAACAAGCAACAGAAAAACACCAAACAACACACCCAGCTCCATCCCTACCCCCACAACAACAACTCTCCCTACCCCTCCTTCCCTTCCCCTCACAGCAGCTAGTATAAGCCCAAGAAGAACACGAAGTAGTACATTACAAGCTCGCACGTCAAACACAACTCAGCTACACCAACAACAGTAAGTACATATTCCAATTCACACACATAACCCTTAGACATTCCTCCACACAATATCACTTATAACTCAATCTTATCTTCCACAGATAAACATAACATCATTGCACAGCTTCAAATGGGAAAGGAGCCACTACTTTGAAACCAATGTCATCCAAATTTACGGACGCCAAAAAGACAACATGAATTGGTTCTAATAAAAGGGCAACACACACAGCAGAGCTGAACATATTTTACTTGAATTTCATCCATACATTTGGCACCTATTTTAAATTGAAAGTGTTTTACCTCACATACGCACAGGAAGACAAAACTTTTATCCATGCAATTTTACAAACTCTAAGAATAGCAGCTGAAGTGCACAACTGTGAATAAGACTTAAATACGGAAGTTAGTCGATGTATTGACCACCAAGTAAGAACGAATGTTCATATGCATGAAGTGTTTTTATATATTGTTTTTATCTTGTACATATATATAAGTTAGTTTAGGAAAAGACGTGTTTTATACACTAGTTTTAAGACCTTCAACATTTTAGACATACAGTTGCAATATTGTACAGAATGACATATACGCCAGTTCACGCTAAGACGTGCCCCATTTGTATGTAACTAAATGTACATCATCATCATATGGCATTCCTTCAACACCACAATCTTAATCAAAGCTTCATTATATAAATATGTATGTATGGTTCAGCTGAAGATGACCTTGAATATGAGGTCGAAACCGGTCCTGTAATTTAATATATACAATAAATAAGTATTGATTGGTGGAAATCCTCTCCTATTTTTAATTACACAAGTATTTATCACACTTCTTGCAACTGTACTTGGTAGGTCTGTTATTTTTCCTGTCACAGTAAGCACAGCGACCCCTGTGGTGGCTGGAATTCTCAAGAAGGCGTCCTCTAGGTTCAGGTTTGAAAATTTCACAGATCCTTGACGGTATATTACTGGGCAGATTATTTAAGGAAGCTCAGTTTCACACATGTTCATAGGACAAGCGACGAAAGAACTCCCTATGGGGCACGGGGTTTTCAGGATTATTTGCTGTATGAATTACCACACAATTAATTCCCCCAACATTCAGTATGGAGTAAAAAATTACCATAGGCCATCGGCGTAAGTGTCGTGCACAGTTATAAACAGAGCCCATCTTGTCCACCATGTCTACACCACCTTTGGTTTTATTGTATGTAACTATCATTTCTGCCTTGCCAGTTTCTTGGTCAATAGCATCATCATGATGGAGGCTAGATATAACTAACACATTCTTGCCCTTCTTCAGAATATATGAAACCAGTGTACACGATTCCTTGAAAGCTAACATGTTTGACTTCTCCGGACGTTTTGGCTGTGTGAACTCTGGTGGCAATTCCCTTTTGTTCTTTCTGATAGTTCCTATTAAAGTAAGTCTGAACTCACGTTTCAGTGTTTCAATCAATGGCAGACTGGCAAATCAATTGTCTACGGTGACATTTCTACTGCTTCCTTTGATTAAATTACACAGTCTCTGTTCTACAGCAGCTGGAGCATTACTTGCAGAATATGGTCCATCAGGTTGTGTGCCATGTACACTTCCATATTCAATGTGTAATACACGTAAAGCAAATATTTTTATTCCATATTTGTTAGCCTTACTCTGTATATATTGCCTAAAGCTGCAGTTTACTCGGAAAGCCTCCAACTTTTCATCTATTGTCACATATTCAAATGGAGTGTAGGCAGATTTGCAATTGGTAACAAATAGTTCGAATATGTTCCTTATAGGAGCTAATTTATCATATTTCTTCTTGTGTTGACTTGTCATCAAAACACAATAATCTGAGAAGGAAACGAAATTACTCAATGACATTGTAAGTCTGGATATCTCTACCCCTGTCCCATCAGTCTTCCACAAATCTTTCATTTTGAGGTGATTAGCTTTCAGAATTCCCACCAGGTACAGCAAGCCAATTAAAGCTTGAATTTTGGATGCGGTCATATCCCTGCAATCCCTATCCCTAGCATATTTACCTTTCTGAGGTTGAATAATTAGGTTTGTGTTTTGTACTATTGTATTAATTATTTCGTACGTAAAAAGGTACTTCCAAATTTGAAGAGGAGTTTTCAGTTCCCTTGCTGCGGTCTTCACACCAGGAAGGTGCTTTATTATATTTTCTAACCTTGTTCGTACATTTTTACATGGTGCGCGTTTGTTCCATTTTGTAACTTGATCTTTACCTTTATACACTGGACCATGTGGTAAACAAACACTCCTGTCACCCGTCTCATCACTGTCAGAAAAATCTTGCTCTATGTCTGAGTTTTCACTTCATTGGTATCTTCCTCACTTGACTTTCATCAACACAATCACTCTCTGAACCGGTTTCTGCTAGAACATCTTTTATCAGTTTCTGCAGTCTTTCAGCCTCCTCTTTCCCATAAGGATCCATTCTAAAATGAAAGATAAAGATCCTTAACTTGCAACAAAGCACTATCAGTATGTTTGAGAAGCAAAAATTGTGACATAAAACCCTCCAATTGAAGTCCTACTACCTACAAAAATAGCCCTCTTACAATACTTACATAAGCAACAACAATTAGCAATCTTCTAAGGCAATAGTCACGCGGGACTGTGGGTCCGCACCAGCTACTTATTTCAATACTACCGCACAGAATGAAGCAAAACGAGAGAATGATGCATGGGAACTGTTGACAGGAAGGTATGGAAATCATGTGTCTCCTACGGTCAAATATAAGCGGAGGATTCCAGCGTGCAGACTATGAGTCCACGTGCGAGCACTGCAGGGTTAACTGTCTTCATTTCTCTGTATGTATGGGAGTGCTAATCCTGAAACCTGGACTCACCTTTTTTTAGTGATATTATGCACTATTTCTTTCGTGCATTTTTTCCCTTTGCAGTCTATGATTTCACTCATTAAGATGCATAATGTCCGCAACTAATTTAGATTCAGTGGGTAGGTAGTGACACTTAATAGATTAGGTGCATTTTACTAAGGCCACTAAAAATGAGCTGCCTTAAAAAAACCATCGTTCAAAGCTTAAAAACACCGGTCCACATCCAGGGTGTCTCTCAATGCTTCTGAACGTGAAGCCAGTTTGACATTTAGAGAGCGAAAGATGCCAAAGAATCAGAAATTTGTGCCACAAAAGATCATTTATGTACAGGTAGATCTACCGATACAAGCTTTGCAGCTTTCTAAGAGCGACACTTCTTCACATACCTCGCATACTATTGAACCAAGGCAGGATCAAAACCACTATCATGGGGACAGCTCGCCAACCCTCTAGTGTCTAATCCATTTATCAGCAAGACTGCTTCATAGCGTGAGACCAGGCACTCTGCCGACAGACTTCAGAAGACTGCTGCTTGATATTCAGTGGGTGATGGTAATTGTAAGCCAAAGTTCTGCTCTCAGATGATTAGATAGTACCGTTTAAGTGAAATGTTGTTGGATGGATCCAATTAAAGTGGTAGAAAGCTCATTTCATTTAGACGAGAATACCCAACCACCAAGGAGTATTTGCTGGCATTAAGAGAACGAACAATAAGCTATACGTCGTCAAATGGAATACAGATCGTTCAACAGAAATAGGAGACAGCCAGGTCAGTAACATAGATCAGAGACCACTCGTGAAGATCACAAACTTTAAAAGGATATAGAGCAACAGTTGCAATTGTTAGAAAATTAAGCTCAACCTCAACTGAAGCTAGATATCTTCATGTTCTAGAATTAATTGGATCCCATGGTTATTTGGACAAACTCTTTATGTCCTCAATTGAGTGTCAGATGCGAGGTTTGCCTGTACTGTTACCGAATGAGGTTACGATACTAACTGCCGACATCGATAAGGTCATTCATTTTTTTTTACTTTACAAAAGGAAGGATTTTTTGTATAGTCCTATTCAATACATATATATATCCATCTGATGCAATAAATCCTTTCCTTTGTAAAGTGAAAACCATAAATACGGAATGATTGTCATGTCTCATAAAGGTCATTAATGCTGAACTGTCAGAAAAATGTAATAACACAGAGCTTTCCAGCTTTTTAAAAAGTCACATACTAGGCCTATAGTGGACTCTGAAGTGGCGCTCGCCATATATGAAAGAAAAATGATGTTCAAAATCGTATTCACAAGTTAGCATTGGACAGTATTCTGACAGGCATTAGGAGTCCATGAACAGGGGTCTTAAACCTTTTCTGATGATGATGCATGGGAATTCCTTTTAATCTGTGAATATGTTGAAATTACTCACATTCGCAGAACAACAACAACAAGAAGAGGACGCCAACAAGCAAATCAACCTTGATACCCAGTAGAACTATGAAACCAACATGGTTCAGTACTTCAATGATTTTCAAGGACTAATAACCTTTCCGAGGGATAGTATGATCACCTACAAATTGTTGTGGGACACCATCATCTAACTGTAAGTCCTTATAAGGAACATGCAGACATTAAACAATACTAAACCAACTACAACTTGGTCAAACAGTGAGGAAATTGTGATACCGCTTCAAGAAATTACATTGTTTCATAAATTATAATAATATAGTATGTACTTAAGAGCTATTGGATATAATATAACATGTTATTGAATCTGGAACAAGAATGTTTGCAAATGTTTTACTTGGGAATCGACATTTGTTGGGGATAACAGTTTCAACAGTTTTATGAAATGAATTTATTAAGAAGAATGGATTGGGAAAAGTGTCTGCTAATCAGACATCCTGTTGATGTTAAAATAGTCTTTCGATAACTAGGACCACTTCCCCAACAGGTGCATTATTCATCCGATCACCTAAATCTCAGTTAGTACATCTACATTGAACTGCAGAAAATAGTGGTTTTTGAAATCTACAGTATTTTGAGGAAAGTGATGAATAGTCATTTGAAGGATCCATAATGGGAGAAAATCAGAGAATAATGCATTATATTTCATTCGGCTTGGATTCCACGTAATGTAACTGAACACTGAGAAACATGAGAATACTTGGATGATTATAATGATGATAATAATGATCATCATAATCATCATCTACATACAAAAAATCGTAAGATTCACGTGCCTGTACATTCATTATATGAGCAAGATTTCCTCTCAATTATTTGTTTCATATGTGATACTGATCATCTAAAAAACTTCCCTTTCATGTCTGTCTGTTTAATTATCTGTTCATGTTCCTAAAACTGGAAAACTGCTGGACAACACACACACTGTTTGGAGAGGGCCAATGACCTTAGATATTAGGCCCCTTTAAACAACAAGCATCATCATCAACTTGTTGGAGAAAATATTACATTTTTATTCCATTTTAGTCAGCTGAAACTAGGAATTATTAAAAAACGCTATTTGTACAAGCCCTGTTGTCATATCAGACAATTCTTTTCTTTATTTTCTTTAATAATTACCAGAATTATTAGCGGAAATACGCACAAAATGTCCTTCGTCCCAGCTAACTGATTTTATAGTGCCACAGCAAATAGTGAAGACTTTGCCTGTACTATGAAGGTTCTTTTTGCTAATTGCTTTACGTCGCACCGACACAGATAGGTCTTATGGTGACGATGCGACAGAAAAGGGCTAGGAATGGGAAGGAAGCGGCCGTGGCCTTAATTAAGGTACAGCCCCAGCATTTGCCTGGTGTGAAAACGGGAAACCACGGAAAACCATCTTCAGGGCTGCCGACAGTGGGGTTCGAACCTACTATCTCCCGAATACTGGATATTGGCCGCACTTAAGCGACTGCAGCTATTGAGGTCGGTGCTATGAAGAAGGGTACAAGGGCTATGAGGTATGATTCACTACCTTGCCGCATGTATTCGTCAGTCCAGTGGATGCTTTAGTGTCAGTTTTTTAGTGTATAGTCAAATACTAAATGATTTTAATTGAATAATTAAGCCGTATTCCTTTTAATGGAATAAATGTGTAACATTGTTCCTTTGGCGAAAGTTGTACAGTATTGAATCAAAATCTCAAAAAACTATTATTACCACATTTAAGTTGGTAAACTGTCAAACTTTACCTCTCTTGTCAAAATTTGCTGAGAGAACATAAAATTTACCATTTTGTGGCCTTTTTTAAAAATTATGTACATACCCCATCCCCCACATCCTCCGCTATATCCCACAAACCCAGGTACTGTTTTTTGTCTGTATTTGTTTTTTTTTTTTTTTTGCCCCCGCACTTTTAATTCCCAATCGCCGCTACTGCTGGAGATACCTGGAATTTACTCGTGCAGGATTGTTATCACGTGCATATGAGTCAACACATGGAATTAGGATTTATAGAAGATTATTCTCAAATATCTTTGTTAATGTCTATCAAAAGACTGTATACAACAAAAGTTTAAGAATAATGTTATTTCCGTTTGTTTATTCATCATCATCATGTTTTCCACTCCAGTTGCCCGGGTGTGGTTTACGAGCACTCTCCACTTCTGTCTGTCCATGTACCACTCTTCTCTCAAGACGACATCCCAGCTGACTCCTCTTGTTCCTATGTCCTCTTTCACTTGGTCCAGCCATCTCTTCCTAGGTCTTCCTACCGGTCGTTTTCCAGCCACGACTGTGTGTAGTCATTGTTTTGCTGTCCTTCCATCGTCCAATCGTTTGACATGGCCAAACCATTTCAAATGGGCCCTTGTCACTTTTTCATTCAGGGATGGGTACACACCAGCTTCCTCCCTTATTCTTTCATTCCTTACCCTGTCCCTTTTTGTCTTCTGTACCATAGTACGTAGGAACTTCATTTCTGCGGCTTGTAGTTTGCTATCCACTTGTTGGGTTGTTGTGCAGGTTTCTAAGCCATATGTTAGTACGGGGGTGAAGTATGATTGGAATAGAATCTGCTTTGATCTTAAGGGAACTTGTTCGTTCCAGAGGAGGTTCCGAACTTGATGGTAAAACTGAGCTGATTTTTGAATGTGGTTGTTAATCTCATGCTGTATTCTGTTATCACTTGAAATGATGCACCCAAGATATTTATATTGGTCTACTGTTTCCAGCTGTGTACCTTCCAGCATTATTTTTCCTTTCTTCTTCTGCCTGTTGACAGACATAGTAACAGTTTTCGATTTATTTATTGTTAATCCGTGTGCTTTCAAATGTTCATTCCAGGTGTTCAGCCTCTCTTGGACTTCCTTCTCTGCATTTCCCCAAATTACTACATCATCTGCAAATGCAAATGCATTGATGTCCATATTGTTCTTCTGCTTAATTTCTTTCATGACTCCATCCATGACAGTGATAAAAAGTAAGGGTGAAAGGGTACTGCCTTGTTGCACTCCTTTAGTGGTTTGGAACCAATCAGAATTACCGTTTCCTATCTGTACGCAACTGCAGCAGTCTTCGTAAAGCATTTTAACTTTCTGGATAAGACCTTTGGGTACATTTTTCTTTCTTAAGCATTCCCATATAGTCTTCCTTGGAACACTATCAAATGCTTTTTCGAGATCCAAAAACAATAGTGTTAAGTCTTTGCCCTTTTCCCAATGCTTTTCTAACAGTATTCTAAGTGCAAATATGAGATCGGTAGTTGATCGGTGTTCTCTGAATCCATATTGTTCTTCCTGTAGTTGTGGTTCTATTATTTTCCTTAGCCTTTTTTCAAGTATTTTCTCAAATATTTTCAAACCATGAGACAATAAAGTGATCCCTCTATAATTGCTACATTTCTTCCGGCTTCCTTTTTTGAAGAGAGGTATTATTATTCCCTTTTTCCAATCATCTGGGACTTTCCTATCCTTCCATATTGCATTAATTACTCTATGAAGCCACTGTATTCCTATTGCACCAGTTGCTTTGATCATATCCGCACTGACTTCATCAAATCCTGTTGATCTTTCTTTGGGCATACTATTAAGGGCAGTCTCTACTTCCTTCCATGTTGGCGGGCTCTCTTGGTCAGGCTCATCATTGCAGCTTAAACTGACCTGCATGGTTACATCATTGGAGTCTTTCCCAGTACAGTTGTATAAATTATCAAAATAGGATTTCATGATCTTCCTTATTTCTGTGTCTTCCCTGACTATGTTACCATCTGGTTCCTCTATTGCTGTTATGTATTCATTGTCTCTTCTTATATTTCGTATTGTTCGGTAAAGTAGTTTAGAATTAGCTTTGCTGTCTTGCTCTAGTTTATCTGTGAAATCAGTCCAAGCTTTCTGTTTTTCTTCGGCCACAATTTTCTTTACTCGAAGCTTCTGACCTCTGTATTTCTGCTGCAGTTCGTTTACTCTAGATTCATTCCTTTGACTTCCTTTTTGCATTTCTTTGTCTCTGGCTTTCCTGGTTTTATTTTTTGCTTTCACAGCAATCTTCACCCGATCGTTCCACCAAGGAGTTTCTTTTGCCTTCATTTTGCTATTAGTTTTACCACAAACTTCTACTGCAGCTCCGACAATGCTTTCTTTGAATCTAGTCCACTCGATCTTGCCTTCTTGTAATGCATCTGATGGTAATTTATTGGTCACTTTTTTTGTGTATTCAGCTTGTTTCTCTTTAGCTCCCATGTCTTGATTTTTGGTTTCCTGTATTTCTGAGGTCTGTAAATTTTAATGTACTTTATTGCTGCAAGGAGAAGTCTGTGGTCACTGTCCAGGCTTTCACTTGGTATAACTCTGACATCACATATGGTCTTTCCTGCTTCATTGTCTGATATAAAATAATCTATCAGAGTTTTAGTATCTCCATTCCAACTGTATCTTGTTAGTGTATGACTTAGCTGCGTCTGAAAACAACTGTTGTTTATTCTCAAGCCATTCCTTACACATAGATCTAGAATACTTTCTCCTTCTGGGTTCCTGTCTCCATAACCATGTGGACCTAGTACATTTTCATATCCAAGCCTGTCTGATCCAACTTGAGCATTTAGATCTCCCATTACTATGATATTTTCCTCTCTTTCTATAGCTTCTTCTAAATCAGTTCGGAATTGTTCTTTTTCTTCTTCGTTACAGCCAGTCTGTGGGGCATACACCTGGACTACTGTCAGCACACTCTTGTTAAGAGAGATGTTCAACTTAATAATTCTTTCATTAACATATATTACCTCACTGATGACATCAATGTCCTCTCTTAATATAAAACCTACACCATTTTTGGCTTCTGTTTTGTTACCATTCCAGTGTAGTTTGTATCCTTTTCTTAGCTTTTTTGTTCCTCTTCCCTTCCACTTTGCTTCACCCAGGCCAAGAATACAGAGGTTCCTCCTTTCCATCATATCTATCAGCTCCTCCCTTCTGCCAGTCAGGGTCAGGATATTTAATGTTCCAATTCTGTGTTTTGGACTCTTTCTTTTGGGCTTCTTCTCAAAACATCGTACTTGAACATCAGCCTTACGGTCATCATACGTTGCAGATGTTTGAGAAGATATGTCTATCCGGTATTTGTTTTGCGATCCGAGGCTCGTTTTATAGTTGAAAGCAATCAATATAACCCTTCAGTTGACTTGCTAAGCCTAACACTGCTGGGGATTTTCTGTCAGGGGTATTCTCCCTTAGCCTTTGGCAGTCCCCTACCTCACTGCAAGGCAGCAGCTGATGAATTTATGTGTCATTTCCTACACAAGGGTCACATCAAACCTTCTAGGGGAAACTCCTCCACCCGTAGCTGTTGGTCTTCCCCTAGTTTGTCGGGTTTGGTATCGGCCGCCCAACCCTCGGCCAGACAGTCGCAGGTAGTACCGTCTGTCGCATACGGTAGCAGGATCTCTCCCGACCTGACACATAATTATCAAACGATGGACAACAAAGGGGATGCTTATGAAAAATTGGATTTTTAATGCAAGTCGCGTGGGATAATTAGTGCATGTCATTTGAAGGTGCATTAATGGGAAAAGCTTAAGAGCAATTTCACTCTTTTCGACAGAACAGATAATAAAGAAGGTAGGTATCATAAACGCTGGGTTTTGTGAGTCTTCAGTCACAGTGCCACACCAGTTGTTAGACAAGCAACAATATGCAAACTCAGAAGCAGGGAGAATTTCGTACAACTTTGTACCAGGAAATGTAACGTACAATAAAATTAGAAATTGTCCTCATTCTGTCTTAACTTTGTTTAGCTTTATCATACTTCACGTACCGGGCGAGTTGGCCGTGCGCGTAGAGGCGCGCGGCTGTGAGCTTGCATCCGGGAGATAGTAGGTTCAAATCCCACTATCGGCAGCCCTGAAGATGGTTTTCCGTGGTTTCCCATTTTCACACCAGGCAAATGCTGGGGCTGTACCTTAATTAAGGCCACGGCTGCTTCCTTCCAACTCCTAGGCCTTTCCTATCCCATCGTTGCCATAAGACCTATCTGTGTCGGTGCGACGTAAAAGCCCCTAGCAAAAAAAATAGCATACTTCACGTTATGGCTATGTGCTTTAGGAGAAAAATATCAGTTTAATATGTTGTATAAAATATGTGAGTAGAGCCATATAACTTCACATAAATTCATGAAGGACACATGTAATCCACTGCAAAATCTCAGGCAAAGAACGGGTACAAATGCTAGTCACGACTATGTTCTTGTTTCACTTTCTGTATTTGTCTAAATGGGACAGCTTCTTTCAGTGATCATCTCCAGTAGATCTGTGTTCTGACCTTTTCTTAGAAGTTTTCTAGGTATTAAAAAAAGAAAAGAAAATGGAAACAGAGCATGTTAATGAATTTCAACATAAAAGAGAACAAATATGGTAGATTAAAGGGTATTAACTAATGTGAATATACAATATTAATGAATAGAGAGAACACTCATTTATGTAGCAGGTGGCGTCGGGCCTGCTCTACAGTTAGGCCTATGTATGTAACAGCCATAAATTTTAGGCATTCTAATAGGCTGTATCTCTAATGTTTATGCAAATCTCACTGTAGAAATGTTGTGCAGCTTAGAAGATACTTGCTACTCACATCTGTCAATGGTAAATAAACTATCAAGGGAGGGACATTTCATTTATATGATAAGCACAAAATTTGCAGAATACTTTCATGACCTGTTAAACTGTGAACCACCTGAAGAAGAGCTGGAGCTGGAGACAAACACAGAAGAGAGAGAGTCATGTCCTCCAACTAGAGATGAGGTCGCACAGGCCATAAGCGATCTAAAGAATAACAAAGCAACCGGAGAAGATGGAATATCAGCTGAGATGATTAAGTGGGGAGGTGACAAGGCAGTAGACAACATGACCAACATCATCGGCCAGATTTGGAGAACAAAGAAGTTACCAGAAGGATGGAAGAATGTGATCATAATACCAATACATAAGAAGGGAGACAAGAGGGATGCAAACAACTATAGAGGAATTTCGCTACTAGAGATTGGCTATAAGGTGTTGTCAAAAGTCCTGCTCAATAGACTGGAAGAACAGTTAGAAAGTACAATTGGAGACTACCAAGCAGGATTTAGGAAGGGAAGAGGATGCATAGAACAGATATTTATACTGAAACAACTGATAGAACATAGGGCCTTAAAGAACAAAAAGACGGTGGTAACCTTTGTAGATTTCACTAAGGCATATGACTCCATCGACAGACAAACCCTTGGAAGAATCCTGAAGAACAGAGGATTAGATGGTACTACACAAGAACTCATAATGGAAATTCTATCAGACACAAAGGCAAGGGTGAGATTCAGAGGAGTACTCTCTGAAGAATTTGATATCAACACTGGTGTCAAACAAGGAGATGGATTATCACCAATGTTGTTCAACATAGCTCTGGATGAAGTCATCAGGCAGTGGAGAACAATGAATGAGACAATGGGAATACCAAAGACGCATGTTGGGGACAAAAAGGACAATAGGGTCCAAGTAGATTGTCTAGCCTTTGCGGACGACATAGCTATAGTAAGTGAGACAGAAGAAGATGCAAAGATACAACTCAACAACTTAAGCAATATAGCCGGAAGGGTAGGACTGAGGATCGCCTACAACAAGACAAAGACACTGAATACCACTAAGGATTGGACAACACCGGAAGGCACCATGCAAAAGGTGGACAAATTCAAGTACCTAGGAGAATTTATAACAGGAAGGAGTAGGAGCAATGAGGGAATAACAGAGAGGATAAAGAAGATGCAATCAGCCTTCTGTATGACCAGAGATATATACAATAAAAATAATATATCTACAGACGCAAAGATCAGACATTACAAGGCAACGGTGAGAAATGCTGTATTATATGCTGCTGAGACAATAGCACTAGGAAGAAATGGTGCGGAACAACTAGAGAAAGAAGAGAGAAAAATATTGAGGAAAATACTAGGCCCTAAGAGAGGAGGTGAGAGATGGATGAGGAGGCCCAGGGAAGAACTATACCGGAACATGAGGACAATCTCAGAATAAATCAGACTGAAAAGAGCAAGGTATGCGGGACATGTAATCAGGATGAATATGGACAGAATGACGAAAAGAGTATGGGAAACAACAGCAAGGACACGAGGAAAGACAGGAACCAAGTGGGTAGTTGAACTCCGGAAAGATTGGTCGGAATTGGGGATCAAGGTGGAAGAAAAGGAAAATTGGAGAAGCAAGTACATACCGACTAATATGCCAGAGATCAATGATAGGGATGGATACAGGAAAAGGATTGAGAGTCACCAGTGGAGTAGACAAGAGAAGAGGATACTGAATATCTCAGAAGAAGAGCGGGAGAGACGAAGAGAAAGGATGAAGAGGTTCTGGGAGGAGAAGAAAATGCAATCCATGAAGGAGCTGTCCGTGGTCCTACAGAGGCCGTAACGCAAGAAGAAGAAGAAGAATTCTTTCATTAGACCCAAACACAACTGAAATAATTAACTGTAATTATTATGAGGCTCTCTCACCCTTTGATCATTAAAGCACTGTACATGTGAAGCTGAGACCAGGAACAATGATAGGTCTGTAGAAACATTATCACAGAAAAATAGAGAAGGATTAGCTGAATGTTCTTAAAGTAATATCTGGGGTAGTTGAAAGATGGTCAAAATATCAGTACTGAGTTCAGGAAAGATTACAAACAAACTTAAATACAAGAATTAAGTGAATTTGCTCAAAGAGAAAACTTTCATCATCATCATCAAAAATACACTGGACGAAAATGAAATTCCAACACCAAGAAGACATTATTTTAGAAGAATGCAATTTAGGCTAAGCAATCTTCTAGGTAACATATTTATTTGATTAAAGTTTCCAGGTCACAGGTTCAAGTATGCATGAGAAGACATGTGACATGGTGGTACATCAATAATGGCTGTAGGCACCACAATTTTGAATGCAAGCATGCAAACATCCATGCATCGTGTTGTGTAGGTGCCGTATGTCATTTTGTGGGATGGAGTTCTACACCTGTTGAATCTGGTCAGTCAATTAATCAGCAACAGTTAATTAATACTGGTGTTGGATGATGCTGAATTTGTCGTCCCATAATGCCCCATACGTACTCAATGGCCAAAAGGTCTGGTAATCTTGCAGGCCAAGGCAGCTGGTCGATACATTGTAGAACACGCTGGGTGACAGCAGTAGTATGAAGAGTAGTGTTATGCTGTTGGAAAACAGCCACTTGAATACTGTGAATGAATGGCAGCACAACCGGTTCAAACACCAGTCTGACATACAAAGGAAATCGCTCCCTACACCATAACTCCTGGTGTAGGTCCAGTGTGTCAACACCACAGATAGCTTGGTTCCAAGTGATCACCTAGTCTCCTCCTTATCAACCTATGACCATTACCGGCACCAAGACAGGAACAGCTCTCATCTGAGAACATAACTAACAGATCTCCACTTAGCTCTAGCTTGACACCACTGAAGTCGCAGATGGCAGTGATTCAGAGTAAGTGGCATGAACGCTAGCTCGGAGCTGTCCCTCAAGTAATCGATTTGTTACAGTTTGCTGTGTTACTCTAGTCCATCTGAAGTCCTAATGGCTGCTGCAGATGCAGTACGATCCACCACAGCCATGCAGCGAATACGGCAGTCTTCCCTCTCTCTAGTGGCCCAAGTGCGGCCAGACCCCAGTTTTATTGAGACGGTGCCTTCCTGTGACAATCATTACCAACACCAATGCACTGTGGATACATCTCTGCCAAGTCTTTCTGCAATATCGTGGAAAGAACATCCACCTTCTCATACCTCTATTACACAGCCTCGTTCATGCTCAGTAAGCTACTAATACTGCCTTCTTCATCTCCTTGAAGGCATGCTGACTCACACCTACCTCGTAATGTCGACATTGGATGATGACTAACACTCACGCAGTGTATAGCATGTATTTGAAACAAACACGCATGGCAAGGTCATAGTGGCGCCACCACCACTCTTCATCGACTAGTGCGCAAATCTGAATAGGAGTCATCTGTCAAACATGCAAACACACCTCCCGAATTTTGTTTATCTAGCACAACTCCTCCTTGGTGCTGGGATTTTATTTTCTGCCAGAGTTCATTTAGGCTGAAATCAATAAGCATCCAAGAATATCAGCA
Source organism: Anabrus simplex (assembly GCF_040414725.1). Taxonomy (NCBI): domain Eukaryota; kingdom Metazoa; phylum Arthropoda; class Insecta; order Orthoptera; family Tettigoniidae; genus Anabrus; species Anabrus simplex. Next base: position 262,869,028 of record NC_090271.1, on the reverse strand, counting down.
ATTTTTAAAAAAATGATCAATTCTTCTTCCACCTACAAGTTGCTTGAAGACAAAGAACACACAAAGCAGTGAATATTGATTAAAAAAGAAATAGTTTGTAAAGAAATTGAAAAATTATAAATGACTGTGAAATTAGATTTACAGTTTTAAGGAATTAAAAAAAAAAAAAGTGAAGTTACAAGCTACAAAACATTTTTAAAAGTCAAAAGAACAACTTGAGAAATAGTTCTTAAAGAACTTGAAATATAAGTGATTCGGACTTGAGGCTAGTTGATCTTATTCAGATGAGTATTTTTTTTTTGCAAGGGGCTTTACGTCGCACCGACACAGATAGGTCTTATGGCGACGATGGGATAGGAAAGGCCTAGGAGTTGGAAGGAAGCGGCCGTGGCCTTTAATTAAGGTACAGCCCCAGCATTTGCCTGGTGTGAAAATGGGAAACCACGGAAAACCATTTTCAGGGCTGCCGATAGTGGGATTCGAACCTACTATCTCCCGGATGCAAGCTCACAGCCGCGCGCCTCTACGCGCACGGCCAACTCGCCCGGTCAGATGAGTATAGATGATGCCTCAAAATGAGGCTAGACCCCCTGAGAGCTTTCACAGCATACATTATAGGTTCTTATTTTTTAAGTCCAAGTCAACCATGATTCAGACAAGTGCATCAGATATTCACCACTGAATCCCAGGTTCATTTCTAGGTCAGTGTATGTAAAGAATACGTTGGCTAAAGCAGAGGCAGGGCACAATTCCTGGTTTCTCTTGTTTCATTTTATAACAATGAAGCTTCATAACATCCTGGAGAATTGTGAGAGGCCACACCATTTAGCACCTTTCTAAACCCTAATATCCAGTCAAACCTGCATTGACTGGAATTAGTTCATAAGTAATGGTACCATAATTAAACTATGTATATTTGTGTACATTGTATCCATGATATAGCATAAATTCAAGGATTAAATTTAGCAAACTACTCATAAATTTACACAAGAGAAAACTCAAATCAGATCTTCACAGCAGTAACTATATCTCTAACTAAATCTGTATAATGTATGTTTGTCATTTACTTTTTATAATTAGAAAAACAGAATCCCATGTCACTAAAGCTCTCATGGGTCTTGGCCTACCAAGTGGCTGTTGCTCAGCCTGAAGGTCTGCAGATTAGGAGGTGATGTGTGGTCAGCATGACAAATCCTGTTTCGCTGTTACTCTTAGTTTTTTTAAAGAGGGCCCCTATCTCACCATCAAATAACTTCTCAGTTGTTCTTGCATAGACTTGAGCCAGCCCTCAGATCCAGGTAAAAATCCCAGATCTGACCAGTTATTGAGCCTGGGGCCTCTGATAATGAAACAGATTCGCTACTCTTAAAGACCACAGGGCTGGCTAATTTTTATATTTCACACTTCTTCTCTCCCACAGATTGCATGGTCACTATGCAAATCTCTCTTTGCTTTCTTCAAAAATTGAATGCAGTAGTCCACTTTTCACTAAAAGAGCTATGCTAAGTGTGCCGTAACTGCTTCAGAATGATGTATAAAGAAATATGCCATAATCTGGTCGTGAAGACAAAGGGAAGCAGGAAGACTAACAGCAGTGCGAGATTAGAACCTGTAGACAAAGCAGATTCCTCATCCTGTACTCTGAATGTACCAACGCGTGGAAAACATTCTACCATTTAAGTTTCATTGGAAGTGTTAAAGGACTAGGTTTTACATACCCATGCGGATGTAGATGCTTGCTTGGAGCACATTGTTGTTATATGCAAAATCATCAGTAATTGAAGAAGCTTTTCCTCCAAACTCAACATCTTCTTGTGCGAACATTAGTGGTACACTTGCCATTTTGAAAGAATGCTGAAAAAAGAAGTAACATTGTACAAATATCTAAAAAATAAAAGTATTAAGTTATTCTTTGTTTAGCAATCCTGAACCTAATGATCACAATTCCCAACTTCAGTCATCAGTAAATTGCATGCACAACTTATAACCAAAATATTGAATAAAACTCCTGTTATGATTTTACATTACCAGAAAATACGATGAAGATTTTCCTTAAAAGATCTTTAATGAATTAAAGGAATTTTTCCTTATAAAAGCATTTTTAAAACCTGAATGTCTATATCTTCAACATTTTTACCGTCACTACTAATGGTTTTAAGACATTCTAAATGCCAGAAATTTTCCCAGGAAGTGGAGTTCTTCAACATGTCCAAACATTTAATTTACCATTGCAGTTATAATGCATTTATACACTCTTTATCACTAGGACCCGGATTCTGAAGTAATTACATGATCCATTCCTTTACTTGTAGACAACTGAAAATGAAAAATGTTGACAAACTGTGGTTTTGATATTGTTATACCTGTGTTTCATTTTACATATTCTTAGTAATATTATATATTATGCAAAGAATCTAACATTTTTGTACATAAAAACAATATTACCCTACTTTAGATAGTAATAGTTTTTTTATTTGTATTTTCCTTGGCATGAGAACTACAATACTCAGCAATTTACAGTGTAACCCTTATTAAAACCTGTAACAAATGTTAGTGATGTCTATCTTGCACATAAACATTCTCTCTCTCTCTTCTTCTTACAAAAAAATGACTTGATTTCAAGAAATTGAACAATTATTAGGAAGTCAGTGCTAGACAGTAGTGTTTCAACATCCACCTTGTTTCACTGTAACAGATGGTGGTTTTCTAATGGAAACATATAAAGTGATTTATTTGAATTACAGTATTTTGTTTTCATGGTCTTTCATCATGTGATTACTGTTTCAAGAGGAAGTACAACTGAGCAATCATCCTCTATTAACACTAATCAGAGGGAATAAAATGGAAGAGGTCCAACACTTCAAAAAATGAAGGTATCAGCCAAAGAAATACACGGGTCATGACGGGCGTGAAAATGAAAGACTTCCTGGGCCTCTGAAACCTAATACTGTCAGGGTAAGAAAAGAACGAGAGTTGACTAATGGAGGTCAGACAGGATAGATGGAAGTGAGGAGCCTGGCACAAGTAAGTGGAAGCAATGCCTGAATGCAGCTAAGGGCCCTGTGGTCGCCAACCAACACTCCAAAGTTAAGAGCCCCCATTTAGTCACCTCTTATGACAGGCAGGGGTTACCATGGTTATTCTACTGCCCTTGCCTTCGGAGTTATGGATGTATTCTCAGGGGGGTATTTTACAGGGGAAATAGGTGAGGTAATAAAAGTTTCTTTTTTTTTTTTTTTTTTTTTTCGCTTTACGTCGCACCGACACAGATAGGTCTTATGGCGACGATGGGACAGGAAACGGCTAGGAGTGGGAAGGAAGCAGCCATGGCCCCGACACAGATAGGTCTTAAGGCGATGGGACAGGAAAGGGCTAGGAGTGGGAAGGAAGCGGCCGTGGCTTTAATTAAGGTACAGCCCCAGCATTTGCCTGGTATGAAAATGGGAAACCACGGAAAACCATTTTCAGGGCTGCCGACAGTGGGGTTCGAACCTACTATCTCCCAAATACTGGATACTGGCCGCACTTACGCGAGCTATCGAGCTCGGTAATAAAAGTTTCCCTAGGTCTGGCAAACGTAATAAGATTATCCAGTTCTGATTGAACTACATATATTTCGGAGGTGGAGGGCTATAAATACAACATTATTTTGATCATTTATCACAGGTAATCATGTAGGCTATCAATAAAAGTTCACAATGGTTCCAAGCGAAGCTCTGTCAACCAGGTACTTTTGTCTAACTTAGCAGTGCTCCACTTAGGCAGTAATTTTTAAAATAGTGCACGTTCTTTTACTATTTTACTAGATAATATAAATGCCTAACGAAATTACACTTCTGTGCAGTATATTAGTAAAACATTGGCCAAGCAAAACAAATTTGAAGTTTAATGATTCCTTTCAATCGAAAAAAAATCATGAAGTGATCACCATATTACTGATAACAGATGTGCATCAGAAATGCTACTTTAACCGAAGGGATCAACAAGCATCTTCACTTAGGACCTATACTACTACCACAACCCTATTTTACCTATTTCTTGTAGAATAGGTAATATATAGAACAGAGTCACAGTCAGGTTATGTGAACTCCAGGTTTACCTGTAGTGGAAAATTTCTTTGTGGAATGATTTGGTAGAGGTACGCACAGTAGTGACGCAGAAGTCCTATGAAACATAGTCACTTCTTGGGGGAAGGGAGATCTAAATCGGCAGCATCTGTTTAAAAAATACACCGTGGAGATGGAGTTCGAACTATCATCAAATGCCACTGATCGGCAATCAAGGCTGTTACCCAGGTGGCAGATTACCTACCAACTGTTTACCTAGTCTGTTTTTAAAAATGTTTTCAAAGATCTTTGAAAATCATCGAACATCTCCCTTCGTAAATTATCCCAATCCCCAATTCCTCTTCCTATAAATGAATACTTGCCCTAACTTGTCCTCTTAAATTTCAACTTTATCTTTATATTAAGATCTTTCCTACTTTGAAAAACCCTCTTCAAGCTTATTCATCTACTAAGGTCAATTATTCTCATTGTTTATTTTTCTGCGCCAATTTGTAAAGAAAAATGAACCTTACCGTACCATACTGTAGGAATGTAAGCTTGCATAAAGTATTTATCTACATCTGCAGTATTTAAGGTTCATTTTCTTTACATATATTACCAGGAATATGTAAGGTACATTTGCCAGACCTAGATAAACTTTCACAGCTTGAAATATGATGCTTCAAGCGGTGGTTTTCTGTCAGAAATCGCCCAGAACAAATCGTGCTGCTTTCCTTTGAACTTTTCCAGTTCTCAAATAAAGTAATCCTGTGAAGGTTCCATACATTGGAACTGTACCCTAATCAAGGTCTTATCAAAGACTTCTACACAGTCTCCTTTACATCCTTATAAATACTTTCATAACCTTATGAAGAAATCCATAATCTTTATTTACAAACTCATTAATGTGATTACCCCAATAAAGAATTTTCCTTTATATTCCATCTAGGTAGGGTACTTACAATGATCCCTATAAGGTAATTTCACTCCATCAACACAGTTTCTTGGTGAAACTTGACTTTTCATCTTGTTTACTGTTTTACTATTACCCACTATCCAGCAACTTTGTGATATTTTTTGTAGCTGCTCACAATCCTGTAACTTCTTATTACTCTATAGGCCTACAGTAAATTATGAAGGAGACAAAGGTAAAATATAGGGATAGAGAGCTGAAATACTGCCATTTGAAGTTGATATTGTGGTGTAGGGAGCAGAGAGGAAGTACAAGGGCAACTTGACATGTTGAGTGAGATAACTGAAAATTATGGAATGAAAACCAGCATGGAAAAGAGTAAGAAAATGGTGCTGACTAGATGAAAAAGGCAAAGCAATGATAAAAATAAAGGGACAAAACCTTGAAATTGTGGAGAGCTTCAAGTACTTGTGAAACGAAATGATGCAGAATGCAAGGTTGGCCATGGAGATCATTACAAGAATTCAACAAGGAAATGCATTCTACCAGAAGGTGAGAAAATTGATGCGGAGGAAGGACGTAGCCTACGAATGAAGTAAAGTGGTGATCAGTGGTGGTTCGTGCATGAAGGACTTTTGAGCGCCGCCCGGCCGCCTTTACAAAACACTTAACGTAATTTCACTCTGTAATTGATTACATAGAGATGGACAAATATAGTTAAGTTGAACTTATAGTGGTGTGTTATTCAGTTATACAATGTTAAATTTATTATTTTGGCTATAAACATTTTGCTTTTCTATTTTCAAGGGAATGGCAAATGCTTTCGGATCATGGCCGCAGTCCAACAAGTACGATGTTTTCTCTTTAGCCTTGAGGCACTAGGGTTATGGGAGGAGAACCGTCGGTAGGTTCTTGGAGTTAGAAAGTATGCAGGGTGCAGGAGGAGCCTGGAAAGATGACGTGGACTAGTCAGTAGAAGGAGGAATGCAGGCGGGTGTAAGGGCTGCTTGGCGGAGCCCACAGCAACATCGCTAATCACTTTACAGTGGACCTAGGCTGTTACCCCCACATCTTACACTAATTGTTGTTAGAGATTAATTCCAAAACAATGAATTCCCTTATACTGACTATTTAAACAATTCAGTTCTATAAAGATTCAAAATGTAACCATAAGATGACGGCGCTATTTGTAGGTTGGTCAAATTGTTAAATACGCCTTCATGCTTTGAGACTTAAGTTTAAGTAAGGAGAGAGAAATTTGGATGTGCACTGTTTGTTTTCGTGAATGTCGTTATTATCGATTGTGATTATGATCAGTGAAACAGTGCAATGCCATAGTAGTCGTGACTGTGGTAGCTATTAGCCTGTTAATGTGTGTGCTTAAATGCCAATTGGTATTGTAGTTAGTTAATTACTTATAATTAAGTAATCTTTTAGTGCAAACAGATTTCTATTCAGCCAGTGTCATCAGATTATTATAATTATTATTTTTTGCTAGTTGTTTTACATCGCACCGATACAGATAGGTCTTATGGTGACGATGGGATAGGAAAGGCCTAGGAGTTGGAAGAAAGTGGCCATGGCCTTAAGGTAGAGCCCCAGCATTTGCCTGGTATGAAAAGGGAAACCACGGAAAACCATCTTCAGGGCTTCCAACAGTGGGATTCGAACCCACTATCTCCTGGATGCAAGCTCAGAACCGTGTGCCCCTGACCGCACGGCCAACTCGCCCCATCAGATTATTATTATTATTATATTTCATCTAAAAACATTGTGGTGCTGGTCAGTGCAGTGAAAACTGGACCGATTGGGGAGGGGGAAGAGATGGTGGCACAGCCCTGCCAGAGTAAAACGTCATGAACCGCCACTGGTGGTGATGTACAAGATGTACTACTGTCCAATATTAACATAAGCAGTGGAGACCTAGACACTGACAAAAAGTCAGGAGAATAAAATCCAGGCTAGTGAAATTAACATTTTAAAGACATACCATATGATAGGAAAGACAAGAAAGGCAAGACCAAGAAATGAGGATATCAGAAAGAAAATCAGAGTGGAAAATACAACAGAATGGAGAGGAATGAACTTAGATGGCTTGCACATGTTAAGAGGATGGAAGAGGGAAGGATGCCAAAGCAGATGATGGAGAGGCCTAGGCTACGGTGGCTGAAACTTATCAAGAATAGTATAATTTTAAAAGAAACCTGCTGGATTGGAACAATGGTGGTTGAATAGAGGAGGATTGCAACACGGCAGGAACCAGACAAGGGAAATGGATAATAATGATGACAGTATAACAAGAAAACATAAAGGTTCAATAATACTGTCTTGTAAAAGTGGTGGCGGTGGTGATTACTGTTTTAAGAGGAAGTACAAATAGGCAACCAAAGAAATTATTATTTATATTATTTATTGCCTTTCCTGTTCAACTTTCCATTCATTCGGCATCCTACAGTTCTTTCATACAAACAGTAATCAAGTAAGTACTTACGATATGGTACTATATCCCAAACCATTGTCTTTAGCATATATCCCTTCAATTACAGCTGTTTTTCTAGCTATCACCTTTTGTATCTTTCTATGCTAAATTCTATTCCATAGTAAGTTCCTACAGTCTCTCCTTACTTCCAAAACACTTCCTAACTTTTTCTAACCTGCAACTCCAACTTTATCTTTCTATATCTCTGTTATAATACAGCCAAAAGTGAAGTTCAGGGGCAAATTATTGGAACCATTAGAGATCAAAACAAGACCACATGAAGGTGAAGAACTCACACCACTAGAGTTCAGTTGCGCTCTAGAAATGCCCCCGAAAATAAAAATAGGCAGAAGAATCAAAAACTCCCTTGAAGCTAAAACACAGATATCAGAATTTCAAAACACTGCAACTGAAGTTGGCTTGATAATATCATTAGACAGAAAATATGCCACAAAAACCATCATTAAAAGAATAAACATAAATGGTAAAAATGGAAGAAAAAAAAAAGAAGCCTATCCATAAACACAAAACTAAAACACTACAGCACAGTTATAAAACGGGAAGCTTCATATACAGCAGAAATACTTCTCTCCCTGAATGAACAATCAAAGACAGACTCCAGAAAGAAGAATTGGAAGAAACTGCATCAACAAAAAATACCAGAAATATGGACAGTGGTGGATAGTGCCCACAACATCATGTACTGTACAAAGAGTTTGAACCTATTACTGACACTAAGCATAAGAGGAGACTGGGATTCTTGAGACACATAGGCCTAATGAGAATGCAAGATTTGAGACTTCTAGAATAACAGGTGCATTATAATCTTGACTCAAAAAATGCCACATCAAGATGTAGATTGGATCAGAAAAATGAGAGAGGATCTAAAGGAAATTGGTCTTACAACAAAGGCACCACAGATAACATTAAACAAAAAATCCAGGACACAAACAACTGCTTCACACTCACAAGAAACAAACTCTCAATACCAGAAAGGGCACAAAGATTGGAACATAAGGTAAAGTACAGGATGGACCACAAGGCCTGAACAGTCCCTTGGAAGGGATTTGTATAATGGACTAGCTTAAGTTATCCTATGTGGTCAAAAAAGTGAAGGAATAATAATAATATTTTAATCAGGGACACTGGCTATTAACTAAGCAGTATGCAACTGAAAAATATCTGAATAGACAATTCTCCCTCATGTACTCATTACACTGTCTTTTATTTTCAAAATTGATACTCTTGTGCTTGTTGTTGTTTGTGTGTGTTTGGTTTCTTTTTTACAATGGTAGATGAATTTCATCTCTTGTAATGGTAGGCTACACGAGTAGTGCTGGATGCTATATTGCACGTAAACCATATAAATATCCTGTGAAAATTTTTATCTGAATGAGAGTGTTTTCCCATTATTTTCTGATTGACCTATCTAATTCTTCATGCTGTATTTTCTGTCCTCCACTCCTACCATGATTTGATTACTTCTCTACCTTTTTTTTCATATGTTCATCATGGTTTTTTATTTTCATGAAATCTTTTTTTTTTTTTTTTCAATTGGGTCTGGTGACGTAGTATCTAAACTTTACAACAGTTTAACAGCAATATTACGGCAAACTGTCCATAGAAATTGTTTCATTAGATATTATTCTGTAATTTAAAGCTTCCTCTTCTAATATTGGTACAGAACATACAATTGCATGCAACTTTGCAAAGATTTATCATTATCCTACAAAGAGCATTTACTTATCTGAAAAGTAAACGAGCAGTAAAAGTCCTAAATAAGTTAGTGGTGTGGTGGTAATCATTGTTTTATGAGGAAATACAACTGGGCAACCATCCACTCTTAACAATAATCAGAAAAGCTCAAAGAATGAAGGCATCAGCAAAAGAAAGGAAAGGGCCACAAAGGGCATGAAAATGAAAGGCTCCGTAGGCCTTGGTCAGGCTCAGAAGAGAACAGGAGCTGACGATGGGAAGCTGGACTAAAAGGTGAAAGTGAGGAGACTGGAATTAGAAAAACAGAAGATGCATTTTTAAGACTCAGCTAAGAGCTCTGGGGTCACCAAACCACGCTGCCAAGTTCAGAGAAATCGGGACCCCCTATTATTATAGTTGCCTCTTACAGCTGGGTGATATCATGGATGTATTCTACTGCCTCCACATACAAGGGTATGAATCAGTTGTTACATGAACTTCTAGAACAGTTAATTAAACCTTAACTTGTACAGATAATTAAAAAAGCCGATTAAAAATCAAATAATATCACGAAATCCCTGATCATCTTCCACTGCAGTTCAGTGAATTAGCAGTATTTAACATCAGCATCACAGGACAAACTTTCAGAATCCTTAATCATTGGTAAACATGGTAATACAAATAGTGATAGTCTTCCTTCAATAGTGGTGAACAAAAATGAGTTAAGAACTGTTCAAGAAGCAAATTTATTCTCTATACAAGGCCAAAAAACTAAGGAAAAAAAGATGGGCTACAATTTTATGACACACTTTAAACCAATATCATAAAGAGCGGAAACAGTAACGAAGTACAACTGATGCGAATAAACTGCTGTGGAAAACACACTTATATTTACCTCGCGGTATGAAATAGGAACTTACATTGTAAATGTTTCTAAACGTCACTTTCTCCTACATTCCAACTAACCTATATGTGTCAAATTCTACCAACTAACCTGTATGTGTCAAATTCTACTAACAAAAACTAACTACTAGAATTTGAAACAGTACAAAATGCCTTAAGTGAAAGCAAAACATTAAATACATCTCTAGACTATGTATCAGAATATAAGGTTGTTTTTACCTGGATCTTAGGCTACGTTCTCAATATTTTGACTACCTTATAACTTGACGTAAGCAAATAATATCGAAGCGGAAAATAATCACGCGCTCGTCGATCGTCAGTCACTTTTTCATTTTAGTTCACAATTTCGTTAGCAGATGGCGCCTACGTATTCTCTACAACTGGATTCTCAATCACACCGCCTCACTCCGCGTTTTTCCTCACAGGGTGTTTGTGTCCCTGAATTCGTTCATAAGAATGGCTTTTTTGGAAGATCTTTAGGAACTTAAAAAACCTAATGTATGAGCCATAACTAGTTCATTCGAAAGTAGCAACACATAACTAATTTCAAAAGGAAAGAAAACACTCAATATTCTATTGAATGAGGGAAAAAAAGTAACTAAACAGGGCTCGAAAGCTGCAATCGCTTAAGTGCGTCCAGTATCCAGTATTCGGGAGATAGTAGGTTTGAACCCCACTGTCGGCAGCCCTGAAAATGGTTTTCCGTGGTTTCCCATTTTCACACCAGGCAAATGGTGGGGCTGTACCTTAATTAAGGCCATGGCCGCTTCCTTCCCACTCCTAGCCATTCCCTGTCCCATCGTCGCCATAAGACCTAAAGTATCTGTGTCGGTGCGACGTAAAGCAACTAGAAAAAAAAAAAAAAAAAAAAAAAGTAACTAACTTGGCAAAAATTTTTAAAGGAAGAGATTCATACCTCTTACTTTTAAAACTTAACATTAACGCGACTATCGTAGATGTGGCTTTTCTCCGGGATGTCCCCTGCATTAATTTAAGAAAACATCGACTAGAATATGTTTCGGCTTAGCAGCGGCTATTTCTTGTTAGCCCTGTAGCTCTACATTCGGTAGGCGGGGGGCTGATCGTCTGTCCTGAGGATCGTTTTCCACGGTTTGCTATTCTCTTGCACTAAGGCCACAGTCGGGACAGTTCACATTTCAGGCCACTGCCTCACCCACTTCACGCTCTCCGCAAATTGCATCACCGATACAAATCTCCCTGGTCTGAAAGACGACCCTGTCCGGGTATGGACCGTAAACTTTAACCCACTCCCTGGTCAAGAAAATAATGCTCTGACAATACTGACACCGTATCTCTGAATATTACACACACAATAACTGTTTCATACATACAGTATTAAACGGGAGGCGTGGTAAGTAAGAAGATAAGCTGCGAGATTTAAATTCTGATAGGTTACGGTACCGTACTCATAGTATGTATGCTCAGTGGTGGTGGGGATGATTTTTGTTTTAAGAGGAAGTACAACTACGTAATCATCCTTTCTGAACAAATTAGTGGAAAAGAATTTTAAAATAAAATAAAATAATTTATTTAACGAAGGAATTTGGAAGCGCAGTACAAAATAAAACAAAAAATTATTGAATTAGGCCGAAAAATTCTTAACGAATCAAAAGGGAACATAGTACCGGGGATTGGGAAGTAGACGTGTGTGTGTGGGGGGGGGGTGGAGGGGCAAAGGAATATACAGACAACAAAACGTTCCCGGGTTTGCGGGGGTGGGGGGTGGTAACTACACCAAAACCAAAGAAAGAAAAGCTACAAAATGGTAAGTTTTGTGATGCTCTCTCAGCGAATTTTCGACAGAGAGGTAAAGGTAGACAGTTTACCAACTTGAGTACGGTAATAGGGCCTAATAGTGTTTTTTGAGGTTTTGATTCAATACTATACAATAAAACTTTCACTAAAAGAACAATATTACAGAAGTATTACAAATACATAGAAGTACGGCGTGAGACAATTAAAAATCATTTAGTATTTGACTACACACTAAGAAACTAACAGACACTAAAGAGACTGCCAAACTGACGAATGCGCGCGGCAAGTGGGTAAATTATACCTCAGGGTTCATGACCTTTGAAAAAAAAAAAACTCCTGCTACCCTTCCTCACTTCACATGCTAAGTGCCCACTACTTGCTGTGGCGCTATACAAATCAGTTAGCCGCGACGAACTATTTTTTTTTTTTTTTTTTGCCTATTTCCGCTAATAATTTTGTTAATAGCTAATTAAAGGAAATAATTCGCGGATAAGACAACAGGGCTTGCACAAATTGCTTGTTAGAATAACTCCTATAATTCCTAGTTTTAGCCGGCTAAAATGGAATAAAAATGTAATGTTCTCCACACAAAGCGTCCCCACTAATCGCCGCTATTGGTATGGACTTCAGAAACCGAAGATCAGGGGCTGGAATTATCATCATATTATATGTAAGACAGTGTTAAAAGAAAGTGGTTCCCACTAGAAAAATAAAATCGATAGGCCTATATTATTGGCCTGCAGGCGTTGTTTAAATAATCTTAAAATTAAACGTTACATGTTAGGCCCAGTTCCTTGGCTGGTCAGCATAGTGGCCTTCTGTTCAGAAGGCCACGGGTTCGATTCCCGGCCGGGAGGAAAGTTAACTGCGTATGGTTAATTTTCCAAGCTCTGGGACTGAATTTTTGTGTTCGCAGAGAGAGAGAGAGAGAGAGAGAGAGAGAGAGAGAGAGAGAGAGAGAGAGAGAGAGATTTATTGAAGTAATACTAAACCGTCCGTCCTCCTATGAGGGTGATCATTCGTATCCGGAAGACAATCAGGTTACAATTTCAAAAGAATTTACAAACATCAAAAAGTGAATATTAATAATTGTTAATGCTGTTATTGTCTTCTTTTTCTGGTGGTGGGGGGTTGTATTAATCATGTTCTCGGGTGTAGATGAAAATGAATGATGTGTAGATAGTCCCTCAAATTTGTGTTTAATTTTGCAGAATGGTACATACAGTAAATAGACCAGGAAGGGGTAGCGCAGACGCCGATTCAGAATTATTTGATAAGATAATCAGCTATGTGGGAAACTATAAGGAAAGGAACGTGATTGTAGCGGGTGATCTCAATTTACTAAACGACAATATTGGTAAGGTAATGCAAACGACAGGAAGCATGAGCAACAAATGGCAAATGAGTTAATATGGGAAGGGCACCCGATTCAGAAAGTGATGGAACCAACTAAAGGGAAGAATATTCTGGATGTGGGGCTGGTAAAACCAGATGAGCTCTATAGAGAAACCGTAGTAATAGATGGTATTAGTGATCACGAAGCTATTTTTGTGGTAGTTAAAAGTAAATGTGAAAGAAAGGAAGATTATTAAAGGACTATTAGGCAGTACCATATGGCTAATAAAACAGGCGTGAGGGAGTTTTTAAAACGTAAATATGATCGGTAGAAAACGGTAAACAAAAATTTAAACAGACTCTGGGATGGGTTTAAAGAAATTGTTGAGGAATGTAAAAATAAGTTTGTACCTTTAAGTAAATTTGGTAAATGAAATGTCGTACGGCTTTTAGTGCCGGGATATCCCAGGACGGGTTCGGCTCGCCAGGTGCAAGTCTTTCTATGTGACGCCGTAGGCGACCTGCGCGTCGTGATGAGGATGAAATGATGATGAAGACAACACATACACCCAGCCCCCGTGCCATTGGAATTAACCAATTAAGGTTCATGTTTGTGGGTTACTGTAGTCACGTCCTAGTTCGTGAACCATGGGCAACGGCTGAGTGGCCTAGTAAGTGGTCCTGAGAGTCGGGATACCAGTTGCTATGGAATGGGAGTGGGCATCTCGGACATATTCTGAGTCGTGGCCCTCCTTGTGCTCAGGCGGCTAGGACTATACAATTCACCGGTGGTCTATAACCCGTTAGAGGAGAGATCCTCACTTGGACTATGTGCAAGTAGGGCAGCATCCTGCTTCATGAATGTACCGAGCTCAGGACACGTTAAGCAAGCTTCGGACCTATGGGAGTAATGGAGTCCCACTCCCATTTGACAGGCGAGGGACTCCTTGGAAACAACTTGGCGAATGAAATGGAATTCGATGGGGAGCTATCAATATTAATGGGGCTTATGGAAGAAGGAAGGTAGAACTGGCTGAGTCAGCAAAGAGGATGCATCTGGATGTGCTAGGAGTAAGTGATATTCGGGTAAGGGGAGATAATGAGGAAGAGATAGGAGATTATAAAGTGTACTTGACGGGTGTTAGAAAGGGAAGGGCAGAGTCTGGGGTAGGGCTCTTTATCAGGAATACCATTGCACGCAACATAGTTTCTGCTAGGCACGTAAATGAGCGAATGATGTGGGTAGATTTGTCAGTGGGAGGAATTAAGACAAGAATTGTGTCCGTGTATTCACCATGTGAAGGTGCAGATGAGGATGAAGTTGACAAGTTTTATGAAGCATTGAGTGACATCGTGGTCAGGGTCAACAGCAAGGATAGAATAGTGCTAATGGGCGATTTCAATGCAAGAGTTGGGAATAGAACTGAAGGATTCGAAAGGGTGATTCAGGGATTTTTCGATGATACAGACCACCATCTGATCTGTAGTGAACTAAGTATCTCTAGGCCTATGGTAGAGAAAGTGAAATCTGTCTGCAAACGAATAAGAGTAGAAAATCTCCAGGACGAGGAAATTAGACAGAAGTACATGGATATGATTAGTGAGAAGTTTCGAAAAGTAGACAGTAAGCAGGTTCAGGATATAGAAAGTGAATGGGTGGCATACAGGGATGCTGTAGTAGAAACAGCAAGGGAATGCCTAGGAACAACTGTGTGTAAAGATGGGAAAAGGCGAACATCTTGGTGGAATGATGAAGTGAGAGCAGCCTGTAAACGTAAAAAGAAGGCTTATCAGAAATGGCTCCAAACAAGGGCCGAGGCAGACAGGGATTTGTATGTAGATGAAAGAAACAGAGCGAAACAAATAGTTGTTGAATCCAAAAAGAAGTCATGGGAAGATTTTGGTAACAACCTGGAAAGGCTAGGTCAAGCAGCAGGGAAACCTTTCTGGACAGTAATAAAAATCTTAGGAAGGGTGGGAAAAAGGAAATGAACAGTGTTTTGAGCAATTCCGGTGAACTCATAATAGACCCCAGGGAATCACTGGAGAGGTGGAGGGAATATTTTGAACATCTTCTCAATGTAAAAGGAAATCATCATGGTGTTGTTGCAAACAGCCAAGCTCATGGGGAGGAGGAAAATGATGTTGGTGAAATTATGCTTGAGGAAGTGGATAGGATAGATCAGGGCCTCTCAGGGTGCATGCGCGTGGTGCATGCACTGTGCACGGTGCAAAAGACGACTTCGCTTGGTTGACCAGAGTGCAGACCCCCCACTCCTCTCTCCCTACACCTGTCACCCCGTTCGGCCTGTCTCCGCGTTCCTCACCTTCACTGCTGTTTCTCCCCCACTGCGAAATGTTTATGTGTGGTGAGCGGAGACGCACAGTTGTATGGGACAAGGTTACCAGTGTTATTAAAAAAATTAAAAAAGTGAATTAGAAATACACATACATGTTTGAGAGGAATGTAAACATAATTTTAAAAAAAATGCAGAACCCGTAACCAAAATGAAAATGCTACAGTACTGGAACAAAACTCATTTGTGGATATAGAATGCTCTTCTTCAAGCTGTTTCAACTTCCTTAATTCTTTCTCTCTGACGTCTCCTATGATTTCACAATAATTTTCCGAATGTAGTTTGTTGTAGTGTCTTTCAATAGATGATTTTCTTACGCACGTAATTATCGTCCCACAGATTAAGCATTTGGCGTTATCGTCACGACAAACAAACAAAAAAAAAAAAAAAAAAAAAAACAAACGAAAGTTCCCAGTTCGATTGAAATGGACTTTCGGAAGTCTTTGCTTTCTTCGAAACAGGTTGCTCCATTATTATGTTGTTGTCGTGCGCTTGTCTATTTCACTGATAAACACGTCGTCTACCACCAAACGCTTCGTCGCTCTCAGCACACTACACCATCCGAGTCAAGCCGAGTTGAGGCGAAGCGTACCGATGCACAGTGCACAGAGCCTATGCACCTCGCTCTGCACGCGTGAGAGTTTGGGCGTTTGAGAGGCCCTGGGATAGATAATGAAGTTTATTTTATGTAATAAACTCCATTGTCATAAGGCAGCAGGAATAGATGATATTAGACCTGAAATGGTGAAGTATAGTGGGAAGGCAGGGATGAAATGGCTTCATAGACTAGTAAAATTAGCGTGGAGTGTTGGTAAGGTACCTTCAGATTGGACAAAAGCAGTAATTGCACCTATCTACAAGCAAGGAAACAGGAAGGATTGCAACAACTATCAAGGTATCTCATTGATTAGTATACCAGGCATCTTGGAAGGGAGGGTGCGATCAGTCGTTGAGAGGAAGTTGGATGAAAACCAGTGTGGTTTCAGACCACATAGAAGCTGTCAGGATCAGATTTTCAGTATGCGCCAGGTAATTGAAAAATGCTACGAGAGGAATAAGCAGTTGTGTTTATGTTTCGTAGATCTAGAGAAAGCATATGACAGGGTACCGAGGAAAAAAATGTTCGCCATACTGGGGGACTATGGAATTAAAGGTAGATTATTAAAATCAATCAAAGGCATTTATGTTGACAATTGGGCTTCAGTGAGAATTGATGGTAGAATGAGTTCTTGGTTCAGGGTACTTACAGGAGTTAGACAAGGCTGTAATCTTTCACCTTTGCTGTTCATAGTTTACATGGATCATCTGCTGAAAGGTATAAAATGGCAGGGAGGGATTCAGTTAGGTGGAAATGTAGTAAGCAGTTTGGCTTATGCTGACGACTTCGTCTTAATGGCAGACTGTGCCGAAAGCCTGCAGTCTAATATCTTGGAACTTGAAAATAGGTGCAATGAGTATGGTATGAAAATTAGCCTCTCGAAGTCTAAATTGATGTCAGTAGGTAAGAAATTCAACAGAATTGAATATCAGATTGGTGATACAAAGCTAGAACAGGTCGATAATTTCAAGTATTTAGGTTGTGTGTTCTCCCAGGATGGTAATATAGTAAGTGAGATTGAATCAAGGTGTAGTAAAGCTAATGCAGTGAGCTCGCAGTTGCGATCAGCAGTATTCTGTAAGAAGGAAGTCAGCTTCCAGACGAAACTATCTTTACATCGGTCTGTTTCCAGACCAACTTTGCTTTATGGGAGCGAAAGCTGGGTGGACTCAGGATATCTTATTCATAAGTTAGAAGTAACAGACATGAAAGTAGCAAGAATGATTGCTGGTACAAACAGGTGGGAACAATGGCAGGAGGGTACTCGAAATGAGGAGATAAAGGCTAAATTAGGAATGAACTCGATGGATGAAGCTGTACGCATAAACCGGCTTCGGTGGTGGGGTCATGTGAGACGAATGGAGGAGGATAGGTTACCTAGGAGAATAATGGACTCTGTTAAGGAGGGTAAGAGAAGTAGAGGGAGACCAAGACGACGATGGTTAGACTCGGTTTCTAACGATTTAAAGATAAGAGGTATAGAACTAAATGAGGCCACAACACTAGTTGCAAATCGAGGATTGTGGCGACGTTTAGTAAATTCTCAGAGGCTTGCAGACTGAACGCTGAAAGGCATAACAGTCTATAATGATAATGAATGTATGTATGTATGTATGTAGGTTAAAACCCCCGACTGGCCGAGAATCGAACCCGGAACCCTCTGAACCGAAGGCCAGTACGCTGACCGTTCAGCCAACGAGTCGGATTTTAAATGTGGTAATGAATGGTAAAGATCCACTATGTTATAACAGAGAAGTAAAGAGGCTAGGAAGGAGGTGCAGGCTGGAAAGAAATAGAGTTAGAAATGGCTGTGGAAGTAAGGAGAAATTGAAAGAACTTACTAGGACAGTGGTTCCCAACCTTTGCCCCCTTTTCAGATACGGGTGATCATCGCCCCCCCCCCCTCCCCCCTTCCCGTCGCTTCTATAACTTCTCCGATATAGGCTACTGACGTGGAGGATATAGACCTAACCTAATGACTAGGGGGCGGATTTCTATTACCTAAAAATGTATGAAATATGTATGCATTTATGACCTAAAAAACATAAAAATATGACCTATAAAATTCAAAATATGACTTAATGAATAGCATCTACGTTACTTAAAACACTTTTATTACAATTGCTACAGGCTGCAATTAATTTAGAGATTAAAAAGTTTTAATTCTTCGAAATCTTTAACCCAAAATGAACTAAAATGATGAATATTTCATGAACTCGTTAAGGTTACACTGCATGCTCCTAGGCAAAGACGGACTCTGTGGAAGACATGAACACTACAGTTACTTTCACTGTTCAATATTCAATCAGTTTTAATTTATACACAAAACATATGTTATTTGAATGAAACTTTCATACCTGATCTAGTCTCCATTATCAGAATTGTAGCAATTTATGACCACATGCATCTTAAGATTGTTGAATGAGAATCCCCTCCTGTTGGCGCTGAGTATCGTCTTGTAGCGAGAAAAACTTGTTTCGACATCACATGATGTAACGGGAGCGTACTTGAATAGAGTTAAATCACTTGGAGAAAATTCCTGGAAATCTGCAGATGAAGGGTTTCCACAAATAATGTCACTTATTCCACGCAGGTACATAAGTCCGCTATTTTCTCAGTACATTTTCTAATTTTCTACATACCCTAGATGCTATTGTTCCTTTCGCATGCTATAACTCCTGTTCAGTGCACTTTACAACATCCAGTGCATCGCTTAGTTCTGCACCTGAAACTTCCAGTTGCGTGATTGCTCCAGATAAAGAATTAAAATTGGACTTTATGTAAGCCAGGTCCGCTTTTTGTTGTGCTTGAAAATAATTCTTGAGTGTTTTTTATGGAGGACAATTCAGCAGGATCAAAAGACTTCACGATATTCTCCACGACACCTAAGTTGTTACAACAGTACACTGCGGCATCAAGCCAAGTCCCCCATCGCGTTATAACTGGCTTGGGAAGAAGGGGTAGTGAAGGTGCTTCTCCTTGAAATTTCTGAACGCGAAGTGGAGCTTTGACAAACACTTTCTTACAGTTCGAAATTAATTTATCAACTTCAGGGTAGCTCCTTCTAACTTCTTCAGCTGCCCCATGCAAGGCACGTGCAAGACATGTCACATGTATCATTTTCGGGTATAGCATTTTAAGTCCTTTGGCTGCCTTCACCATGTACGGAGCAGCGTCAGTTACAAATATAAAAATCTGCTCTCTCTTTGCCCCGTTTGGCCACAACAGATTCATTGAATTGTCGAAGAGAACTGCAATGGTGGAATGGTTTGTCTTCTCTAGCACTTCACATGTCAGGAGGAACGTATCTCCAGGCCGGTCTTCCTTCAACGTACCAACGATCACATTTGCTACATATCTTCCATCCACATCTGTGGTCTCGTCTATTGAAACCCATATCTTACTGTCTCCCACGCCACGCCTTATTATATCCAACATCTCTTCATAACAAGGGGTCAGATAGTCCTTCCTGAGAGTAGATTCGTTGGGGCAGGATGCTCTGTATGTTTTACAAGAAACTGTCTGAAGCTTCGGCTGTTTTCTTTAAAGGAATATTAGACGAAACCATAATCTTGCAGAGATCTTGTGAAAATTGTGAACACTGTGAGTTTGATGTCAGGGTTTCGAATAGCAGACATTGCCTATTTTCGAGTGCAGAATGTCTAGTTACACAATTCTTATGTTTTACAGTATTACAGTGTTGTTGCACAGAGAAGCGTTTTTCGGCAGTAACTTTTACCTCACACAATTTACAGAATAATATCACTCCATCCGTACTGAATATGTTTTCACCGAACTCGCGAACAAAACTTCGCAACTTCCAACAAATTGAGACTTTCGTTTTAGGCATATTGAAAGGAACTGAATGACTGAAGCTCCCTAATGACCAAGGTCATTCAGTGTGTTGACGGTGGAAGAGGGAAGGGCAAAGGAGAGAGATAAGAACAATGACAAATAACTGCAGAATTACGTCTGCTTCCGTGTAAACAATAGCCCAGTTTCCAGGAATTGACCCAGCTAGCAAACAATAGCTCCTACCTGTTAGAAACATTCCATAACACTACTTTAGAATGGTTCTTCAGAAGTCTATTCCAGTCTATCCTGAAAAATAATTTCTAGAGCTTATTCTGATTTTTATAAAACGAAATTCAAATGAAAATTACCAAAATATGCCGTTATAATGATATTTTGTTCAAAATATGCCATCAAACTTAAGAAAGCCTAAATATGCATTTATATGCCCAATAAAACCTGTTTAATTTTGAATATCATGTTTGGAAACGTGTTGAAAATACAAGACTATATGATATAATGTTAAGGGAAAAAATATGACTTGTCATAGAAATCCGCCCCCTACTAATGACATTACATAATGAATTATTCCATTATTCAATTGTTAATGAAAAAATAATATGAAGTACGCGCTTTATATCTATGACATACTAACTTCGATGATGATGATGATGATGATGCTTGTTGTTTTAAGGGGCATAACATCTAGGTCATCGGCCCCTGATAGTACGAAATGAGACGAAATGCAATGACAAAATAAAACTCCAAAATCCTCCACTGTTCAGAATTTAAAGCGTGAGAAAGAAAAATGAATGGATGGATATGAAGTTAAAACGATCAGTGGAGACGACCCGCAATGCCTCAGTCTCAGAAACTGACGGAAAACAATAGTAATACTGACCAAGAGACTGCTTCTATAGCTCAATACTGAATCGATGATGCTTGCAAGCTAAAGGGGTCCAAAATATAGGTCATTGGCCTCTCATAATGATACTTATGGCTTGGAAAGTAGAACAATGATATTTGACATGGTGCGGTACTAATCAAAAGTATCGTAGACTCGCGGTATTCTACACATTATGGTACTACTCACAGGTAATGAAATTCGCTCATGTGATACAGACCTATGGTGTTTCACACATAGCGGCGCCATTTCCAGGCAACGCAAACCTACGGTTTTCATCACATTAGTGTACTAACCACAGGGACTCGTACTATCCCGTGGTGTTCCTTATATAGTGGGTACTAATCATAGGCAAGCCAGAACCCTGGTGTCGCTCATATAGTCCTACTAATCACAGGTACCGTAAAAGCCTAACCGCACGGTGCTCCTGATTGCTACTAATCAAAAACCTATTGGGTACCTAACATAGTGGTACTACGCGCAATTAATAGCGACCCATGGTGTTCCCCGTGTGGTGGCACTAATCACAAGTTGTTTCATGGTTCTAAGACAAACATCCCGTGGTCGCCTCTTTTAGTCACCTCTCACGACAGGTGGGGGATACCGTGGGTGTATTTTTCGCCTGCGTCCCCCACCCACAGGGGGTTGTGTGTTTGGTCCGCGAGAGGTATTTTATTTATTTTATTTATTTCCCTCAAGTCCGCCGGCAAGCCGATTAGGACCCCCCTATCCGCCACCTGGGATGCGCCACGTGGGAGTATCACCTCTCTCCCTGCTACGCCAGCGTAGTAGGTTCGTGGCATACTAACTTCATTTTAGCACAATACAAAGAAAACACTTTTACAATAAATCCTTCAATTAGTCAACAAATGTCAGTGAGAGGATTGACACTGTTTTCTCTTGGTAAGATTCGGTATGTTTGGTTTGATATTTGACAGCACAGCGGAGATCACTTGCAACATCAAGCCGACAGCGCTGCTTTGTTTTTATGACATTCAGCGTTGAAAATCCTGACTCGCATAAATATGTCGTTGAAAATGGGACAATTACACGCAATGCTACTTTGGCTATTTCAGGATACACTGCAAGACAGTTTACCCAAAAGTCGCCCAGTCCTAATATTTTGTAATCATCTTTTAGCTTTGAATCACACTTCAAATCTATGGCTTCTTCTTGACGTTGTGCTAGCAGTGCTTCAATGTCAATGGCAAACGGATTTCTTGTTAACATCCAGGACCATTCATCTGACGAGATATCAGGAAAGTAGGAATTGAATTCTTGTGCCAGGGAATCCAGATGTGACTGAATTTGCACCTTAAGTTTATTACGATCACGTTTATTTTCCGGCAAAATTTCATTAAGGCGGTGAAAGGATGAGAAATTGTTCAACTGAATCCGGCGTTTCCATAACTGTACTTTTTCCAGGAAAGCTCTGATGGCATCATAAGCGAGCATAATATTGGAGTTTTTGCCTTGGAGCTTTAAGTTCAAACTGTTCAAAGCTTCAAAAAAATCGCAAAAATATGCCAATGATACGATAAAATTGGCATCAGTAAACACTTCATACAGATCGTTCTTACCTTCACCAAGAAGACAAATTTCAACTTCAGACTTTAATTCGAACAGCCGAGCCAACATGTTCCCTTTTGATAGCCAGCGAACTTCTGTGTGGAAAAGGAGAGTTTTGTGATCGGCTTAAAGGTCAACACAAAGGGCTTCAAACAATCTTGTCTGTAAAGAAGTCTTCACAGAGTTCACAATTCTTTTAGCGACTTTTAGAGTGTTATTAAAATCTTTGGGCAAGGTTTTGGCCGCCAAAGCCTGCCTGTGAATTATACAACGGGTTCCCATGATGTTTGGATTTTTATCTTTGGCCAATTTGAGAAACTCAGGACGTGACCCGATCATAGCAGGTGCACCATCCATACATATACCCACTACATTTTTCCAGGAGAGTCCATGTTCTTGGAAAAAACTATCGATGGCAGAAAACACATCACAAGCTTTCGAAGTTGTTTTCAAACATTGGAAGAATAACATTTCTTCTCTTAAAATTCCACTGTCGACAAATCTACAATATACAATCAGTTGACAACAATGGGCCACATCGGTTGTTTCATCACACTGAATTGAAAACACTGGAGATGCTTTCACCTTCTCCAAAATTTGCATTTTAATGTCTTCTGACAGTTCTTGAAGTCTGCACTGTGTTATCGGAAAGAGAAATTTTAGACAATTTCTGCCGACTCCCTTCACCCAAAACTATATTTGCAGCTAATAACATACACGGCTTTACTAATGTTTCCCCAATTGTGTGTGCTTTTTTGTCTTTGGCAATCAGAAGAGCTACTTCATATGATGCTTCCACTGCTTTATCATTTTCTTGGTTAAAAGTACCCGATGAATCTAATTTCATACGTTGAGTTTAGTTGCAAAAAATTCTGTGGGTTTGTCTTTTAAGCCTGAATGATTCGTGTTTAAATGTCTCTCCAAACGCACTGGCCTCATCGCATCGTTACTCAGAACACAGTGGCAGATTACGCATTGAGGCTGTTGTATTCCGTTTCATTCAACGACTGTGAAGCCATTTAATGTAGTCAGCACAGTCTCTTCTTGGACATCGTTATCAATTTAAACAAGTCACAGTATTAAATAACACAATTCACACAGTCGCACTTTTACAGCGAAGCATACACAACACCCACAATATACAACTTGACAGACACGTCCACTGCGAAAGTATACGAGGCACAGAATCAACAGTCGAAGGGCCTGTCCACTGATAGTCTATCGGCGACGTGTTGTCATTGGCCATTACTGCGCCATCTCTGATGGGACAGTTGTACTATGTAGCTCTCGCCAATTTGACTGCAAGAGAAGAATAAGACTGTAGTAACTTGCCAGTTAACATCTTTTGTGAGAAAATGTCACTGATTCATTAATTGCTGTGGTTAAACATTAATTAGTTGTAGCCCAAAATACCAATAGGCCTACATAAAATTTCACGCTAGCCGTGAAAGCCTAACATGTTATATTAAATAAATTTATTATAATTTAGTCTACTATTATTGCCTTATCTCCTGTTGTTCTGGCTGCTAAATCAATTTGGTATAATACCGACATTTATACGATTACCTCCTTCATGTAATATATTTTGTTTATGAGAAAAACTTTGTACAGTTGTAACAATAATACTGGAAAATGAAAGCATTCTATTCTTTATTCAAATAGTTATTTCATTCCTGCCCGCTAAACATGTAGCTCTTTGGCCGGTGAGTGAGTACATAAAAGTAGAATTTTGGAACACATACATAGAAGTATGTCTCGTACATACTGAAAACAAAACATAATCAAATACAGATTGAAACAGAGAAAATGTAAAACATACACAAGTATATAACAAGGAAATATTATGTGATTTCTTCCATGTCAGTCTATTTTTCATTGATTTCGATTGGCACACAAAGTATAAACGCACAACACATCGTACTGAGAGAGAAATGTCTTCAGTTCATCTTGACGTACGATACGAAAAACACTATGGTGGAAGCAGAAAGAAATGGACGAACACTAGTGAAACAATGAGGACGCGAAAAACACAGAATGATGGAAAATGAACACGGATAGAGATGACACTGGTAGTGTCGTAAAGCACTCAGACACAGATATTGGAGGCCGGTACCATTGCCGCGAGGAGCATCATAATATCCAGTAAAAGAAAGAATAAAAAGGCAGTGGGACAGAGGGGGAAGTTACGTGATAGGGGTGGGGAAAAGGTAAGAGATAGCAGGAGAGCGGTCATTATTAAGGATAGCGGTGGCAAGAGGAGAAAGGTTGAGGGCTTCTTTAATCGCAGAATGATTGATGGCTAGGGCGGATTGTAAGTATTTGAGACGAAGATCATGAACATGAGTAAGGATGGTGGGGAAAAAATAAAGAGGTTGGAAGTCAGCAGAAGGGGTGTCAAAGGGGAGATGGTATGCAATACGCATAGCATGTCTGTCAAGTTTATGCAAGTTCACGTATTGTTGTCTGTCAGCTGTGAGCCAGGTCAATGAACTGTATGCTACGACAGGGCGGATAAAAGATTTATAAACTGTGAGGATTTGGGAAGGACGGAGGCCCCACGTTTTACCAGTAAGAATACGGAGGGCTCGGAAGCGTTGAAGGGCACGTTTGTAGACTTGTGTTAAATGATGTTTCCAATGAAGGTTGTTCTGGAATTGAATACCAAGGTAGATTAGGGTATTCGTTTCTGTTAGTGGAGTATTATACAACGTTAAAAGAACTCGGTGACGGGGTCTAGTGAGGCGGGAGTTTTTCCGAAATACAATAAATTGGGTCTTGGTGGGATTAACAGCAATATGCCAGGCGTCGAACCAGGATTCGAGAACGGAGAGGTAGGTCTGTAAATAATGGGTAAGAGTAACAGTAGTAGGTGTAAGTGCAAGGATAGCCAGATCATCGGCATATTGATAGAGTCTTAAAGGGGGGGGGGGTCGGGATGTGGGATATCATAAGTATATAAAATATATAAAAGTGGGGAAAGGGGGGAACCTTGGGCTACGCCCGCAGTCATACGAAAGGAGTAGGAACGGGTACCACGGATGAGGATCTGTGCTGATCGATGTTGAAGATAGTTGAAAATAAATCGAATGATAGTGATAGGAATGGGAAGATGGCGTAACTTAAAAAGCAACCCAGCTTGCCAGACTGAATCAAAAGCCTTATTCACATCGAGGCAAACTAAAGCGGCAGTTTTACGGGGGCGAAGATAGGCATTGAGAGAAGAGGAGATGTGAAAGAGGTGATCTTGAGTGGAATGATGGGATCGAAAACCAGCTTGAGAGGATGGAATAAGACCTAGAGAGTCGAGATAGGAGGAGAGTCTCCTACTCAGAATCCCTTCTAGGATCTTGCTGAGGACAGGGAGTAAGGAGATTGGGCGATAAGACCGAATGTCAGATGGGAGTTTGTGGGGTTTTAGGAATAAGAGAAGTTTGGCGTTACCCCAATGATCGGGGTACGCGCCTGTATAGAGAATGTAGGTGTAAATAATGCTAAGAAGATCAAAAAGAATAGGAGGGGCTTCTTGAATATGACAATATGAGATGGTATCTGAGCCAGGGGAGGTGTTTTTCCGATGTTTCAGAAAAAGCCGGATATCAGTGAATGAAAGCAACTACTATATCGTTGATGAGTTGAAACATGTCGCGTATGGTCATAGTTTACTTTCACGCAAGTAGGTCCACAAAGTGTGCAATTAAACGTGCGTTGAGTGCTCTTGTTCCCGCCCCTGCTCTCAGGCTACATTTTGCTCCTCACAACAGAGCAAATTCCTTATTTCACCTCCAACCTCGCGGCTCCGCAGAGGTTTGTGGCGACAGATGGCAATTACCAGTGCCTTTGAACGATTGACTTGGCGCGAAAATAACTTGGAGAGATTCGAAAAATGTTTATTACCGGGCGAGTTGGCCGTGCGCGTAGAGGCGCGCGGCTGTGAGCTTGCATCCGGGAGAGAGTGGGTTCGAATCCCACTGTCGGCAGCCCTGAAGATGGTTTTCCGTGGTTTCCCATTTTCACACCAGGCAAATGCTGGGGATGTACCTTAATTAAGGCCACGGCCGCTTCCTTCCAACTCCTAGGCCTTTCCTATCCCATCGTCGCCATAAGACCTATCTGTGTCGGTGCGACGTAAAGCCCCTAGCAAAAAAAAAAAGTTTATTACACAAAATTGTAATATTCGAGTTAAAACCACTTCACAACCACCCCCCCCCTGATAAAGCCCCACGCCCCCCAGGTTGGGACCCCCTGTACTAGGAAATTGAATCTAGCAAAGAAGAGTATGTACAGGTACTTTAAGGCAGAAACAGGTTCCAAGAAGGATATTCCAGCAAAAAAAAAAAAAAATGGCGTATGGCTTTTAGTCCCGGGAGTGTCCGAGGACAAGTTCGGCTCGCCAGATGCAGGTCTTTTTATTTGACACCCGTAGGCGACCTGCGCGTCGTGACGGGGATGAAATGATAATGAAGACGACACATACACCCAACCCTCGTGCCAGCAAAATTAACCAATTATGTTTAAAATTCAGGACCCTGTCGGGAATCGAACCCGGGACCCCTGTAACCAAAGGCCAGCACGTTTAGCCATGCATCCAGACGATACTCCAGGAATCATTAATGAACAAGGGGAGTGTGTATGCAAGGATCTTCAAAAGGAAGAAGTATTCAGTCAGCAGTATGTAAAGATTGTTGGTTACAAGGATAATGTCCAGATGTGACTAATGCTAAAGAAGTATTAAAATTTACATACGATAACAATGACATTTACAATAAGATACAAAGATGAAAACTAGAAAATCGGCTGGAATTTATAATATTTCTGGGGATGTACTAAATACAATGAGTTAGGATGGAGAATAACTTTAGTAGCCCCTGTGTATAAAGGAAAGGGTAATAGACATGAAGCTGAAAATTACAGGCCAGTAAGTTTGATATACGTTGCATGTAAGCTTTGGGAAGTTATTCTTTCCGATTATATTAGACTTGTTTGAGAAATTAATAACTGGTTCGATAGAAGGCAGTTTGAGTTTAGGAAAGTTTATTCCACTGAGGTTCAACTTTTAGGATTCCAGCAAGACAACGCAGATATCCTGAATTCAGGAGGACAATTAGACTGTATCGCGATTGACCTATCTAAGGCATCTGATAGGGTAAATGATGGGAGACTACTGGCAAAAATGAGTGCAATTGAACTTGACAAAGGAGTGACTGAATGGTGGCTATGTTTCTAGAAAAGAGAACTCGAGTAGGCGAAGCTTTATCTGCCCCTGTAATAATTAAGAGCGGAATTCCTCAAGGCAGTATTATTGGACTCCTTTACTCAAATCATTTATATATATAAGAAAACATAAAGGACCAATAATACTGCCTTGAGGAATTCCCCTCTTAATTATTACAGTGTCAGATAAAGCTTCGCCTACTCTAATTCACTGAGATCTATTTTCTAGAAATATAGCAACCCATTCAGTCACTCTTTTGTCTAGTCCAATTGCACTCATTTTTGCCAGTAGTCTCCCATGACCCACCCTATCAAATACTTTAGACAGGTCAATCGCGATACAGTCCATTTGACCTCCTGAGTCCAAGATATCTGCTATATCTTGCTGGAATCCTACAAGTTGAGCTTCAGTGGAATAACCTTTCCTAAAACCAAACAGCCTTCTATCGAACCAGTTATTAATTTCACAAACATGTCTAATATAATCAGAAATAACGCCTTCCCAAAGCTTACATACAATGCATGTCAAACTTACTGGCCTGTAATTTTCAGCTTTATGTCTATCACCTTTTCCTTTATACACAGGGGCTACTATAGCAACTCTCCATTCATCTGGTATAGCTCCTCCGACCAAACAATAATCAAATAAGTACTTCCCAACACATGTCTTTAGTATATTCCCAGAAATCTTATCAATTCCAGCCGCTTTTCTAGTTTTCAGCTTTTGTATCTTATTGTAGATGTCATTGTTATCATATGTAAATTTTAATACTTCTTTAGCCTTAGTCTCCTCCTCTATCTGGACATTATCCTTGTAACCAACAATTTTTACATACTGCTGACTGAATACTTCTGCCTTTTGAAGATCCTCACATACAGTCTCCCCTTGTTCATTAATTATTCCTGGAATGTTCTTCTTGGAACCTCTTTCAGCCTTAAAATACCTATACATACCCTTCCATTTTTCACTAAAATGTGTATGACTGCCGATTATGCTTGCCATCATGTTATCCTTAGCAGCCTTCTTTGCTAGATTCAATTTTCTAGTAAATTCCTTCAATTTCTCCTTACTTCCTCAGCCATTTTAACTCTATTTGTTTCCAGTCTGCACCTCCTTCTTAGTATCTTTATTTCTCTATTATCATAAGGTGGGTCTTTACCATTCCTTACCTCCCTTAAAGGTACAAACCTCTTTTCGCATTCCTCAAAAATTTCTTTAAACCCATCCCAGAGTCTGTTTACATTTTTATTTACCAGTTTCCACTGATCATAGTTACCTTTTAGAAACTGCCTCATGCCTGCTTTATCAGCCATATGGTATTGCCTAATAGTCCTACTTTTAAGACCTTCCTTTCTATCACATTTATTTTTAACTACGACAAAAACAGCTTCATGATCACTAATCATCATCATCATCATCGGCTTACCCTCCAGGTTCGGTTTTTCCCTCGGACTCAGCGAGGGATCCCACCTCTACCGCCTCAAGGGCAGTGTCCTGGAGCTTCAGACCCTTGGTCGGGGGATACGACTGGGGAGAATGACCAGTACCTCGCCCAGGCGGCCTCACCTGCTATGCTGAACAGGGGCCTTGTGGAGGGATGGGAAGATTGGAAGGGATAGGCAAGGAAGAGGGAAGGAAGCGGCCGTGGCCTTAAGTTAGGTACCATCCCGGTATTTGCCTGGAGGAGGATATTTTCCCTCTGGTTGGTTCCATCACTTTCTGACTCAGCTGTCCTTCCCATATTAACTTATTTGCCATTTGTTGGTCATGCTTCCTGTCGTTCGCATTTCCTTCCCAGTTGACATCTGGTAAATTCAGATCTCCCGCTACAATCACATTTCTTTCCTTGTCGTTTCCTACATAGCTGATTATCTTATCAAATAATTCTGAATCCATGTCAGTGCTATCCTTTCCCGGTCTACACACTCCAAATATATCAAGTTGCCTATTATCTTTAGAAATGAGCCTTACACCTAGAATTTCATGTGTCTCATCTTTAACTTTTTCGTAGCTCACAAATTCTTCTTTCACCAGAATGAATACTCCCCCTCCCACCATTCCTATCCTATCTCTACGATACACACTCCAGTTCCGTGAGAAAATTTCTGCATCCATTATATAATTTCTCAGCCATGATTCAACTCCTATTACAATATCTGGTAAATATGTATCTATTAAATAACTCAATTCTATTCCTTTCTTTAAAATACTTCTACAGTTCAACACTAACAATTTTATGTCATCCCTACTTGACTTCCAGTTCCCTGTTCCCTTATCACCCCTCCCTAGGCCACCCCGTTTCCCTGAATGTACCTCCCTATTACCCTTCCAAACAAATTTCCTACCTTATACGCACCACTCCGGTTTAAGTGAAGGCCATCTGAGCGCAGATCCCTTTCTCCTACCCACCCATTAGGATCTAGAAATTTCACTCCCAGTTTCCCACATACCCACTCCATAATCTCATTTAAATCCCCAGTCACCCTCCAGTCAGTAACCCTCCTACACAGTATTCCACTAATAACAATCTCCGGTTTCTTAAACTTCACCTGTGTTGCATTTACCAGATCCCACACATCTCCAACTATGTTGGTACTTATATCAGCTTGCCTTACGTTATTGGTACCAACGTGAAACACTACCACTTTTTCCTTCCCGGCCTCCCTCTCTTCTACTTTCCTCAACATCTGTCTCAACCTAATTCCTGGATAACATTCTATCCTGGTTCCCTTCCCTCCACACACTTTCCCCACGTGTCTAACGATGGAATCCCCCATGACCAGAATGACATCAGTAGACGAATAAGTTTGAGTGGTGTCTTTAAAAGCAGGAAAGATCACAATATGAAGATAAAGTTGGAATTCAAGAGGACAAGTTGGGGCAAATATTCATTTATAGGAAGGGGAGTTAAGGATTGGAATAACTTACCAAGGAAGATGTTCAAATAAATTTCCAGTTTCTTTGCATTCATTTAAGAAAAGGCTAGGAAAACAACAGATTTGGAATCTGCCACCTGGGCGATTGCCCTAAATGCAGATTAGTAGTGATTGATTGATTGATAGATTTATTCTAGGTCTACATCCTGAGCCTGATTCGAGTCTCTTTCAAAGCGAATGGTAGGATCTAAAACCATTATTTTACTTTCTTTTCGGGTCATGGCTGATGCGGATTGGGAGAGGTGGATCTCTTCATTTGCATAAAACACATCATACTACGGTACCAACCATGGGTAGCCGGCACATTAGTATCGGTTAAAATTTTATTCTTCTCTCTATTTTAAATAAAATATGATAATTGTTTGAAGCTAAAACAAGAAATTTAAGGGGTCTTGCATAAATGTTGTTATAAAAAACACACACATACATAATGTATCGCACACGACTTGCGGGCAGTACGCTTTATCATGTTACATGTTTCGTATCATGTATACTGTCCAGCTCTTGTGAAGTTCTCTGCTTTAGTTCGCGTACACTTCGTGATTGGAAGAAATTGTGGAGCACTAAATTTCAATATAACCCACAGGCAGCGAAATGCACATTGTCGCATATCATTCAAATATGAAATCTCCTCTGTTCGTTGCTCTGTTCGTAATTCCATGCTTTCCGTCCAGTAAAATGGCGTCAACGCTCGATGAACTGGAGCCGTGACCAAAGGCAACCCCTTTTTCGGTGCAAAGAGTATGTAACTTAATTAATCATCATCATTGCTACGAAAAAAGTCGTTAATTAAATACTGTCCAATTTAGAATGTGTTTCTGTCACCTTTTTATCATTTCATGCGTTCTATCCAGACCAATGCTCTTGTCACTAGTCGGACCCAACCTATCTTTACCAGTGGTGTTGTCCATCATATCCTAGCTGGTGCCATGTGACCGAAGGCCGAACCCTTCCTTGATGCAAGGTGTGTGTCCAAACAAAACAAAACCAAATCAAACCACACAGCGCAACACCCCCGAAGGACTTTAGTCTACCAAGCGACCGCTACTCAACTCGAAATCCTGCAGATTCCGAGGTGTCGTGTTGCTGTCACTTTATTGATTTCATTCCTTTCTTCACGTTTACAAGTGTTCTGTCCAAATCAATGATCTAGTCACTCGCTGGACCTAATCAATGTTTTTTCGCTTCCAGGACCTAACCAATCCAGACGGTTTTGAGACGGGAATCAGTCTTACTCAGCGGATACTAGAGCCTGTAGTCCTCTTTGCGGCCCTAACCTTTGCTTGTTCCCAGACCAATGCTCTTGCCACTAGCCGGACCTAACTTATCCAGACCAATGGTGTTGTCCAGATCATATTCTAACCTATTCAGAACCAATAATCTTGTCCAGATAATTTATCCAGATCAATGGTCTTTTTCACTTCACCGAATCTCCATAATCTCCTGTTTGTTCCTATTGTCAGTTCCATGCCTTCCGTCCACCAGATTGGCGACAATAAAGAGCTTTGGAATGTCACGGGCCGATCACCGCGATTTCTCTCCACTCTCTGATGTTCGTTTGGTAACCCAGAACATGAGCTGGTACCCCCTGACCGACAGAAGAGTGGTGCACTCGCCGCGGTATGTGCCGGTACACAGTGTAAGTATCCGGAAGCGAGCGATGTGACTTAATCTCGCTAGTATAGTAGATTAATAACATTAGGCCTACTCGTACTGTTGGACCAGGGCTAGCCATAATTTGTTAATTACTTATACAAAGTTTTGAAGCTAAAACAAAACTAAATTTTGTGGTATCCACCATAAATATTATTATTAAAACATTAATACTTAATACATCGCATTGAACATTAATAAACTTGCATAATACACGTGGCTGCGCTTTATGATGTCTTTTGTTACAAGTAGACAGTCTAACCAAAGTAACATAAACGTATCAGTTGAAGTTCTAATTTCGATCGATTAAAGAATGTTCCTTTTCTTAAACCCCTGAAATTGTAGCACTTCTTGCACCTAAAACAGAACCCTAACAATCTTCCTACTTTTCTCACAAGAATGCATTTTCTCCTACACAGAGATACACATTTACCAAATCTTGACAATAGTCTTAGGTCTTGTAATTTCCGTAAAGTAGTCTCATTCTTCTCACTAAAGTAGGTTGTTATATGTCGTATACTTTTCTCGTTTTGAACTGTTCGCGCCAGTCATAGAGAAACATAATATTCAGATTTTACAGACATAATACTCGACGGTTTTTTGTATCAAGCCTGGACCTCAACGCGCAACAAAAACTACATGTTAAAGCACAGTGCCAAGATATTCACATTTCAGACAAACGGTAATACTTTATATTCTTTTATCAGCTCTGGACCTTAAAAAACAAAAAAAAACAAAAACGACACGTTAAAGCGCAGTTCCAGTGAAGAAGAAAATTGCGTGTGCAGTGAAATTATCCTGGATGTATATAAATAATATTTGTGGAAAACTACTTCAAATTTAGTTTTGTTTTAGCTTCAAACCATTATTATATTTTATTTAAGATAGAAGAATGAAGTTTTACCGACACTAACGTGCTGGCTACCCACACGCATTAGTGAATATGTTACCGGCAATGTCGGAAATTCAGGTGTTGTAGACAGGGTTGCCATACGTCCTGTAAAAGCGGGAGTCATTCTGAATGTCATCATTGTCCTGACTTTTTTTTAAATATCCTGAGTTTTGAAATAATGGGATCTTTCATAAACTATTATCGTCACTAAATCATGATATTGCGGTATATCATTAAAATTAAGTTTTTTCTTGTTATTCAGTTTGCTTCCAGCAGAGAGCAGGAATAAAACTTCTCGTTCTTGACGTGTGACGCTGCCTAGCAACAACCTAACTACAACTACGAGTTGTCCATGTTGCGACAATGAACCACATGATTGTTAATTACTAAGTAAGTTTGAAGTTGATGTAATGTATGGGCTGTACGGTGTCATTATTCAAACAGGGCTTTGGATGATCGTGGTATTATGTCTAGCAACAAGAACAAGAGATATTCTAAGTTCAATGGAAATTGGACGGAGTAATTTCCATCAGTTAATCTTTAACGAAAGTGATGACGTATGTCAGGCAGTAACAACGTACTACGGTCCTAGAGACCACTCTTAATTTAATGGTTATGATGTTAATAATTTCAATTAAAGAAAAACATAGTTCTAGATATAAAATGCAAACAAATATCGAACAAGGAAACATGAAACGGCAGAAAAGGGGCAGTCAGGATTAGATTTTCAGTTTACGCCAGGTAACTGAAAAATGCTACGAGAGCAACAGGCAGTTCAATCAATCAATCAATCAATCAATCAATCAATCAATCAATCAATCAATCAATCAATCAATCAATCAATCAATCAATCAATCAATCAATCAATCAATCAATCAATCAATCAATCAATCAATCAATCAATCAATCAATCAATCAATCAATCAATCAATCAATCAATCAATCAATACTGATCTGCATTTAGGGCAGTCGCCCAGGTGGCAGATTCCCTATCTGTTGCTTTCCTAGCCTTTTCCTAAATGATTTCAAAGAAATTGGAAATTTATTGCACATCTCCCTTGGTAAGTTATTCCAATCCCTAACTCCCCTTCCTATAAATGAATATTTGCCCCAGTTTGTCCTCTTGAATTCCAACTTTATCTTCATATTGTGATCTTTCCTACTTTTATAAACGCCTTTCAAACTTATTCGTCTACTAATGTCATTCTACGCCATCTCTCCGCTGACAGCTCGGAACATACCACTTAGTCGAGCAGCTCTTCTTCTTTCTCTCAATTCTTCCCAACCCAAACATTGCAACCTTTTTGTAACGCTACTCTTTTGTCGGAAATCACCCAGAACAAATCGAGCTGATTTTCTTTGGATTTTTTCCAGTTCTTGAATCAGGTAATCCTGGTGAGGGTCCCATACACTGGAACCATACCCTAGTTGGGGTCTTACCAGAGACTTATATGCACTCTCCTTTACATCCTTACTACAACCCCTAAACACCCTCATAACCATGTGCAGAGATCTGTACCCTTTATTTACAATCCTATTTATGTGATTACCCCAATGAAGATCTTTACTTATATTAACACCTAGATACTTACAATGATCCCCAAAAGGAACTTTCACCCCATCAATGCAGTAATTAAAACTGAGAGGACTTTTCCTATTTGTGAAACTCACAACCTGACTTTTAACCCCGTTTATCAACATACCATTGCCTGCTGTCCATCTCACAACATTTTCGAGGTCACGTTTCAGTTGCTCACAATCTTGTAACTTATTTATCACTCTATAGAGAATAACATCATCCGCAAAAAGCCTTACCTCCGATTCCACTCCTTTACTCATATCATTTATATATGTATAAGAAAACATAAAGGTTCGATAATACTGCCTTGAGGAATTCCCCTCTTAATTATTACAGGGTATGTTTGTGTTTCGTAGATCTAGCGAAATCATATGAAAGAGTACTGGAGGATTATGAGTTTAAGTGTAGATTATTAAACGCAATAAAGGGCACTTATGTTGAGAACTGGGCTGCAATGAGAATTGATGGTACAATGAGTTCTTAGTTCAAGGTACTTACAGGGGTTAGACGAGGCTGTAATCTTTCACTTTACTTGTTCATGGTTTACATGGATACGAGGTATGAAGTGGCAGAGAGGGATTCAGTTAGGTGGAATTGTAGTAAACACTTTGGCCTATATCGGCGACTTGGTCTTAATCATAGCGCGCTGAAAGCCTGTAATCTTCGAATTTTGAAGTAGAGTTTACCGTAGGTGCAATGAGTATGATACGAAAATTAGCATTCCTAAGACTACAGTGCGATAAGGGAAGAAACCTAAGGGAATTGCATGTCCGCTGGAACAGCTAGATAATTTCAAGTATTTACTTATAGTAGGCCTATGCGTATTCCCCCAGCGTGGTATTATAGTGAGATTGAATCGAAATGCAGGAAAGCTAATACAATGAGCTCGCAATTGCGATCATCAGTATTCTGTAAGAAATAAGTCAGTTACCGGACGAAACCACACACCGGTCTGTTTTCGGACCTACTTCATTTTACGGAAGTGATAGCTGGATGGACTCGGGATATATTATTCATAAGTTATAAGTAGACCTGGGATTTTTTGTTTTAGGTGCCTAAAATAGGCTTTTAAAACAAGTAAATAGGCTTTTAAAAGAGAAAATAGGCACATAAAATATGTTTTTAAAATGTGTGGATAGGCAGGAAATGGACTTTAAAATATTACAATATACACTTAAACTGTAACGTGATAATTTTTTACATTAACAAACGTGGTATCCCTATTCTTAACCGAAATAACTGCAAAATTAAGACAGAATAAAAAAGACATTTATCAAAAACAATATAAAAAGGCATGTGTCAAAAAGAGTTATAGATTATATGATATATCATTAACAGTACTGATCTAAAACCTTAATACTAAAATCACTGTACACAATTACAGCACTGTAGGCATCCAATAACAGTGTAAACGCGAATGGAGTATGTGTTTAGTATTTGTGAGGAACATTCCTACAGTACTTTCATTCGTAGTTTGCTTTGCAGTACATAACAATAATCTTCTCCAAATTTTCCACAGTCAGGCTGTGTCTTTTGTCTGTTAAGATCATTTTGAAAGCAGAAGAAGAGCGCTCCACACTCACAGATGTTAGAGTGGCATAGGAAAATTTACCTACATTTTTCAATGGAATTTCACTTGGTAAGTCTCCCTTTTCCCCATCCATTACCTGATGTACCCTTTTCAGCACTGAATAACCTGGGTTCTTCTGCAGTACATTAGACCACTTGTCTCTTATTTTATCATCATCATCATCATCATCATCATCATCATCATCATCATCTGTTTACCCTCCAGGTTCGGTTTTTCCCTCGGACTTAGCGAGGGATCCCACCTCTACCGCCTCAAGGGCAGTGTCCTGGAGCTTCAGACTCTTGGTCGGGGGATACAACTGGGGAGTATGACCAGTACCTAGCCCAGGCGGCCTCACCTGCTATGCTGAACAGGGGCCTTGTGGAGGGATGGGAAGATTGGAAGGGATAGGCAAGGAAGAGGGAAGGAAGCGGCCGTGGCATTAAGTTAGGTACCATCCCCGCATTCGCCTGGAGGAGAAGTGGGAAACCACGGAAAACCACTTCCAGGATGGCTGAGGTGGGAATCGAACCCATCTCTACTCAATTGACCTCCCGAGGCTGAGTGGACCCCGTTCCAGCCCTCGTACCACTTTTCAAATTTCGTGGTGGCAGCTAATCACACTAACCACTACACCACAGAGGCGGACCTCTTATTTTATCCCCTACCTTAACCCTAGCACTTTGTCTGTTATTCTCAGCTTCCTCGATTACAGAAAATTACAGTTTGATACTGTTTCTTTTTTTTCCTCCGTATTTGTAATGGTGACTGGAAGAAATGAAAAAAAAATGCCTGAATATACGCATGTCTCTCTGAACACTGGAACAATCATTTAACAGCTCTTTGACAGACGACACACATACAGAGTTATCCGTTAAAGGCAAATTGTCTATCACAGTCATGATTTCCTCAAGATGTTCTGCATAATACAGGGCAGCTTCCATCCATGAACCCCAACGGGTGATGATTGGCTGTGGTGGAAGGGTATAGAGGGGAGTTTCTCTCGAAAGATGGCTATTCTTGATGGAGCCTTACAGAACACTTTCTTCATTGTTGAAATGAAAGTATTTACTGCAGGAAACTCGGCCCTAACTGTTTCTGCGAGTCTATGCAAGGCATGCGCCATGCAAGTAACATGAATTAAAGAAGGATAGAAAGTTTTGAAGAGAGGTGCATTGGCAATCATGTAGGAAGCAGCATCGGGGACAAGGAGAAATACTTTAGAATCATCGACACTCCCAGGATACAACAGTTGCAACCCCTTGTTGATGAAGTATGCAATGCTTTGACTATTGACTTTCTCAAGCTGTTTAGAGCAAAGAACGACAGCGGTAGATGCCTGATTGGGTTCCAGTTTTCCTACTATAAGGTTAGCAATGTACCTGCCCACAGAGTCGGTGGTTTCGTCCACACACAACCATATCCAAGACTCAACAATATCCTCCCTGATTGACAAAATTACCTCATTGTAACAAATATCTAAGTAGTTTTTCTTTAATGTACATGCTGATGGGATGCGCTGCTTGGTGTATTTCTGCTAAAAAAAAATCTCTACAAACCAGATTATGCACAGTATTCCAGGGGATATTTGCTGCAACTACGGCTCTACACATATCAGCATAGAAACCATTATGGGTTGTAGGAGATATAGTTTGTGTGAGCAGAGTCTGTCTAATGTTACTTTTCATGGCTGCTTTCGCTTTGTGACTGGCAGTATCTGCATGCTGCTGAAGGTGGCATTTTTTCTCATGTGAAATCTAAAACACAATAAAGTGATGTCAATTAGAGACTAAGATGAGGAATAGAAAAGGTGAGGTATTGAATAAAAATTGTAATTTTGAACTATTTAAATTAAGCCATTATTACTCTAAAGTTAATTAAGAACAAGAACACTACAGTCCCCGAAGGGCCTTGGCTTTCAATAACGGTTGCTGCCCAGCTCATGGCCTGCAGGTATTGGGTGGCATGTGGTCAGCACGATACATCCCTCAGCCGTATTGCCTTGCCTCCGTGACCCCTGCTCACTGTAGCTTCTCAATTGTCCTCACGATGGTGGGTCAACACCGTTCCAGACCTCATAGATTTCTAAATTAATGCCGGTACTGGAAATCGAACCCAGGTCGCCTGGACTAGGTCTCTACAATTAATTAGAGGAGCCAATATCAAAACCTTCGTTTTAAATTAATATAAGATTTCGGATATATGCACATACCTGTTTATTGCAGTACTGGCAGAAAATAATCTTCCCATCAAAAGTCATCCATGGAAATTGTACAAGCCATTGTTGTATAAGCGTACTCTTAGATGATTTCGTTTTAGGCATGATGAACTATATTTACTTAAAAAGGTGTTCTTTCACTGGCGACTTGACACAGTATGTCCCTTCTTACTACCTGCTCATTGTTCTTCCTAGATAATCCTCCCCCTCACCCCGTCACTCGACACAGTGCGTCCTTTACTACCTGCTCGTTATTCTTCTGAGCTAATCCTCCACCTCCAAACTTCACTCAGTATTCCTTTGGTGACAGTTGTCTGGGAAGAGCACATTTCTGTGAAAAACCCACCCTCTGTTGTTCTGCTCGTTCCAGGGATGTCCATTGTGTGATTGTAAAAATTACATAAGTTGAATTTTAAAAGTAGAAAATAGGCAATTTTAGGCACTAAAATAGTAAAATAGGCTCTAAAGGTCCAAATAGGCATTTTAGGGCACTATAAAACTATATTAATGTGAGGGATTTGTCATGAAACGTCAACATATTTTTTAAAAATCATGTTATTTCGCAAAGAACGAAATAGGCATTTGCCTTAAAATCCCAGGTCTAGTTATAAGTAACAGGCATGAACGTAGCTAGACTGATCGCCGTTACAAATAAGTAGGAACGATGGCAGGAGGGTACTTGAAATAACTCTGCTGATGAAATTGTACGCATTAACCGGCTTCGGTGATGGGGTCATGTGAGGCGAATGGAAGAGGTTAGGTTACCTAGGAAAATAATGGACTCAGTCGTGGAGGGTAAGAGGAGTAGTGAACAAGACGACGATGGTTAGACTCAGTTTCTAATTAAGTTATTTAAAGAGAACGAAGCTACAGAGCTAGTTACAAATGGGGGGTTGTAGAGGGAGAGGCGTTTTATAAATTCACAGAGGTTGCAGACTGAACGCTGAATGGTGTAACGGAATTTATGTATGTATGTATGTATGTATGTATGTATGTATGTATGTATGTATGTATGTATGTATGTATGTATGTATGTATGTATGTATATATGTATGGTTACCCCTATGAAAATTTTTCCTTATATTAACACCTAGGTATTTATTTACACCCCATCAACATTACTAGTAATTGAGAGGACAATCTGCTTTACGTCGCACCGACGACGAATGGGCCAAATAGGGATAGGAGTGGGGAGGTAGCGACCGTGGCCTTAAGTTACAGCCCCAGCATTTGCCTGGCTTGAAAATGGGAAACCACGGAAAACTATCTTCAGGGCTGCCGACAATGGAGTTCGAACTCACTATCTCCCAAATGCAAACTGTTATATGCATTTTCACGTGAGTTTAATCCTGATGTAGGCCTAAACAAATAGGTGGAGCACCTTTCTTTTGCACGTGGACATAGACGTAGTTGATTGGAGAAGCAACCGTCGCACTCACTCGACTGTATGCCAGCTGTAAGAAAAGTAGTACGTCGCATTAATTTAATTTTATTTTATTTTAGTTTATTACATTTAGAGAATTTGGAAGAGTACGTGATCAAGTTAAAACATGATTGTCCTATATACCGATGTATGTATATGTTTTGTTTTTTATAACATAGTGATTAAATAACGAGAAATGAAGGCACAAGGCGTGGTGTAATACAGGAAGTCTTCTCGTAGTGGGGGAAAAAGTCTCAAGCTGTACAGCATACAGATAAGGTGTTGCATCATCCAGCAGTCAGTGAATCAGTATTCATAGTGAAAGAAATGGAGCAAGAGGTAGGACCATCGCGTGTAATGAAGCACAAAAGAGGAAAACCGCTCAGAAGTGACCATAGGCAGTGCTTTGTGAATGAGTTCAATACACTAAGTGAACAGAATCCAGATTTAGTCGTTTATTCAGAAGTTCAGATCTTCGCACTGTTGTCGTATGCGATGCGTAGTGCTGTACGTGCGAACACGAGACGTTGACGGGGTGGAGGTCGGCACTATACGCTCAGCGAATCACAACTCTTTCTTTGGCGGAGGCGTGGACATACCATGTTTACATCAGGATTAAACAAGACCAACTACAATTACATCAGACCGTAATCCAGAATAAACATGGCGGACATCGGTGTGCGATATGAGAGGTTGAGGGAAAGGTTATGCATGTTTATTTCGAGTCACCTAAAGAAAATATCACAAGTCGAACGTCATGAAATGCAACTCACTAACTCAAAATATGAATAATTAAAGACCAAAAGTAGCGTTATAGCATATTGTAAGTCTAAATGAAATTTCAGAGGGGAAAATAACGAAGGGAGAATTATTGTATCAACGTCAGGTTGAAACAGACACAGAGTATAACATTACACTGACTGACAGTGACAACGCAACACCAAGGAGGAGTGGTTCGAAAGGGATGAAAGTTGGGGAAAAAACAGAGACGGCACGGATGAATAATTGGTGTTTATTTCAAACCGATATGCAGGTTACACAATGCGCACGGCATCGACTCAGTAGGATGTAGGACCACCGCGAGCGGCGATGCACGCAGAAACACGTCGAGGTACAGAGTCAATAAGAGTGCGGATGGTGTCCTGAGGGATGGTTCTCCATTCTCTGTCAACCATTTGCCACAGTTGGTCGTGCGTACGAGGCTGGGGCAGAGTTTGCAAACGGCGTCCAATGAGATCCCACACGTGTTCGATTGGTGAGAGATCCGGAGAGTACGCTGGCCACGGAAGCATCTGTACACCTCGTAGAGCCTGTTGGGAGATGCGAGCAGTGTGTGGGCGGGCATTATCCTGCTGAAACAGAGCATTGGGCAGCCCCTGAAGGTACGGGAGTGCCACCGGCCGCAGCACATGCTGCACGTAGCGGTGGGCATTTAACGTGCCTTGAATACGCACTAGAGGTGACGTGGAATCATACGCAATAGCGCCCCAAACCATGATGCCGCGTTGTCTAGCGGTAGGGCGCTCCACAGTTACTGCCGGATTTGACCTTTCTCCACGCCGACGCCACACTCGTCTGCGGTGACTATCACTGACAGAACAGAAGCGTGACTCATCGGAGAACACGACGTTCCGCCATTCCCTCATCCAAGTCGCTCTAGCCTGGCACCATGCCAGGCGTGCACGTCTATGCTGTGGAGTCAATGGTAGTCTTCTGAGCGGACGCCGGGAGTGCAGGCCTCCTTCAACCAATCGACGGGAAATTGTTCTGGTCGATATTGGAACAGCCAGGGTGTCTTGCACATGCTGAAGAATGGCGGTTGACGTGGCGTGCGGGGCTGCCACCGCTTGGCGGCGGATGCGCCGATCCTCGCGTGCTGACGTCACTCGGGCTGCGCCTGGACCCGTCGCACGTGCCACATGTCCCTGCGCCAACCATCTTCGCCACAGGCGCTGCACCGTGGACACATCCCTATGGGTATCGGCTGCGATTTGACGAAGCGACCAACCTGCCCTTCTCAGCCCGATCACCATACCCCTCGTAAAGTCGTCTGTCTGCTGGAAATGCCTCCGTTGACGGCGGCCTGGCATTCTTAGCTATACACGTGTCCTGTGGCACACGACAACACGTTCTACAATGACTGTCGGCTGAGAAATCACGGTACGAAGTGGGCCATTCGCCAACGCCGTGTCCCATTTATCGTTCGCTACGTGCGCAGTACAGCGGCGCATTTCACATCATGAGCATACCTCAGTGACGTCAGTCTACCCTGCAATTGGCATAAAGTTCTGACCACTCCTTCTTGGTGTTGCATTTGCTCTGTCAGTCAGTGTATTTCACATATGAATCTCCGGTCAGTAAATACGATATATAGATGTCAACAAAGAACATTATTAACCTTACATGAAATACTATGTTAACACCACCATTAGCCACAGCCCATTATGTAAAACACGCAAACAAATTTCTCCAACAAAATTTCAACCCTCCAAAATCCACCTGTATTGTTGAGTAGGTACAAGCGATATTTGTATGATGCACCTGACCATCTAAAGCACTCGTCAGCTTAAAACTCACCTGAATTGATGGTATAAGTGTATTTTATATATAAAAAACATAATCCTCATGTTCACTCCACGGGAAATGGGGTTAGGTTTAGTTTACGCATGTTCATTGTAAAACGTTGAAAA
Organism: Anabrus simplex; assembly: GCF_040414725.1. Classification (NCBI taxonomy): domain Eukaryota; kingdom Metazoa; phylum Arthropoda; class Insecta; order Orthoptera; family Tettigoniidae; genus Anabrus; species Anabrus simplex. Next base: position 262,826,488 of record NC_090271.1, on the reverse strand, counting down.
TTAATTACATCATTCTTGCACCACCGTTTAAGAATAATTTAGTCTCTAAATCATAAATTTTAGTCATGATTTCTGGGTCTGATTTAATGTTCTTTGTAGTAAGGAAAATGCTAGGATAGGCATCATTAGTTTAAACTTCGGAAGTTTGCGCGGCACTCGAATTAGATCACCACCTTCTATGAGTATATAATGTCTTCCCTGACAATACATTTGATTTCAAAAATGATAAAATGATTAATCCACACAACATTATTAGTCCTATGATTCGGTTCGAAGTTTCCCTTACGAATGCTCTTAACCCAATTTTGTTTTCATAGTAGGTCTTTTGGAAATGGGAACACTGAAGCTCTTACTCATCCAGGCACACAGCACATTAAACTATAAACATATTGCATAGGTAACTAAAAATAAAGAAAAAACTTTCAGAGAAGAACACGAGAATCAACATTAACCTTATCACCACCGATATTGTTGGAATAAATAAGCTCTTTGAGAACAAATAGCTTCTTACGGCACTGAAAGATGATCTGCAAACTTCTTAAGACTATAAATAAATATAATGTACGATTAAATATTTTCAAATTTCCGTAAATATTTGGTAACAACACGGCTTACACAAATCAAAACAAACGCATGCTAGCACTCCAGCTGCCGCCATTATGGACAGTTTCGATAGGTCGGTTAAGGTCTGAGATATTGTAGTTGGTCTTGGATTAAACTCTCGTGAAAAGACATATAGCTACGTGACCCAAACCGCACAGCCACGTGCACGGTGAAACTTGGAGCCTGACTTTTTACCCATCATACCATAGTCTGCTTTCTATTTTCGTAGATGGCATTATTGCTTCAATTAACCCATCAACGACGGGCTAAACAGCTAGTGGCTTTAGTACGGACTTCTGAAATGTGTGCAATGATATCGATCGCTCATCCATTCTGACAAATTCATTGCCACGTGAGAGGTGATTAGTAGTACTGATACGCCGAAAGCTGTAATCCACCTACTGTATGACTAACTCGCAATTGTTGAGGTCGAGCCGTGTTTTATCTCACACGTGAATGATCGCAAGATACCGTTAGATGTTGTTAACTTCAGGAGAAGTCGGGCACAAATCAAGTATCGGGGATTTGAACCCTCAGTTCCTTAAGCCCTCTCATCCAATAATCCACTGTCACTAATCTCTTCTTCCTCAAACACTTTTCCCACATCTATGGGGTCGCGGGTGCGAGCTGCGACCCACTTGTAGATTTGGCTTTGTTTTACGGCTGGATGGCCTTCCTGACGCCAATCCTGTGTGGAGCGTGTTTCTGTCCGGTTGTCTGAATATGACGAAGAGAGTGTTGGGATAAACAAGAACAATCAGAATTAATCAGATGCGATTAAAATCCCCGACTCGGCCGGGCGTCGACCTCGGGACCTTCTGATCGAAGGCCTCAGCACTGACCACTCAGCCAATGAATCGGGCAATCCAAATGCCACTGATATCACCTAGCAGATAATACTATTTTACTTACTTGTACCGGCCTAGTGGTCTGGGGGTAGCGTATCAGCCTCTCACTTGGAGGACCCGGGTTTGATTCTCGCCCAGGTCAGGAGGGTTGGTTCGAGGTCTATTATGTCTACATGATTACAATTGATGAGCTATCTGACGGTGAGATAGCGGCCCTGGTCTAGAAAGCCAAGATTGACGGGCGAGAGGATTCGTCGCACTGACCATTGTTCACCTCATAATCTGCAGGCCTTCGGGCTGAGCAGCGGTCACTTGATATGCCAAGTCCTTTAACGGCTGTAGCGCCATGGGTTTCTTTGCTTACTTGCCCGTTAATCTAATATTTATAAATGTGTGTCTTACATTGGTGGTGGTGTTTATTATTGTTTTAAGGGGAAGTACAACTACGCAACCATCATCTATACAACGCTAATCAAAGAGAACAAAATGGAAGTGATGTGACACTTCAAAAAATGAAGGCATCTGTCAAAGGAAGACAAGGGCCATGAAAGGCGTGAAAATGGACTTCCTATGCCTCGAGTGCTCTAATACCGTCGGGGTGGAAAAAGAACAAGAGTTGACAAAGAAAGGTCAGATAGGTTAGATGAAAGTGAGGAGCCTAGTACAAGTAAGCTGAAGCAATGCCAGTACTCAGCTATGAGCCCCGTGGTCGCCAACCCACGCTACGAAGTTCAGAGCCTTGGTGCCCCATTTAATCGCCTCTTATGACGGGCAGGGGTTACCGTGGGTGTTATTCTACCGCCCCTACCCACAGGAGATCTGTGTCTTTCAGATACAGCGTCAAAGATAAGAAAGAATTTATGTGTGGATTATGTCTGCGCTATGACATCAGTGGTTTATTGAATATTGTGGTTTTGTAAATGAAACTAAGGCCGGCCCTACGGTGTAGGGGTGACTTGCCTGCCTCTTGCCCGCAGACCCCGGGTTCGTTTCCCGCCCAGGTCAGGAATATTTTGGTTCGAGGTCCACTCACCCTACGTGATTACAATTGACGAGCTATCTGACGGTGGGATAGCGGCCCCGGTCTAGAAATCTAAGAATAACGGCCAAGAGAGGATTCGTTGTGCTGACAACATGACATCTCATAATCTGCAGGCCTTCGGGCTGAGCAGTGGTCGCTTGGTAGGCCATGGTGCTTCGGGGCTGTTGCGCCACGGGGTTTGTTTGATTTGTTCAAATAACACTGAAGAGAATATATTCGATTTATTATATAACCCAAGTTCTGCATCACTCCCAGACTTGGCGAGGGACCGTTCCTATAATCACCTTTGCCGACAGTAATTCGGTACTGATTCGTGATTCTAGATTGCACTGTTACAGCGGTAGAAGAGGATCAGTCTGTCGACCACCGACGGAGTCACAGCAAAAGAACATGCGTTACAGTTAGAATATCTGGCAGACTGATATTTTTGAACCAGCAATGAAGTCTGATGCTCGATAGAACTGGGAACTAGTGATGGGACATTCGATTCATTTTACTGAATCGATTCATTTGATTCCGTTCTCGTTACTGAATCGATACAGTGATCCGATTCACGGCACATTAGTCACCGCTCCTACTGCATCTGTGTAGTATGTGCTGGTAAGACAGCAGCAACAGTATTCAGTGCTCGCAGCTGCCATCTGGTCTTCATACTATGAACTCCTTTCTTAGAAAAAAATATGCTAGTCACTCTAATACATCGAAGGTTTCCGGCGACGCAGGGTGAGAAAGGTTAGGTTTAGGAAGGTAGCAGCCATGGCCTGAATTAAGGTACAGTCCCAGCACTTCCTGGTGTGAAAATGGGGATACTACGGAAAACCATCTTAACGGCTGCCGACGGTGGGATTCGAACCCACCATCCCCCGAATACAAACACATAGCTGCGCGATACTAACCGCACGACAACTCGCTCAGTCATTTTTGAAAATATGTATTTTTCTATCAGCTGAGGATTTTAAAATCGTCATATTTTGTATGGGCTACCCGAGATGTACAGTAGCCCCGCTGGTTTTCTGATTCAACATACTGTTGGTTAAGTTATTGCGTCTGTCCTCATATGATCGAAGTCTTGGGCAACGATGTGACATATGAACTGAGAGAATACTGAGCCGTTCTTCCCAATATAAAACAGGTACTTTTGAGTGGTCATGAGGATGACTCATAGTCATAGGGCAGGCTAGAGTCGAGTTTATTTGTCAAATGTCAACTAAGTTATAATACTAAGATTTATTAAATACATAGTATAACTTAATAGCCTACCTACATACTAGCTACTTCAGAATTGACTACCTTTTTAACACTGCAAATAAATCCATCTATTATTTAAACCTCCCTGTAAGAAGAGGACAGTGAATGCAAATAGGTATTATTTTCAAATGAGCTGAGCTCGAGAGTCCATTATAGCATACGATTCTTTCAGTGTACAATGGCTCACTGTATGTCTCGCTGCAGTGGAAGTTCGGCTCTCCGCCAGTGTCCAGTGAGCCGATAAGGAGCCGTGTGTATCTTGTGTCTCACTGAGCCGCGCTCGTTCACGATTCTTTCGATGTGCCATGATTCACTGTCTCGCTGCAGCGGAAGCTCGGCTCCCCGTCAACGTAAAGTGAGTGCGCCACTTAGCACTGTCCGCTGGGAGTAAGCTGAATCGTGTGCCGTGAGCTCGCCGTTCCTATGAATCGATTCACTCGGACACTTGAATGAATCGATACACTGCTTCGAATCATGCATTCAGTAGCCAACACTACTGGAAACCTGCACCGTTCATCTTCTTTTTCTACCGCTTTTCCATACCTGTGGGGTCACGGGTGCGAACTGCATTGTACATGTGGATTTCGCCCTGTTTTACGGCCGGGTGCCCTTCCTGATGCAACCCTATATGGAGGGATGTAATCACTATTGCGCGTAACTGTGGTGGTTGGTAGTATGGTGTGTTATCTGAATATGAAAAGGAGAGTGTTGGGACATACACAAACACCCAGTACCCGAGCAAGAAGAATTAATCAGAAGCGATTAAAATCCGCGACCTCTCCGGGAATCGAACCCGGAACCCTCTGAACCGAAGGGCAGTACGCTAACCATTCAGTCAACGAATACGATGGGAACATGCACCGTTAGTAGATCGAATCTCGCTCTCCAGCGCTCAGTGTTATTTTGCGTGTGCTGTTTTCTTCGAAAATGACTCTTGGCATATGTCAGGACAGTACTGGACCAGTCGTCCCAATCCTTGACCTTAATAATTAGAATTTCTAGAAAACATTGCTCCACAATAATATTGGTTGTAAGCTAGTTCCTAGATACAGGACAGTACTCGGTTATTTCAGCGAATGGGACATTAAATGGAAGAATTAATCAAGGTGTAGTACCTTGGCCTACTATGGACAGAGTCTTGGGGAAGGAGTACAAGATGAAGGTAAGGTAAGGGTGTATTCTGCCCGACGGCAGGTCCGAACCTCCGCAGAGGTGTGCCTGAGCCGGAGTTTACTTGCGGTAGGGTAGCCAGTTCCTTTCCGCTCCTCCATTCCCTTACCCCCTCCCTAACAGCGCATGGCAACCCATCCAAATCTGGACCACGCCCAATGTTGCTTAACTTCGGAGATCTGACGGGATCCGGTGTTTCAACACGGCTACGGCCGTTGGCAGTACAAGAGGAAAATAAGTCCAAAACAAAAATAATGGAGTGCAGTTGAACGAAGTCAGGTGATGCAGGAAATATTAGAAATATTAGATTAGGAAATGAAATCTTAAAGGAAGCAGTTGAATATTGTTACTTGGGTAGCAGAATAACTAACGATGGCAGAAGTAAGGAGGGCATAGAATTTCAAGCACAAGCAAGGAAGGCTTTTCTTCTTCTTCTTCTTCTTAATCTGTTTACCCTCCAGGCTCGGTTTTCCCTCGGACTCAGCGAGGGATCCCACCTCTACCGCCTCAAGGGCAGTGTCCTGGAGCTTCAGACTTTGGGTCGAGGGATACAACTGGGGAGGAGGACCAGCAACTCGCCCAGGCGGCCTCACCTGCTATGCTGAGCAGGGGCCTTGTGGGGGATGGGAAGATTAGAAGGGATAGACAAGGAAGAGGGAAGGAAGCGGCCGTGGCCTTAAGTTAGGTACCATCCCGGCATTTTCCTGGAGGAGAAATGGGAAACCACGGAAAACAACTTCGAGGATGGCTGAGGTGGGAATCGAACCCCCTCTACTCAGTTGACATCCCGAGGCTGAGTGGACCCCGTTCCAGCCCTCGTACCACTTTTCAAATTTCGTGGCAGAGCCGGGAAACGAACTAGGGGCTCCGGGGGTGGCAGCTAATCACACTAACCACTATACCACAGAGGCGGAGAAAGCTTTTCTTAAGAAAATAAATTTACTCACTTCGAACATTGATATAGAAATTAGAAAGATGTTTCTGAAGACGTTCGTCTGGAGCGTGGCATTGTATGGAAGTGAAACATGGACGATAAGTAACTCAGAAAGGAAGAGAATAGAAATTGAAATGCGGTATTACAGAACAATGCTGAAGGTGATGGGCAAATCGTTTCACGAATGAAGAGATACTGAATCGATTAGGTGAGAAGAGATCGATTTGGCAAAATTTGACGAGAATAGCTAGAATAGTTGACACATCTTAAGACACCAAGGACTTGTTCAGTTGATTTTTTGGAGGAAGTGTAGACTGTATGCACTAAGGTATGATTATGACAAACATATAAGAGCAGATGTAGGATGTAGTAGCTACGTAGAAATTAAAAAGTATAGCACATGGTAGGGTGGGATGTTGAGCTGCATCAAACCAATCTACGGACTGATGACTCAAACAACAACAGTACGTACGAAAAAAATGATTGTAATTAAAGCTATTGTACTTTCGGAACCCTTTAGAATTCACTTCATGATTTGATTCAAAATGAGAATTTCGCGTATCTTAGACAATATTTGGAGAGTTCACTTTCAGTTCATTTATTGTAAGCTAGCTATCGTAACTCCATATGACAGTTCGGCCATGAAGGTGGTTCATGTAAATATAAAAGAAACCCAGTCTGATTCGTGGCTGTGAAATCCCCATTACTACCAGCACCTCCACGGCACGGATCGAATAACTGTACTGTTGTAGACCAGTATTACAAGTACTAGTAGTACTAGAATATGTATGATCCAGAGGAATAGCAAGATAAAGAAGAAGATTATCAAATTACTCAGCTCATCCCCACCAATACTCAGTGTGAGTCTACTCCACTCAGCAAGGTAACTCTCCGGATCGCACGTCCGTTCACGGCCGGCTGTGGGACAGACAATACATTCAAGCGTCTGGACGCGTAATCTTTCTAGTACGATAAAAATGTATGAGGCATGAAAGATGAGAATTTTTTATTCTTCTCCCTGATATAATTTTTTTTAAGTAATATTCATAATAAAAACGGAAGGACGCAGGAAATACATAATGAATCGTAAGTATCTTTTTCGTTGTAGGATCAATTTTTACTGCGCATAGTATCCGAAATATTATTTTCTAAAGGTTCTTTTATATAGCGTTAATCGATAGGACAGATATTAACGGGGATATTGGAGAATAATCTTTTCAACCTTCCCTTAACTACTATTTCATCCAGTGTGAGTAAAATTATTTACAGCCTAGCATATTGTGGCTTCCCACTGACTTTAAATACCGATTTGCATTAAATTTTGTTCAGCTGTTTCCTCATATTGGGCGTACAGACAGACAGACAGACAGACAGACAGACAGACAGACAGACAGACAGACAGACAGACAGACAGACAGACAGACAGACAGACAGACAGACAGACAGACAGACAGACAGACAGACAGACATGGTGGAAATTTAAAAAGTGCATTTCGTTCTTATTCTGGACAAATATCATTTTTTTAATCTGACCGAAGTACAAACAAAACTTTTGTTACATTTATATATATATATATATATATTTGGTATAAATAATTATAACAAAATATCTAACTCTAGTGAGATACAGTGTTCAGAGTACACTGTGATACCTTTAGTGGACTAGGCAAATGTTATTCATTTTAATTTTTTAGTTTCGTCCTTTGCTTTGCCAAGTTATGGAATTCTCTCCTGCTGAAAGTTAAGAACTACACGACATTAGCGACTTTTAGAATATCTTGCCGGGATTTCCTCCTAAGTCTGTAGCCAGGTTGTATGGATGCTTGGGTGAATGTGAGAATGAATGACGTAGTACTTAAGTATTTACATACATTCATAAGTTAGGTGTATCAAGATGCACTAAATAACGTAGAGTATTAGTTTCCTAACTCTAGAACCAATGATGTACATTATGTTATAACTTACTTGTTTGTTTATATTTATTGTTAGAATCATCATTATTACCTACTGTCAATCAATCACTACTGATCTGCATTTAGGGCAGTCGCCCAAGTGGCAGACTTCCTATCTGTTGTTTTCCTAGCCTTTTCTTAAATGATTGCAAAGAAATTGGAAATTTATTGAACATCTCCCTTGGTAAGTTATTCCCATCCCTAACTCCCCTTCCTATAAACGAACATTTGCCCCAATTCGTTATCTTGAATTCCAACTTTATCTTCATATTGTGATCTTCCCTGCTTTTAAAGACACCTCACAAACTTATTCCTCTATTGATGTCATTCCACGCCATCTCTCCACTGGCAGCTCGGAAAATACCACTTAGTCGAGCAGCTCATCTCCTTTCTCCCGATTCTTCCCAGCCCAAAGTTTGCAACATTTTTGTAACGCTACTCTTTTGTCGGAAATCGCCCAGAACAAATCGAGCTGCTTTTCTTTGGATTTTTTTTCAGTTCTTGAATTAAGTAATCCTGGTGAGGGTCCCACACACTGGAACCATACTCTAGTTGGGGTCTCACCAGAGACTTATATACCTTCTCCTTTACATCCTTACTACAACCATTAACAACCCTCATAACCATGTGCATCTGCCATCTAGACACACTCAAAATGTTGTCATTAAGGTATCATATACTCCTTTTTTAACGTCAGATTGTAAAAGTCGCTTTCCCCCATTACAATCACCAATATCGTCATAATCATAATCTTATTACACTTTTTAAGAAAAGACAATTTAACATTTAACATAGAATATGGTTAAGTGTAAGAGAGGGTCAAGAGCCTTAAATTTGCCACTTATAACGGCATAAATAAATAATAAATAATAAATAATATGAAAGTGAGTGTGGTGTAAAGTATTTATTACTGGTAGGTGTCAGGTAGTCAGTAGGTAGTCAGTTGGTATGCCAGCTCTAGTTTAACTCGAGTTGACTCAATTACTCCTTCGGACAGATTGGGTCCCAACCATTCCTAACATATTATTATTATTATTATTATTATTATTATTATTATTATTATTACCTCACTTACCTACTCTTGTACAATGGGACATCTCGTATTATTTTCCTTTCGAAAATCCGAGCTTAAAAATCGTGATAGGAGATACTGCATATGCAGTAAATTAGGAAATTGAGCATGTTTGAACTAACATAATTCTTTAAAGTAATAATGCATCACTATTTACTGTATAATAGATTGCATTTTATTGCGTTACATAACATGTTATCTAATACGGAATTTACGAACATAATGATAAAAGTAGGCAGAGCTCCGTCGTTCTCAATCCAATACGCTTCATTGCCCTTTCCATCTTCCATTGCCAGGCTGAGTAGCCAACCTCAAGTTGGCAGGTTCGATCTTGGCTCAGTCCGGTGGTATTTGAAGGTGCTGAAATACGCCAGCCTCGCATCGTTAGATTTATCGGCTTGTAAACGAACTTTTGCGGATCCAAATTCCGGCACCTCAGTGTCTCCAAAAACCATAAAAGTAGTTAGTAGGACGTAAAACAAATAACATTATTATTACCACCTTTCATTTCACTACAGAGAAGAAGAAGAAGAAGAAGAAGAAGAAGAAGAAGAGAAAGGAAAACAGAGCAAGTGACTGTGTGGTTTGGATCACATAGCTATCAGCTTGGATTCGGGAGGTAGTGAGTTCGAACCCCACTGTTGGCAGCACTGGACATGCTTTCCGTGATTTCTATTTTCAAACCAGACCATTAAGATCACGGTCACTTCCTTCCCACTCCTTGCCCTTTCCTACTATTCCAAAGTCGCCAGAAGGCCTATCTGTGTCGGTGCGACGTACAACAATTGAAAAAAGGAAAAGAAGAAGAAGATTGGCCCTACTACCAGTCCTCGTCATATGACACTATTTTTAAATTACTGGTATACCTGAAACTGCTTACCGAACTTCAACGTAGTTCCTTTTAAACGTAGTTTATAAACTAGACTTCGACTTGTCTATTCATCATCGCTGCTGTCATATTCTGAACTGCTCTCCTGGGGATTGCTTGTGCCAAACAAGACTTCGAACTTCTCGCAAGCAAGCACGCCACGGGGTATACTTTTCAATCAATCATAAATGATCTGCATTTAGGGTTGTCTCCCTGGTAGCAGATTCCCTATCAGTTGTTTATCCAACTTTCTCTTAAACATTTTCAAAGAATGTGAAAATTTATCGAACATTTCGCTTAAACATTTTTTCCAATCCCTTACTCCTTGTCCAATAAATGAATATTTAACCCAATTTTTAATTTTGAATTCCATCTTCATATTATGATCTTTCCTACTTTTAAAAGCTCCCCTCAAGCTTATTCTTATACTAATGACATTCCACGCCATCTATCCTCTGACAGCTCAAAACGTACCGCTTAGTCGAGCACCTCGTCTCCTTACTCTCAAGTCTTCCAAGCCAGAAGTTTGCAATATTTTCGAAACACTTCTCCTTTGTCGGAAATCACCTAGAACAAATCGAAATGCTTTCCTATGGATCTTTTCCAGTCTTCGTATTAAGCAGTTCTGATGTAGGCCCCATACACTGGAACTATGCTCTAATTGGGAACTTACCGGAGACTCACACGCCCTCTCCTTTACATCCCTACTACAACCTCTAAATACACTGAAGAGATCTGTATTAATAACCTCATTAATATTGTTATCCCAATGAATATCATTCCATACATTAACACCTAGGTACTTACAGTGTTCCCCAGGAGGTACTATCAACCCATCAACAGAGTAATTAAAACTCTCGAGGACGTTTCCTCTTTGAAACTTACAACTTGACTTTTCATCACATTTACCATCATACCACTATTCGCTGTCAATCTCACAACATTGTCTAGGTCCCATTGCAGTCGCTTACAATCCTTCTGCTCATTTACTACTCCATAAAGAACAACATCATCCACAAATAGCCATTTCTGTGATTCCAGTCCTTTAATCATATTAATTATTTATAGGCATATATACCAGATGGCCCGCGAGCGCCGTACTTTTTACTTGCAATTTTCCCCCATGCACTAGTGATGCGTGGGATGCCTAATCACTTGTTTCCGAAGGAGTGCTACAACGTGTTATGTTGTGGATGTTGTAAAAGAAATATCAGTCATTTTACTGCGCACGTTCCATAACAGGGTGCATTTGTAAATACTCCTAAGGTGTAGAAAATAAAATTTATTAATTTATACACGTGTAGACATTCCACTCTATAAAAGAGTTGTTTGTATGAAACAAAAACTGATACTGTTCGGCGAAATACGTGTTGGTGAAGGCAGACGTCTGTCCGACTCCCTAGCTGAATGGTCAGCGTTGGGGCCTTCGGTTCAGAGGGTCCCGGGTTCGAATCCAGGCCGGGTGGGGGATTTTAATCACGTGTGATTAATTCTTCTGGCTCGGGGACTGGGTGTTCGTGTTTGTTCCAACACTTTCCACTTCATATTCATACATCACACTACACTGCCAACCACCACAGAAACATGCAATAGTAATAACATCCTTCCATACAGGGTTGGCGTCAGGAAAGGCATCCGGCCGCAGAATAGAGCCAAATCCACAAGTGCAACACGGTGCACACCCGCGGCCCCACAGGTGTGGGAAAATAGGAAGAAGAAGAAGAAGAACAACGCAGACGTCTGTTTAGAGCTTCAGCTGAATTCTCACCAGATTATCCACGGATTAAAATGATATCTGTGTATTCATTATTGCTGAACACACTAGCTATTGCCGATATGCAGACAGCAAGTGTAGTGCTGCTGTACACTAGTACATACACCAGCCTGGTACTATGCGGTCGTAAACGAGGTTTACTAATCCAAGGGGTTGCGTTAGACGGGTAGCGCTGAGGAACATGCTGCTAGCGACCGTCCGGTTGTTATCTCTTCGTATTCTGACGTAACCTGTCTGCTGTCAGTAGTGCCCCTGTGAAAATCAGTTAGTAGACATCCTATTCAACATTTTAGCATGCGGGACATTTATAAGTAGAAAGTACGGCGCTCGCAAGCCGCCTGGTATAAGAAAACATAAAGGTCCAATAATACTGCCCTGCGGAATCTTCCTCGAAATCATTACACGATCAGATAACACTTCACCTGTAATTCTCTGAGTTCTATCTTCTAGAAATTTAGCCATCCATTCAACCACTCTTTTGTCTAGTCCTCATATTCGACAGTAATCTCCCATGATCTACCCTAACAAAAGCCTTGAACAGGTCAATAGCAATATTCCATTTGACCATCGAATTTAAAATATCTGCTATATCTTGTTGGAATCCTACAAGTTGAGCTTCACTGGAATAGCCGTTCTGAAACCCGAACTGCCTTTTATAAAATCAGTTAATAATTTCGCAGACGTGTCTAATATAATCAGAAATAATGCTTTCCGAGAGCTTACAGACAATACATGTCAAGCTGACTGGCTTGTAATTATCCATTTTATGTTTGTCACCCTTTCCCTTGTACACTGGGGCTGCTATTGCAACTCTTCATTCGTTTGGTATCATTCCTTAATGCAAATAGTAATCAAATAAGTATTTGAGATATGGCTCTATATTCCCCAGAAATCTTGTAAATCCCAGCTGCCTTTTTAGCTTTCAACTTTTGTATCTCTTTGTAAATATCTTTATTATCATAGGTAAATTTCATTAATTCGCTAGTATTAGTTGCCTCCTCTATCTGGACATTACCTTTATATCCAACTACCTTTACATACTGCTGACTGAATACCACTGCCTTCTGTAAATCCTCACATATACACTTTCCCTGTGCATTAATGATCCCTGGAATGTCCTTCGTGGAACCTGTTTCTGCCTCGTCGAATTGTTAAGTTAACAAAGATCAAGTTACACGAGATTAGGAACAAAATGACAGCTAGCTTACATTTCATTAAATACACTGAAGAAAATGGAAATTGCAACACCCAGAAGGAGTGGTGCTACATTGCTGCAATTGAACATGCAGGACGAGTGTTTGGTTTCAGGTCCCTCTGGCCACAAGTTAGAACATCAATAAATACAGGAGCTGCAATACGTTGATGAATTCGTCGAGGCATGGAGTCAATAAGGCCCTGGATCGTTTCCTGAGGAATTGTTGCCCATACCTGCTGCACTGCACGGGTCAGTTGTTCCAGAGTTGTGGGTGACTGAGGACTGTTGGCCAGTTGTCGACCCATCATGGCCCACACATGCTCAATAGGACTGAGGTCCTGGGATCTAGCGGGCCATTCTAAGGTTGTGATGTCGTGGAGAGCTTCTCTGGAGATGCGTGCAGTGTGAACCCGGGCATTGTCCTGCTGAAACATCCCATTAGCAATGTTCGCCATCATAGGGACAACCAGTGGATTGAGTACCCTATCAACGTACTGTCGAGCAGTCATAGTGCCCTCAACAAGCACTAATTGATTTCACATCAAAGCCAATAGCTCCCCAGACCATAATGCTTGGTGGTGGCCCTGTGTGCCTCTCGACAATAAGATCCGAGCGGCCCCTCTCCCCGGTACGTCGGCGCACACGATTCCGGCGATCACTGCGGGCAAGACAGAAGTGCTATTCATCACTAAAGACGATCCTATGCCATTCGTCGACCCACGTCGATCTTTCTCGACACCAGGCCGGCCTTACACGTCGCTGTTGTGGGGTCAATGGAACACCTTCTGAAGCCAGCTGCACGCAGGCGATTACCAACTGTTTGTTGTGTAACGTGGGGTGCCACAGCTGCTCGAATTTGCGCTGCTGTTGCATGGGGTTCCATCCGGACCATCCGAATGATGCGGCGATCCTCTCTCACAGTTGTCCGTCGCGCTGGGCCTGTGCCAGGTCTACCAGTGTGGGTACCTTCATTTGACCACTGCTGCCATGCACGTTGTACCGTAGATGCCTGTCGGCCAACACGTGCAGAGACAGTCCTTAGCGATAATCCAGCCTCACACAGCCCAATTATCCGAGCCCTATCAAACGGCGACAGATGTCGATAGCGTGCTCTTCTCTGTCGTCGAGGCATGTTTGACGGGGAACGCTTCACTGCACAGACTGCAAGTCAACTACGCTACACCAGAGTCCGTATACTGGAGTTGATTCCTCCGCGACCAATCACGTGGGGAGACCTGTAGCAACAATGCAATGGGTCTGAAACTTTGATCGTTTACATTCCTGCATGGCGTCGTTCCATATCTTGAAAATTAATACAAACGACCAATGCCTTCATGGTGTTGCAATTTCCATTTTCTTAAGTATATAAGCAATGGCCAAATGAACAGCGTTTTAATAAAAGTCAACGTCTTGAACAGACTGGCAGGCAATTTTGTTTATTATTTTGTCACCTCTTGAGTATGTTTGAGATTTTGAGATTTTTGTCACTTTATTCTTTAATAATGATACATAAATAAATGAAATGGCGTATGGATTTTAGTGCCTGGAAGTTCGGCTCGCGAGATGCAGGTCTTTTGATTTGACTCCCGTAGGGGACCTGCGCGTCGTGATGAGGATGAAATGATGATGAAGACGACACATACACCCAGCCCCAGTGCCAGCGAAATTAACCAATTATGGTTAAAATTCCCGACCAATGATACATAATATTTGATAGATAAAATAAAATGTAATTTGTAAATTATAATAGTTTCAAAGAAAAAATCTGTTCAGGTGATAGTAAGGGATGAATTGTTTGTACCGTTAAAACAAGACTAGTGGTCTTGAGCTTTTACAATGCTCCGTGAGAATTGTTAACTTAAAATTGTAAGATTTCGATGTAAGGGTTGATGTAGAATCCAAATTATTTTGTTAAACAGATTCAAGTGGAATTTTGAGTGTGGTCAGAGATGACAAATTGGATTAAAGTATTTTGTGAGTTTTTTTTTTTTTTGCTTAAAAGGTCGCCCCCACACAGATAGGTCTTATGGTGACGATGGGATAGTAAAGGCCTAGGATTGGGAAAGAAGCGGCCGTGTCCTTAATTAAAGTACAGCCCCAGCATTTGCCAGGTATGAAAAAGGGAAACCATGGAAATCATCTTCAGGGCTGCCAACAGTGGGGTTCGAACCCACTATCTCCCGGATGCAAGCTCACAGCTGCGTGCCCCTAACCACACGGCCAACTCGCCCGGTGAGATTATTTTTAAAGAGTTGATGGTGGCCCTCAAGTCACAAGTAATGTATTATTTTGTACGTCTCTTCGTGTTATCGTATGTTAAATTTGGTGCTTTGAAAATTAACATTCACATCCTTCATCAGCCTGCATTTTTTTGCTTCAACTTAATTATATTAATACATTAATACATTTTATTTGAAATAGGTGTCGGTCTGTTTCATTCAGCAGATTAGAGCGAGTTAGCAACCCTTTATACTCTATCAAGATGTGGCGGACGATGGATCCCTGAGAAGAGAGAACTAGGTGAGCATTTTAGTGATGCCGGAATATTCAAGAACTCACAACCAACAGAAAGCAAAGGGTACACTATAAACATTCTTTCATATTTTGACATGAATATGTCTTATGGCTGAGAGTCATCCGAAAATTTGTGTAACGTAATGCCACAAAATGTATGACGGAAGTGATGTCACATTAGTCGTTCGTCGCCAAAGATGCTGCGCCTGTGGATTTGTATACTTTGTTGAAATAGAAAGTGTTCCGTCAGTGACGTCACATTAGTCGTTACCCTAAGCCTTGGTCGCCGAAGATGCTGCGGCTACAAGTTAAGTTCCTATGACGGAGATTTGCACTTCTCCTTGATATACGTAACATTGAGTTTCATTTATTGAAAGACACACTCATGACCATTAGCTTTTCACAAAGGGAAACGTTTCTTTTTCTAAATGACCTGTTCTATGAACACACATCCATTGCCATCCAAAATAGGTAATCGCTAATCATAGTTCAAGGCCCTCTTGTACACAATGCAAATATTATTCTTGATTTTCGCGGCAGCAGTTCACTAAGTCGCTTCAAGAAACTTCTAATATGCTCAATGGAACGAATTACTGATAATACTGTTCATGTAAAGACTAACTCTTCCATCGCCTATGACACAACCTGACAGCTCAATTTATTCTGGAAGTTCCCCCTTCTCCCATAAAACGGTATGTCATTTACAGTCACGCGACCAAAAGAGAGCCCATACAACTCCATTGCTGTACGCTGAACTTGTTCTGCATCTGTACCGTGCTACTGTCGGATAGCAGCGGCGGAAGCAGACTCGAACAGTTCGGGGAACCTCTGCAGTTCTAACGGGGACAAAACAATAGGATTATCAGCCGCAGGAAAACTGTTTACAGTATATTTGTAAAGAATGGAATGGGAATTTCGGAAATGTCAAAAAGGCGGTTTGCTAATCGCCCCCCCCCTGCAGTGGTGGCATAGAATACATCCACGATATCCCCCGCCTGTCATAAGAGGTGACTAACTGGGGGAGTCTTGGTGACCACAGGGTTCATAGCCGAGTTTTAGATTGCTTCCATGTACTTGTTACTCATTTCCATCCTTCCTCTCTGACTTTCCTTTCTCAATTCTAGTTCTCTTCCATCCCTGATGGTACAGTATTCGGCTTACAAGACCTACACTGACTTTTGTTTTTATTCATTTCACAGCTGTTAACTTTCGTTACCTACACCCCATTTTGAAATTCTTCCATTTTTGTTCTGATTAGTTTCATAGAGGATGGTTGTTCAGTTGCATTTTCCCTTCAAACAACCACCACCGAACGAGTTGGCCGTGCAGATAGGGGGCGCAGCTTTGAAATTGTATTCGGGAGATAGTGGTTTCGAACCACACTCTCGGCAGTCCTTAAGATAGTTTTACGTCGTTTCCCATTTTCACACGAGGCAAATGCTGGGGCTTAATTAAGTCCATGGCCGCTTCCTTCCCACTCCTAGCCCTTTCCTATCCCATCGTCGCCACAAGATCGGTGCGACGTAAAGCAGATTAAAAACAAAACCACCGCCGCCACCACCACTACGAACTGGACCAACGATCATTAACACTTTTTTACTCCAAATATGTAAATTTCTTATACCACTCTCGAAATTATACGAGCCGGGCTGAGTATCTCGGACGGTAGAGCGCTGGCCTTCTGAGCACACTTGGCAGGTTCGATCCTAGCTCAGTCCGGTAGTATTTGAAGGTGCTCAAATACGTCAGCCTCGTATCAGTAGATTTACTGGCATGTAAAGAACTCCTGCGGGATAAAATTCCAGCACCTTCGCGTCTCCGAAAACCGAAAAAGGAGTTAGTGGGACGTCGAAACATTATTATTATTATTATTATTATTATTATTATTATTATTATTATATGACGAGTAGGTTCGTAAGTGGGGTAATGTGGTTATATAGCATATTCACTTTTGAGCTCAGGAATAAACTTGGTTTCTAAGACACCAGCCTCTCACCGCTGAGTTCCGTGGTTCAAATCTCGGTCACTCCATGTGAGATTTGTGCTGGACAAAGTGGAGATGGGACAGGTTTTTCTCCGGGTACTCCGGTTTCCTCTGTCATCTTTCATTCCATCAATACTCCCCAGTATCATTTCATTTTATCTGTCGGTCATAATCATTGCCCGAGGGGAGTGCGACTGGCTTCGGCAGCCGGCACAATTCCTATCCTCGCCACTAGATGGGGCTTTGTTCATTATCTCCACTTCTCCACTGTAAATACCATCTATATGCTACTGACTTACAGGTATATTAAGATACTAGTATTGATGGTATATCCAAAGCGATCCAGTATGTGAATACAGACCTACAACGGCTCACTACATACGCAAGAAACAACTCTTTGCTCATCAACCTACGAAAGACCCAAAGCATAATAATTGCACAAAAAAATTGATATGTGTTCTAAATAATAATCAAAATCGTCTTCCAATTACCATTGATTATAGTGAAGTGCCATTCTCCGAGATAGCTACAATGCTTGGGATCACCTTAAATAAGACTCTGACTTGGAATGAACATATAACTACTATGTGCATCCCTTTATTCCTTAAAGCGTCACAAGAACGTTCTCCCCCTGGACCTTAAATTAAAACATATACAAATACTTCTGTTTCCAATCTTTGACTTCTGTGACAGTGTGATGATTGGTCTAACCTGCGAACGAGCAACGAAACTATAACGTGTACGAAACTCTTCCGTTCGGTATGCCTCCCAACTCTAACTTGACGCTCATATAACGCCATACTACAAAAACTTGGATGAATAAGTTTATACGACCGTAGACAAGCCCACCAGGTGACCCTGATCTAACAGTTGTTTTCTACAAACAGCTCCACCAGCCTATCGTCCAATTTTAGGTTTCTTTCTTCATTCCACAAAATTAATACTCGTTCCGGATCACTACTTGAAATAGCACAGCATCGAACAGATGTCTACAGCCACTCATTCCTGGTCACAACTGCTTCGAGGTTGTGGAATACGATACCGGTAGATACTGAAGTCTTGCTCGTCTAGGACGTTTAAAACAGCCGGACGTAAATTCCTCCTACAGTTGACTTGAATGAATGAATGTAAGTGTGAATGAGGTGTGAATGAAACCGAATATTACGTAATCAATTTAAAGTATCTTAGGCTGTCCCATCTACGTTTTTACTCTTCTCACTTAAGATTGTGCACCGTTCCTAGAAATAGATAACATAGTAACATAGTTTTTAGTGAATTCAGATTGTAACAAATAAATATGCATTTCATTTAATTTGCTTCATAACTTTTACTTTAAGCTAAACAGTAGATACATTCTTTAATTATTTATTTGATATGATTCTGTTATTGTGTACTTCCAAGTTATCTTATACTTTTTCATCCACAGTACTGTAATAGATTATCATGATATTTTAAATTAATGCTTTAAAAGTCTAAAAATTGTGTGTGTTTCAGTGTAAGAGAGGGCCAAGAGCCATAACTTCACCACTTTATGAAATAAATAAATAACTGGAAATAGGCTTGTGAATTTCACTAAGACACCAGGTTTCACAATTATACATTATGATTCGTCTTGTTCTTCCACCGCTTTTCCCACATCTATGGGGTCGCGGGTACAAACTGTGTCGCACATGTGGATTTGGCCCTGTTCTGCTGCCGGATGCCCTTCCCAACGCCAGCCCCCTATGGAGGGAGGTAATCACTATTGTGTGTTTCTGTGGTGGTTGGTGGTTGTGTTATCTGAATACGAGAGAAAAGTGTTAGGACAAACACAAACACCCAGTCCCCGATCCAGAAGTATTAATCGGATGTGATTAAAATTCTCGACCTGGCCTGGAATTGAACCCAGGACCCTCTGAACCGAAGGCCTCAACATTGACCATTCAGCTAAGGAGTCTGACGATCATACATTATGACTCACTGGCATTAATACTATTAACCTATGAATTAAAATAGCTGTTTTATTGATCTGATTTAATCTTGGATGATCCAATCAGCACACACACTTCTCTAATCAGTGGCTATTTATCGTCTCGTCTTCACAGCAGGTCTCCAGCTGGTCGGTATTTACCTGGAATCGGCGGCCCTTCCCTACCTAATCTTGATTGTCATGCCTCACCTTTCACTTCGCTCGTACCATGGGCCAGTCCACTCAGCAGCTGCATGTATACAGTTTCGAACACAAGTCTGTTGACTTGGCACTTGGCTCGACTCCAGACAAGGCCGATAACTCGTACAGCGAGCTCGCGTGACTGCTCCACATCCTGAACTACTTAACACATATCACTCGACAAGACGACAACACAGCTCATCTCAGCACCAACCAATGAAAGACGACTACAGTGCTGATCAGCACTCCTCTCCAACAACACTACTGCAGTCCACTACGACGACACATTCACAACACTCACTGTTCACCACTGCTCTCAATCACACTTCTCAAGGGCTACACTCTAACATTTATTCTCAATCACAAGTGAGGTATATGTATTTAGATCTGATTCATCCCAAACTTCATCAATGTTAATTGATTCCAGAGGTAGTTACTAACAATCCTTGTTTTTACATGCACATTAGAACGTTCTTTTTTCCGCCGTGAGAAAATTAAAACTTACCATAACGGAAGAAAAATTGAACGACAACGCAATCATGCATATTCATAATCAAAAAATAAAAAGGAAATTGAGCTCGAAACTGTGGCGAACATTTTCATCTAAACGATCGACTGTTCATGGGAATACTTTTTATGAGTGAAAATTTTGTAAGTACTAAAGTCTTACAGTTCCTCTTTTATTATTTTACTAACAATAAGCGCCAAATTTGAGGCAATTCACGTTTCTTAAAGCTCAATTTTTCTATCATTCTAAGAGAAAATTAGATTTTTATGTTTCTTTATCTTAAGATTTTAGACATAAAATTTGTATTTATTTACATTCCATACTTTTAATTCACATATATTCAAAACGTAAAATCTTTTGCTCTTTCTTGATTGAAACCTTTACCTTTTATGCGGATTTATGTGAACTTTTGTTTGTACTCATTCATTATTGTTGTAAAAGCACCTAATAAAACAATGTTATGTATTATGTTTTCCGACAAGTATTGCTCATTCAAAAACACATAAAACTGCATTTTCATGAGGGTTAAATGTCGATATTTTCCGGGGCCTGTTCTTGGACTGTGAGTTAGAACATCCCCACTAATTTTCAAAACCCGGCGTCCCTGGACACGAATAATAGCTAGGCCAATCTCTATATAGAACATACTAATTTTCACATGGACACAAGCCCACATTGAGACGAGAATGAATCTAGAGATGTATTTGTCTGAAGATTAGTTGGTGGTTTCCGTGGTTATGTAAATGTAAAGTAGTGCATGTAACGTCCTGCTCATCAGCACAGAGAAGGACCATGGGGCCCGTATGGACATTAGGCAGCTTAGGACTGGCCGTGTCAGACGATGGACCTGCTCCTGTGTAAGGTTAGGGACACGACTGTTACTGGGAGAGGGATGGTCGACACTGGTCTAGCAGGTTAAGCACAGCACTTTGCGCTAACACATACTCGCTGTGCTGCTCATGCAGTATTCAGCCCCACTTAGCGTAATGAAATAGCGACTTTAACTTTGGACGCCTATCTCCTTGATAAAGAGTAAATATCTCCCCCAGCTTAATTTCACGAACATCTTTCACATGACGCTACGTATCGGCTTATTACTGAATTGAGAAACTTCTGGAAAATCACACGTACTTCTAAGCAAAAGAAAGAGTGGATACTTTTCATTAGGAAAATATTTTTGAATGTTTACTTAACTACATATTTACCGAGCGATGTGGTTCCGCGTTTTAGCGTGCTACGGTTACGGAGCCAAGCTCTGCATTTCAGAGACGAGTAGGTTCGAAACTCACCGTCGGCCGTCTTGAGAGTGGTTTTCTGTGGTTTCCCATTTTCACTTCCAGGCAGATGTTAGGACAGTTCCTATTCATAGGCCACAGCCGATTTCTTTCACCCCCTTACCCAATTTCATTCACAATCATTCATTTCATCTTCATTAGCTCTTCAACTGAGGCTGGTGTCAGGAAGACCATCCGGCCGTTACAAAACATATAATTTCTTCTCAACTCATCCACGATCCCGTATTAGGAAACGGGATGAAAAGATGGATATACAGTACACACATTTAAAGACAGAAGCACATAGTACCCAAATACACTCAACGACAACAACAAAAAAACTTATTCAACACTCCACGACGACACTCTCCCAACACTTACCACTCTCTTCCAACAACGCTACTTTTGTTCGCGACGAGCATGCTTTTATATTCCTGGTGATGAAGCACTAGAAAGTATGGGTGTGGCCGGAATACGAATGATCTAGTTTCGCTTTACAGAAAATCCACGAAGACACCAGACGAAAAGCACAATAGAGCGAGAGGCCGTCACATGACCTCAAGTCGGCTGGGAGGTCCCTGGTCTGACTTGCTCATGCCTTCTAGGAAATATCGAAAGGGGCTTCCAGGAGAATTAACCATACGCAGTTAAAATCCCAGTTCCGACCGAGAATCGAACCTTGGGCCGTCTGAACTGAAAGCTAGTACGCTGACCATTCAGCCAAGGAGATGGGCTAGTATAAATCCGTGGTTTCCCATTTTCACACCAGGCGAATACTGAGGCTGTACTATAATTAAGGCCACGGTCATTTCATTTTTCTATCCCATAGTCGCCATAACACCTGTCTGTGTCAGTGCGACGTAAAACAAATTAAATGAACTGCCAGTGTAAAGATAATTCTGTGGATTGAAAATTTGAAGGAGAAATTAACAAGGTAGTTTACTTGTGTACTATTTATATTGGTTTGTAGTTCAAACATTTTCTAGGTGGTTAATGATCACGTAGTGAAACATCTTATAATAATAATAATAATAATAATAATAATAATAATAATAGGCCTACATTTGCATCAGTTGTTCATATTATGGGAAATTATTTACAGATACTCCATCGGAAGTGATGATATCTATCTGTTTTGTGTTAACTGTTTCGATAAAGTTAGACCAATTATCCTTAACTTTTCGGGGTATAGGCCTAATCTGTTGATGTAATTGGATGTAATTCTCAATGTCATTTATTTGAAAGTAACATGTGAACTTTCTCCCCTCCCGTGAATTAGACTTTAAGATAATTATAGTGTAGCACGTACCTCAAACTCACCCTAGTTATCAAGCAAAGCTGCGCCGCTAAATGTAACAGAAAGTTTATCATTTCATAACCTTTCGCATCAGAGTTGTTGTGAATGACTCTCTCATGCTAAAATTCTCAGAAAACTTTAGTGGGGTCGGAAAGTGATCATTTGAAAGGGCGAATAATCTTCCCGGAAACATGAAATAGCAAATGCTGGCTGATGAATACCAGATCGTAGATGGATATTTCTTCAGAAGTAATATATACAGAAAGATATATAATATTTCGAATAGCCTATACATTTTTTCTTACTCGAAGGCGCGTATACACGTCCTTTCTTGAATCCGGTTTCTTAACCCTCTACTGCCCAAATTATTTTGTTGTGTTTTAAAAATTTTCTCTGCCATATACTAAGTAAATATATTGTAAACTACACATAAATGCAGTTTTTATTGAATTTTCATTTTTGATTTTCAAAAATTAGGTTTGTGACTTCCAGGTCACACTGGGCAGTAGTGTTCTGATATGTGAAAATTGACTAATTTATAAAATAACAGTCTCATAAAATATTCAAGATGCTTACCTTTGGTTTCTATATTTTTTATGCATATAATTTGTTAGTAATAACACAAAACATAGTTGTAAAACTAGCTATCCGCCATGTGCCTGGGAAATGCTCCCAACCATACATTTGGCGCTTCCTGGTGGCTTATGCATATAACTATTAAACTATAAACAGTTGAAAATCACACAGCCATACTGTAACTTGAAAGTTACACTGGGAAGTAGTGGCTCAATTGCATTCTAACTGTAGAAAATGTGTGACTTCAAAGTCACATTGGGCAGTAGAGGGTTAAGTGATTTGATCCCTGGCCCCGGGCTGTTCTTGTGCCGATCCTGTGTGCGATGATTTTCCAGGTTTTTCAATAAAGTGAGGGTTTAACTTAGCTAAATATTATGATTTTCTCTCGAAAGAGGGGGAATGTGGCTTTATTTATTTATTTATTTATTTATTTATTTATTTATTTATTTATTTATTTATTTATTTATTGTATACATTTAATGCCGGGTTGTCCGAGGAATCCTGTTGATGGTAACAATTTTTACAATCAGAATGTTGGCCGGCAGGGTAGCACAGGTTGTGGTATACAATTTCTAATCACTAGATTACCTGCCAAAAACCTGGATTCAATTTCAAACGTCTCTGCAGTATCGCATGGAGTTATAGCATATGACGCTTTTGATGGTGATTCATTCGTCCGATGGTGGCGTTAAGCCTTGATCAGCTCCTTTGTTGTTATTCGACAGGGATAGGGTGAATCATCATAATCATCTCCAACATCATTATAATCTCACACCCAGATGCGCAGGTCGCCTATGAGCGTCGGATTGAAATATCTGTAACAGAAGAGCCGAACATCTCCTCGGACACTGCCACCACTAAAAGTCATGCGCTAAATAAATAAATAAATAAATAAATAAATAAATAAATAAATAAATAAATAAATAAATAAATAAATAAATAAATAAATCTAAATGTTGACGTGAGAAATTGGTCTGCGAGCAATATTTATCTGCGTGTTTGTCTGGAATTGCTAGTAGATTTTGTTGAGGAATGAATCGTGAATCAGACATAATTTTAATTCAGTTTTAGGAGAGAGATAATTTTCAGGCCATTTTTTTTTGGAATGTTCTTATTCACTTCTACACGCAACTTCGGTTTACAGTACCAATTTTACTCCTTAATGCGGGTACGTGTGCAAACTGTGTCGCATGTGGTCTTGGCCCTGTTTTCGAAAGGTGTAGCAATCGAACTGATGAGCCCGCTGCCACACCGAGACGAAACTCCAGTAATTTTACCATTGAAGAGGTCTAAATAGTTTGAATACTTTAATTTGCAATGGAGTGTTTTAGCATTCCAATTATTTTTGTTACGGAGATATCCGTGGTAGGTAGAGGTGAAAGAAGGTGCGGGTGTGAATGGGTTTCAAGCTACGAAATTAACGTGCAATGTAAAATTAATTTAAAATTTAACTAGGTTATATTTTCTTTTCAAAAACAAGAGATAACAATCATAACAGGTACAGAGTAGCAAAAAGTAGGTACAATATTACTGGATTCGGGCTCAGTGCCCTTACTTCATAACTCTTGGGCAATCAGCCCCGCCTTACTCCAAAAAAAAAAAATTAGCCAAGGGGCAGAAAACCCCATTCATGCCCAGGAGCACTGGCTCCAAACATTACACATAAAGCCTGCACGAGGCATACAGAAACAAATTTCAAAGAGCGATCCGCTCTCAAAATTGTAAGCCTATCACAAGGCCACACCAAACTCTACCTTTAAGCTGTCCTCTAAGGACGTATTCACAGGGGTAAAATACCCAACCTACGGAGGTCTATTACATGAAAAGAAGGTTGATTACATGACCTCTAAAATAACAATTTGAGAGGAGGCGATCTTGCACTCCTAATACACTTTGTTTTTAAAACCTAATCTGGCTCAGGGCC
This sequence comes from Anabrus simplex, assembly GCF_040414725.1. Taxonomy (NCBI): domain Eukaryota; kingdom Metazoa; phylum Arthropoda; class Insecta; order Orthoptera; family Tettigoniidae; genus Anabrus; species Anabrus simplex. The sequence goes on along the minus strand of NC_090271.1, from coordinate 262,801,556 downwards.
GCTAACGCAAGGGCTAATCCCATACTACAGAGGTGACTTAGAGAAGAACACTTTACATTACATAAACGAAGAATAGTTTGAGAAAATAAGTTCACCTCAAAACAAATGTGAGTGGGAGCTCGAGAGGGTTAGCACTCTCTATCCCAATATGTAGCTTTACAAGAAAAAGATGAAAAGAGTAATTACATTTTAGGAAAAGGTTACATGATGGAAATGCTTCGAACCCGCCGCGAGTGTTAAACTGCCGACCTAGCAAGAAAAGAAGTTATTAATAGGCCATTACCTGGTGTTGAACGGCTGAAGAAGAAAGAGGCGCTTCCCGCCTCCTGCTATGTACTTAATACACTGAAAGATGGAACAGAAGTGGCCCGGAGACCCCAAAATCAGCAGTTTATATACTCTCGCGGAAGTTTCTAGGCGTTAGGGGAATGAAAACACCCGCCCACAATGTTTTTATTGGATAGGACCCCGCAACAGATACAAGTTGGGGGAAGATACACCAGATTGGTCAGAAATTACTAAAAGAAATTCGGGATTGGATAAATCTAAAACAAGGGGAAAAAGAGGGGTATACAGCCAACTTAAACAATAACAGAAAGAAATTTAACAAGAAACAAACTTTTGAAATAAAAATTTCTCCAACAAAATAGTTCTTTGACTCCGCACTAGGGTGCGCTATTGTTGATCTTCAGTAGTGTCCTCTAGAAGAGAAAGTTCACACTTCTTACTTCAAGCGAAACAAAAACACATCAAAAGTGACACAGTTCAAAAACTCAAAATTTTCCACGTGGTGACATCTTCTGAGAAAGTAGAGAATTAATAGAATAGATAAAGTTCAACCTTCCTCCAGAAGAGGAGTTTCAACTGGCGCAACTTTTAAATAAACGGTGTAGAGGTGTACCGCCCGGTACAGACCTCCCCCCCAAAAGTTCCTCCAGGGGTGACACATGAAATCAGTTTGAAACAAAGTCCAAGTAATGATGTTGATACGAAGATAGATAGCAGAAGCATTTACAAGATTTCTTAATTCAGTTTCAAAATGTTGTTGTTGCAGGAGAATGAAAGTCTTTATGTTTGTAGAATTTGAATTTCTGAAGATAAACTTTTAATACTTAAAGGTGAAGAAAAATTTTGCTATGTCCACCAAATATTGTTGTTGAATTCCCAAGTGTAGTTATTGCTTATGGTGACTGTCCATGTAGTTGATGTAGATTGAGTCGGATGGCCAGACCGGCCGTTGCAGCTTGCGTCCAACGGAGGCCGCTCGGACCCCTCAAGTACCCTGAGATACCGCTTGCCCGCACTATGAGGGGAGCAGAGGTGTTGAAGTGCGCCGCGCCCGCGGTGAACAGATACAGGCTGCGGGCATGTAGCAGGTCGTGCGCCGCACATCAGCCTTGGCCGGGAGGAGAGCTCCGGCTCGCCGTGCACATGTCGTCCTCGCTGGAGAGGAGGGGGCTCATCCCCCTCCCCAGTCGCTGCACGGCGCTGCGCGGCTGCGGGGGCGCTGAAACATTAAAGCTAGGCGGCAGAATTGTGTTGGACAATCATCTTCTTTGAGGGTACAGGCTTGTGGAGAGGTTGAGGGGCCAGCGGCGTGTAGATATCCATGGCATTTACTATTATGAAGCCACAGTGTAAGGTGGAGCAGGAGACGGGAGCGTGGTAATGGCCGTGGCAAGAACAGGATGGCAGTTTAACGGGTCGGGGCAGGTTTTACACAAGGCTTACATCTAAAACCAAAATATTACAGAAGGGGCAGAATGCCTTAAAAGTGAAACTCAAAAAAAAATATAACCTTCATATCCTTTCAAAATAATATGAAGCAAGTTAACACAGAAATTACACCGGTTTCACCTGGGACAGGTGAACTCTAAATATCCTCTCGGTGGCTGGATTACTTAGCAATAAGGTAACCGGCGTAAGAAAATCGAGAATGATACAAGGCCCATGAAATCTGGGGGCAAGCTTGCCCGCGGGAACAAAATTTTTGACCATAACCTGGTCACCTACCTTCAAAGTGGTGGGTCTCCGACCACGATCATACCTTTCCCTAACCTTTTCATGAGACACTTTAAGATTGGCTTTAGCCTTCTTCCAAAGATCTTTAATGTTGTCCGGATCTATTGTCTCGGGCAGAATGTCATTCAGAGACCAGAGGTTAGAGAGCGGCGTGTTGGGAACGAACTTAAACATCAAAGAAGCTGGAGTAAATTTGTGTGATTCATGAACCGCCGAATTCAAAGCAAAAGCTAACCAATGCAGGGACGTGTCCCACCTAGAATGATCTTCATGATGATAGGCAATAAGTGCGGACCTGAGATTACGGTTAACCCGTTCAGCCAGAGATGGTTGAGGGTAATAAGCAGATGTAGTTACATGAGAGATGGACAAGTCAAAACAGAATTTACGAAACAGATTTGATGTAAAAGCTTTAGCATTATCAGATACAATGTATTGGCACGGACCAAAAGAAGCAAAAATAGAATTTAGGCAAGTAATGGTGGACTGAGCGGTAGCCAGCTTAGTCGGAAATAACCAAGAAAATCTAGTAAAGCCATCTACGCACACAAAGATGAACTTGTTAGCATTACCCTTTGACTGGGGGAAGGGTCCTACATAATCGATATACAGGCGTTCCATGGGGCGCGACGCTTGATGCGAAGACAAAAGGCCTACCTTGGTGGACATGGTGGGTTTACTAAGCAAACAAGATTTACAAGCTTTTACAAGTTCACGGATTTCACCGTCCATACCTTTCCAAATGAACATTTCACGAATTTTTTCACGGGTTTTAAAGATTCCAAGATGCCCTCCTAATGGGGTCTCATGATAATACTTGAAGATCATAGGCACAAGAACCGCTGGCACGACAACCTTCATCATCTTATCATGCCTCGATGGGCAACATAAAACACCATTCCTCAGAACATAAGGGACGACATGTTCCCCAGAAGAAAGGGTTTCCATTATCGGACCCAGCGTCGGATCTTCACGTTGGTATTTCTCGATATCCCTAAAGAGCATGGGAGCATCTGTTAGGATGGCATTAACCTCAGATAGTATGGACTCGGAAGGTGATGAACTGTCGACAGGTTCATGGGTCTCGACGTCGTTAGAAAACATACGGCTGAGTCCATCAGCAACAACATTTTCAGTACCTCTGATATGTCGTACATCGAATTGGAAGGCAGAAATACGGATGGCCCAACGGGCTATACGACCAGTACGACGCGGCCTACCTAAGACCCAGCTTAAGGCTTGATTATCTGTCTCCAAGTCGAATTTGACATGTTCCAGATAGAGACGGAACTTTTCTAAGGCAAATAAAACTGCCAAACCTTCAAGCTCATATATGGAGTACTTTGCTTCTTGAGCCGAGAGAGTCCTAGATGCATAGGCGATGGGGCGCCTCCCTAGTTCAGTCTCTTGAAGAAGGACTGCAGCTACCGCCGACGACGACGCGTCGGTTTGGACGATGAATTTCTTCGAGAAATCAGGCATAGCAAGTACAGGGGCATTACAGAGAGCTAATTTAAGGTCTTCAAAAGCGGCTTGTTGAGACGGTCCCCACTCGAATTTGATGCCTTTCCTACGGAGAAGGTTTAAGGGCGCCGCTCTATTAGCAAAATTAGGAATGAACTTCCTGAAGAAATTCACCATGCCAATGAACCTGGCGATACCTTTAATGTCCTTGGGAGGTTTAAAATCACGGATGGCCTGTGTTCTAGAATGATCGACTGCTACACCATCAGGTGACACAATATGCCCTAGGAATGACATAGAGGGCTTAGCAAAGGCAACCTTGGACAACTTAACAGTTAACCCAGCCTTACGAAGGCGATTGAGAACTTCTCGCAAATGATCTAGATGTTCTTCAAAGGTTTCGGAAAATACGACGACATCATCCAAGTAGTGATATAAGTACTCAAATTTGATGTCGGAAAAGACCCTATCTAGTAGCCTAGTGAGCACAGCTGCCCCCGTGGGGAGCCCGAAAGGCACGCGGTTGTATTCATATAAATTCCAGTCCGTGGCAAACGCTGTAAGATGTTTAGACTCTTCGGCAAGGGGAATTTGATTATAGGCCTGATTCAAGTCCAAGATGGTGAAGAACTTGGCCTTACGAAACCATGAAAAGCAAGAATGAAGGTCGGGAAGGGGCACAGATTGCAACACCACCTTCCGATTGAGAGCCCTGTAATCAATGACAGGCCTGAAGCCTCCTTGGGGTTTCGGGACTAGAAAAATAGGCGAAGAATACGCTGACTTAGAGGGCCTAATAATACCATCCTTCAACATCTGATCGATGATTTCTTTCAGAGCCTTCATTTTAGGTGGAGATAGCCTATACGGTGGAAAACGGACAGGAATCGAATCCGTGATCTCAATTTTGTATTCAATAAGGTCAGTAACACCAAGAGTATCAGAGAACACCTCGGGAAACGACTGACACAGTTTCCGAATACTATCAGCCTGCTCCTCAGGTAGATGTCTAAGGTCTAACAACATCTCATCCTGGGTAGGCGAAATAGATGAACATGATACAGAATTACACTTTAACAAGGGAATTCTACAATTGGACGCAAATTTGAATGTGCACGACCTACTCTGGAGATCGAGCACAAGACCAGTGTGAGAAATGAAGTCCGCTCCCAATATGATGGGGCAAGACAAACGCTTGGCCACAAACAATTTGATCTTCCATGTAAATTTAAAAACCCGAATTTTGACATGTAAGGAACCTAGAATTTCTAATGGAGATGAATTAGCCGAAACATATTTAACAGGAGATGAGTCATAGTCAGGGAGTTTACAAACAGATTTCAATTTAGAATACCAATCAGCCGAAATAATGGAACAAACACTGCCTGAATCTAAGAGAGCTGTTATAGGCTCGTTATTTAACTCAATCTTAAGAAAAGGAACAGGTGCGGGGGTATCCGCCGCAATCCTAAGACACTCTTTAGGGCATTCAAAAGATGAATTTGAAGGCTGGTCGTTCTCTGCATTTACAACCTGTTTACTAGGGGCTAAGTCTCGGGAAGATGGATTAGTCGGCTCAGCCGACGCCACTAGTCACTTTTTATTATTGGCATAGCTGGAATTTGCACCAGAAGTTGAGCAGGAGGGGGTGCTATTTGAGTTTGGGCAATTCTTGGCGATATGTGAGAAGGCCCCACACTTAAAACAGCCTTGTGATGACCCTGCTCCATTCCTTGTCCCACTTGACTTGATCAGAGGACACTTATTCCGCAGATGGTCAGGCGACCCGCAAGCATAACATTTACGGGGATTGACTGGTCGGCGAGGTGGAGGCCGAGTGTTACTAAAGGAAGGCGGGGGTTCTTTCGCGACACGCAAAGAATCGGCGTATCTAACTCCTTCCGCTGAGACGGCCAATGCTTCAAGTTCAGAGAAGGTTTGCGGACACGCCGCGAAACACAAATATGACCTGTAGGATGGCGAAATACCTTCTACAATAGCCTGCACAATCTGATCTTCAGGAAAGTGCAGAGCAAACACCCTAGTGTAGAATTTGATATCTTGAATGAAATCAGCCAAGTTTTCATCCAAGCGCTGTACACGGTAATAGTACTTCTGAATCAGGGAGGACCTGGCCCTAGCCGGGATGAAGTTAGCTAGCAAATGGGCATGGAAATCCTCAATAGATGATTGCTCGGCAATGGCTCTTACGATTTTATCAGAGAGAATACCAATAGCATACGGATAGATAATTTGCAAAATTTGACATGGCGAAAGAGAAAAAACAAGAGCATGATCCTGAAATTCCACTAGAAATCTTAAAAATGAAATTACATCACTGGTGGTGTTGACGGAAAACTTAGAGATACCTCTAAGCAACATTGCCAATGGATGAGGCAAGCTACTGAACCCAGGTGACATAGTCGTTAAAGGTTTCAATGGCAAAGAAGTTAATTCAGAGCGGATGTTACCCAATGACGCACGGCGTTCAGATTCGTTGTTCGATGGGGCAGAGATAGTTTGAGCAGCAACGGTTATCCTATTGACTTCTCCCTGAGGAGGCTCTTCCTCGTTACCTACATTCACCGTGGCGGGTTGATCAGTTTTGGGAGGAACTTCGCCGGTTAGCAATTGAGTGACCTTATTAGACAATTCAGAAATAGTTTCAAGGAGCGTATTAGCGTCCTTCCTCTGAACGTCATTCACCTTTAGAGACAACAGATCATTAACTCTATTTGCAAAGTGATACAGCCTGCCTTGCACACGCTTAATTTGATTAGGAGACGGATCGTTTTCATCAAAAAAGCTGACTACAGATGCTAGCCCAGTAATATTCTCGACGATCGTGGAAAGAGAGTCATCAATTTCTTTCTCTCCCAAATTGGGGATGGAAATGGGCAAATCAAGGGACTCTCTAAGCTTGTTGGTGTCGATTGCAACCGTGCCTCCAGATTGCACATTTCTGATAGTTAACTCGTATATCAACTCCTCTTTGCGCAAGTAGTTAAGGAGGAGAACATCGCGAGGGCCGGGCATGATGACAGAACAATTTTGAAAAACTCAAAAAATTCCAGCAACTGAGAAAATTATTAGAGTTCGAATCAAAGCAATGTTTAGCCGTCAAAAGGGGCTAAATTGAGACCCATTCAACCACGCTCTGCTACCACTTGTTACGGAGATATCCGTGGTAGGTATAGGTGAAAGAAGGTGCGGGTGTGAATGGGTTTCAAGCTACGAAATTAACGTGCAATGTAAAATTAATTTAAAATTTAACTAGGTTATATTTTCTTTTCAAAAACAAGAGATAACAATCATAACAGGTACAGAGTAGCAAAAAGTAGGTACAATATTACTGGATTCGGGCACAGTGCCCTTACTTCATAACTCTTGGGCAATCAGCCCCGCCTTACTCCAAAAAAAAAAATTAGCCAAGGGGCAGAAAACCCCATTCATGCCCAGGAGCACTGGCTCCAAACATTACACATAAAGCCTGCACGAGGCATACAGAAACAAATTTCAAAGAGCGATCCGCTCTCAAAATTGTAAGCCTATCACAAGGCCACACCAAACTCTACCTTCAAGCTGTCCTCTAAGGACGTATTCACAGGGGTAAAATACCCAACCTACGGAGGTCTATTACATGAAAAGAAGGTTGATTACATGACCTCTAAAATAACAATTTGAGAGGAGGCGATCTTGCACTCCTAATACACTTTGTTTTTAAAACCTAATCTGGCTCAGGGCCGCTAACGCAAGGGCTAATCCCATACTACAGAGGTGACTTAGAGAAGAACACTTTACATTACATAAACGAAGAATAGTTTGAGAAAATAAGTTCACCTCAAAACAAATGTGAGTGGGAGCTCGAGAGGGTTAGCACTCTCTATCCCAATATGTAGCTTTACAAGAAAAAGATGAAAAGAGTAATTACATTTTAGGAAAAGGTTACATGATGGAAATGCTTCGAACCCGCCGCGAGTGTTAAACTGCCGACCTAGCAAGAAAAGAAGTTATTAATAGGCCATTACCTGGTGTTGAACGGCTGAAGAAGAAAGAGGCGCTTCCCGCCTCCTGCTATGTACTTAATACACTGAAAGATGGAACAGAAGTGGCCCGGAGACCCCAAAATCAGCAGTTTATATACTCTCGCGGAAGTTTCTAGGCGTTAGGGGAATGAAAACACCCGCCCACAATGTTTTTATTGGATAGGACCCCGCAACAGATACAAGTTGGGGGAAGATACACCAGATTGGTCAGAAATTACTAAAAGAAATTCGGGATTGGATAAATCTAAAACAAGGGGAAAAAGAGGGGTATACAGCCAACTTAAACAATAACAGAAAGAAATTTAACAAGAAACAAACTTTTGAAATAAAAATTTCTCCAACAAAATAGTTCTTTGACTCCGCACTAGGGTGCGCTATTGTTGATCTTCAGTAGTGTCCTCTAGAAGAGAAAGTTCACACTTCTTACTTCAAGCGAAACAAAAACACATCAAAAGTGACACAGTTCAAAAACTCAAAATTTTCCACGTGGTGACATCTTCTGAGAAAGTAGAGAATTAATAGAATAGATAAAGTTCAACCTTCCTCCAGAAGAGGAGTTTCAACTGGCGCAACTTTTAAATAAACGGTGTAGAGGTGTACCGCCCGGTACAATTTTGTTTTCAAGTAATACGCTATTATTATTATTATTATTATTATTATTATTATTATTATTATTATTATTATTATTATTATTATTATTATTATTATTATTATTATTATTATTATTCGATACTCAATCCTCTCCAATTCAACCTTATGATGAACTGCCTAATACCGACTTTCAAGGCCTCTTACTTGGATCATACTTTATGTCCTCATAAGTTAAAACAAAGATGATATACAAAGATTGTTTGATCAAAGGGGAGCAACTCTAAAAAGAAGGGTTCTGAAAATCAGCAGGCAGAAGAGTGAATTCACATGTAACTTTACCATCATTCCTAACCAAATTAACATATATAGGCCTACGTAAAGGAAATCCCAAAACCAAACCAAACCCCAAGGCACTACAGCCCTTGAAGGGCCTTGACCTACCAAGCGACCGCTGCTCAGCCCGAAGGCCTGCAGATTACGAGGTGAAAGGAATCCCAGTCAGCGAAATTGAGGATTTTAAATATCTAGGATCAGTTATCTCCAAAGATGGGAACATTGACGCAGACATCACACGCCGCATGAACTCGGCCTGGGTGAAATGGAGAGACATGTTTGGATACTATGCGACAAAGTGAGAAGCGACTAAGTTCATCGAAAAAAAAAAAGTCTTCCCTGGATAAATCATTTCAAGCGCCATTTAATACCGTGTAAATCCTCCTCTGGACTTGATAACCGCCTGGATTAGGTTAAGAAGTGTGAGTCCACAAGGTTGTGCACGTACGTCGCATCCAGGTCAAGCCACTCGCTGAGGATATGATCGCGCATTTCCACCAAATTGGCGTTTTACCCGCTGTTCCAAGATGTCCTACAGATTTTCAACGGGGTTCAAGTCAGGTGACTTTGCAGGCCAATCATGATGTAATAGGGTGGGGGAGTGTTCATAAAGCTAGTCACATATGCGTCCAGCCCGATGAACTTTGCTGTTGTCATTGTGAAACTTCGGTGTATCAATAGCATACTCATCATGCTGATGTTGTCTGAAAGGCAACACCTGATCGTCCAGAATGTTTAACTAAACATGCTGGTTCATATTAGCCGTCACCTCGGTGAACGGGCCCAATCCATGATACGAAAAATACCCCCAAAACATCACAGAACCACCTCCGGCTCGAACCTGACCTTGCACACATCCAGGATGAAATGTTTCATTCGGCCTTCGGCGCATTCGACGGCGTGCATCATTGGAATATAGACGGAGACGTGATTCGTCAGACCACTAAAGTCGGCTACTGTACACGTTCGGTGATTTCCAGCGCAATGAAGAGGCGCAGCTTTATGTACCTGTGTGAGGTGACCGACTCCAAATGTTCATTGCATGCAGTTCCCGTTCTCTCGCTAACCCTCATTCACTGACTGCAGCAATTCCTGTCGGGTTTGGAAGCGATGTTGATTCACAAGCCACGAAATGCGTCTCCGGTGCCTGTCAGTCAGGATCTTTTTCCGACCACAATTCTAACGTCGTGTTTCGTGGCCACATGCAGTACATCACTGCTTGTAGACACGTTGAACAGTCCGCTGCGAAACACCAACACATCCAACAAATTCACGCACCGCATGGCAATGGGCACTATTGCCCCGTTTTGCCGCCCTGTCACATCCTTACATCTACTCATGCTGATGCGCACTGTCCGCTTGAAACATCAGTACCGAGCTCGATAGCTGCAGTCGCTTAAGTGCGGCCAGTATCTAGTAATCGGGAGATAGTGGGTTCGAGCCCCGCTGTCGGCAGCCCTGAAGGTGGTTTCTCATTTTTACACCAGGTAACTGCCGGGACTGTACCTTAATTAAGGCCATGGCCGCTTCCTTCCACTTCCTAGGCCTTCCCCATCCCATCGTCGCCATAAGACGTATCTGTGTCGGTGCGACGTAAAGCAAAAAAAAAAAAAAAAAAAAAAAACCATCAGCGTCTCACTGATCGCTATTGCCTTATGCTCACGTAGAAGCAGTGGGTGTGCGGTTGAGCATTGGACTCTCTCGCCGTGCCATCTGTACATTTTTTTGTCCTGTGAGCTTATATTCACAAAGTCAGGTCTATTGCTCACATACTTTCTCAGATTAAGTTAATATGGTACGGCTGTGGGGGTAGTGTGAACAAAACATAAAAAGTGATGTAGATAATAAAATGTAAATATTAGACTATTTTTATGCTAGTGAACAATTTAAATTTTGTTATGTTAATAATATCAATTATTTTATGTAGGTAGGCTTAGAGCAACAGGAATAGTAGCGTGAGAAGTTAGTTTACTCTATGGACTGTGCTACTCATATACTCTTTGGGTGTAAAAGAAAAGAAGTAGTGGAAACGGGTGTAGCCTGTGTTTATCCTTATGCCGACTATTGATAAATAATTATAATACTCTTATAATTCATATTCATTACCCGACCATGGCATGAAAACCCCGGAAGACCATATAATTCGGATAGCAATGGACGTAAGAACTCAAGCGGAAGGTCGAGGAATAACTCCCCAGATTTTGTTGTTCGTGAAAAGTATGGAAAATCTAGCTAAATCCAACAGTAACTCGGGACAGAGGTAACTGGAGAATTCAAACTAGGAGAGACGACCACTAATGTTATGGGACCAAGAAGAAGAAGAAGAAGACGTTCTTCTCAAAGCACAAGTCATCACAGTTGCCATATTCGTTCATTTTATCGGTGGAATAGGGTCATTCTTATTCAGTATTATTTTCTAAATAAATTCTTGCTATCCATTGGGCTTGTGGATGAACTATATACCACTGATGTACTAGACTATAATTATCTCTGTTGCAGAAAACTGGGAAATGTACCTCAGTCTCTTTGCAGAAAACATGTTCTCTGGAGGTACAGCAGTGCGTGCCATAAACTACCGGCTTGTTCCGGTCTCATGATTCATTAGCTCATTACAACAGGCGAACCTATTTCCATCTTGTCTCCCGTTTCTTTCATTTGACAAGAAAATTGCGCTCGATTACGGTGATATTATAAAAGTTGGGGAGGAAGCAATACGACGGTCACGCGAAAACTTTTCAAGTTAGACGACTGAACATTAAAAGCTATGTTATTTAAATGCGAGTGGAGCTTCTGAATTCCGTGTCCGTTTATCTTAATAGTCATAAAATCAAAGCGCACGTCAGACGAAGCTATTATTCTGTAGTGTTTCTGTAACAGACTCGCTCACAAACTTTAAATAACACGACAAAATTTACGAAATTATTTCTTGACCTTTAGAATAAGTTTAGAACTTTATTTTAATAGTTCCTGATTTTTATATTAAGCAAGCTCTTTGTTGGAGGGTTAGCATATCTTTCTCTTAGCGGGAGGCCCCGGGTTCAATTCAAGGCTCGTCCAAATTTCGAGGATTTTAATCATAGACTGAGGGACGGAATAAGGTTTTTACAACCTCGCGAGTTTAGCTGAGGAGCTGTCTGATTCGAGGCCAGGTTGATCAGCCGTCCGGTTTTGGACGATATGTCCTCCCTTTTAGACGTTGTCCTCGTGCCTTCTAGGCATTTAAGGTATGGTAGAATATCCAGCGATTTAAAATACTATTAGAAACTGAATCTTTCATGACAGATTATTTCTTGACTTCAATAGAAGAACGTCATTTTCATATATTTAGGTTGCTACTCTTGCCCCTAGATCAGTTACTACTGCAAATGTTGGCTCTCATGTAAAGCAGTGTTTTCGAATTAGAAACCAACGGTAGTTTCGTTCTTTGTTTTGTTTGGTGCTCTTTCGGTGCCTTGTATTGGTGCTTGTTAGTAGAGATAGATTGTTACCCCTTTCTACTTCTACAGTACAACTTCACACATATGTCATACACAGATTTTCATAATAATCTAAAATAATAGTCCATTTATCTTTAAACAAATTTTATCAAGCAACAAGCATGAGTCTCTGAAAAACAAAAGCAAAGGGCTTTTTGTAATGAAGTTGTTTGTAATTTAAAAAATGGAATGATAAATTCTTGTGATTATTTTGTATACTGAAGATAAAAATACACAGCCTGTTTCCAGGAATGGAATTAATGAAGCTCCCATCTTGCGGAGAGAATACAGTAAGAATTGCACCAGCTGCCGAAGGCTGCCGCACTCCTCTGAGGCAATGATTGATGACATTGGAGAGGTGTTGCTGGAGTGAAAAGTGTCAGGAAAAAACTAAAGAACCCGGAGAAAAACCTGTCCCGCCTCCGCTTTGTCCAGCACAAATCTCACTTGGAGTGATCGGGATTTGAACCACGCAACCCAGCGGTGAGAGACAGGCGTACTGACGCCTGAGCCACGGGGGCTCTCATATGGCAATGAAAAATCACAATTAATGTTGTTTGTAACAGTGAACAATCCACTAAGCTACCAGAGTCGTAAACATGGTCCTCCGGTCCTGGAATAATAAAGGTATCATATACTGTGAAATATGCTATATTTATCTGTTGAAAATGGATTAACCTATACATTAAGTCAACATGGTGATGACTGCAGATTACATGAGGTGGGAATGTAGACGTCATTTTTGGTGTAGATGGGTATGGAACCACAGTGTTGCAATCAGGTGGAGAAACAATTTATTTTAGATTCATAATCTCTCTGACTATGAAGTGAATTTCAACCAATAGGAGACAATTTCTAAATGGAACAGTATGCAAAGTAATTAGAGCACGGTAGGTTAAAGTGTCATTTTACGTAATCATTTGGGTACTGAAAGAAGGCAATTACACTACGTCATAGTATGAAATGCATAATTTCTGTAGTTCAGTTATATAGTCTAAGAAAAGTGCAATTCAGTGTTCAGGAAAATTGCTGGCGAATATTATCTGCAGTAATAAAAACTCATGGCGCATCAGATTAGAAGGGCCTTGGCCTACCAAGCGACCGCTGCTCAGACCGAAGGCCTGCAAATTGGGAGGTGTCGTGTGGTCATCACGACGAATCCTCTCGTCCGTTATTCTTGGTTTTCTCGACGGGAGACGCCATCTCACAGTCAGATATCTCCTCAACTGTAATCACGTAGCCTGAGTGGACCTCGAATCAACCCTAAGATACAGGTTAAAATCCCAGACCTCGCCGGGAATCGAACCCGGGATCTGCGGGTAAGAGGCATGCACGCTACTCCTGTACCGCGGGGCCGGAGTAGTAATACAACGAGAAGTTATTTTGAGATAATCTGGAGCTTGAGTTATATCATTGTGACTATTTAATGAATAAAAACATGAAATAAGTAGGCCTAAATATAATAAAAGTGCATACATATTAAACCTATAAAATACATAGGTATTTATAATCTATACAAAGAACAAAACTTTCAATGCGGAAATATATGGTTTATTTCTTCTTCTTAATCTGTTTACCCTCTAGCGTTGGCTTTTCTCTCGGACTCAGCGAGGGATCGCACCTCTACCGCCTCAAGGGCAGTGTCCTGGAGCGTGAGACATTGAGTCAGGGGATACAACTGGGGAGGATGACCAGTGCCTCGCCCAGGTGGCCTTACTTGATATGCTGAACAGGGGCCTAGGTGGGGGATGGGAAGATTGGAAGGGATAGACAAGGAAGAGGGAAGGAAGCGGCCGTGGCCTTAAGTTAGGTACCATCCCGGCATTTGCCTGGAGGAGAGGTAGGAAACCACGGAAAACCACTTCCAGGATGGCTGAGGTGGGAATCGAACCCGCCGCTACTCAGTTGCCCTCCCGAGGCTAAGTGGACCCTGTTCCAGCCCTCGTACCACTTTTCAAAAATTTCGTGGCAGAGCCGGGAATCGAACCCGGACCTATGGGGGTGGCAGCTAATCACACTAACCACTACACCACAGAGGCGGACTATGGTTTATTTGTGCATTTAAACTCATTGGTTGGTCAGTGTTACGGGTTTTCCGTGATTTAAAGAGGTGTAAGAAGGTGCGGAAATGAATGGGTGGATAGAGTAAAGGTCCACCTTTGTGGTATAGTGGTTAGCGTGATTAGCTGCCACACCCGGAGGCCCGGGTTCGATTCCCGGCTCTGCCACGAAATTTGGAAAGTGGCACGAGGGCTGGAACGGGGTCCACTCAGCCTCGGGAGGTCAACTGAGTAGAGGTGGGTTCAATTCCCACCTCAGCCATCCTCGAAGTGATTTTCCGTGGTTTCCCACTTCTCCTCCAGGCAAATGCCGGAATGGTACCTAACTTAAGTCCACGGCCACTTCTTTCCCTCTTCCCAGCCTGTCTCATCCGATCTTCCCATCCCTCCACAAGGCCCCTGTTCAGCATAGCAGTTGAGGCTGCCTGGATGAGGTACTGGTCATTCTCCCCAGTTGTATCCCCGATCCAAAGTCTGAAGCTCCAGGACACTGTCCTTGAGGCGGTAGAGGTGGGATCCCTCGCTGAGCCCGAGGGAAAAACCGACCCTGGATGGTAAACAGATTAAGAAGAGAAGAAGAAGAAGGATAGAGTAAAGATCAAATTTTAATTTAAAACTCTAAAATTCGAAATTTTATTTCTTTCCTTTTTTGTTCCTTTTCAGATTTAACTTTAAACAATAACAAATCACAATTGGAATCGAGACTTACAGTAGATGAACGACATCAAATAACAATTGGAAGATGATGCTACTCGTGAGATAGAGTGATGTTAATAGAAACGCCTAGAACAATCAGCCAACCATGATTTTACAACATGCGGTTGAAGCTCCCAAGTTACAATATTCACAAGAGCAAACACTGCTCCATTCAATAACTCCTCTAGGAGACTGAGTTCCCAAAATTTACTACCTTAAGGGAGCGGCTTTTGTTCCACACAATTACTTTCTAGGAGAATACTCTCTAAAATTTACCGAATCCTCTCAAAGGCACAGATCAACTTTTACATTAGGTAAAAATACAACCAGATTCCACTGTCTTACTCGCTCGACAGTCTACATTACATCAAATAGGAAATAGGATAAGAATAGTCAACAGGGGCAATAAGTGCTCATTGGTCCATAAGCCCACATAGTGTTTTAAGTATTTTCAACCGAGCTCGATAGCTGCAGTCGCTTAAGTGCGGCCAGTATCCAGTAATCGGGAGATAGTGGGTTCGAGCCGCACTGTCGGCAGCCCTGATGATGGTTTTCCGTGGTTTCCCATTTTCACACCAGGCAAATGCCTGGGCTGTACCTTAATTAAGGCCACGGCCGCTTCCTTCCACTTCCTAGGCCTTTCCTATTCCATCGTCGCCATAAGACCTATCTATGTAGGTGCGACGTAAAGCAAAAAAAAAAAAAAACAAACAGAAAAGTATTTTCAAGTGTATTTCAAGGAGTGAAAGTGTTCGCCTCCTAACATTTTGATTTCCGGCCAATAATTTTAACCTTTTCTTTTTTACTAAGGCCAGGTAGAGTCCTGTTACGTTTGTCTTGTACTCTTTGCATCACTGTTTATAATTTTAGGACCGCTAAAATACATCGTTTTCTTCCCGTTCAACTCACACCTCATGGAATGAGGCTTTACAAGCCTTAAACACCTTTGTGAATTTCGCAAAGAGGAGCCAACAATATGACGTTGCTGAAGTTATGAATCTCTACATTTTACAAAATATTTTTTGTCAAAAATGTTCATTCCAGAAACAGTTAAACAACCATACAATGTTTCAGAGTGCTATCCTATCAGTGGTAGTTACCAGTCCGACGTGTTCACGCCCTTGGCATCATCAGACACCTATGCTAGGCCTATAGACAGTGATTCAGATTGAACTGTACGAAATTCTTGGTATTTAAACAATTTTTATTTTATTAAAATTAATTTGTTCTTGGTTTTTCAAAGCCGCGGTGCTATATTACTGTATTTTTTAATAGATCTACAAAAATGATTTATATTGAACATTGCTAAAACCTTGAGCTTTGAACTCATGTAACTGTGCAGTACAGTATTTGTTTTCAATTGTTTTGTTTTTACAGTAGAGTGATATATAGGCTTACTTGTAATTACTGTAATATCTTTTTTGTTTAATAAACAGACCTGGGATTTTAAGGCAAATGCCTATTATGTTACTTAAGAAATAGCATGAAAATTTAAAAATATGTTGACATTTCATGATGAATCCCTTACATTCATAGTTTTATAGTGTCGAAAATTACCTATTTGGACTTTACAGCCTATTTTAGTGCATAACTTGCGTATATTGTACCTTTAACATAAAATTCAACATCTGTAATTTTTACAGTCATACAATGTTTATCCCTGAATGAAGAGCAGAGCGGGAGAGATTGAGTTTTAGGGAAAAAATAAGAGACAAGGGACTAGTATACTGCGGAAGAATCCATATTTAGTGCTGAAAACATCAGGTAATGGATGATGAGGAAAAGATAGACTTAATAATAATGCTACTTGCTTTACGTCCCAAGATAGACTTAAAATTGAAGTGAAAAATGTAAGAAATTTTCCTATGTCCCTCTAACATCTATGAGTGTGGAGCATTGTTTTTCTGCTTTCAAAATAATTTTTACGGAAAAGACACAGCCTGACTCTGGAAAATTTGGAGAAGATTATTGTTATGTACTGCATAGCAAACTACGAATGAAAGTGCTGTAAGAATGTTCCTCAAGAATAAATAAACACATGTTCCGTTCGCGTTTGCAGTACACCCTCATGGGATGCCTACAGTGCTGTAAGTATGCTCAGTGATTTTAGTATTAAGGTTTTAGTTCAGTACTGATTATAATTTTTCATATAATCGTTAAGTGGTTTTGATAAATGTATTTTTAATTCCGTCTTAATTTTCTAGTTATCTCTGTTAAAAGTAGATAAACCAAAGCAAAGCAAAGCAAAGCAAAGCAAAGCAAAGTCAACTACGTACAGGCCAGGAAGGCCTTTGGAGGAGTAGAAGGTAAAGGCTTCCACCATTGTTAACCTCGACACGTGATGGGGTAGAGCGGTTAGCTCTACGCCCGGCCGCCTTTGCCCCCAGGAATTAACCTGGTACTCATTTTTGGTGTAGGCTGAGTGAACCTCGGGGCCATATGCACCTTCGGAAGTGGAAATCTCGTTTCTTAAATTTTACGACTTCCTGTTGGGGATTCGAACCCACGTCCTTCCGGGTGAACCGAGCACGCCTTTACCGCCTCGGCCAGGCAGCCCCTAAAAGTAGGCAAACCACGTTTCTTAATCTAAAAAAATATGTAAGTTATCACTTTACACTTCAAGTGTATATTGTAATATTTTCAAGCCTATTTTCTGTCTATTTACTTGTTTTAAAAGCGTATTTTAGGTGCCCAAGGCTAATTTTTTAAAGCCTAAAATCCCAGGTCTATTAATAAATAACAATCAATCGTTTTCGTACGTTAAAACTGTAATTTTTATTTATATCTCATCATCATCATCTGTTTACCCTCCAGGTTCGGCTTTTCCCTCGGACTCAGCGAGGGATCCCACCTCTACCGCCTCAAGGGCAGTGTCCTGGAGCTTCAGACTCTTGGTCGGGGGATACAACTGGGGAGAATGACCAGTACCTCGCCCAGGCGGCCTCACCTGCTATGCTGAACAGGGGCCTTGTGGAGGGATGGGAAGATTGGAAGGGATAGACAAGGAAGAGGGAAGGAAGCGGCCGTGGCCTTAAGTTAGGTACCATCCCGGCATTCGCCTGGAGGAGAAGTGGGAAACCACGGAAAACCACTTCGAGGATGGCTGAGGTGGGAATCGAACCCACCTCTACTCAGTTGACCTCCCGAGGCTGAGTGGACCCCGTCCCAGCCCTCGTACCACTTTTCAAATTTTCGTGGCAGAGCCGGGAATCGAACCCGGACCTCCGGGGGTGGCAGCTAATCACGCTAACCACTACACCACAGAGGCGGACTTTATTTATATCTGCTTGTATAAATCGGGTTTTTAAAAATGATCTTGATAATCCGACATATTTGATAATCCGGCTATGGCAGATTCCCGTGCATGCCGGATTATCGCGGTCCTACTGTATTTATAATCCAATTTACAAAAAGCGTGTGGTATCACCCGCCTTTATCTTACGTTATTTTCATGAAATGATGTATGAAAAAGAAAATCGTATTCAAACCATAAAGGACGTTCCAACTCCCCTTACTCTCAGAGCCGTTTTTAAGACGCGTATGTTTGTCCACGGATCGCAAATTACGCAGTCAACGCTCGATACTTGCCGGAATGCTCGTGCAAGTCGTAAGGAAGATGGAAATTGCAGTCTGTGATGTCTGCACGTCGTTCCCCATAGCTGGAATGAAACATTAATGCCTATGGATTGGCGGCGGCTTAAGACAGTAGCCTGAATAGTTTATCCTCGACAAGATGTCCAGGCGGGCTCGGGTGTTGCCATGACGACACAGTGATGAAGTGGCGCCTTCATGGGTGGCGACAGCCGCTTACTTGGTGGTGAGAGCGCCTGGATTAGCTCCCCCTCCTTCCACTGGTCAAGTCGCCACCTCCTCAAGCATGCTCAAGCGTCGTCTTTAATCGGTACACACCTCCATAGTTCAGACGTATTGTACCCGAGACTTCCATACAGTACCTGTTAAAGAAATCTATCCTTACAGTGGAGTGAGGATGTGATCTGCGGAGGGATGAGAATACGGGCAGATATTGTGAAACGAATAATTAACTATTGGTTGAGACCAAAAACGGGGACAGGAGGTGAAATTCTAGGCATAGCATATTAACACCAAATGAAACATCAAAATTGGGGCTACTGGGTGTATGGGGTGAAGAAGTTACTAGAGGACATACTACTGGGAAAGGCCGGGCTGAGTGGCTCAGAGGTCGAGGCGCTGGCCTTCGGACACCAACGTGCCAGGTTCGATCCTGTCTTAACCTGTTGGTATTTGGAGGTGCTAAAATACGTCCGCCTTGTGTCAATAGATTTACTGGCACGTAAAAGAACTCCTGCGGGACTAAATCCCGATACGTCGGCGTCTCCGTAAACGGTAAAAAAAGTAGGTAGTAGGACGTAAAAGGAAATAACGTTATGCTCATTACTACACGGAAAGACTTTTTTCTTTGCTACTTGCTTTACGTCGCACCGACACAGATATGTCTTATGGCGACGATGGGATAGGAAAGGTCTAGGCAGTGAAAGGAAGCGGCCGTGGCCTTAATTAAGGTACAGCTCCGGAATTTGCCTGGTGTAAAAATGGGAAACCACGGAAAACCATCTTCAGGGCTGCCGACAGTGGGGCTCGAACCCACTATCTCCCGATTACTGGATACTGGCCGCACTTAAGCGACTGCAGCTATCGAGCTCGGTAAAAGACATTTATTAAGGGATGACAGAGATTGTGTAAGAAGGTAGTCCAAAGATCACCCTGTGGGTGGGGGCGGTAGAATAACACCCACGGTATCCCCTGCCTGTCGTAAGAGGCGACTAAAAGGGGTCCTAGGGGCTCTGAACTTTGGAGCGTGGGTTGGCGACCACGGGGCCCTTAGCTGAGTGCTGGCATTGCTTCTATTTACTTGTGCCAGGCTCCTCACTTTCATCTATCCTATCCGACCTCCCCTGGTCAACTCTTGTTCTTTTCCGACCCCGACGCTATTAGGTTTGCGAGGGCTAGGGAGTCTTTCATTTTCACGCCCTTCGTGGCCCGTGTCTTCCTTTGGCCGATATCTTCATTTTTCGAAGGGTCGGTCCCTTCCATTTTTTCTCTCTGATTAGTGTTATATAGAGGATGGTTGCCTAGTTGTACTTCTTCTTAAAACAATAATCACCACCACCATCACCACTATAGTCCAAAGAGTGAAAAAAAAATGCCGGGCTGAATGGCTCAGACGGTTAAGGCGCTGGCCTTCTAACCCCAACTTGGCAGGTTCGATCCTGGCTCAGCCCGGTGGTATTTGAAGGTGCTCAAATACGACAGCCCCGTGTCTGTAGATTTACTGGCACGTAAAAGAACTCCTGCGGGACAAAATTCCGGCACCTCGGCGTCTCCCAAGACCGTAAAAGTAGTTAGTGGGACGTAAAGCAAATAACATTAATTATTAAGAGTGAAAAATATAGAAAGACAGAACAAAAAGGATATATTATGATAGCAAGAGAACACTAGTAGAACTGTCCGGCTCCATGGCAAAATCGTTAGCGTGCTGGCCTTTGGTCACAAGTACCCCGGGTTCGATTCCCGGCAGGGTCGGAAATTTTAACCATCATTGGTTAATTTCGCTGGCACGGGGGCTGGGTGTATGTGTTGTCTTCATCATCATTTCATCCTCATCACGACGCGCAGATCACCTACGGGCGTCAAATCATAAGACCTGCACCTGGCGAGCCGAACATGTCCTCGGACACTCCCGGCTCTAAAAGCCATACGCCATTTCATTTCACTAGTAGAACTTTGTACAATAAATGAAAATATGACAATAACGACTCAGTTGTTAACAAAGAGGAAAATGACAGGAATAATTTGGTAATTGGTGGGAGTATACAAGAAAAAGCAATAACTTTTCCCTTTGCTGATATCAGATGATCATAAGTATGTCTCCCGGTCATCCCCATCTATCAACGGCTGCTAATTCCAGATGGCAACCAGCCATAAGACATAGCCTGGACGGTTGCTATGGTTACACTTCCGTCACATATTTTGTCACGTTACCTTACACAACTTTTCGGATGACCCCCACCCATAAGACATATGTATGTGAAAGTGCTTTAAGAGGAACAAATAACGACAATCAATGCATTTTATGTAATGCTCAAATGAAAGTGGCACATCTGCTAAAAGACTGTAAAGAAACAAGAAAAAATAGAGAGAAATAAATAGATTTTAAAGACAAAGATAAAACTGAAAATGAACCTGAACCTTACACACTTGCCAAGCTATTAGATCGAGAGTGGAAGAAGACAGGAGGAACAGCAAAATTATGAAACATTATCAGGGAGATATGGGAAAAGAAATATAAAGAAGCGAAAATAGAGAAAATACATGTAGTTAATGAGAAGGTATCCTTGACTGTATAACTTAGTTACGTCCGGGAAATACCCCAGAAGGCTAAGCTTGACTAACTTTTAAGATTTGTCTAAATAATATTCATGAGATACGTATATGGGCTGTCAGTAAATTATGTTTTAATGATTTTTTGTGATATTTTGTTAATTGGAATATCTTTGGTACTTTTCAGTGCTAACAAAATTAACTGCGTGTGAGTGTTGCGATTACAATAAACGAATACTCTCTTTCAGAGTTGGTGGTTATCCGTGACTGGGAAAGATGAGTATTGTATCCTTACGTATACGAAGCCAAAGTGTCCTCTTCATAGGTCGATGATGGTAATTGTTACAATAAGAAGCAATGAGATTATCAGACCCTCTTAGGGGCCATCCATAAAATACGCTCGCGAAAAGTGCCAAACATTTAACCCCTCCCCACCCCCATTATAACACGTTGAAATAATTCTTAATACCCATCCTATGCGAATGTCCAAAATAAATAAACTTAACAATCCACTGGGCGAGTTCGCCGTGCGGTGAGGAGCGTGCAGCTGTGAGCTCGCATCCGGGAGATAGAGGGTTCGAACCCCACTGTCGGCAGCCCTGAAAATGAATTTCCGTGGTTTCCCATTTTCACACTAGTCAAATGCTGGGGCTGTACCTTAATTAAGGCCACGGCCGCTTCCTTCCCATTCCTAGGCCTTTCCTGTCCCATCGTTGCCGTAAGACCCTATCTGTGTCGGTGCGACGTAAAACAAATAGCAAAAAACATAACAATCCGTAAATATGACTGAGAGATAGTGCCAACATCACAACAAAAACTAATGAGAGAATTCTAGGCACATAACCTTAATGTTTATTTAACTGTGAGATTATGAAGTTAATTGTAACATCTACTGGAATATGTCTGTCGTATTCACACCTTAGTCTACCCCTACCGTTTTTACTGCCTACACTTCCGTCAAAAACCAACTGAACAAGTCCTGGGTGTCTTAAGATGTGCCCTATCATTCTATTGGTTCTTCTGGTCAAATTTAGCCAAATCGTTTTCCTCCCACCAGTTCGATTCAGTACCTGTCATTCGTAAATCGATCTGTCCATCTCATCATCTGCATTCTTCTGTATCACCACATTTCAAAAGCTTCTATTCTCTTTCTTTCTGAGTTAGTAATCGTAAATGTTTTACTTCTATACAATGTCACGCTCTAGACAAAAAGTCTTCAAATACAAGTACCTTCTTTATAAAATTAAAGAACTAGGTTCTGTTTTGAGTTGCTGGCTACAATTCAAAAATACTTCGGTGATTGGAGAGGTAAGTCATCATTATCATCATCATCATCATCTGTTTACCCTCCAGGTTCGGCTTTTCCCTCGGACTCAGCGAGAGATCCCACCTCTACCGCCTCAAGGGCAGTGTCCTGGAGCTTCAGACTCTTGGTCGGGGGATACAACTGGGGAGTATGACCAGTACCTCGCCCAGGCGGCCTCACCTACTATGGTGAACAGGGGCCTTGTAGGGGGATGGGAAGATTGGAAGGGATAGACAAGGAAGAGGGAAGGAAGCGGCCGTGGCCTTAAGTTAGGTACCATCCCGGCATTTGCCTGGAGGAGAAGTGAGAAATCACGGAAAACCACTTCCAGGATGGCTGAGGTGGGAATCGAACCCACCTCTACTCAGTTGACCTCCCGAGGCTGAGTGGACCCCGTTCCAGTCCTCGTACCACCTTTCAAAAATTTCGAGGCAGAGCCGGGAATCGAACTCGGACCTCCGGGGGTGGCAGCTAATCACGCTAACCAGTACACCACAGAGGCGGACTTGGAGAGGTAAGTACAAGATAAAAAAGAGTATCCAGATCAAAATTTTGACTAGTATTAAAAATCCCTCCGTTACTATGTAACGAAATCATGTTTATGACGTAGAATGTTCTTTATTATTATTATTATTATTATTATTATTATTATTATTATTATTATTATTATTATTATATCAATATCAATATCAATATCAATATCAATATCAATATCAATATCAATATTTCTATATCAATATTCGAAGTGAGCAAATTTCTCTTCTTAAGAAAGGCCTTCCTTACTTACGCTAGTCTGCATTTTATGTCCTCCTCACTTCTGCCATCGGTAGTTATTCTACGACCCAAGTAACAATCTTCATCTACTTCCTTTAAGACTTCATTTCCTCATCTAGCATTTTCTGCAACACCTGACTTCGTTCGACTGCACTCCATTACTTTTGTTTTGGATTTGTTTATTATCATCTTGTATTCCTTCTCCAAGACCGTGTCCACGCTGTTCAGCAATAAAGTCTACAGATCTTCTACAAACTCAGAGATAAAATAACAATATCATCGGCAAATCTCAGAGCTTTGATTTCCTCTCCTTGGACTGTGATTCCTTTTCCAAGTTCCTCTTTGATTTCCTTTATTGCCTTTTCTATATAAACACTGAAAAGGAGATGGGACTTCGATGACCGTATAAGTAGTTAGTGATGTAAATAATAATAATAATAATAATAATAATAATAATAATAATAATAATAATAATAATAATAATAATAAAGAACATTGTACGTCATAAACATGATTTCGTTACATAGTAACGGAAGGATTTATAATACTACTCAAAATTTTGATCTGGATACTCTTTTTTGTCTTGTACTTACCTCTCCAATCACCGAAGTATTTTGGAATTGTAGACAGCGACTCAAAACAGAGCATAGTTCTTTAATTTTATGAAGAAGGTACTTGATAAAGAGGAAATTGTAAATTCATGAATATTTTTTTCCATAATAATAATAATAATAATAATAATAATAATAATAATAATAATAATAATAATAATAATCGTATGGCCTCAGCTACAGTGTGCAGACATTTAAATTTGACGCCATCTGGCTGTCTGCTCGTCAATTTTGAAGTTCCGTTTTACTCTAGGCCTACTATATGGTAGACCAAGTAAACCGAAACTCTCTTGGGTGTCTATGGGTGAGATTTAATGAATTTTGTCGGGTAACTACCAAATGTGTCACCAGAGATCTTTTACATGCCGACATCGTACGACATGGAGTGTCGATGGTGGTGGTGGTGGTGGTGGTGGTGGTGGTGGTGATTATTGTTTTAAGAGGGAGTACAACTGGGCAACCATCCTCTGCTGTATATAACACTAATCAGAGAGAAAAAATGGAAGGGGTCCGACACTTCGAAAAATGAAGGTATCGGCCAAAGGAATACAAGGGCCACGAAGGGCGTGAAAATGAAAGACTCCCTAGCCCTCGCAAACCTAATAGCGTAGGGGTCAGAAAAGAACAAGAGTTGACCAAGGGAGGTCGGATAGGATAGATGAAAGTAAGGAGTCTGGCACAAGTAAGTGGAAGCAATGCCAAGTCTCAGCTGAGGGCCCCGTGGTCGCCAACCCACGCTCCATAGTTCCATGGAGTGTCGAATGGAGTCTTTTCCGCCCTTCAAAAATCCGACTACCTCTGCCGGATTTGAACGCGCTATCTTGGGATCCGGAGGCCGACACTCTACCACTGATCCACAGAAGCAGCTAATCACTAACCAAAGATTGAAGCTAAATTGTGTTCATGTAAAGACAAAACTTACAGTTCTATATATAAGAAAACATTCTTGGCATTTGGGAGTGTTTCGGAGGAGACTGAAGTTCTACAAGCCCTCTGCCAGTCTGAATGTGCTCATAATTCACGATAATGTCTTGTATGCTAACTATTTGATTTGAGTAAAGTCAAGTCGTGTCCTCATCCCGAGGTGGTGCAGCTCTTTTTAGGCACACGCCCAATGGAGATGAGCTGCATGTGCCATTTCAATCACATACCAGCCCTCCTGCCATTCTTAAATCTCTGGTAGTACCGGGAATCATCTACACGAAGATTATTGGGTAATCAAGGTGGAAAAGATGCTAGATATAATAGGAATGGAAGACTCCTGTGATAAAGACATCCGGAGCGAAGATAATTGAGTAAGGAAGTAACTATTAGAGTGAAAGACGTTGAGAAACAGATGATTGTCAGAATGTAGGACCAAAGAACATTGCTGGAATTCTGTGAAATTAGCAAAAACCTGTCCAGATAGAAAGAAAGATTTTTTTTTTTGCTATTGGCTTTACGTAGCACCGACACGCATAGGTCTTATGGCGACGATGGGATAGGAAAGCGCTGGGACTGGGAAGGAAGCGGCCGTGGCCTTAATTAAGGTACAGCCCCAGCATTTGCTTGGCGTGAAAATGGGAAACCACGGAAAACCATCTTCAGGGCTGCCGACAGTGGGGTTCGAACCCACTATCTCCCGAATACTGGGTACTGGCCGCATTTAAGCGACTGCAGCTATCGTGCTCGGTAAAAAATAAAGGAAGAAAGAGAGCAAGACTTACGAAAAGAGAAGTAAGAGGTATATTGTAGTGGCTAATGGGTATTGCATCTAAAAAATAAGGATGTAAGAGAGTAAAATGAGGAAAATTGCTGTTTGTTATATGGAGAATTAATGGAGGAAGCACATTCGTTGAGATTATGTAGCCAGGCAAATCCTGGGGCTGTAACTTGGGCTGTAACGTAATTAAGGCCACGGCTGCACCCTTTCCGGTCCCTGCCCTTTCCTATTCCATCGTCACCATAAAACCTATCCGTGTCGGTGAGACGTAAAACAAATTGTAAAAAAACCAGTACGTAGGGAAAAGGACTCACTTGGGATTAAATACCTGGGTAGTGATTGTAAAGCAAAAATAGAAAGAGAGGAATAATTTTATACAATTAAGAATTGTTAAACAAAGATTGGATCGCACCGGGTAGGACTAAACATTTTGCGGGATAGTAAAAAATATGTTGCGAAAAAGAATAAAAGAAAGCAATCACAAAGTCAACTTTTAGTATTATTGTTGTTGTTGTTATTTTTTCTTAAGCTAACTATGTGTTAAATTGCATTTGAATTTGCTTAGGTTATAGATGAAATGTTCCGTCCTCAGCCGCTGGAGTTCCGTAGATATAGGCTGAGAGGATTCATTCATTAATTCATCAATCCATTCATTCAATGAAAATTAAATGAAATGGCGTATGGCTTCTAGTGCCGGGAGTGTCCGAGGATATGTTCGGCTCGCCAGCTGCAGGTCTTTGGATTTGACAGCGGTAGGTGACCTGCGCGTTGTCATGAGGATGAAATTATGACGAAGACGACACATACACCCAGCCCCAGTGCCAGCGAAATTAACCAATCATGGTTAAAATTCCCGACCCTGCCGGGAATCGAACCCGGGACTCCTGTGACCAAAGGCCAGCATGCTAACCATTTAGCTACGGAGCTGGACATTCAATTTAATAATGAGTGTTCTCTCCCCATCTGGTGGTTATCCGTGACTGGGAGAGGTACCTTTTTTCATTCATGCATGATTTCAGTTCATTCATTCATTCATTCATTCATTCATGCATTCATTCATCCACATTGGAATGTTCTCAACGTATCTGCTGCAGTTTCGTAGAAGTAGGCTGACAACATTCAATTCATTCATGCATTCAATCACTTGTTCCGACTCGTTGGCTGAATGGTCAGCATACTGGCCTTCGGTTCAGAGGATCCCGGGTTCGATTCCAGGCCGGGTCGGGGATTTTAACCTTCATTGGTTAATTCCAATGGCTCGGGGGCTGGGCGTTTGTGCTGTCCCCAACATCCCTGCAACTCACACACCACACACAACACTATCCTCCACCACAATAACACGCAGTTACCTACACATGGCAGAAGCCGACCACCCTCATCGGAGGGTCTGCTTTAGAAGGGCTGCACTCGGCTAGAAATAGCCACACGAAATTAAACTTGTTCAATAATGAATGCTCTCTCTCCAGTTGTTGGCTATCCGTGATCGAGAGAGAGGAGTATTGATTGATTCATGCTTGCAAGAATACAGTCCATTCATTCATTCATTCATTCATTCATTCATTCATTCTTCATACTGCACCTCTTGTCTATTAATGTTCCCGCGGTGACTTCCTCTATACGCCGCGTTGGAGCATTAACTGAATATACACCTGTTTAAATATTGCTCCGGCTACAAAATTCAAAGCATCGGGTCGTAAATCATACCTAGACTCTGAACTGGGATATAATTTATGAACACGATCTACCAGAACATGGTGCATATTCGTTTCTCAGGGTAAATTCGCTTCATTATATTCCCATACGCTTTAGACAAATCGTAGATTCCGTTGAAGAGTATCTGTCCGGTTGACCAGTCATTCCGTATCCATACGTCAAGGAAATTATCTGATCATCACCTAGTATCTAGCATAAATTAATTCAATAGATCCGTATATTATCATACTACTATGTACTACAAGTTACTTAAGGAATAGAAACGCAAAATCAAAACTATATCTAGTTTATTAGCATGCTAATGTATTATAAAATTGAATAATATGCATCCATCGGCAATAAAGAAAGGAAAATCGTGTGAAATTACAAATATCATTCTCAAATGCTTGACTTCCGAGATAAACATATTTGAAGAACTTTAAATTATCATCATATTTGCTTACATTTTCGTTAAGTTTCAAAAATATATCATATCTTCCATGTTTAAATTGATACAAGGGGAAGAATAGGGACCAAAACTTTATTAATCCAAGGAGGAGTGGAATATCTTCCTTTTAATATTGTTTGGGATTTTCTTTGGGGCATCATTTAGGTTTCATCTTTCATTTCGTTCTGTTTGACCAAATTTACTTGGATACATGTTTGGATTCTTGTTTGGATTTTCACTTGTGACTCATCACGTTACGAGATAAGCATTACCATGTTTAAATCTGGGTTCAAAACACCCATGCAGTTATTAATATTCCTATCATAACCCAAAATGAATAAATTAAAACAGTACATCACCGTATGTACAAAATAAACCAAATAATCTTACTACAGAGTGCCATAGATATGATAGTACGTCAGTCTAACCTGCGAAAATCGTGCCATGCATTCCTAATCATGTGCCAATATATTTACATATTCTCAAATATCTCTTCGCTGTGCCAAGATTTTGTCAAAGAAAACCGTACTTCATATTAGCGTTAACGCGCTGACCTTCAAATATGTAAATATGCGAGACTCCATTCTATTTCTGAATATTTATATTACGTAATGTATAACAAACACGTAACCTATCAATATCTTCCGCTGAAAGTTACTACGAGACACATTATGCTTGGCTCGAGACATACATTCAACTTAACATGGCCTAAATCCTTCACTTGCAGTGCTAATCCAAATATAAATATAATATGTAACACAGGAATTCGCAATTCAATCATCTATCCCATTCTCAAGCAACGAACAGAAACATATCTCCTCACTCTAATTACAACTTGCCACATTAACATTCCATTTCCTTCATATATATATATATATATACCTCCATATTTAGAAATATCTTCATTCAATTCCACTTAAATAACCTCTGTGTTACGGTAGCAATACTTAATAGCCTGATTACTTTCTCATACACTGCAACTTCGTTAATATATCAAACATTTCCTTACAATACAATTATCGTACTGGCCATGATTGCAACACATATTGACCTGAAGTTTTAGGTTACGTCTCGTATCTCGCCTGCATTTTCTACAACCACAACTGGTTAAACGTTTCACGGTCTACTCGTATGGATTGGCACTAAACATGCACAAATGCTCAATCAGATCTAGTTTCCATTAACCTTAAAATTATTACCTTAGCACCATAGTTATATTGCAGAAATTGGCACACATCATCGGCTAATAATTGGCATTTATACTCTAATATCCGTTCATTGGCACTAAATCTCTTATTTCTAGCACTCCTGCACACATATAAATATTTTTCATCAATTGATTTCAAATTCATTACGATGCAACTCATAATACTTATCTCGTAACGGGATTTTGCTGCTGGATCTCTCCTGGTCTAGGGCATCTTGGAGTAGGCAGCCCCTGCAGTCCAAAGATTACGTCATCTGCGGCTCCGGCTGGGAATCTTGGCTTGAGCTATTTCGTCTTGAGCGACCATTTCCATCTGTTTAAGCTGACCCCATCTTGTCACCAGTTCTCATGAAATCATAAAAGAACAAATACATAGTAGAATTCATATTATACTGGTGAATAGTAGGCTACTCAATACGTAATATTTGTCTTCAGAATCTCGTATTGGTCGAAAATATTCTTTTTTAAATTTAGAGATTTCTCTAATTCGGCCTACTTTTTGCTATTTCTTTCGCTTAAACAGATATTGTCTCCCTCCTGGAAACAATAAATTATGCCTTCCTTAGCAGGGATTTGCCGCTATAATACTAATTTCGGCAATGTATGACTCGGCTGTAGTTTTCTTTCGCTTCTGAGTTTAGGTGTTACAGTAACAAATATTTTCCTTCAAATCTACGCCTTTTCTGCCGATATTTTTGCAGATGTAATCTTCACTGCTGTTTATATATTGATACTTTAGTATTTAACGTTGCGTTGACCCTTTTATATCCTTCCGTAAGTCGTGCTGCTCCTCTTCAACTCGTAACTTTTTCTTCTCAAGGTAGTCAAGAATCGGTTTCATTCAAATTTTTTAGTCCATCATTGTTTAGTCTTGGAGATTCCTTTTCCTTGCGGCCGGACGATATCGATTTACTAGATCTCTACTCTGTGTATTTGCACATTGCCTGAAGCTATTGTGCGCCATATTTGTCCACTGTTTCCATGACATTTACGGCCGCTAATGTAACGTAATGGTACAATACAGTCATCCAATTATTCATAATGTCTACTATAAGGATAACTCCGTTCAGACTCATGACATAAATAAATATTTGTATTAATACAAATTGATAAGGGTGGAGTAGTGGTCACTGTGATCAGTTACCACCCTCGGAGTCCCGGGTTCGATTCCCGGCTCTGCTACGAAATTTGAAAAGTGGTACGAGGGCTGGAACGGGGTCCAGTCAGCCTTGGGAGGTCAAATGAGTAGAGGTGGATTCAATTCTCACCTCAGCCATCCTGGAAGTGGTTTTTCGTCCTTTCCTACTTCTCCTCCAGGCAAATGCCGGGATGGTACCTAACTTAAGCCCAGGGCCGCTTCATTCCCTCATCCTTGTCTATGCATTCCAAGCTCCCTCCCCACCCCCACAAGGCCCCTGTTCAGCATAGGAGGTGAGGCCGCCTGGGCGACGTACTGTTCATTCTCCCCAGTTGTAACCCCCGACGCAATGTCTTACCCTTGAGGTGGTAGAGGTGGGATCCCTCGCTTAGTGGGAAGAATCAACCCTGGAGGGTAAACAGATTAAGAAGAAGAAGATAAGGGTAAGGGAAGGTAACTGTGGTCCAGGGCTAACTGCCCTAACATGTGAAAACGAATGTAATTGTGGTCCAGGGCTAACTGCCCTAACATGTGAAAACGAATGTAATTGTGGTCCAGGGCTCAGTACCATAACCAATCCAGACCAATGGTCTTATGCATGCCCTCCAGACCCCCTTTGCATGCTGTTCGCGACATCAGACTGGGGGCTTACGCCCCCAGACCCCCTTTGCTAACAGATGGACTAGTTCCTAAGAACAGTGGTTGGCAGTATCGGCGAGTCGTGCGAGTCGTCTACGAGAAATAAACATAGGACAGTCATACCGCGCGTAGATATTGCCGATGCAAGCGGTAACCATGGTACTACCATGGTACTAATGTTGCGTGAGATGGACTGAAGTTTTAATGCATGTTGCCCTAAACCAGTGGTATTCAAACTTTTTGGTTGGCGTACCTCCAAAATCCAATTGTTCTACCTTCATACCCCCGAAGTACGAGTAGGCCTATCTTGTGATTATGCCAGGAATAACAAATGATTGTAGCTGGATGCCTAATTATAATAAAAATCTCCCGCAGCATATCCCGCTTGCTCAAGATCCGTGGACGCATTGAGGCATGGAAGAGTTGTGCCGAGGATTTAAGGTCGCATGCTCTTCCTGACACCACGAGACCATCCCAGCAACACCAGGAATCAAACCATGGTCGCCGGGTTAAGAGGCAAGCAGTTAAGCCGCTACACCTCCCAGTTCCCCAATAACGACAATAATGTATTGTACATATATCGTCACTAGGCAAAGGAAACCTCGTAACTCCTTCGGAGTAAAGTCGGCAGAAGGAGCCCAAAACTGAGCGGTCAGCAACGGCCGGTTAACCGTTCCCGGCATTTTCATCGCTTAATGATGGCCCAATTACTCGACGATTGAAGTCTTCTGTTCCTTTCTCAGGCAATGCAGCAAGCCTTCAGAAGGCAGATGGACAAACGTGGTTTTCTCGTGAGTGGATTTAGTTCTACGAGGTTTTCATTGCCTAGCAACGACATATATACACGAGTATAATTATTAATGCAACAATGACTATTGTAAGCCTCCGTGGCTCAGACGGCAGCGCGTCGGCCTCTCACCGCTGGATACTGTGGTTCAAATCCCGGTGACTCCATGTGAGATTTGCGCTGGACAAAGCGGAGGCGGGACAGGTTTTTCTCCGGGTACTCCGGTTTTTCCTGTCATCTTTCATTCCAGCAACACTCTCCATTCTCATTTCATAGCATCTATCAGTCATTAATCACTTTGGGAGTGGCGACCCCATCGTACTAATAGCCTATATCTGCTTCCTTCATTTCATCCCTGACCCGGTCAGTGACTGGAAAACAGGTTGTAGGTTTTCATTCAATGACTATTGTAGTCTGCTACATGCATCCTTTTCTTTCTTAATCTGTTTACCCTCCAAGGTTGTTGAAAGGATGATTACCTCGTTGTACTTCCTCTTAAAACAAAAATCACCACCACCACCTCCAAGGTTGGTTTTTCCCTTGGACTGAGCGAGGGATCCCACCTCTACCACCTCAAGGGCAGTGTCCTGGAGCATGAGACATTGGGTCGGGGTATACGACTGGGGAGGATGACCCGTACGTCGCTCAGGCGGCCTCACCTGCTATGCTGAACAGGGGCCTTGCGAGGGGTGTGTGTGTGTGTGTGTGTGTGTATGTGTGTGTGTGTGTGTATGTGTGTGTGTGTGTGGAAAGATTGGAAGGGATAGACAAGGAAGAGGAAAGGAAGCGGCCGTGGCCTTAAGTTAGGTACCATCCCGGCATTTGCCTGGAGGAGAAGTGGGAAACCACGGAAAACCACTTCCAGGATGACTGAGGTGGGAATCGAACCCACCTCTACTCAGTTGACCTCCCAGGCTGAGTGGACTCCATTTCATCAGCCCTCGTACCACTTTTCAAACTTCGTGGCAGCGCCAGGAATCGAGCCCGGGCCTCCGCCGGGGGTGGCAGGTAATCATAATAACCACTACACCACAGAGGCGGACTAATTTCTAAACTAATCACTGAAAACAGTTAGAAGCTACGGTAAATTTAGGTACCCCTGGTGGTACGTGTGTCACACTTTGAATATCACTGCCCTAGACTAGATAACGCCGGGCTGAGTGGCTCAGACGGTTAAGGTGCTGGCCTTCTGACCCCAATGTGGCAAGTTCGATCCTGGCTCAGTTCGGTGGTATTTGAAGGTGCTCAAATACGTCAGCCTCGTGTCGGTAGATTTACTGGCACGTAAAAGAACTCCCGCGGGATTAAATTCCGGCACCTCGGCGTCTCCGAAGACCGAAAAAGTAGTTAGTGGGACGTAAAACAAATAACATTATTGTTATTTAGACTAGATAACACTTTTAACGTCTAGGACAAAAAGGAAATACAATTTTAAAAACTACAATTTTAGAGATTGGGTGTAAATAGTGATTAGGCGTAATTGTAATATTTAATGTAAGGTAAGGTAAGGGTGTATTCTGCCAGAAGGCAAGTCGGGACCTTCGCAGAGGTGTGCCTGAGCCGGAGTTCACGTACGGTAGGGTGGCCAGTTCCTTTCCGCTCCTCCATTCCTTTACCCCCCACCAACAGCGCGTGGTAACCCATCCAAATCTTGACCACGCCCAATGTTGTTTAACTTCGGAGATCTCACGGGATCCGGTGTTTCAACACGGCTACGGCCGTCGGCATGTTTAATGTAGTAATAGACAAATTAAATAATCCGACTCGTTGGCTGAATGGTCAGTCTACCGGCCTTCGTTTCAGACGATCCCGGGTTCGATTCCCGGCCGGGTCGGGGATTCTGATCGCTTCTGATTAATTCTTCCGGCTCGGGGATTGGGTGTATATGTCTGTCCCAACACTCGCCTTAGCATATTCAGACGACACACTACACTACCAACCACCACATAAACATGCAATAGTGATTACATCCCTCCATACAGGTTTGGCGTCGGGAAGGACATCCGGCCGTAAAACAGGGCCAAATCCACATGTACGACGCAATTCGCATTCGCGACCCCACATGTGTGGGAAAAAGCGGTAGGAAAATAATAATAATAATAATAATAATAATAATAATAGATAAATTAATTGTGAAAAGAAAATCATAAATTGTTGCTCCCTCCGCAGTTCCTGGCGGTTCGGAACAGGGGTATGGGAGTATTGTATTATATTCTATTCTATTCAGTACCGGGAACCGAACCCGGGCCTCCGAGTGTTAATCGTTACGGTACGAAGGAGGTCTTTGATTCGGATGTATTTGGTCAATATCTGGGTGGGGGATGCGCATTTGCACTGTACAGAACATTTTAAGTGTAATAGAGAACTTGGAAGGAAAGACCTGCTGCTGCCATTTGTTACTGTCAAAGAGTGCATGCATTGATGGAGAATTCGACCATCTATCTTGATTAAACATGACAAATGCAACGCTATAAATAAGTCTAAGATAATTAACTGTGCCAGAGAGAAATGTTTCGTTTGACGAGAAACATGCATTCTCTTTTATTCCAGCTGGTTCTATCCAACCAATAATCTTATACGGTAGGTTCGTGTATTCTTGATTAACTTACAAGGACCATTGCATTCTAATTGAATTGGACAAGTCCCTCTGTGAACGTCTCTTGCTATGAAAGCGGTTCCAGGCATCCATAAATCCCAATTGATAATTAACAACACATGGCCTTCTACGTATACGGAGAGAGATTATCTCGGCAGTCGTCGGCCCCCTGTGAATGTACAAGAGACCATCAGTTCATTATATCTCAATCAAGTGGGGTTGGAGAGAGGGGTCATGCGACTTGTGCATGGGGCTACGGGGAATTCCCTCGTCACACTGCAGGGCTTTTAAGCAATATTGCCATCCGGTGCTTGCTGCTCGTTCACTGTGGGTTTCCACGCCTATCGTGTAACGAGGGGGGTGACAAGACTTCGCAGTACAAAAGCCAGTGGAGGTTTTGATGTTTTTTAATGCTTTGATTGGTGCTATCGTTCTGTAGGGACATTCAATGGAGTTGTCACCCGGTGTAAAGAGCCTGTGAATTGTTTGGTTGCAGCAGCCAGAGAAGGGGATTTATGAAGTGGAAAATATAACAGATGCTGTATGATGTTTTAACTTTGTATGTAAGCACTTCATTGTTATCTGAATTGGCGACAGAATGCGTGTAAATAGAAAAGTAAGGCGCTTTTGTAACAAAGTGTATAGGATGAATAGGACACTTAGCGCTATGAATAATTACTACACTTGCAGAGAACAAAATACCTTTTAGTTACGTACCGTTTGACTTCACATTGGAAACATTTCAAACAAACATCTGCGCAAAATTTTGTACAGAGGCAATATATATATATATATATATATATATAGAACTGTTTTATCCAAATATTCAAAAGCAAACACTTAGTATGGGGTAGGTAAATTTGTGCGAGAGAATTCGTAATATTAATTGTTCAACGCCCATAGTAGTTGGACTTCTTCGCTGAATGGTTAGCGTAATGGCCTTCGGTTCAGAGGGCCTTGGATTCAGTTCTCGATTTGGCCGGGAATTTTAGCAGTGTCTGGTTAATTCCTCTGCGTCGGGGACTGGGTGTTTTTGTGCGTCTTAATCAGGTTGCGAAATCGCGCGGGGCGACGGGGAGGCAATGGAGGGTATCCCCCCACCAACGATTTTATCTGAAAGGCTCTTCCCCACTAAAATTGCCTGGGGTGAGGGGAGGAGGGAACTTCAATTATAAAACAATTAAAATATGATTGGGTTGTCTTACCCACTACTGTGTCTTTTCAGCTCCCACCTAAGAGATAGAAAGCAGTACCGGTATGTAATTTATCAAAGAAACTCATCCAGAGAATACCCTGTACATTCAAGAATAGTCGAGGGCTCTAATATAGGGCCGTGCATGTTCCTGGCACTAATCAATGACCTACCTGAAAGAATAAAATTCTCGGACTCTCTCTTATACGCCGATGACTTTAAGGCATTCAAATCCATTGCCACCATCAACGACTGCCAACTTCTCTAGGCTGACTTCAGTAATTTACTGTAATGGACGACTGAAAATCTACTATATCCAAATGTAGAGAAACGTGTATCGATGTCGTTCACCCGAAATAAAACGTGCATTTTCTTGAACTATAAACTAGGTTACGATGACCTGAAACCAGTAAATGAGGTTAAAGACCTCGGAATATTATTAGACCGAGAACTCACCTTCACGCCATACATTCGGAAGGTAGTTGCTGAGTCATACAGGACATTAGGATCTGTGATGAGAAATGTCAAATCTTTTAAACGCCTAAAAACCTGTATATACCTCTACATTTCTCTCGTCAGGCCCAAAGTAGAATACGCAAGCGTTGTATGGAATCCAGCAAATAAAATATATATTGTACAGATCGAAAAAATCCAAAATAGATATTTAAAATATTTACATTAAAAAACCGGTAATTATCCACACATAGCATACAACGAACTTCTCCTAAATTTTGAAATAGAAAGCTTGAACTGAGGAGACAAATGGATTACATGAAGTTTCTGTACAAAACTGTAAATTCTATTATTGACAAGCTTGACTTTTTATGCCCCCTGAGTTTCCACGTGCCCCGCTTTAATGCGAAGACAAATGTAACTTTTCATAATAAAAAAGTCAGAACAACCACTCACAAAAATTCCCCACTCTCCATCTGTGCAATGTCTACAACAGTGTAGTTCAACAAAATAATTCTTTAGACTTCTGTGTACCTCTAGATCTGTTTTTACAACAATTCACCATCTCCGTGAAAACTTTATAATTTGTAATGCTGATTTGAACCACAAAATGTATTATAAATATTCTACATTAACCCCTATCCCATAAATGTAATTATAAGTGTTAGAACTAGAAGAAAATAATAGTTTAGATATGAAAATACAATTTTTATTTTTATTTTACTCCTTATTGTAAAGATTAAATTAGATTAGATGTGAAAAACTGCTCGTTTCTCATTCTAAATATAATATAAGAATAGTTCAGATATTAGGCTATTAGACTAGTTTAGATACGAAATTGTTTTTATCTACATTTTTCTTGTAAGGTTATATATGTAATATTATTTCTTTCTCAACGTAAATATAATATTAGAATAGTTTAGATATTAGATTATTAGACTGATTCAAAACATAGAAAAAACCAAATGTAATCATTTGCCACTGTAATTGGGATTAGAATCCTGTAGTGCGAATTAAATAAATAAATAAAAATAAATAAATAAATAAATAAATAAATAAATAAATAAATAAATAAATACATAAATAACATCTAGAACATATATATTACTGATTTTTAATGCGCATATTTTCATAAAAAACAGCAATAATACACATAACATAGAAATTATGGAATGACTCCCAGACCTCGGGCAATAAAGCAACGTATGGTAGCAACTCTGCACCTGTAGCCTATTGTTCATGTTTCAGCCTGGCAAGTCCATCTGAAACTCGGGCAAAAGTAGGCCTATTACTTACTTGAAGCCTCCCTCCATTGTCACCGCTCTTATGTAGCTCGAGCTTACACCACTCCTGTATTTCTTGGAGAGGCTGTGTTTCCAATAGGTAGCCAATAGGAAAATACTCACTTTAAGTAGTGTACAAACGGAATAATTTTCCAGTGTTTGTTATTCTTTTTATAATAACAGAATTCAAACAAAAATATCTGGGGGACGGCGTAAGTTACTTACTGGGGAATTGTATATATCCCCTGCCCCGCCGGGTACTGCCTGAAATAAACACTATTAGTTAAACCCTATGTCTGCTTCTGTGGTGTAGTGGTTAGTGTGATTAGGTGCCACTCCCGGAGGCCCGGGTTCGATTCCCGGCTCTGCCACGAAATTTGAAAATTGGTACGAGGGCTGAAACGGGGTCCACTCAGCCTCGGGAGGTCTACTGAGTAGAGGTGGGTTTTATTCCCACCTCAGCCATCCTGGAAGTGATTTTCCGTGGTTTCCCACTTCTCCTCCAGGCAAATGCCTCCACCAAGGTCCCTGTTCAACATAGCAGGTGAGGCCGCCTGGGCAAGGTACTGGTCATCCTCCCCAGTTGTATCCCCTAACCCAGAGTCTGAAGTTCCAGGGGTGGCAGTTAATCACACTACCCACTACAGAGGCGGACGCTTTATTGATCTATTGTTCCACTGAGTTTTAACATTCCTGCTTAAGCATTATCTCATAATAATTATGAACGTTGTAACATGTGTATCACGTTTCTTTCGTCATTTGATGAATAATATGCGAGCTGATGTTTGCTTTCGGGTGTGTTCCATCGAAATATCTAACATTGGCATATTGATCAGTTTTGTGGCTGTGGGTCGATCTGCCATTTTCCCATTAGAATGTGAATTATTTCATGAGTTTGTATCTCTGTCCTGTAGAGTTTTATGCGTTTAGTAACAGTTTCTTATGCTGGGGCTGTACCTTAATTAAGGCTACGGTCGTTTCCTTCCCACTTCTAGCCCTTTCCTGTCCCGCCATCGCCATGTAAGTTCTATCTGTGTCGGTACGACATAAAGCAACTTGTAAAAAAAAAAAAATAAATAAATTGAATGGCACATCGCTTATCCTCACGAGGAAAGTCGTTGCTTCCTCACTGTTTGCAGCAGTAATATATTTGTCTCACTCATTCAAGGATCTTGAAATTTGAAATACATTTAGCAACTTAAGGAACTAAAACAGTTTTCTTTGGGACTGAAAACAAACAACACGCTATTTAGCAACAAGAAAGATGGATCAATGGTTGAGAATGGGTAGCTTGAATAAAAATCTGAAAGCGAAGATAGTGGTACTGAGGAGTAAGCCGTCAGTAGAAGTGCAGTTTATCAATTTTGAAATACTTTGGAGGTACTTTGGAGTGGTTTTTATTAGATAGCTGGAAGATTAGTGTATAAACAAAATACCTCTAAATATGTTTTCAAACTTTTTTCTGTATTTGTGTTTAAATGTGAGCATTGTTTTAAAAGTGTCTTCTGTTTCTGTTTGCCATGCTTGTTTCATATTCCGCTAAATTATTTGTATATATGCAGCGTCATCTACTAATTTTAGAGACAGTGACGATCTGAAAATCGGGATTAGTCATGGCTTAACTTTAGAGTATACCCTGTAAAAAATTGGGGAATACAGCCTTGATTATGAGCTACTTGGTTTCCATTAATTCCCTAGTGGCTTAGACGGTAGCAGAGCTGGCTTTCTGAGTCCATGTTGACATGTTCGATAGTGGTTCAGTCCGGTGGTATTTGAAGATGCTCAAATATGTCAGCCTTGGGATTTTAGCTTTACTGGCACGTAAAATAATTCCTACGGGACAAAGTTCCGGTATTTAGGTGTCTCCAAAACCCGTAAAATCAGCTCGTGGGACGTAAAACTACTACTATTATTATTGTTATTATTATTATTATTATTTATTGTTTTCTATTTCAATCAAAAGCCGGTCCCGCGGTGTAGGGATAGCGTGCCTCCCTCCTACCCGGAGGTCCCGGGTTCGATTTCCGTCCAGGTCATGGATTTTTACCTGGATCTGAGGGTTGGTTCGAGGTCCACTCAGCCTACGTGATTACAATTGAGGAGCTATCTGACGGTGAGATAGCGGCGTTGAGGTATAGACAGCCAAGAATAACGGCCGAGAGGATCTGTCGTGCCGACCACACGACACCCCGTAATCCTCAGGCCTTGGGCTGAGCAGCGGTCGCTTCATAGGCCATGGCCCTTCGGGGCTGTTGTGCCATGGGGTTTGGTTTGGTTTTTATTTCAATTAAAATTAAGAGTTGAAATGTTCAGGGAGGTGGGACGGGGTTTAAACAGATTAAACCTCGCCCCTCGCGTACGCTACTGTATGTATGTATGTATGTATGTATGTATGTATGTATGTATGTATGTATGTATGTATGTATGTATGTATGTATGTATGTATTGAGAGTTTCCTTCTGACTTTCTGACTAATTTTACAAACATATAAATCTGCAATTTAACTTGTAAAATCTGAAAATTTGCATTAAAATAAAATTATGAAAATTAACATTCATTAAATAAAATACACACTCGTCTGACCTTGTACTCACACTTACTTGTTACCTGCTTACTTACACATACGTTATTTGAAGGGCGCCAGCTGTCACTCAGTACAGCAATAATAGAATGAGACTCTTGACCATCTCTAGGGTGTGGGGTAATAAGCTTACTTTTGACAACATACCATATAAGTTCTGGGAAAAGGAGATTGGCGTTCGGTTTCCCCATTAATTTTGAGGTTAAAATATTTTACTATTAATGAAATAAAACCATGAATTCGTTTGATAGAACAATATATATTCTTTAAATAATATATCAAAAAATAGTGAGTCTTGTTGCGATAAAACAGATGAGAATATGAAATTATGACATTGCAATTGAAAGAAACTAGGCATGAATTTGAATTCTTCTTGAC
Source organism: Anabrus simplex (assembly GCF_040414725.1). Taxonomy (NCBI): domain Eukaryota; kingdom Metazoa; phylum Arthropoda; class Insecta; order Orthoptera; family Tettigoniidae; genus Anabrus; species Anabrus simplex. The sequence goes on along the minus strand of NC_090271.1, from coordinate 262,761,721 downwards.
CGGACATTTAACAATTTATACGAAATATTTCCCTCACTGATTCACTTGACTGTACCTTCAACACTTTTAGTGTAATTACGACGTATTCCTTTGCTCTGGTGTTTACTGTACATGTGTCACGCCTAACGTGGTGATACATCCTTGCGACTGCTTCTTCTCCATATCATCTGACTTCTTTGTAAGTCACTATGGTATGACCTCTTGGCAGGTCCAGGGTTGCCCTCTCTGACTCCTTGGTAAGCCTTGCGTCCGCGTCTTCCACTAAGTGACGGACCAACCATTTGGTCTCACTCTCTCAATGACCAATAATGGCTCACTGAGTCTTCACCATCTCTCGTTCACTGGCCAACAAAGGCCTCTTGATCTAGTAGACTTGTTCACTGTACTGCATCCGTATAACTAATGACTGACGCTACAATGTGCACCCACCTTATATAGACGTTGGCTGACACAGCTACGTAATCTCCAGAAATAACAATGACATACTCCCACCTACGCGACAGATATTACATACAGTGGTGAAATAGCCCCGCGGCTATGACACCGTGCGCGCATATCTAAATAAATACGATGTCATAGCCAAGGCGCGGCGATGACTTGGCAGAATCTCCACTGGTATAGCAATATAACAACGTCACTTCCAATCTCTGATATATACAACAATTCTCACTGTACAGGTATTGAGTGTTATACTACACATACGTATATATGTATACATCTAAGTGCAATCTTGCAAGCAACAGGCAATTGCAAAATTGAATAAAACGGATAATTACAATAATAGTACAATATCACAGATAACATAATAATAATACTGACATAATAATAATAATAATAATAATAATAATAATAATAATAATAATAATAATAATAATAATAAAATACAGATAAAATCATACAATAATAAAAATACAGATATCATCTTGTAACGGGATTTGAACCGTTACAGTATGTATGTTAAGAATGTTATTCAAGTTGAGATTGGAATACAATACGTTATAGATTTAAGAGTGGATAGCAATAGGCCAAGAAGCCTCCGTGGCTCAGACGGCAGCGCGTCGGCCTCTCACCGCTGGATACCGTGGTTCAAATCCCGGTCACTCCATGTGAGATTTGTGCTGGACAAAGCGGAGGCGGGACAGGTTTTTCTCCGGGTACTCCGGTTTTCCCTGATATATTTCATTCCAGCAACACTCTCCATTCTCATTTCATAGCATATATCAGTCATTAATAAATCACTTTGGGAGTGGCGACCCCATCGTATTAATAGCCTATATATGATTCATTCATTACATCCCTGACCCGGTCAATGACTGGAAAACAGGTTGTAGGTTTTTTCAGCAATAGGGCAACACCTATACTTTCCCAGAAAAACAGGTACGAGTAGAGTTATATAATCAACCAAACTTATTGGACTGATAAGGGTGAAGTTCAACTCCTGATGCACTGGAGGCTTACTTGAAGACTTTCTCCGTGTGAGGCGGAAAGTTTGGGGACAGTTACGAGCCACGGCCGGAAACACTTGCGGTCACTTGCTGTGCTCTATGGCCCGTCATTAGCTCGCCTCTCATTAGTGCTGTCCCTATAAACCCACCTGAGCGACAATAAAAAACGTCTCTAATGAGACCCTTCAAAGATTGCTGGACTTAAATGTTTTTACCGGCTACACCGACTAACAGTATCGCAGTCGTGTTGAAATAACAGCTTTCGTTCTGTCCTCATGTCACCTGCGGGAAGGGTATATGTGTGTGTGAAGGACTTTTTCGATGTAGTACGTACTTCCAATTGGTATTCAGTTGACTGTACTTATTAATAAGAGAACTGTCTTCTGTAGTAAATTCAAATTAGTGAAAAAACTTTTAATGAGCAGCGTGCAGTGTTAAAGTACACAAGCTCATCGTTCTCCAAAGCTATGAAACTTGCCTCTTCCAAAATTTCAAATGTATAAAGAAAGATGTATTTTTTAATTTTTTTTTTTGCTAGTTGCTTTACGTCGCACTGACACAGATAGGTCTTATGGCGACGATGGGACGGGAAAGGGCTAGGAGTGGGAAGGAAGCGGCCGTGGCCTTAATTAAGCTACAGCCCCAGCATTTGCCTGGTGTGAAAATGGGAAACCACGGAAAACCATTTTCAGGGCTGCAGATAGTGGGGTTCGAACCTACTATCTCCCGAATACTGAAGATGAAATTTAATGGAGCTGATTCACATGTTTGTGATTGAATGGTGATGCGAGCACAGCAATGATCGAATGAATGAATGAATGATTAGCTAACTACCGATAGACAGAATGTACGAGCAATAAGAAATTTTGAACCGGTACATAAGTATATCTTGCACAGTACTATTTAAGAATTTTGTAAACTATGTAAATATTGTAAATAATGTCATCTTAAGAAAGGTCTAGGGAACATTTTATATGTACATTGCGGCTCACCCCCCTTTTTTTTTCTCTAGACCTTCCATACTTCTGAACAGAATTGTGTTAAATAAATCTTTACCTGAGAGCTAAACCAACGTAGGCCTAAGTCTCATTTTAGTTATTTTACAAGAGAATAATAATAATAATAATAATAATAATAATAATAATAATAATAATAATAATAATAATAATAATAATAATGGCTTCGTCCCACCAACTACACTTTAACGGTTTTCGGAGACGCCGAGGGGCCGGAATTTTGTCCCGCAGGAGTTTTTGTACGTGCCAGTAAATCTACCGACACGAGGCTGACGTATTTGAGCACCTTCAAATACCACCGGACTGAGCCAGGATTGAACCTGCAAAGTTGGGGTCAGAAGGCCAGCACGTCAACCGTCTGAGCTACTTAACCTAGCTTTTTCTAAAACGTCAGTTGAAGAGAATTTTTGCTGCATTATGAGTTAGGTAATAAATGTTCATCTTTGTTCTTAATATAGTTTCTGCAATTTTGATCACTGAAAACATTCACTAATATAATTTACACTTCAGCATCATCATCATTGTTACGGAGATATCCGTGGAGCAGAAACAGGTGAAAGAAAGTCCTGGGGTGAATGGGTCCATCTACAATATCAAAATTAATTTAAAACTTGAACTGAAATTTGTATTTCTTCAAAAAACAACAAACGTAACAATTTTTTACTCGGTGAAATTAACAATGACATCTCAGGTACAACGCCAAACAAGGGTGGAACGCCCCAGAATCGGGAATTTAATAATTTTAGCCTTGAAGCCCTCGATTTACAAGTTCTGAGCTACAAGCTCAAGTTTACAAACTTTACAATTTAAAATGAGGAATAATTTAGTCAAGGGGAGAAATCTCCCAATTCAAGAGCGCTTGCTCCAAAAATTACAATCTCTAGCCTTCCAGAGGCACCCCTCACTATTACAAAAACTTACGAAAGAGCTTACATGCTCTCAATTTCTTACAGCCTACTCAAGGCAACATTACATCAAAATCTTACACTCTCTGGCCTCTATAGGCACGATTTATAGTAGAAGTTACTTTTGCACAGGGGTATCTATTACCCAACCTACTGGGCCTTCATGGAAAAAGAACAGGTTAGATTACTGGCCCGAACATAAAATGAAGGGAGGTGTATACTTGCGCTCCTAGATAATGAAATATTAAAACCCTAACAGGGCTCTCGGCCCGATGAAACAGAGGCTAGTCCCAAGCTACTGAGGTGACTCGCATGGAAATAAGTTTAAAACATTACACGAAAAGAAAACAGTAATGAAATCGTAGTCACCTCAGACCAAGATGAAGGGGAGCTCGAGAGGGTAACTCACTCTCTATCCCTGATTTACAGTTAAAGACTTTATGAAATTTTACATTAGCCTAAAGAAAATTTACATTTTAGAAAAATTTTGTTACATATTTAAAAACTTGGACCTTCCCTTCGGATAAAGCTGCGGAGGTAGCTACAGAAAAAGAGAATTTAGGTGGCCATTACCTGGCTGATGTACTGCCTGTCGAAGAATGAGGCGTCCCACTTACTTCCTTAACACACACAGTCAGAAGGACGACGATCAATGAGACGAGGAAACTTGAAAAGCAGCAACTTATATACCCTCAGGGAAGGTTCGAGAGGATTCTGGACTAATCCGGACACATCCTCACAGTTTTATTGGCTGAACCCAAAAGTTACACTCAAAACCGAACAAGAAGCCTGTAATAGGCTGAAAATTAATTACAGAAAATTTTCATTGGCCAGATTCAAAACTGAAGAAATGAGACAGAAGTGTTGCCAGCATAGAATTACATAAAAACAAATGGAAGTTGAAAAAACCTATAAACACAAAATTTCTTTCAATAACAACTTCCTTTACGTTGCACCAGAGTGCTTGACCAAAGTTTTTTGGTAGTGACATCTGTGGAAAAATGTCCAAACTTCTTGATGTACAGCAAAACAGAACCAAGAGAAATCCAATCAGTTTAGGAAACTTTACAATAACACAATTACTTAATATTTCAGTAGGGACATCTTCTGATTAAAGTCTCAACTTTATGTAGTAGCAATTTCGCATTTTGGTCGGTAGAAAAGTTCATTAAGGCGTTTATTTTGAATGTGCGGAGTTTGAGGTGTACCTCCCGGTACAGATCATCATCATCATCATCACCATCATCATCATCATCATCATCATCATCAATGTTCCATTCCAGACTCCCGGGTGTGGTTAAAATGTATATTAAAATGGTTAATTATTATTTTATTGTCATAAAAATAAAATGACAGTGGACTTGAAGTTTATATGGCTCTATGTTTCATAAAATATGACTTAACGTAGGTTTGACTCTTAGGTACAGGAGCAATACAATTATGTAAAATTATGATATCTTTTGGAACAACAATTTCATGCGATGAAATGTACAAAAAACTTCGTCTGAACATCTAGTCCATTCACTCCTATACTCTATTATTGTTTGATGGACTAAAGGTATTGAGATCTTGAACGCTGAGGCAGTCCTGGATCGAGTTATGGTTATTGCAAAGTAATACTTTCCAAATGGAAATGGTTGGGATTCCACGTAAAACTGAAGCTACCGTTAATTATGACTTGATATTAATTAGAACGATGGTTTCAGTTTTATTAAGGTGTTTGTAGCCACCCCAGTTCCTTCTCTTGCCGTGGTTTTAAAGAGCAGGTACCCTTTCTCTCAGGCGATAGGTGTGGATTTACCGCACAACACACTCTCTTCAAACCTCGATCGTGTAGTTGCAGTAACTAAGATACTGTATTAATAAAAATCTCCTCATGAGTAGTATAAGTCACGGGTTCTAGGGCCACCGCCCCAACAGGCCCGCCGCAGAGTCCTCCGCCGCATTGACCTCTGGCAAGGTCATTGCTATGCTCGCTAAGACTGCATGCTTAACCTCACATCCGCCATCTTGTAGTGACTTAACCTTACTTTTGACGCGTAAGAGAGCGAGCCTAACCTCATGGAGGAGCCTAATCTCAGTTTTACGTCCAGATGCCCTTCCTGATGCCTAAGACTGCATGCTTAACCTCACACCCGCCATCTTGTAGGGGCTTAACCTAACTTTTGACGCGTAAGAGAGCAAGCCTAACCTCATGGAAGGGGCCTAACCTCAGTTTTACGGCCGGATGCCATTCCTGACGCCTAAGAGAGCGAGCTTAACCGTTATCTTGGAGGGGCTTAACCTAACTTTTTACGCGCAAGACAGCAAGCCTAACCTCATGGTGGGTCCTAACCTCAGTTTTACGTCCGGATGCCCTTCCTGACGCCTAAGAGAGCGAGCTTAACCTTAAATCCGTTATCTTGGAGGGGCTTAACCTAACTTTTTACGCGCAAGACAGCAAGTCTAACCTTATGGAAGGGCCTAACCTCAGTCTTACGGCCGGATGCCCTTCCCGACGCCTGTTGCACAAGATGGAGGCTATACACAGCTCCTTATGATACTCCTTAAGGGCGCTTGCGCAAGATGGTGGCCGCAAGATGGCTGCTGTACATAAACTCTTATGGGACTCCCTAGGGACGCTTGTGCAAGAAGGCGGCTATATAATTCTACAAGATGGGGGCTATACACAGCTCCTTATGAGACGGCTTAAGGGCGCTTTCGTCTTGCTATGGTATAGATTATAATGTGCCGTGCTAGAAACAACTGTTCGATTAATTAAATTTCGGGCTTAAATGCAAAATGTTAAATATCGTGAAAACGGTGCGTCGTAGAGCAAAACGGACAAACTTTTTCTGCCTCATATCTAAGTATGCTCTGTCGGGAACATGATAGCATAAGACAAAGGTAGTCTAATGATGAGATCAACGGTTCGGTTCCTACTTAGGCCCTTTGGCATTTGGTCTCTTTTAGCCTGTTATGTTGTGTCTTGGAGCAATGTTTAGTAACTAGATCTCTTCATGGCATAGATTATAACGTGCCGTGCTAGAAACAACAGTTCGATTCATTAAATTTGGGGCTTAAATGCAAAATGTTAAATATCTCGAAAACGGTGCGTGGTAGAGCAAAACGGACACCATTTTTCTGCCCTATACGTGGGTACGCTCTGTCAGGAACATGATAGCATAAGAAAAGAGTAGTCTAATGACGAGATCAACGGTTCGGTTCCTACTTAGGCCCTTTGACAATTGGTCTGCTTTAGCTTGTTATGTTGTGTCTGGAGCAACTTTTTGTAACTTGATCTGTTCTTGCAAAGGCATATTGAGAAATGAGGCAAGGGTTACTACGCAAGATGACTGCTATACTGTATTCGTATAGGCTTTAACTAGATGGCCTCCGGGGCTCACAACTTGTATCTTATGACCTATTAGTTTTACCAGAGTCGGGCTAAGTGGCTCAGACGGTTAAGGCGCTGGCCTTCTAACCCCAACTTGGCAGGTTCGATCCTGGCTCAGTCCGGTGGTATTTGAAGGTGTTCAAATACGACAGCCTCGTGTCGGTACATTTACTGGCACGTAAAAGAACTCCTGCGGGACTAAATTCCGGCACCTCGGCGTCTCCAAAGACCGTAAAAGTAGTTAGTGGGACGTAAAATAAATAACATTATTATTATTTATTAGTTTTACCAGCCTAACTTTCGAGGGACTAAGGTAGGGGTTACCATGCAAGATAACTGCTATACTCTATTCGTATAGACTAGATAGCGACTGCTCTTATGGGGAATGCTAGCTGAGGAAGCTTACTGCACACGATGGTGACTATAGGCTACACAGGCTGTTATGAAGAAAGGTAGCTTAGAGGCTACAGCACAAGATGACGGCTATACATAAGCTGTTATGACCTTCTCCTCTTCCTCCTTTACCAAGACATAGCTTTATATCTCTATCGAACAAGTTTAAACATACATCGCGAAGGCTAGAGTGAGCACGTGCTATTAACCTGCAGCGATGACGTCATCATAGTTATACATGTTTAGCCTCTTTCGTTTTCTCAAGCCTTAATAGATAGAATGAGTAGGTATAAGGAGGCAAAGGAATGCAATAAATACAACATTTTGAATGCATTTAAATATTTATTTACAATGTACTACAACAGTTTTCGTTTTTCTGCTGACAAAGTTGCTATGCTTCTTAACAGTTTTCTGCGAAGAAGTAACATGCTTCCGAATTTGTAATACCTCCTGAAACATTGATTTATCAAGACAAGTTACAATTAGCACACACTAGAATTGATTGTAGAACAAGACGAAACACGTTTGCTATCAGTGTTCAAAACAGAAAAACTTAAAACGCAAAACATTATAAGATTAATCTCTTTGTAGATACAATCGCACACTTATGCAATCAGCGCGCACACAGTAATGCAAATGTTGTATATCTCCATCCGACATACTTCTTCTTAATCACTACAGATAGAATGATTTTACTACTTTCCAGACATGCATTTAAATATTTAAGACATTTGTCTTAAGGAGATACATTTTGCGGGATTCGAAAACACGTAACTGAACAATCTGCATAGATTTCCAACTCTGATTTAGTTACACCGAGCTCGATAGCTGCAGTCGCTTAAGTGTGGCCAGTATCCAATATTCGGGAGATAGTGGGTTCCAACTCCACTGTCGACAGCCCTTAAGATGGTTTTCCGTGGTTTCCCATTTTCACACCAGGCAAATGCTGGGGCTGTACCTTAATTAAGGCCACGGCCGCTTCCTTCCCCGCCTAGCCTTTTCCTTTCCCATCGTCGCTATAAGACCTATCTGTGTCGGTGCGACATAAAGCCAATAGCAAAAATATATCTAATTACAATAGAAAGAACATAGATTCAAACCCTGTTCTCTTATTGCAAACACGGAAAGTGAAATTAAAAAGAACGTCTAATGCTACATTTAGGCCCGTAGCAGTCGAACAAGTTATCGCATAAACATGTAACATGAAATATCAGTTCGGAAACATATATTTCAGTCTGTTGGCATGGTTACAAGCATGTAGCTTGTGCAGGAGAGGGCTACTGTGCAAGATGATTGTAAAATGCTGAACCAAAGAGATAATCGTGCTACGCAAATGATAGGGAATGCAACCCAGTGGTCACGTCTTATCAGGAGGGCAAAAGGATAAAAGGACTCTTCCTCCTAGGGATAAAGGGCTAATGGGCTAAAGGGCTAAAGGGCTCCTTCCCCTCTACCTTACTGCGACCTGCTCCTCTCAGGAGGAGTTACCTGAAGTTGGTACATTTTTAACAGCAGCAACACCCTCATTGATTGTTATCTACAAGAACGCTTCTACCTTGTTAGGTGTAGCAAAATAATCTCCATTGGTAAAATGTTTTGAGTTCAGAACCGAAGAAATTTATGCTACACATAACACGGAATGGAACCCAGGAGTCACGTCTTTTAGAATTACCAAATGAAGAATAAAATCCCCAACCTATTAGTGGTGCAATGAGTTGCGTTTCTTCTAACAGAAGTCAGTATCTGCCTGATAGTTTTTAGTGTTTGGAACACCGAACTTCCGATTTTAACATTTCATGCTTATAGATTTGAACTCTAGAGCCTTTTAATTACCTACTGTAATGTTGACTTCGCTTAGAGATTAAAACTTTGTGTTTAGAACCAAAAAAATTCACGCTACACAAAATATTGAAAGGGAAAAAAACAGATCTGCATTTAACACACCCAGAACATTCAAAGTAAATATTTGCATGCAGCGAGCTGGCTGGCCAAGACCGGAAATAAGCGTTAAATTACTAATGACACAGCAGTGTGCGTCGACTGCATGTCGTAGCTTACAGAGGAATATTGTACCGAGTTAAGATACGTGGAATTTTTTCAAATTGCCCGCTACTACGTGCCTAAAGTGGCAGCAGCGAGGTTTAATCCCGTCATGATGGCAGTAGTGAGGTTATCGATGTTCTGTTGTTTAAAATTCCACGCCACGACGTGCATAAGGTGGCAGCAATGAGGTTTAGCGCCGTAAAGATGGCAGCAGTGAGGTTAGGGATGCTCTATTGTCCTTAAAAGTGAGGTTAGGGTCCGTCAAGATGACAGCTGTCAAAAAGCACGTGACTTTGCTTACAAACAAGAGCACGTGGTCATAACGTCACGATCACGTGGTATGCTACGTCAGCGCACGAAGGTTAAAATCCGTGCCTACGTGGTTAGAACCGGTCAACGGCACATAGATTTTAGAATATAACTCCCGGTCTACAGTACACCTAAGTCCCGTTTCTATTTTTTCTTTTACAGTCAGCTGTATGTCGCACTGACCCAGAAATGTGTTATGGCGACGATGGGATAGGAAAGGGTTAGGAGTTGGAAGGAAGCGACCGTCACATTAATGAAAGTACAGCCGCAGCATTTGCCCTTTGTGAAAGTGGGAAAATACAGAAAACCATCTTCAGGGCTGCCGATAGTAGGGTTCAAACCCACTATCTTCCGAATGCAAGCTGACAGCTACGTGACGCAAATCACATAACCACTTGCCCGGTAGCCCCGTTTCCTGATACGGGGTTGGGGATGAGGCGACATGAAACTGTGATATGTTTACGGCCTTCCTGTCGCCAACCTCAGTTGAGGCGCTAATGGTGAATGTACGAGTAATTGTGTAATGGGATGGAAAGAAACGGCTGTGGCCTATGAACAGCAACTGTCCCGGAATTTACTTGGAAGTGAAAAATGGGAAGGTCCGCCTCTGTGGTGCAGTGGTTAGTGTGATTAGCTGCCACCCCCGGAGGTCCGGGTTCGATTCCCGGTTCTGCCACGAAATTTGAAAAGTGGTACGAGGGCTGGAACTGGGTCCACTCAGCCTCGGGAGGCCAACTGAGTAGAGGTGGGATCGATTCCCACCTCAGCCATTCTGGAAGTGATTTTCATGGTTTCCCACTTCTCCTCCAGGCAAATGCCGGGATGGTAACTAACTTAAGGCCACAACCGCTTCCTTCCCTCTTCCTTGACTATTCCTTCCAATATTCCGATTCCCCCTCAAGGCCCCTGTTCACCATAGTAGGTGAGGCCGCCTGGGTAAGGTCCTGGTCATCCTCCCCAGTTGTATCCCGACCCAGACTCTGAAACTCCAGGACACTGCCCTTGAGGCGGTAGAGGTGGGATCCGTCGCTGAGTCCGAGGGAAAACCCGACCCTGGAGGGTAAACAGATAAAGAAGAAGAAGAAAAATGGGAAACCACAGAAAACTATTATCAGGAGAGTCATCGTCTCCCGAATGCAGAGATCGGCCCCATAGCCGCAGCCAGTCCACTCGGTCTGTACAGGGAGTAACACTAACATAGGCCGAACATAGAGGAAGAGGAAGGAAATATCCATCGCTCGTATCTCCCAGTACTCTTCCTGATCACTCCTCCCAGCCACATACACGGATGAAAATGGAAATAGCAACACCTAAAAGGAGTGGTGCTACATTGCTGCAATTAAACATGCAGGACGAGTGTTCGGTTGTGCTTCGATGATTACACTTTCAGGTCCCTCTGACCGCAAGTTTGGACAACAATCAATGCAGGATGTGCCCACCACGAGCTGCAATACATTGATGAATTCGTTGAGGCATGGAGTCAATAAGGCCCTGGATCGCTTCCTGAGGAATTGTGGCCCATGCTTGCTGCACTGCACGGGTCAGTTGTTCCAGAGTTGTGGGTGGCTGAGGACGTTTGGCCAGTTGTCGTCGACCCATCATGTCCCACACATGCTCAGTAGGACTGAGGTCCGGGGATCTGGCGGGCCATTCTAAGGTTGTGATGTCGTGGAGAGCTTCTCTGGAGATGCGTGCAGTGTGAACCCGGGCATTGTCCTGCTGAAACATCCCATTAGCAATGTTCGTCATCACAGAGACAACCACTGGATTGAGTACCCTATCAACGTACTGCCGAGCAGTCATAGTGCCCTCAACAAGCACTAATTGTGATTTCACATTAAAGCCAATAGCTGCCCAGACCATAATGCTTGGTGTTGGCCCTGTGCGCCTCTCGACAATAAGATCTGGGCGACCCCTCTCCCCGGTACGTCGGCGCACGCGATTCCGGCGATCAAATGCGGGCAAGACAGAAGCGCGATTCATCACTAAAGACAACCGTATGCCATTCGTCGACCCACGTCGATCTTTCTCGACACCAGGCCAGCCTTACACGTCGCTGTTGTGGGGTCAATGGAACACCTTCTGCAGGGACACGGGCCAAATGGAGGCACATGCTTCCCCTAGTGCACCATCACTGCATTGTCCTACATACTGTAAGAGGCTTGCAGTGGTGTCTCAACTTACTAGTGCCAGCGTCTTGGAAAGATGCAGCATTCCACCTGATGAGCCTGCTGCGGCACTGGGGCGAAACGCTAGTAATTTCACGATTGACAAAGCCTAAAAACTTAAGAGCTTAAATCAAATGAATTACGCAACATTATTCTGGAAACGTACTCGGTTATTGGTGGACCTTCTGGTCCTATGACGAAACATGAATAACCGCTCTAGACTGCGATATCTCACGCAGTTGTCATTTTATCAGCCGCTGAATTTAGCCAATCAGATCGCTTCGCGGGCGAATTCAAATGGGCTTTACAAGGCGGTGTTGTTAAATCTGTACGTGGCTTGGTCGGGCTTGAGAGCTATACCGAGAAATGAGCATCAAACTCTAATACACCGTGGGTTTCAGTCAATGCCACCGTAGCGTGCTTGCTGTGGGCCGAGCCTATCAGCAGGGAGGTCCTTGTTCAAGTGTCTCCCCTGGAGAAGTTTATTTCTTCTATTGGCGCTCTCAAGCCGGTCATACACCACGTGCAGATTTAGCATCACCACCTCTCGAAGTCCATCTGATATCACCCCGCGAAGTGATCTGATTGGCTAACTTTAGTAACTGTTAAAATGATAAAGGCACGAGATATCGGCGTATTTTTTTAAAAATTATCAACGCTCTAACGCTCATGTTTTTGACCACCCTGTACTGATTCGGCGACTAGATATCATGTATCATCCTAATCTCATATGACCAGACTCTCCGTGCGAACCATGATTAACTGAACGAAGAAACACGATCCAGTGAGTAACATGGAGTAACACCCTTCATAAACAATATTGTGAAAGAAAGGGATGCAGATCGAATGTGAGCATTGCAAAACACCCTTCTCTTATTTCCAACCAGAATACGAGTGTAAACACCCATTGTATATTTATCGCTACATCTAATTTCTATTGGTAGAGCAACGGGTGGGGGCAAGGTGAAGCTCATTTGTCTGCCCTGCACGTGACCTGTTGATCAGGGCTCGGCCGCCTTTTGCTTCTGTGCTTCTGAATCGCATTCACTTGGCGGGGTGACGCACTTCAGTACTCAAGAATGTTGCCTGTAAACGGCATTTATCTGTCGTATTCAATTAGCTGGCTCCCAGGAAGGATTCTGATCTAATGATCTGCGATTATGGTATCACTGGGAAGGAAGGAAGATATTTATTTTACCTGATAATGTTCAGGCGATCTAGCCGTGACAATCTGCTCAACACTGACTTATTTTGAGGTGGATTCTCAAAAACGTCATTATATAAAGGAAAGCGCACAATGTGCTTGGTTATAGAACACTCATTGACACAACTTGTTTCTTGTCTAAGAACACACATCACAGTATAATAATAATAATAATAATAATAATAATAATAATAATAATAATAATAATAATAATAATAATAATAATAATAATGTTACTGGTTTTATATTACACTAACTTCTTTGACGGTTTTAGTAGAATAATAGGTGCCGTAGTATTGTCCCACCGGAGTTCTTTAACGTTCCAGTAAATCTATCGACACGAGGCTAACGTATTTGAGCACCTACAGCTACCATCGTACTCAACCAGGATCGAACCTGTGAAGCTGGACTCAGAAGTCCAATGCCCTACCGCTTGAGCTACCCATCCCGGCAATATGGTAAATTATCTCCATACAGGTGTTGAAGGCCCTTGGAGGGGTGGAAGGTGAAGGCTTCCACTAACCGTAACCTCGGCACTTGATAGGGTACAGTGATTAACTCTACGCCCGGCCGCCTTTGTCCCCAGGAATTAAACTGGTACTGATTTTTATTGTAGGCTGGGTAAACCTCAGCACATTATGCACTTCCAGAAGTGGAAATCTCGTTTCTTAAAATTTTCGATTTCGTGAAGGGAAGTTGAACCCACGTCCTTCCAGGTGGACCGAGCACGCCTTTGCCGCCTCGGCCAGGGAGCCCCTCATCTGGCGAATAAGTGCCTTAAATCGTATTCTACGCGTGACCACTCCTGATTTAGTAGTCTATCAGTTGCGTAGAACTCACTCCATATCATTACGTTCCTCGCAACTCCTCTAAGGGCTTATCTCCTGAAGTTTTAAAAGATTCCAGTGAATACGAAATTACGTGTAAATCTTTGACCAATGCCAGACTCAGTTAGGGTAACCGTGGTCACCAACCCACTTACCACAGGCAGGGGTTACCGTGGGTGTGTCCTACCACCTGTTCCCGCAAGGAAACGTACTCTCATACCTCTGAACTGAAAGTCACTAAATGGAGCACTGAGACAAATTGCCGGGTAGTTTTACTTACTTAGTGTATGTGTTTTAGTGTCGCGGTTCGGTTCGCGTAAGACTACTCAGCCTACGGGATTACATTTGGGGAGCTATCTGACGGTGAGATAGAGGCCTCGATCTAGAAAGCCAAGAATAACGGCCGAGAGGATCCGTCGTGCTGACCACATGACGCCTCATAATCTGCAGGCCGTCGGGCTGAAGAGCGGTCACTTACAGTAGTAGGGCATGGCTAGAGCCCTGCACGGATGCAGATATCCGCAGATAAAATCCGTGGATATCCGCGAAGTTAGTGTCTTGGTGGATACAAACTGTATGGCAGTATGGATAATTTCGCTGATAATTTCTAAATAATGTTTATTGATTTTCACTCAGGTATAGTCTTGTTTTTCTCGGTGATTAGGCGACCCTTGACATTGGTATGGGAGAACAGTGCTATATAAATAGCCGTAAAAATGACCTGAGCCCACCTGACTGCTGCCTGCAATTAATGAAAGAAAGGAACAAGGTCAATACGTCGGTAGTTGTCGCAAGAGAAAATCCCTCATAAACTTGTGACTGTAGGGGGTCTGGTGCCAGGTGTTAGCTCTGTCGTATTATGTTAACAGATCTGTCAGTTTCAATACCTTGGGTGTAATATACTGTAGTTAAATATTTACAATATCCGCGGATAACAATTCGCGGATGCGGGTGCGGATGAAGGAAGGAAGGAAGGAAGGAAGGAAGGAAGTACGGATGGGGATATTATTTTGTGTATCCGCGCAGGGCTCTAGCCATGTCCCTTCGGGGACGCAGGTCTTTCCATTTCAATCCCATGATCGATCTGCGCGCCTGGGTGTGAGGCAATAAAAATCATGAGGTAGGGAGGGGCTGAAATCCAGTGCCGGCAAGTAGCCTACTCCTGTCGAGTAACACTAAGAGGCCACGACCTGTTCGACACACGTCTGCTTAGGCGGGAAAGGACATCTGGGAAAAAAAAATTAAGCGCTAGCGCCAAATTTATATTTTTTAACAGACCAAGAAGGAAGTTTTTTCTGAATATTTCGAAGAATATTTCCCCCCAATCTTTTTAGGCTGCACGTTTGATAGTTTTTTTTAGGGTTATTGATACACCAGATTTCAAGGGTCCTAGTGCTACCGTTTTCCTTCAAAATGGCGTTCCTTACTGTTGAATTTTTTGCTGCACTTAAACCTTTAAGAATACTGTAAATTTCTTATTTTTCAACAAAATCCATGTTTCTTTCACAAAAAGCCTGCCCATTCTCTATAGTTTCCGTTGATAAGTCAAAATCAGTGTTATCAGTATAATACGGACAGGAGAAACAAGTCACTAAAGTTATCGTTTTGACCAACACTGTACATGTTCTTGAGCGTCTTTGGGCGTATCTATCTCCGCAGGCCAGATTGGAGCAGAATACGTCCTCGGCGGTGGCTTGTGGCACTCGACCACTTCGATTTTCTTGCCCTGAATGTGGGCTCCGTAATGCTCAGTCAAGGACATTTTACACTTGTTTGATTCTTTTTGACGCATTCTTTCTTCTTATTTCTGTTTGCGGTAGGGACAAAGTACATCAGGGGATAGCTGTAAGTACCGACGTGTTAATCAATGTAAGGAAAGGTCTTTTTTTTTGCTAGGGGCTTTACGTCGCACCGACACAGATAGGTCTTGTGGCGACGATGGGATAGGAAAGGCCTAGGAGTAGGAAGGAAGCGGCCGTGGCCTTAATTAAGGTACAGCCCCAGCATTTGCCTGGTGTGGAAATGGGAAACCACGGAAAACCATTTTCAGGGCTGCCGATAGCGGGATTCGAACCTACTATCTCCCGGATGCAAGCTCACAGCCGCGCGCCTCTACACGCACGGCCAACTCGCCCGGTAGGAAGGAAAGGTCTTTATCGGGGTAATTTAATGAGCATTGTGTATAATGTTTCTACGACATTTTGGCCGTTAATATCCCTTCGTCATTTCTTTCTTAATCCGTTTACCGTCCAGGATTGTTTTTTTCTACGGACTCAGTGAGGACAGTGTCCTGGAGGGTGAGATATTGGGTCGGGTATACAACTGGAGAGGAAGACCAGTACCTCGCCCAAGCGGCCTCACCTGCTATGCTGAACATGGGCATTGTGAGGGATGGGAAGATTGGAGGGGATAGACAAGGAAGAGGGAAGAAAGCGGCCGTAGCCTTAAGTTATGTACCATCCCGGCATTTGCCTGGAGGAGAAGTGGGAAACCACGGAAAACCACTTTCAGGATGGCTGCGGTTAGAGTCCAACCCACCTCTACTCTGTTAACCTCCCGAGGCTGAGTGGACCCCGTTCTAGCCCTCGTACCACTTTTCAAATTTCGTGGCAGAGCCGGGAATCGAACCCGGGCCTCCGTGGGTGGCAGCTAAGCACGCTAACCACTACACCACACAGGTGGACTCTGTCATTTACTGCAGAATTCTGTACAGTGTCCTTTTCGAGGGCGTGATATTTGCCGCAATGTGACTTTCATTGTGGTATATAAACGGGATTGTAAATAAAGGTTACAGATCTCTTCATATAGCTATGGGGGTATTTAGGGGTTTGCAGTAAGGATTTAAAGAAGAGGGCGTCGCAATTAGAATATGGTTCCAATGTATGGAACATTAACCAGGATTAATTGATTCGAGAACTGGAAAAAATCCAAAAAAAAAAAAAAAAAAAGCAGCACCACGTTTTCTTTTTTTTTTTTTTTTTTTTTTTTTGAGAGAGGGGTGTTTTAGACCAAGGAGTAGTGTTACGAAAGTGTTGCAAACTTTGGGCTGGGAAGACTTGGGAGTAAGTCTGGAAGACGAACTGTTCGACTAAGTTCAATATTCCAAGCTGTCGATGGAGAGATGTCTTAGAATGACGTTAGTAGGTGAATAAGGTTGAGTGGTGTTTTTCAAAGTAGGAAAAAGGTGAATAAGGTTGAGTGGTGTTTTTCAAAGTAGGAAAAACCATAATTAAAACATTGAAATTCAAGAAAACAAATTGAGGCAAATATTCGTTTATAAGATCCTCCGTGGCTCATGCGGCAGCGCGTCATACACCCACCGTTTGGTTCCGTGGTTCAAATTCCGGTCACTCCATGTGAGATTTGTGCTGGACAAAGCGGAGGCGGGACAGGTTTTTCTCCGGGTACTCCGGTTTTCCCTGTCATATTTCATTCCAACAACACTCTCCATTGTCATTTCATTTCATCCTTCGTTCATTAATCACTGCGCCAGGGGAGTGCGACAGGCTTCGGCAGCCAGCACAATTCGTATCCTCGCCGCTAGATGGGGCTTCATTCATTCCATTCTTGACCCGGTCGAATGACTGGAAACAGGCTGTGGACTTTCATTTTCATTCGTTTATAGGAAGAGGAATTAGGGATTGGAATAACTTACCAAGAGAGATGTTTAATAAATTCTTTGAAAACAGCGGATCGAGAATCTCACACTTTTCTCAAATGAGTACATTATGTTGAGATTTCGGAAATTTTCACAAATTCACAAATATTTCACAGCTTTGCACCTACCTAACGAAGTGTTCTGAAAAGTACTATTACAGATATCGACAGATCTCACGTAGACGAAACGAACAACACCTTGCGGTGCGTGCTATTAGGTCTCGGTCTCGATTTGTGTTCATTCTGGCTCATTCTATCGCACTGCTCCAATTTCATCGCAGAATGGCAGATGCGCCCGTCGCTCACTATTGCACTTTCTGACCTTCAAAGCTGTTCGGTCAGATATTTTGGACCTTCCTGTTTTCAATTCAATTATTAGACTATATTTTTCTTTCTTCTTTCTTAATCTGTTTACCCTCGAGGGTTGGTTTTTCCCTCGGACTCAGAGAGGGATCCCACCTCGTCCACCTCAAGGGCAGTGTCCTGGGTCGGGGAAACATCTGGGGGGAATGACCAGTACCCCGCCCAGGTGGCCTCACCTGCTATGCTGAACAGGGGCCTTGTGGGGGAATGGGGAGATGGGAAAGGATAGACAAGGAAGAGCGAAGGAAGCGATCGTGGCCATAAGTTAGGTACCATCCCGACATTTGTCTGGAGGAGAAGTGGTAAACCACGGAAAACCACTTCCAGGATGGCTGAGGTGGGAATCGAACCCACCTCTACTCATTTGACCTCCCGAGGCTGAGTGGGCCCCGTTCCAGCCCTCGTACTACTTTTCAAATTTCGTTGCAGAGCCTGGAATCGAACCCGAGCCTGGGGGGGGGGGGGTGGCAACTAATCACACTAAACACTACACCACAGAGTGTTAGGTTTGATGGTTTTGCAGTCCGGCTCATGGCTAAATGATTAGCATACTGACCTTTGGTCGTAGGGCTCCCTGCTTCGATTCCCGGCAGGGTCGAAAATTTTAACTATCATTGGTTAATTTCGGTAGCACGGGGGATGGGTGTAGGGGAAGCAGGGGCATGTTTCAACAATAATTTAAATTAATTTTTATTAAGATAATATTATTTACTCACATTGAAACTAAAAGCAATCGGGAGATACTTTATATTTTTATCTACCGGGCGAGTTGGCCGTGCGCGTAGAGGCGCGCGGCTGTGAGCTTGCATCCGGGAGATCATAGGTTCGAGCCCCACGATCGACAGCCCTGAAGATGGTTTTCCGTGGTTTCCTATTTTCACACCGGGCAAATGCTGGGGCTGTACCTTAATTAAGGCCACGGCCGCTTCCTTCCAACTCCTTGGCCTTTCCTGTCCCATCGTCGCCATAAGACCTATCTGTGTCGGTGCGACGTAAAGCAACTAGCAAAAAAAAAAAAATCTATCAAATACGCCATTTAAAAAATAATTTGAAAATAATGATGTGTCACAAAATGACAATTGAAGACTGAGCGTCACATGTTGCAATGTACCCCGCTTAAGGGGTAAGTTGCAACAGTGCACGTAAGATGGTGAAACACTCAATCTGAGTCTTCATCATTGTTAGAACAGTGACCACATATATAGTATGGATTGTTTTTAGCACACACCCAATGCGACCACTGTTAACACTTCACACACTGGACCAAAACTTCCCCTTTTTTATACATGTCCCCGCAATTCAGGCAATAACAGTCGTCTTCTTTTGAACAGGAATCCATAAATGTTATCTTCCTTTTACCGTTAGACACAGGTTTTCTTTTTCGTTCAGCCGGAGTTTGCCAGATCATTACTTTTTTCTTGCTATTCCTTTTTTCCCTCTGTCTCAATATACTGTTTTTATAAGAGTGTCCATAAGCATAGCGCAACGTCTTGGTTTTCGTCCTCTCTTGTGGAATAGTGGATATTGAACGTTTTTAAATTTTCCTAACTGAAAAATCACTGTCTCCTTTATTATCAAGGACGAGTTTTGTAGCTTTCTCAATCACCTCCATCGGTGTCAATTCTTTTTCTGTTTTTCCGCTTATAATTTCTCGTACTGTTTGCCTAAACGTACGCACAACTATATGAAGAGCTATTACCTAGCTGTTAAGAAATATGATTAAGCCAAAGCTAAGGTTCTAGTTTTTTTTTTTGACTGTTGATATCGTGATCGATTATAAGTAATTTTTTCATGCTTATTTTGTTGCCTATTTTACACGTTAGTGTCTATTTCAATGCCTATTTTGGCTTTTTTAAGAGCCTATATGCCTGCCTACTTTAATTGTTTAAGTGCCTATAATTCTCGTCTCTAGTGATCATAGTCCCGGTACCTCCAGTTTTTCATGGAATCTGAACCACAGGAACGAGCTTTTTTATTACAAAAATCCCACGTGGAATGGCCGTGATTCGAATCGCGCCCGCCTTGGTAAGAAGCCAGCAGCTACGCCGTTCAGCTATCACGTCCACAAATGCGATTATAGGAAATCTATTACTATAACTATTAAGGAGCATACAGCAGTGTAAAGCAGCGGTTAGTTGCAACACCTGTTGCGACGTGCCCCGTTATGCATTTCTTGACGGAATGGGCGGTAATTCACAAATAACAAAACGGAGGCTAAAGCACTCATATTGCAGTTTTGAACTACAATAATTTTCGATTTGTTTTCATATAAAACTAAGATAATAACTTAGAACGGTATTATATAGTCTACTGAATAAAACAACAAGGTCGGGAAAAGTTACTCTTTTTTCTTAATCTATTTACGCTCCAGGGTCGGTTTTCCCCTCGGACTCAGCCTCGGGATCCCACCTCTACCGCCTCAAGGGCAGTGTCCTGGAGCTTCAGACTCTGGGACGGGGATACAACTGGGGAGGATGACCAATACCTCGCCCAGGCGGCATCACTTGCTATGCTGAACAGGGGCCTTGCGGGGGTATGAGAAGATGGAAGGGATAGACAAGGAAGCGGCCGTGGCCTTAAGGTAGGTACCATACCGGCATTTGCCTGGTGGAGAAGTGGGAAAGCACGGAAAACCACTTCCAGGATTGCTGAGGTGGGAATCGAGCCCATCTCTAATCAGTTGACCTCCCGAGGCTGAGTGGACCCCGTTCCAGCCCTCGTACCACTTTTTAAATTTCGTGGCAGAGCCGGGAATCAAACTCGGGCCTCCTAGGGTGGCAGCTAATCACACTAACCACTACACCACAGAGGCGGACGGAAAAGTTACTCAACAGGCAGAAAAATGGATTAAGTCTCGGAACACAATACAATACGACCGGATTTTCGGACATTTGTACTCAACCTGTAGGTCTAGAGCAGTTGCATATATTGTCACAGTGTGGCAGCAATTGATTGGAAATTTCCCAATAAAACGTAAGGGTTGCTACTTACCCCTCTTGCAGCGAGTCCCAGCCTCCCCTATGTGTTGTCTTCATCATCATTTCATTCTCTTCATGACTCACAGGTCTCCTACGGGCTTCAAATCAAAAGACCTGCACCTGGCGAGCCGAACATGTCCTCGGACTCTCCCGGCACTAAAAGCCATTTCATTTCATCATGGTTTTGCAATTATTGAAAGAAATCTGTTGTACACTTTTTAGGGGCACAAGGGTTTTTAACCTAGGGATCCAGTACTGGAAGGAAACGTTGGACGTATTAGAAAACTTTTAAAGAGACGAACATGAAGTCCCACCTGCGATTCAAGACAGCTGGGGTAATGGCTCCTGCGCACCGGGTGGGGGTCTTCCCGTCCGTTCGCTTCGGCATAAGAACCAACTTGATATTCCTTCGGAAATCCCTCGCCGACTTCATTAACCTTAACCCTTTGCATCGCCTTTCCCTATCCTTTTGGACTGTCCGCGGCGGCGTTAATCTTGTCCCTCCTTTTTCTTACCACCTCCTACCAATCCGGTTACTACGGCGCTCCTGGAATGGGCTTCCGTCTAAACTAAAATTCTAGCCTCTAACACAGTTTAAAAACCTGTAAAAAATAATTGGTAAATCTCTGTGTGTACATGAACGGGAGTGTAGGTGTTGTCGAGCGACAATTACTATACGAGTGTAAATATTTAAGTAGGGAAATTATTGTAAACTAGGAAATGTACCGTGCTTCGCTACGGTATTCTACATCGTATACGGATATCCAAGTAAATACTGTACGTGCAGTAAATAAGATTGTTTTAAAATTGCATGTCTCTTAGCGTTATTCGAGAAATAGCCTGGGGAGGTCCCCGTACGTTGTTTCCATTGTAAAGTGTGGGTTGCGGAGTTGTGACGATAACGACAGGCTCACTTGCCTACTGCCATTCACAACCGAGCTGGGAAATTTACATTATAATTGCAGGTACCATTACCTAATGCGCGGTCACAATCGATTTGGGAAGTTTTCGTTACAATGGCAGGCCCCCTTTCCTACATTCAGACAGATCAAAGATGAGGAGTTTTTATTATAATGGCAGGCGACTTCCCTACTACCAGTCAAAATTGAGTTGTGTAGTTATCATTATAATGACAGGCCCTTTTTCCTTCTGTCAGCCAGCTTACTGCCAGTCACACAGAGTTGGTGACTTTCCATTAAAATAGCAGGCAACTATGCCTAATGCTAGTCACATTTTAGATGGGTACCTTTGTTTTTAATGGCGGGTATCATTATCTACAGCCAAACACAATCGGGTAGGGGAGGTTTGAGCAAAACTGCATGCTCCCTTGCCTTCTGCAAGTCAAATCGAGAAGTGAATTATTCATTACAATGGTAATGAATATATATAGATCGACATACGAAAGTATATACATGTTTACAATATTGCAGACCTTCATTTACAGATTAACTGTTGCTAAACGGTACGTCATATCGACAAATTATTGTACCATACGACGTAGTATTTAGCGGCCTAAAGGGCTGGTCCTATGATATTTGCTCGCATCTCGTCTATTAATGGGTCAGATTGAGTTAGAAACGTTGAATAGGGTGAAATTTGTGTAAGATTATCTTACATTGCATTACTTTTCGGATAATTATGTGACATAGCATTTGGCTCACATATGGGTATTGGGTGGGCCAATATTCTTGTAGAGTTTGATGATACTATCTTTTCTGTAAGTGAATTAAAGTATGAATAATGCAGGTAAAATGTCAATTCACTTAAAATCGAGAAATAGAGACGAATGCAACGTATAAGGGATACAGATACGACAAAAGTCATAACACCAAGGTTGAAGATCACTCCAAATTCAACGGAGATTGTGCCATCCGTTATGTGATAAGACTTCCCATTTATCCCACGAAATACCTCGAAACGAAGGTCTGCACCATAATTAAAATTGCCTCCATATTTCGATATTCTTCGGGGATAAAAAGTGAAAAATTTAAAGCTCTTGGAAGTTTTCCGTCCGTTACAGGTTAAAACGTATAATTTTGCAAAATTTCTATTTTCTTGCCCGTCTGGTAGATCACGCCGCAATCTGGATTTCGGGCGAGGGGGGTAAAAATTAGGACTTTCAGAAAACTACACGAAAAGTATGCAGATGGTCATTATTGCCCCTCAAACGGGTAGCTGTACGAAACTTTCACCAAAATAGTCAATGTTCGGCACTCAGAGTCGTTACGATTTTATTTATATAGATAGATAAGGAATCTGCTGCACGTATAACACCTTTTGGGCTATGTCCGCTGGCCTTAACCTGCAAAACCGACCGTTCATGACATATCACTTATTAATCCTCCTGTCGAAAAATGCATACGAGAAAAAAAGTTTTAGAAATCGATTTCCAATAAGGGTTGTAGATTTCCATAATTTCGGATGTGCATATTTTGAGGGAGTGCAAAATCATGGTTTCGGTTTCGGATAAACCCCCAGTAAATTTAGGTATTCAGAAATAATATTGGCCCTCAAATCTTATTGAAGGACAGGTGGATTCTATATTAGTTTGGTGTAAATATATTGAGTAGTTTTCAAGTTATAAGAACTCATACAATCAAACAAACAGACAACAAAGCTAAGAAATATGCAGATTGTCATTATTACACCTGAAACGGATAACTGTACGGAAATTTCTCCAAAACAGTCAATGTACAGACACACGGTCGTTACGATGTTATTTATATAGGTAGATATTACTGTACCGGACGGTACACCTCTACGACGCAAGTTCAAATCTTGCGCCAATTGAAACTCCTCTACAGGAGAAGCTCCGAACTTTACAACTGAACTAATTCTACGGTTTATCAGAAGATGTCACTGAGTGTTTTTGATTTGCTTTTGTTTTTAATGGATCAAGAAGTGTGGATATTCTCTAACAGAGGTCTCTACCAAAAACTATGGTAATACACTCTGGTGTAATGGAATGTACTCTCCTGAAGAAATTTTGTGTTCCTAAGTTTTGTTTTTACTAAAATTTTGTTCTGTGGTTTGTGGGTTGGCAACATTAATCCTTTCTCTCCGCCTGTTTTGAATTTAACCAATCACTAATTTCTGTAATTAATTTTCCTCCAATCATTGCTTTCTTCTTCGAATTTCCATGTGTAATTATTTGTCTACCAATAAAATTGGGGGTGTGTCTACTCATTCCTGAAAGGTCTCGAATTTTCCACGAGGGTATAAAAACTGCTGATTTTCTTGTCTCGGTGCCACTTCAGTAACATCTAGCTTAGTGTGTGGATATGTAGCAGGGGGCGGGAAGCGCCTCTTTCTTCAAGCAGCAGCTCTTCAACAAGGTAATGGCCTGTTAACATCTTTATTTCTTGATAGCTCAGCAGTTTAACTCTCGGGGAGGGTTCGAAACCTTTAATATGTAACCTACCACTTTAAAATGTAAATTCCTCTTCTGTCTATGTAAAAACTATAAATATCTTTTACTGTAAAGCGGGGATAGAGAGTGCTGTACCCTCTCGAGCTCCCCTTCATTTTGAAATTGAGATGACTACGTTTCATAACCGTTTCTTCTCTTCCTTAATGTATTAAAATTTTCTCATACGGGTCACCTCCATTGATTGGGATTAGCCCCTGTATTATCGGCCTAGAGCCACTTAGGTTTTAAAGTGTAGATTTAGGAGTGCAAATTCACGCCTCCATCCTTTTGTTTTGTTCCATTTAAATTAACCTAGTTTTTGCACACTAAGGTCCAGTAGGTTGGGTACGAGATACCCCTGTTTCTTTATTATGCCTTGATGGCAGTTTGTGTAAAAGTCCGTTATTGCCTTTATAGGCTTGAAATATCGAGAGCTGGACAGCTCTTTATAGGGTTGTGGTAAAAGTGGCTTAGAGAGGCTTGAGATGTAAAGTTGGGAGCTAATGCTCCATGTAATTAAGGGTGTTCTGCCCTTTGGTATTTTGTTGTTGTGAGCTGAGTGCTCAGAAATTACACTTGGGGCTCGAAGCTCAAATCTTGTAATAACCCCCAAAACCTTGTGAAAACCCCTGAACGGGAAAAATTATTTTGTACCAGCCTTTCGTTGTTATTTCACCTAGTGGAAATTGTTAAATGTTGTTATCTGTTATTTGTTTATTTTGAAAAGAAAATATAACCTTTGTTAAAGTTTTAAATTAACTTTAATTCTGTAGTTGAGTCCTATTCCAGCCCGCACCTTCTTTCACCTCTGACTACCACGGATATCTCCGTAACAATTACCTTAGCGGAGTTGTGAAGCAGGCAATGTAAATGGGTTTGCTCTTTTTCACTAGACCACCCATAAACTCGGTAGGATTTGTAGTAAATAAATAAATAAGTAGATAACTACATAATAATAATAATAATAATAATAATAATAATAATAATAATAATAATAATAATAATAATAATAATAATAATAATAATTGTACCGGGCGGTACACCTCCACTCCGCTAATTTAAAATGTGCGCCAGTTGAAACTCCTCTGTTGGAGGAAGTCTGAACTTTATCTACGCTATTAATTCTCTACTTTCTCAGAAGATGTCACCACGTGGAAAATTTTGAGTTTTTGAACTGTGTCATTTTTGATGTGGTTTTGTTTCGCTTGAAGTAAGAAGTGTGAACCTTCTCTTCTAGAGGACACTACTGAAGATCAACAATAGTGCAACCTAGTGCGAAGTCAAAGAACTATTTTGTTGGAGAAATTTTTATTTCAAATGTTTGTTCTTTGCTAAATTTCTTTCAGTCATTGGTTAAGTTGGCAATATTAACCCCTTCTTTCCCCTTGTTTTAAATCTAGCCTATCCCGAATTTCTTGAATTAATTTTCCACCAATTATGTGTTTCTTCTTAGTATTGTGTAGGGGGTTTATTGATCTACCAATAAAATCATCGCGGGAGGGTGTTTTCATTCCCCTAACGCCTAGAACCTTCTGCGAGAGTATTTAAACTGCTGATTTTAGGGTCTCCGGGCCACTTCTGTTCCATCTTTCAGTGTATAAAGTACATAGCAGGAGGCGGGAAGCGCCTCTTTCCTCGGCAGCGCTCATCAATAAGGTAATGGCCGATTAATAAATTCTTTCTTTGCTAGCTCAGCAGTTTAACTCTCGGGGCGGGTGCGAAGCGTTCCTCCATGTAACCTTTTCCTAAAATGTAACGATCTTTTCTTCTATTCTCTTTTAAGCTGCATATTGGGATAGAGAGTGCTAACCCTCTCGAGCTCCCACTCACATTGTCTTGAGGTGAACTTATTTTCTCAACCTATTCTTCGTTAATGTAAAACAAATTGCTCTTTTCTAAAGTCACCTCGATAGTATGGGATTAACCCTTGCATTAGTGGCCTAGAGCCAGATTAGGTTTTTAAAAACAAGTGTATTAGGAGTGCAAGATCGCCTCCTCTCAAATTGTTATTTTAGAGGTCATGTAATTGCCCATTTTTATTTAATAGACCTCAGTAGGTTGGGTATTTTACCCCTGTGTCTATGTCCAGTGAGGACAACTTGAAGGTGGAGTTTGGTGTGGCCTGGGAGAGGCTTAAATTTTGAGAGCGAGTGGCTCTTTTGAAAATTCAGTGTTGTATGCCTCGTGGAGGCTTTTCTGTGTAATTTGGAGCAAGGGCTCCTAGGTATGAATGGGGTTTTCTGCCCCTCTGTTAAAACTCGTGTTTGGGGTAAAACTGAGCTGATTGCCCAAGCAGTGTAAAATCAGGGCGCGAAGCCCAATTCCTGTAAATATTGTAACTACCCTTTTTGATTTGCTACCTTGTACCTGCCATGCTTGTTATTTCTTTGTTTTTGAAAAGAAAATATAACCTTGTTAAATTTTAAATTAATTTTGCTTTCGTAGCTGGAGACCTATTCACACCCGCACCTTCTTTCACCTCTACCTACCACGGAAAACTCCGTAACAAGTGGTAGCAGAGCGTGGTTGAATGGGTCTCAATTTAGCCCCTTTTGACGGCTAAACATTGTTTGTTCCGAACTCTAACTATTTTCCCAGTTGCTGGAATTTTTTGAGTTTTTCAAAATTGTTCTGTCACCATGCCCGGCCCTCGCGATGTTCTCCATCTTAACTATTTGCGCAAGGAGGAGTTGATCTATGAATTGACTATTAGAAATGTACAATCTGGAGGCACGGTTGCAGTAGACGCAAACAAGCTTAGAGAGTCCCTAGATTTGCCCATTTCCATCCCCAATTTGGGAGAGAAAGAAATTGACGACTCTCTTTCCACGATCACGGAGAATATTACTGGGCTAGCTTCTGTAGTTAGTTTTTTTGATGAAAATGATCCTTCTCCTAATCAAATTAAGCGTATGCAAGCTAGGCTATATCATTTTTCGAATAGGGTTAACGATCTGTTGTCTCTAAAGTTGAATGACGTTCAGAAGAAGGAAGCTAGTACGCTGCTTGAAAATATGTCTGAATTATCTAGCAAGGTCACTCAATTGTTAACAGGGGAGGTTCCTCCCAAAAACGATCTAACCACCACAGTGAATGCAGGTAGTGAGGAAGCGCCTCCCAAGGGAGAAGTTAATAGGATAACCGTTGCTGCTCAAACTATCCCTGCCCCATTGGACAACGAATCTGAACGTCGTGCATCATTGAGTAACATCCGTTCTGAATTAACTTCCTTGCCATTGAAACCTTTACCTACTATGTCACCCGGGTTTAGCAGCTTGCCTCATCCATTGGCAATGTTGTTCAGAGGTATCTCTAAGTTTTCCGTTAATACCACCAGTGATGTAATTTCATTTTTAAGATTTCTAGTTGAATTTCAGGATCATGCCCTTGTGTTTTCCCTTTCTCCATGTCAAATTTTGCAAATTATCTATCCGTATGCTATTGGTATTCTCTCAGATAAAATCGTAAGAGCCATTGCCGAGCAATCATCTATTGAGGATTTCCATGCCCATTTGTTAGCTAACTTCATCCCGGCTAGGGCCAGGTCCTCCCTTATTCAGAAGTACTATTACCGTGTACAACGCTTGGATGAAAACTTGGCTGATTTCATACAGGACATTAAGTTTTATACTAGGGTGTTTGCTCTTCATTTCCCTGAGGATCAGATTGTACAAGCTATTGTGGAAGGGATTTCACCACCCTACAGGTCATATTTGTGTTTCGCGGCGTGCCCGCAAACTTTCTCTGAACTTGAAGCATTGGCCGTCTCAGCGGAAGGAGTTAGATACGCCGATTCTTTGCGTGTCGCGAAAGAACCCCCGCCTTCCTTTAGTAATACTCGGCCTCCACCTCGCCGACCAGTCAATCCCCGTAAATGTTATGCTTGCGGGTCGCCTGACCATCTGCGCAACAAGTGTCCACTGATCAAGTCAAGTGGGACAAGGAATGGAGCCGGGTCATCACAAGGCTGTTTTAAATGTGGGTCTTTCTCACATATCGCCAAGAATTGTCCCAATTCGAATAGCACCCCCTCCTGCTCAACTTCTGGTGCAAATTCCACCTATGCCAATAATAAAAAGTGACTAGTGGCTTCGGCTGAGTCGACTAATCCATCTTCCCGAGACTCAGCCCCGGGTAAACAGGTTGTAAATTCAGGGAACGAGCAATTTTCAAATTCATCTTTTGAGGGTCCCAAAGAGTGTCTTAGGATTGCGGCGGATTCCCCCGCACCGGTCCCCATTCTCAAAATTGAGTTAAATAACGAGCCTATAACAGCTCTCTTAGATTCAGGTAGTGTTTGTTCTATTATTTCGGCTGATTGGTATTCAAAATTGAAATCTGTTTGTAAGCTTCCTAACTATTGTTTGTCGGCGATCCAATACGTTTCGGCTAATTCCTCTCCATTAGAAATTCTCGGTTCCTTATATGTCAAAATTCGTATTTTTCAATTCACATGGAAAGTTAAATTGTTTGTGGCCAAGCATTTGTCTTGCCCCATTATATTGGGAGCGGACTTTATTTCTCACACTGGTCTTGTGCTCGATCTTCAAAGTAGGTCTTGCACTTTCAAATTTGCCTCTAATTGTAATATCCCTCTATTAAAGTGTAATTCTGCATCATGTTCTTCTATTTCGCCTATCCAGGATGAGATGTTGTTAGACCTTAGACATCTACCTGAGGAGCAGGCTGATAGTATTCGCAAATTGTGTCAGTCGTTTCCCGAGGTGTTCTCTGATACTCTTGGTGTTACTGACCTTATTGTATACAAAATTGAGGTCACGGATTCGATTCCTGTCCGTTTTCCACCTTATAGGCTATCTCCACCTAAAATGAAGGCTCTAAAAGAAATCATCGATCAGATGTTGAAGGACGGTATTATTAGGCCCTCTAAGTCAGCGTATTCTTAGTCCCGAAACCCCAAGGAGGCTTCAGGCCTGTCATTGATTACAGGGCTCTCAATCGGAAGGTGGTGTTACAATCTGTGCCCCTTCCCGACCTTCATTCTTGTTTTTCATGGTTTCGTAAGGCCAAGTTCTTTACTATCTTGGACTTGAATCAGGCCTATAATCAAATTCCCCTTGCCGAAGAGTCTAAACATCTTACAGCGTTTGCCACGGACTGGAATTTATACGAATACAACCGCGTGCCTTTCGGGCTCCCCACGGGAGCAGCTGTACTCACTAGGCTACTAGATAGGGTCTTCTCCGACATCAAATTTGAGTACTTATATCACTACTTGGACGATGTCGTCGTATTTTCAGAGACTTTTGAAGAACATCTAGATCATCTGCGAGAAGTTCTCGATCGCCTTCGTAAGGCTGGGTTAACTGTTAAGTTGTCCAAGGTTGCCTTTGCTAAGCCCTCTATGTCTTTCCTAGGGCATATTGTGTCACCGGATGGTGTAGCAGTCGATCATTCTAGAACACAGGCCATCCGTGATTTTAAACCTCCCAAGGACATTAAAGGCATCGCCAGGTTCATTGGTATGGTGAATTTCTTCAGGAAGTTTATTCCTAACTTCGCTAATAGAGCGGCGCCCTTAAACCTTCTTCGTAGGAAAGGCATCAAATTCGAGTGGGGACCTTCTCAACAAGCCGCTTTTGAAGACCTTAAATTAGCTCTTTGTAATGCCCCTGTACTTGCTATGCCTGATTTCTCGAAGAAATTCATTGTCCAAACCGACGCATCGTCGTCAGCGGTAGCTGCAGTCCTTCTTCAAGAGACTGAACTAGGGAGGCGCCCCATCGCCTATGCGTCTAGGACATTGTCGGCTCAAGAAGCCAAGTATTCCATCTATGAGCTCGAAGGTTTGGCAGTCTTATTCGCCTTAGAGAAGTTCCGTCTCTATCTGGAACATGTCAAATTCGACCTGGAGACAGATAATCAAGCCTTAAGCTGGGTCTTAGGTAGGCCGCGTCGTACTGGTCGTATAGCCCGCTGGGCCATCCGTATTTCTGCCTTCCAGTTTGATGTTAGACATATCAGAGGTACCGAAAATGTTGTTGCTGATGGACTCAGCCGTATGTTTTCTAACGACGTCGAGACCCACGAACCGGTCGACAGTTCATCACCTTCCGAGTCCATACTATCTAAGGTTAATGCCATCCTAACAGATGCTCCCATGCTCTTTAGGGATATCGAGAAATACCAACGTGAAGATCCGACGCTGGCTCCGATAATGGAAACCCTTTCTTATGGGGAACATGTTGTCCCTTATGTTCTGAGGAATGGTGTTCTATGTTGCCCTTCGAGGCATGATAAGATGATGAAAGTTGTTGTTCCAGCGGTTCTTGTACCTATGATCTTCAAGTATTATCATGAGACCCCATTAGGAGGGCATCTTGGTATCTTTAAAACTCGTGAAAAGATTCGTGAAATGTTCATCTGGAAAGGTATGGACGGTGAAATCCGTGAACTAGTAAAGGCTTGTAAATCCTGTTTGCTTAGTAAACCGACCATGTCCACCAAGGTAGGCCTCTTGTCTTCTCAGCAAGCGTCGCGCCCCATGGAACGCCTGTATATTGATTATGTAGGACCATTCCCCCAGTCAAAGGGTAATGCCAACAAGTTCATCCTTGTGTGTGTAGATGGTTTTACCAGATTTTCTTGGTTATTTCCGACTAAGCTGGCTACCGCTCAGTCTACCATTACTTGCTTAAATTCTATTTTTGCTTCTTTTGGTCCGTGCCAATATATTGTATCTGATAATGCTAAGGCTTTTACATCTAACTTATTTCGTAAATTCTGTTTTGACTTATCCATCTCTCATGTAACTACTTCTGCTTATTACCCTCAACCATCTCTGGCTGAACGGGTTAATCGTAATCTCAGGTCCGCACTGATTGCCTATCATCATGATTATCATTCCAGGTGGGACACGTCCCTGCATTGGTTAGCTTTTGCTTTGAATTCGGCGGTTCATGAATCTCATAAGTTCACTCCAGCTTCCTTGATGTTCAAGTTTGTTCCCAACATGCCGCTCTCTAACCTTTGGTCTCTGAGTGACATTCTACCCGAGACAATAGATCCGGATAATATTAAAGATCTTTGGAAGAAGGCTAAAGCCAATCTTAAGGTATCTCATGAAAAGGTTAGGGAAAAGTATGATCGTGGACGGAGACCCACCACTTTGAAGGTAGGTGACCAGGTGATGGTCAAGAATTTTGTTCCCGCGGGCAAGCTTGCCCCCAGATTTCATGGGCCATGCATCATTCTCGATTTTCTTACGCCGGTTACATTGTTAGTAAGCAATCCAGCCACCGAGAGGATATTTAGGGTTCACCTGTCCCAGGTGAAACCGGTGTAAATTTTGTGTCAACTTGCTTCATATAATTTGATAGGAATATGAAGGTTATATTTTTTTTTTGAGTTCCACTCTTAAGGCATTCTGCTCCTTCTATTTTATTTTATATGTAAGCATTTCTGTGAAACCTCCCCCGATTTGTTAAACTGCCATCCTGTCCTTGCCACGGCCATTACCACGCTCCCGTCTCCTGCTCCACTACACACAGTGGCTGGCTTAGATGAAATGCCATGGATATCTGCACGCCGCTGGCCCCTCAATCTCTCTACATGCCTGTGCCCTCAAAAGAAACATGATGGTCCAACACAATTCTGCCGCCTAGCTTTAATGTTTCAGTGCCCCCGCAGCCGCGCGGCGCCGCGCCGCAACTGGGTTTGAGGAAGGGCCCCCTCGGCCCCAGCGAGGACGACATGTGCACGGCGAGCCGGAGCTCTCCTCCCGGCCAAGGCTGATGTGCGGCGCACGACCTGCTACTTGCCCGCAGCCTGTATATGTTCACCGCGGGCGCGGCGTGTTTCAACACCTCTGCTCCCCTCATAGTGCGGGCGAGCGGTATCTCAGGGTACTTGAGGGGTCCGAGCGGCCTCCTTTGGACTCAAGCTGCAACGGCCGGTCTGGCCATCCAACTTCATCAACCTCAACTAAATGAACAGTTACTATAAGCAATGACTACACTTGGGAATTCAACAGCAATATTTGGTGGACATTGCAAAATTTTTCATCACTTTTAAGTATTAAAAGTTTATCCTCAGAATTCTACTTCTACAAACTTAAAAACTATTCTTCATCTGCAACAACAAAATTTTGAAACTAAATCAAACCAAATTAAGAAAATATTATAAATTTTTTGGCAATTAATCTCCATATCTACATCAAAACTTGGACCTTGTTTTCAAACAATTTCATGTGTCACCCCGGGAGGAACTTGTGGGGGGGGAGGTCTGTACCGGGCGGTACACCTCCACTCCGCTAATTTAAAATGTGCGCCAGTTGAAACTCCTCTGTTGGAGGAAGTCTGAACTTTATCTACGCTATTAATTCTCTACTTTCTCAGAAGATGTCACCACGTGGAAAATTTTGAGTTTTTGAACTGTGTCATTTTTGATGTGGTTTTGTGTCGCTTGAAGTAAGAAGTGTGAACCTTCTCTTCTAGAGGACACTACTGAAGATCAACAATAGTGCAACCTAGTGCGAAGTCAAAGAACTATTTTGTTGGAGAAATTTTTATTTCAAATGTTTGTTCTTTGCTAAATTTCTTTCAGTCATTGGTTAAGTTGGCAATATTAACCCCTTCTTTCCCCTTGTTTTAAATCTAGCCTATCCCGAATTTCTTGAATTAATTTTCCACCAATTATGTGTTTCTTCTTAGTATTGTGTAGGGGGTTTATTGATCTACCAATAAAATCATCGCGGGAGGGTGTTTTCATTCCCCTAACGCCTAGAACCTTCTGCGAGAGTATTTAAACTGCTGATTTTAGGGTCTCCGGGCCACTTCTGTTCCATCTTTCAGTGTATAAAGTACATAGCAGGAGGCGGGAAGCGCCTCTTTCCTCGGCAGCGCTCATCAATAAGGTAATGGCCGATTAATAAATTCTTTCTTTGCTAGCTCAGCAGTTTAACTCTCGGGGCGGGTGCGAAGCGTTCCTCCATGTAACCTTTTCCTAAAATGTAACGATCTTTTCTTCTATTCTCTTTTAAGCTGCATATTGGGATAGAGAGTGCTAACCCTCTCGAGCTCCCACTCACATTGTCTTGAGGTGAACTTATTTTCTCAACCTATTCTTCGTTAATGTAAAACAAATTGCTCTTTTCTAAAGTCACCTCGATAGTATGGGATTAACCCTTGCATTAGTGGCCTAGAGCCAGATTAGGTTTTTAAAAACAAGTGTATTAGGAGTGCAAGATCGCCTCCTCTCAAATTGTTATTTTAGAGGTCATGTAATTGCCCATTTTTATTTAATAGACCTCAGTAGGTTGGGTATTTTACCCCTGTGTCTATGTCCAGTGAGGACAACTTGAAGGTGGAGTTTGGTGTGGCCTGGGAGAGGCTTAAATTTTGAGAGCGAGTGGCTCTTTTGAAAATTCAGTGTTGTATGCCTCGTGGAGGCTTTTCTGTGTAATTTGGAGCAAGGGCTCCTAGGTATGAATGGGGTTTTCTGCCCCTCTGTTAAAACTCGTGTTTGGGGTAAAACTGAGCTGATTGCCCAAGCAGTGTAAAATCAGGGCGCGAAGCCCAATTCCTGTAAATATTGTAACTACCCTTTTTGATTTGCTACCTTGTACCTGCCATGCTTGTTATTTCTTTGTTTTTGAAAAGAAAATATAACCTTGTTAAATTTTAAATTAATTTTGCTTTCGTAGCTGGAGACCTATTCACACCCGCACCTTCTTTCACCTCTACCTACCACGGAAAACTCCGTAACAATAATAATAATAATAATAATAATAATAATAATAATAATAATAATAATAATAATAATAATAATAATAATAATAATAATAAAGAAACCAGCTATGCCATAGAGCAGTTACATGGGATAGCTTCAAAGACAGGCCTCCAAATATCGTATGAGAAAACTTTCATTGTATGGAAAATGTACATCAGATTATCAGGAGATCTCTGCTACAGACGGTGTCTTGCTTTACATATCTCGGAGAGGTCAAACTACCATCTGGAATGGACAGTAAAGCCAATTTAGAAAGAGCCACTAAACTCCAGAAACATACAGAGTAACATGGAATCACTTCAATAACAGTCCGGCTCCATGGCTAAATGGTTAGCGTGCTGGCCTTTGGTCACAGGGGTCCCGGGTTCGATTCCCGGCAGGGTCAGGAATTTCAACCATCATTGGCTAATTTCCCTGGCACGGGGGCTAGGTGTATGTATTGTCTTCATCATCATTTCATCATCATCATTATCATCATCATCACCACGACGCACAGGTCGCCTACCGGCGTCAAATAAAAAGACCTGCACCTGGCAAGCCGAACCCGTCCTGGGATATCCCGGCGCTAAAAGCCATAAACATTACATTTCATTTACTTCAATAAAAGAGTGATATCGTATAATGAGAAACTTCGTCATTAAATGCCTCAGAAACTACATCTATAAGAGACCACTAGAAAATTGATTAAATTGGAAACCAAGAACGAAAAATCCCGCGGAAAATATATGGCCCTACTCACGTGAATGGCATAAGGATTAAAAGAAAAACTACAGACCTGTACACAGTAACAGATAAGTTTAATGATGCCGTATGTAGGAGACGCTTGGGATTCTAAATTCACATCTGTAGAATGGACAATTTACAAAATTTACAAAAAATTATTAACAATAATAAATCCAAATAAGGTCAAGATCAATTGGTTAGAATAAATTAAGCAGGATTTATCAAGAAATAAACGCTACAGACGACGCCATTAAAACTCGTAAAGTCTTTTGAATTCTGATTGCAAATCACACATTCGTGGAAAAATCTAAAAAACCACTGGAAAACAGTGGACAGAATAACAAAACAAAAAACGCCACAGTAAATTCATGGAGATATTTTGGAAGAAGAAGAAGAAGAAGGGGAAGCCGTGAAACCAAGCTAAAAAGTTGAAACGCGGTATTTAAGTAGGAATAAATAAATAAATAAATAAATAAATAAATAAATAAATAAATAAATAAATAAATAAATAAATAAATAAATAAATAAAATCCTGAGTCAAAATGAATCGGCATTTATTGCTCCAAGAACAACCGAGCATCCTTTCGGTGGTAGGCGCATTCGAAATTGAAACTCCATTAAAGGACATCTCTTGCGCGTCAGTGAGCCGAGGACGCTGCTGGCAGGTTAAAAGTCTAGTAGTGCTCTTGGTGGCTGATGAATGAGCAGTCCATCCCGCGCCGTCACGCGTCACGCCACTCGGCCGACAACAAAGGGCCGTGATCCGGTTAGCGAGAGGGAGAGGGAGGCTTGCACAGCCTCCTGAGACCATAATTCGGTTTTCCCGCCTAGCAGCTCGCCATGACTAGCCTGGGATGACAACCACTGAGGGCTCGCAATCATCCCTGCACTCTGACACCAATCAAGTACGCCCTCCTTTTCCTCACTAAACGTGTACATTGATCTCGTGATCCTGCTCGCATGTTCTCTACTAACATCAAATCGGATTTACTTAAATTGTTTGTAAACTTGTGATACACCGCAAATACCCGCTACTGGGTGTGAGGAAGAAATAAAACCGTACTTACAGAACCTGTCACCGAGTAAGTGGCTGCGCGATTTGGGTCACGTTGCTATTATCTTGCATTCGGGAGATAGTAGGTTCACACTCCACTGTCGGCAACCCTGAAGATGGTTTTCCGTGGTTTACCATTTTTCACACCAGCCAAATGCTGAGGGTGTACCTTAATTAAGGCAACGTACGCTTCCTTCACACTGCCAGCTCATGCCTGTCCCATCGTTGCCATGAGAACTGTCTGTGTCGGTGCAACGTAAAGCAAATTTAAAAAAAACATTTTTTCCAAATTTGTAAGCTAGATGTACTTAGGAACAAAACACGTGTATTGACACTTTTTAGTAAATGTTAAATGAACCTATAGGAGAGAGACAATTAATTAATTTATTTATTTCTTAATCTGCTTACCCTCTAGGGTTGGTTTTTCCCTCGGACTCTGCGATGGATCCCACCTCTACCGCCTCAAGGGCAGTGTCCTGGAGCTTCAGACTCTGGGTCGGGGGATACAACTGGGGAGAATGATCAGTACCTCGCCCAGGCGGCCTCATGTCCTATGCTGAACAGGAGCCTTGGTGGGGGATGGGAAGATTGGAAGGGATAGACAAGGAAGAGGGAAGGAAGCGCCGTGGCCTTAAGTTAGGTACCATCCAGGCATTTGCCTGGAGGAGAAGTGGGAAACCACGGAAAACCACTTCCAGGATGGCTGAGGTGGGAATCGAACCCACCTCTACTCAGTTGAACTCCCGAGGCTGAGTGGACCCAGTTCCAGTCCTCGTACCACTTTTCAAATTTTGTGGCAGAGCCGGGAATCGAACCCGGACCTCCGGGGGTGGCAGCTAATCACACTAACTACTTCACCACAGAGGCGGTAATAATTTATTTATCTTACTAAATGTGTTTTAGTCCTTGAATTTGAAGAATGCAATAGATCTGGTTCAGCTTTTCAGTAAAACACTAGGAAAAATTGAAACTGCAACACCATGAAAGGGCGCGCCTACAATGTAAATTCGTGTGTTCATCCCGAGATGGTGAGCTCTTTTCAGGCACACCCAGCAATGGAGGTGAGCTGCATGTATATTTCCTAATCACACACCAGCCCTCCTGTTAACCTTATATTTCTGACAGTAACGGGAATTGAACCCAGGCCACTGAAGATAACAGTTAACAGTCCTAACTGTTACACTAGTGAGGTGTGCATGGTGGACGGGTGCGAGGCGATGATGCTATGACATGTGCAGATTGGACGTGTGCAAACAACCCAGTTCTTTCACGTTCACTTGAACCTCGTACGGTCGACCGCATCTCGATCGACTTTGAGCAGGTTGGCTGACAGTATGTAGTCTGAGGTAAGGTGGCTGAGCGCTTATGGACAGTATCAACGAAGTTACGACGGACAAACTTACAAGGAGCGAGGAAAAGAGAATGGCTGACTGCAGACCATGAAAATATTATATCGAAATTTTCATTAATATAATGACAAACTTACTATAACAACCCTGTGAGATCAACTTCTCATGTTAGTAAACACAGAGCATTAACTTGTACCATCATTCACATCGTCACAAACATTCACAATATTATTGTTTTCTTGTTTTAGAACAGAATGAATCAAGAGAGTGTCGTTTACTCTGAGATTCGTTTTACACTAATTTGGTTACCAGCTGAACTGAAATGTCTTTCACTTGCCGCATTGGAGGATGGAATAGACAATATTTTCTTCGCTAGGAGAGCAAGTCTTGGATATTCTGTGCTGCTAGTTCTCCACCATGAAAGGGAAGGCATTCTTTCTGATTATATTAGACATGTTTGTGAAATTAATAACTGGTTCGATAGAAGGCAGTTCGGTTTTAGGAAAGGTTATTCCACTGAAGCTCAACTTGTAGGATTCCAGCAAGATATAGCAGATATCTTGGATTCTGGAGGTCAAATGGACTGTATCCCGATTGACCTGTCTAAAGCATTTGATAGGGTGGATCATGGGAGACTACTGGCAAAAATGAGTGCAATTGGACTAGACAAAAGAGTGACTGAATGGGTTGCTATATTTATAGAAAATAGATCTCAGAGAGTTAGAGTAGGTGAAGCTTTGTCTGACCCTGTAATAGTTGAGAGGGGAGTTCCTCAGGGCAGTGTTATCGGACCTTTATGTTTTCTTATATATATAAATGATATGAGTAAAGGAGTGGAATCGGAGGTAAGGCTTTTTGCGGATGATGTTATTCTCTATAGAGTGATAAATAAGTTACAAGATTGTGAGCAACTGCAACATGACCTCGAAAATTTGTGAGATGGACAGCAGGCAATGGTATGTTGATAAACGGGGCTAAAAGTCAGGTTGTGAGTTTCACAAATAGGAAATGTCCTCTCGGTTTTAATTACTGCGTTGATGGGGTGAAAGTTCCTTTTGGGGATCATTGTAAGTATCTAGGTGTTAATATAAGGAAAGATGTTCACTGGGGTAATCACATAAATGGGATTGTAAATAAAGGGTACCGATCTCTGCACATGGTTATGAGGGTGTTTAGGGGTTGTAGTAAGGATGTAAAGGAGAGGGCATATAAGTCTCTGGTAAGACCCCTACTAGAGTATGGTTCCAGTGTATGGGACCCTCACCAGGATTACCTGATTCAAGAACTGGAAAAAATCCAAAGAAAAGCAGCTCGATTTGTTCTGCGTGATTTCCGACAAAAGAGTAGCGTTACAAGAATGTTGCAAAGTTTGGGCTGGGAAGAATTGGGAGAAAGAAGACGAGCTGCTCGACTAAGTGGTATGTTCCGAGCTGTCAGCGGAGAGATGGCGTGGAATGACATTAGTAGACGAATAAGTTTGAATGGCGTTTTTAAAAGTAGGAAAGATCACAATATGAAGATAAAGTTGGAATTCAAGAGGACAAACTGGGGCAAATATTCATTTATAGGAAGGGGAGTTAGGGATTGGAATAATTTACCAAGGGAGATGTTCAATAAATTTCCAATTTCTTTGAAATCATTTCTGAAAAGGCTAGGAAAACAACAGATAGGGAATCTGCCACCTGGGCGACTGCTCTAAATGCAGATCAGTATTGATTGATTGATTGATTGATTGATTGAAAGGGGATCGTCTTTAGAAAGGGCATCTTTAAATAAGTAAATAAATAAATAAATAAATAAATAAATAAATAAATAAATAAATAAATAAATAAATAAATAAATAAATAAATAAATAAATAAATTGTATAGTACAGGTCATATCTCATTTCTTGCAAAAACCACAAGTACCTGTGGTGCTGGCAGCTATTCGTCAGATAGGGGCTCACTATGAAGTGGCTGTCTGTGCTTTTTGAGGAAATCGCAGAGATTAATACAAATTCGACACGGCCGGGTATCCCCATGTAACAACTGGCTGTGAAAGCCGTGTGTGTCGTGCTAAAATCACATTCAGAAGTGAACCCTTGACATCTTTTCGTAGATTCTTGAGTGCCAGTAGTTCGTGATTGCACCCGCTAGATAGTATGGAGCCGTTTTAAGGATAAGAATGAAAATGACATGGACTCAGATTTGGAAATGGGTGGCGCTTTCAAGCTAAGTACCATTCCAGGATTTGCCTGGCGTTGACTTGGAGAAGTCGCTGGAAACCAACTTCGAGCATGGCTGAGCATTGGGCTTTCAGTCTACCTCTGTTCGTTGTCTCCACGGGTCTGCGTGCATCACGTTCTAGCTCTCACACCAGATTTTTAAATATCTAGTAGCACTGGAATTTGAAACTTGAACCATCTGGAATAGAGTCTATATACGTTCCCCGTGACCATGCAAACAGGAAGAGAAAGTAGGGGACATATTTTAATCAGAGGTCACATTTAGAATCTAGCAATTCAAGAATTTTTTTAAAGAAACATAATTTCAAAATCACTGAGTAAACTGGATTTACGGGAGAATTTAAACTGTTATTTAGTTGTATGCGTCAAGTTTTGTTATCAGGGAGAAACTATATATATGACCAACTTCTTTTCGAAGTTCGATGTTAAAAACTTTCTTTCTGTGCAATTACTGTCCATATTTCACTTTTTTACAGTGCCAGGTTCCACACCGATACTCAATATCGCTGTGGCGCCTAGAAAAACCGCTATGTGATAATATGAAATGGCGTATGGCTTTTAGTGCCGAGAGTGTCCGAGGATATGTTGGGCTC
This sequence comes from Anabrus simplex, assembly GCF_040414725.1. Taxonomy (NCBI): domain Eukaryota; kingdom Metazoa; phylum Arthropoda; class Insecta; order Orthoptera; family Tettigoniidae; genus Anabrus; species Anabrus simplex. The sequence goes on along the minus strand of NC_090271.1, from coordinate 262,721,934 downwards.
GCCAGGTGCAGATCTTTTGAGTTGACTCCCGTAGGTGACATGCGCGTCGTGATGAGGATGGAATGATTATGAAAACGGCACATACACCCAGCCCCCGTGCCAGCGAATTTAACCAATGATGCTTAAAATTCCCGACCCTGCCTGGAATCGAACCCGGGACCCCTGTAACCAAAAGCCAGCACGCTAACCATTCAGCCATGGAACCGGACTGTGATTATATTTCAGCTTGGAACTCGGACCAAAAATGTTCTGTCATCTAAGGTTCAGTAGGCCCTATACCATGAACTTTATCAGCGAATTTTCCTTCTAAGGCTAGGGCCATACTTGCGTGATTTGAAGCTACGTTACTGCGTGTTTTTCACGCAGCTGGACGATCTGCGAGGTGGTTGGCCACACTTGCGTTTTGTCACGTTGGATTTCTGCGTGTTTTCCACGCAGCTGGACGACAGGGCGCGTGGTCACACTTGCGTGTTTGCACGGCGTGATTTTATTAGTGCGTTGTATGTTATAGAGTAGTAAAGCATCGCCATTGCTCTGCATACAGAAGGAATTCCATTAAATAATAACACCGCTGTTGCGTTATGTGCTGCGTTGGCTGTTTGTCGTCGACTAAGGAAATATTGGATCCATCCTATAACAAGTAACAGGTCACAGACTGGACAATTTGTGCTCCTAAACAATACGCTAAAAGACAACCCAGAGACATTTTTGAGTATTAAAGAATCCCCGTTAACTCACTTGAAATACTTTTCTAAAAAAATGCTATCAGCAAAATAAATCGTCTCCCCAAACACAGCGCCCGTTGCTGATAACCACCGCATCTCTCTTCATGTCTCTGCTTTTGAATTCTTAGCCCTTTGTAGCGTAAAGGCACGGGTACTTTTGTACCTCCAAAATTATTAATTCACTGTCTAATTCCATTATGCAAAGGACAAAACAAACGTAGATGGACCACGTGCAATATTCACATAAGAGCACAATACCGCAGCGTCTCCATTCTGCAAATGTGGCCTGGCACTCTTCGGGAAAACACGCAAACAAAATGGAACGAGTAACCGGGAAGACGCGCCTTATCTCGTTTCCCGCGGCGGAAAATCACGCTGTGTGACCAAATTAGTGTTGTGCATTTTTGACGCGAGATTTCATCCAGTGACGCATTCGTAGCCCAGGGATGGCAAACCTTTACCAAGTAGCGTGTCAATTAAAGTCTTGTGTATTACTTTATACCGGGCGAGTTGGCCGTGCGCGTAGAGGCGCGCGGCTGTGAGCTTGCATCCGGGAGATAGTAGGTTCGAATCCCACTATCGGCAGCCCTGAAGATGGTTTTCCGTGGTTTCCCATTTTCACACCAGGCAAATGCTGGGGCTGTACCTTAATTAAGGCCACGGCCGCTTCCTTCCAACTCCTAGGCCTTTCCTATCACAATCGTCGCCATAAGACCTATCTGTGTCGGTGCGACGTAAAGCCCCTAGCAAAAAAAAAGTATTACTTTATATTATCTAGTGTGGCATCGGTTTTCTTTAAAATCATCATGAAACCCGTCATTTGGCTTCCATTAGGTATTAGAATGCATAACGTAAAAGCCATTCGACTGAATGATTCATGACTTTGTTTTGCAAATATCACTGAAAATTGTATTTTGAAAACAGGTAAATTTGCATACTAATGGTTAAGGCATTAGTATTTCCCATAGCTACATATGGCTGTGAAAGCTGGACCACAAGGAAGCTAGATAGGAAGCATATTGATACATATGAGCTCTGGTGTTGGAGAAGGATATTGTGTATCCCTTGGGCAATCAAGAAGGTAAATGCATGAGTCATTCAAAAGATCAATCCAAATCTGTCTCTTGAAGCATTCATTACAAGATTATAGCTGTCATACAGTATTTTGGACACATTATGAGACGCTCTGATTCAATGGAAAATACTATTATGCTTGGGAAGGAGGAGAGGTCTAGGAGACGCGGGCGGCCAGCATTGAGATGGATCAACTCCATCAAATCCAACATGAACATGTCACTGAAGGATTTGAAGTATATGGTTGAAGACCGAAACATCTTGAGGCATTCCATCCATACACTCACCAGGTGTCGACGTCAAACTGATGGCACCTAATTATCATCATTAACAAATTTTAAGAACAAGGTATATTTTTTTGCTTTAAGCTAATCAATTTTGTAAAAAAAATATGACCATAGAATTAATTGAGATTTACTTCTTCATTAAAACGTAATGTTAAAATATGCTATGTTGCTAGATTCTCGACCTATCTATTACATGTTTACAAACATTAACATATGTTAGTATGTTGTGTGACGTGCTGCAGAAGTCGTGTTCGCGAGTCACCTGCTGGCACGCGTGTCATAGGTTCGCCATCCCTTTGTCTAGCCTGGTCGTACATGTGCTGCGGGTCAGTATTTCTGCGACAACATTGTCACATGACGGTTTTTTCAGGCGCAACGACGGTATGCCTATCTGCGTTTGAAGAGATCATATATATAAAATAAGAGTTTTGTCTGTACATTGCTTAGAACTCAAAAAAGGATGGTATTTCTGTATCAGTCGTGTCCACAGTAACAAGGTAATGCACTTGTCGGGGATATATGTCGCTAGAACCTAGGACATAAATAATTGTATTCACGTTGAAAAAGGGTAATTTAGGGGAGGGCCTAAAATTTAATTCTCAAATATTTCTGATATTAGTGGTCCTATTTTAATGAAAATCGGTACGCGAAATCGGGAATAAGTCGCTGTAATCTAAGCCATAAATAATTTTATTCATGCTGAGTGAAATGGTAGTTTAGGGGAAGGATACATTTTTAGGGAACCACTATGATCACAGAGGTATTCATGAATTTGGATTTTTGTTACTAAGTCCATATCAGCGCCGAGTCGCGAGAAAATGGGTAAACAGAATTTAATGAAAATTGGTAATATGTAAATTCGGCGAATAAGGAACTACAGTCCACGCTATAAATAATTTTATAAGACGCTGTAATATCACAGAGTCGAAAGAAAACTAAATGTGAAGGCCTACAATATAGAAAGCTCATAAAATTGAACAACAATAACGTTATATTGACCATTGTTTGTTCTGATGTGCTTTGTGTCTTCTGTTGCCACTCATCTCCGGTAGATAGAATTACTGGTGCGTACTGGGTATGTTTTTAATTTGCCTTACGTCGCACCGATACAGGTAGGTCTTATGGTGACGATGGGATAGGAAGCGGCCTTGGCCATAATTAAGGTACAGCCCCAGCATTTGCCTGGTGTGAAAATGGGAAGCCACGGAATACCATCTTCAGGGCTGCGGACAGTGGGGTTCGAATCCACTATCTTCCGGATGCATGCTCACAGCTGCGCGCCCCTAACCACACGCCAACTCGCCCGGTTGTACCGAGTGTAACAGCCTGCCTGAATATTGGCGGGAAGTATCTGGGGAGTTAGATAACTTTCTTCTTTAACATGTCATTCCTCTGGTTCATAAATTTTCTGATACTACTGATACGTAACACACTGGTTCATCATAGCATTCGAGTTATTCAATCCCTACTCTGAGGCACTGACTGGAATGAGCAGTGTGCATATTTAACGGAATAATGGCAGAGGAGTGTTCATGGCTGTCTGTGGCCTGGTCATTCCAGCTCTGGAAGTTTGGACTGTTAGATCGGCACCGTAGTACTGTTGAGAAAATTTGCAGTTTTTCATTTGATCGAGTATTTTATCTGATAACATTGCTTTTAATCGCTACTTTCTTACTAACATTTTTGTAATGTCCTATGTTGACTTCAGTTAGGAAAACCACAAGTTCATTATTTATGAGAATCCCGTAGCGAAGCACGGGTACATCAGCTAGTATACATATATTTAAATCTCATTCAAACCCAGCGTCCACCGTATGCATTTCTTTCAAATGTTTAGCCTGGGTGTAAAACATTTTAAAACCTTTATACGTATCTACTCATGGGTACCGTTACTTATACTTTTAGTACTATCTATTAGAACGTAGGCCTATCGGAATTAGAACAGCAACTTGCAAACATGCTCTAAAATGTACAACATAAAATAATCTTTATCCTCTATATTTTATTATTCTTCGTCCTGACGTTTCTCCATTCTTTTAAACTGGGCGATCGGCAATTGATGCAGATTTGGCCCAGTTTCGGTTGCTAATCTTTCTGACTCTAACCCTGCGTGGAGGGACGTATTCACTATCGCGTGTGTCTGTTGTAGTCAGTAGTGTGGTGTGTTATATGTAGATGAAGAGAAGTGCATTTAGTCATAACCGTAAGCAGTTTAAAACTTCCCCCGGCCGGAAGTTGAACCCGAGAACTTCTGAACCGAAGGCTATTTAATTGACCATTCAGCCAAGGAGTCGACTATATTTTAGTACCATATAGATTTAATATTGTACAACATATTTTGTATATAATGCATCTCTTCACATTAAAGTGTTCGAATAAAAAGCCAAATATGTTCTGAAGACTACTCAAAGAAGCTATACAGTAAAGAACCTTTGTATCATTAAGACAGAAAATCTAAATTGGAATGAACACATAACGAGTGTATGCAGAAGAGTACATGCTTCTTTTAATCGTCTCAACTATCAATAATCCTATTTCCTACTAAATTTAAACCTTAGATTGGTTCAGACACTCATACTTCCGTTATTTTACTATTGTGATGTTGTATTTATTGATGCGACTATTGAACAGAACAGTAAGCTACAAAAAGCATTAAATTCATATATAAGATTCATATTTTCACTAAATTGCTCTGCTCACGTAACACCCTATTTTGAAAGACTAGGCCGGATAAAATTCGACGAACTACGTCAGCTACACACCGCTACTCCAGTGCATAGACTCTTGAATGAATCACAACCTCACTACCTTTCATCTTTAACTCACTCCCTTCCTTTCAGACTGTAATATACACTATGTCATGGGACAGCGGAGCACTGATGCGCAGGTGTGTTGTCCGCGCACCACACGCCCTCTATGCCAGAGGCAGTTGTATAGGAGACCTTGTGAGCAGTGGCTGTACATGTGATAGGTGTAACATGGAACGTCGTCGTGAGCTGACACCATTCGAACGGGGTATGGTGGTCGGTGCCCGACGGATGGAAGTGCGATTTCGGAAGTGGTGCGGGAATTCGGCTTCACACGATCAACCGTGTCTAGGGTGTATCGTGAATGGTTGAATGCGGGTGTCACCGTCCACAACAGACGAACGACCGGCCATCCAGCCACCCTTCATGACCGTGACCGGCGACATCTGAGACGGATTGTCAATAGTGACAGACGGGCAACAGTGCAACAAATCACGGCTCAATTCAACACAAGCCCTGCTAAACACGTCTCCCAGTGGACAATCCGTAGGAACATGGGGTAAGGGAGCCGGCACCGCACATGGGTGCCACTGTTAACCCAACGTCATCGGGCACAACGACGCGCATTTGTCGCCAGTCACCAGGGATGGACACTGGAACAATGGCGTAACGTGACATGGTCGGACGAATCACGATTTCAATTGCACCATGCCGATGGGAGGCACCGTGTATGGCGCAGACCACATGAAGCGATGGATCCCGCCTGCCTCGAAGGTGTGGTCCAGGGCGCTGCTGTCTCTGTTATGGTCTGGGGTACATTTTCCTGGTATGGAATGGGCCCCCTAGTTGTTCTGGAAGAGACTTTGCATGGTACGCGGTATTTTGAGCTGCTCGGAGACCATCTCCACCCATTTTTGGCCTTCCAGCGCCCAGACGGTTCTGCGGTGTTTCAAGATGATAACGCGCCGCCACATCGCTCTCACGTCGTCCGGGAATAGTTCCAGGAACATGCAGCGGAGGTCCAACGATTGCCATGGCCACCCAGGAGCCCCGATATGAACCCTATCGAGCATATGTGGGATGTCCTGGAACGCAGGCTCCATGCCATAGATCCTGCACCCACGAACAGACCAGCATTGGCGGCCGCTCTGCAAACGATTTGGTGTCAACTGCGTCCAGAGGACTACCAGGGACTTGTCGACTCACTTCCACGGCGTCTTACTGCAGTTCGCAGGTCCAGAGGAGGCCCCACACGCTATTAGGTGACTATCCCATGACATTTACTAAGTCCTTCCCATATCATTGCCATTCCCAACAACAAAACTTATTTTCAACCGGTCGTTTCTAGTGTCGGGTGCCAACTCTGAAACTCTATTCCAGTGAACATTAGAAAGTCTACAAATTTAGATATACTTGCCGAAATTATTTCTTAAACTATAGAACTACCCGAGTGAATGATGTATGATTGTGTGAGTAAATGGCTATATTTCTTAAGATTTTAAGATAGAGTGTATAGATATACATATTTTTCTTAATCCGCTTACCCTCCAGGGTTTGTTATCCTTCGGAATCAGTGAGAAATTCAACCTCTACTGCCTCAATGGCAGTGTCCTAGAGTGTGAGACCTTAGATCGGGGATACAAGTGGGAAGGAGGATCATTACCTCGTCCAGGCGGCCTCACCTGCTATGCTGAACAGGGGATTTGTGGGGGGATGAGAAGATCGGAAGGGGCAGACAAGGAAGAGGAATGGAAGCGACCGTGGCCTTAAATTTAGTACCATCCTAGCATTTGCCTAGAGGAGAAGTGGAAACCACGGAAAAGCACTTCGAGGATGGCTGAGGTGGGAATTGTACCCCCATTTACTCCGTTCACCTCCCGAGGATGAGTGGACCCCGTTCCAGCCCTGGAACCACTTTTCAAATTTCGTGGCAGAGTGGGGAATCGAACCCGGGCCTCCAGTGGTGGGAGCTAAGCACACTAACCACTTCACCACAGAGGCGGACATAGATATACTTACAGTAGTTAAATTGGCCTATCACAGGTGTTCATGGTTCGATTCCCGGCATGGTCGGAAATTTTAACCATAATTGGTTAATTCCATTGGCACGTGGTCTGGGTGTATGTGTCGTCTTGATCATCACGACGCACATGTCGCCTACGGAGTGTCAAATCAAAAAACCTGCATCTGGCGAGCCGAACATGTCCTCGGACACTCCCGGCACTAAAATCCATATGCCATTTAATTTTAGTAATTGAAGTAATGAAGGTGGATTTGTAATATAATATTATTTTCGTATTTAAGCTTAATTTTTGTTTGTTTATAATATATAATAATCTTATTTTTATGTTATGTTTAAGTGGAAGAGAGGGCCAGGAGCCCTAACTTCGCCATTAATAAAATTAATAGTAATATTTTTCTGAGTGCTGTTCTGACGAATTTATATAAAAAAATGGACGCACTTGTGATAAATTGTAAGTAATGTAACTAAAACGATACAATTGTGACGCTAGGTGGCTGTGATTGGTCGAAATGCCTGATATTCTTGTACGAGATTGGTCACCGATTCATGAGCTGAATAGTCATGATGATAACAATAATCATTATCATTATGATTTGAGCTATATCTACGTACAGAGTTTGTATTTCAGGTATATTTAGTGACGGGGCAAAGGTGAAGTATAATATCATCAAAATGTGGATTAGTTTTCACATTACCGCTTTTTACGCCTGTGATTTTTAAATTTTACTGTGACTGTGTAATTTGGAGCTTGATGTGATTATTAAAAACAAGTATAGAGAAACATATGTAGATATAACCTAATTAATTCAGCAATATCTTTACATTGCATGGGTGTGTTACAAGATTTTTGTGGCCATTATTTAAAACATAAATGTGGAGTCCGGATATAATTGTTTCATTCCAGTCGTTAATATCATTTTTATTGGGATCAATAATCAAATTAGCAGGGATGAAAAAGTGATACTGGCGAGATTGCTGACGTGAATCAATAAGTTTATTAAGCAGTTACGTACATGTATTAATTTCACACCAGATCCCTCACAGGTGAAGCTCATTATGAGAGAATGGATGGATGGGTGGGTGGTTTGTTCTGTTGTGAAGTATGTATTACAATACGTGGTTGAAATATGTAAGAGCAATCCACTAGCTGGATAGCAGTACGATGCATTCGCTAAAGAGCAGAAGTTATGAAAAATGGCCGTTAGTAAATTTCATGCGACAGGTGGAGCAATAATTACCGAGCAAGTTTAATCAGCAACATATCGAACGTAATGCAAGGTTGACGTTCGAATCGATTTGTCCAAAATGGGCTACCACAGGGATCAGTATTGTGTCCCTCACTGTTCGCAATTGCTGTACACGATTTATTCAAAATGGGCTACTACAGGGATCTGTACTATGCTTCTCACTGTTCGCAGGTGATGGTGGTAGTGACTATTGTTTTAAGAGGAAGTACATCTAGGCAATCATCCTCTATATAACACTAATCAGAGAGAAAAATGGAACGGGTCCAACACTTCGAAAAATGAAGGTATGGGCCATAGGAAGACAAGGGCCACGAAAGGCATGAAAATGAAAGACTCCCTAGGTTTTCATACATAATACCGTCTGGGTCTGAAAAGAACAAGAGTTGACCAAGTGAGTTCGAATAGGATAGATGAAAGTGAGGAGCCTCGCACAAGTAAGTGGAAGCAATGCCAGGACTCAGCTGAGGGCCCCGTTGTCGCCAAACCAAGCTCCAAGTTTCAGATCCCCTGAAGCCCCATTTAGTCACCTCTTACCACAGGCAGGGGATAGCGTGGATGTTATTCTACCGCCCCTACCGACAGGAGGATCACTGTTCGAAATCGCTGTAATTTGTTCAGCGGTCGCCGCTAGGCTCCACAGTCATTCGATTAGAGTATATAAACGATTTTACTCTATCTCATAGCGTTACTCCGAATGGGTATAGGTTGGTGAAAGACAGTTTCAGTAAACTAATCGACAGGGAACCGAATCCCTTCTCCAGTAGTAAGCACATAATTTGTAACCTTCACTTCTTGACACTAGAAAGATCATTTGAAAACTTTAAGTCCCCTAGAACAAGCACAACAGAAAGAAGGGAGCACATTATTATAGAGGTTTATTCGGTAATTAAATTTAACTGTATTTTTCCAATAAAGTGTACTTATACGCTTTTAGAACGAGATTGATTGATGATATTCGATACAAATTGCCCTAAACGCTCCTTGTCCGCTTCCTAACCAAATAGAACGACGCAGTTTTAGTGACGAAATATGTATTTTTCAAATGCATTTTAAAAAGTTAAACCAGAGAGATTTTATAGCCCACAAAGTTTGACGCTGATTATTCCGTACAAGAGTATGCTCAACATTACCGTATGTCAGAAAATGTACTGTAGGTTCCCATAGCGGTATTATGTACTGATGAAGACATCGCAAAAGTATAAATGTGAACAAAAATAAACCCGCTGAATGAATAATTCCTTTTTACAGTTGGGAGTTGAACAACTCGAGTTTCCAGTCTTCAAGATAACATTTTGAGAAACATCAAGTGTACCACATTCAATTGGGAATGCAGCTTTCTTCCAGGGAAGTTCAATCATGTTATAGAATAATGGAGTGCTGGATTGAATATCGATCAGCGCATGAATGTTGATGACTTTACAACTTTGGAGATCGTTAATAACAGAACTTGCTCATAAAAGCGTTTGGCAAATTCTTTTCATGGACGAATAGCGTCTACATCTAAAGGTTGTCAGTGAAATAGGGCTTGGTCAAATTGTTGGCTAAACAAAGACAATTTGAAAAAATGCCAGGAAAGATGAAGAGGAATAAGAAGAAACTAGCTACAATCCTTCATCCACTCTCTCTTCATCTTCAGACCGCCTTCAGTAGCCATAACAGCGTTCATTTTTAGTTGCTAGATAGCTGTCCGAGGAAAATAATGGGAAACTGCCTCACTCCTCATTTCACTAGTATGTATTTTCAGTGACGCCTAGGCCATCTATTACGGCTGGTGGTGGAGCTGTTGAGGATCCAACAAGCAGGAGGTACCTGACGCATATAGATCACCAAAGTGCAGCGTTCTTTTACGTCAGTGAGATATGGGAGCAGAAGACCTACCAGAGTGCCCTTCTTAACACTACGACTACGACACCGGGCACAGCGTCTCGCCTGAGCGCTTGACGTTGCTAATTGAACCCTGGAGGACTGGCGACATGTAGCTTGGTCCGATGAGTCACTGCTCCAGTTGTTTCGAGCTGATGTTTAGGTTCCGAAATGGCGCAGGATCCATGAAGCCATGGAAACCAGTTGCCAACAATGCACCATACATGCTCTTGGTAGCTCGATAATAGTGTGGAGTGTGTTCACGTGGCATGATCTAGATCCGCTGATCGACCTGAACAGATCGTTGACCAATGACTTCTACGTTGAACTCGTTGGGAACCACTTACAGCCATTCATGGACTTTACGAACCGCTACAACTATGCGATATTCCAGCCGAATAATGCTCTAAGTTGTCTAGAATTGGCTCGTTCCAACGACTGTTGTAGCCACCCCTTTTGCCTGATATTAACCCTGTCGGGCATTTATCTGAGGTGGTGTTGAGGTCTGTTCATACCCAAGACCTCGCACCTACAAATAGGAAGCTGTTGATAGTTATGCAAACAGCATGGGTCCGAGTCTCTCTGCAGGTGTTCCTTCCCCTTATGAAATGGATACTATGGACGCCTATCGTATGACTTTTCGCATACCAGTGTATAGCTCGCCCAGTAATGCCATTATCTCAACTAATGTGCGATAAGCTTCCGTCAGCATGATTGATTACTTCTTACACAGCAGCAATTGATCGGCTAAGTGAATTTCATGGCTTCTGAATTAAGTGCTGAATTAAGTCCTGAGCTGTAGAGTTTCAAAGCACGGATCTCTTGGAAAAGTAAGGAGGGAACGTTGTCTTCGCTGCTCTTGACTTCTATACTTCTGCTTCCCATTCGCGGCCGTTCCTTATTTCCATCTGGAGTCTATATTCTGTTCGTGGAATCCATGATGTAAAGTCGTGCACGAAATCGTCCAAAATAGGGCGGAGTCTGCCCGCACACGCTTCCTTTACTCTCTCCTGCCAGTCAGCGTCTTCCACTCTAATCCTTTCGCGCTGACTACTCATTGGGCCTACCAGCTATGACACTGCTTGCACAAAAGGCTTGTTTACTTACCGCAACCTCACCGATCCTGTGAACGGAGTTTATAATCGTAATATTGAAAGATGCGTTATGAGAGTTCTTGAAGGGAGGTCTGTTTACTGCCTATCTATGTGGGGAGAAGAGAGTAGGGGGTATGGAGACGAGGGCGGACCCACTGCGGTTGCCATGGAGATATGCCTGCTGGCCTCGTCGTGTTGCTTGGAGTTGCCAAACCTCTCACTTCTGAATTACGTTCCCTCGAGAACTTTAGTATCTCGTGGCCAGAAATATTCATTTCAGGCAAGAAGTCAGTACAGCCCTCAGAACTGTCCAGTACCTGCTTACACATTCTCTCTCATAGGTCACATCCATTAGACACGTAACACATGCACACATCTGAAGTGTGAAGGGGAGGTGGAGAGAGAGAAGTACGGGATATCTAGCATGAACGAAACATGCGGAGGGGAAGGTACATTTTTTGCTAGTGGCTTTACGTCGCACCGACACAGACAGGTCTTATGGCGACGATGGGATAGGAAAGGGCTAGGGGTGGGAAGGAGGCGACCGTGGCCTTAGTTAAGGTACAGCCCCAGCATTTTCCTGGTGTGCAAATGGGAAACCACGGAAAACCATATTTAGGGCTGCCGACAGTGGGATTCGAACCCACTATCTCCCGGATGCAAGCTCACAGATGCGCACCCCTAACCGCACGACCAACTCGTCCGGTAGGGAAGGTACAGTTCTTGTTCCCCGCCTGTCCGTACGTCCCCCCTGGCTTGACAACAATGAGAGAGGTGAATGAGGGGAGTCCTTGAAGGCAAATGACGTACAGTGTGTATTAACTCACTGATGGTCAAATTCTCCAGTTTTCTTGTAATTCTCGTTTGCGAAGGCTGGCTGAAATGATAGTGGTCTCGACCATGACTTAACATCGCACTCAACCGCAGTAAGAAAGAATGATCCATATTTTCGTCAATATTGGTCCTATTAAATTAAACTACTTTAATAGTTATGCAGACACTGTCAAAAGAAGAATCAATATACTTTGGACTAAAATACACACGGATATCAAATTTGTACACAAGACATTAAGAGGAAAGAAGGTAACTGTTTCATATAAAGATTTAGGGTGTACCCTTTTACTGAAATATTTTACCATTCGTTTTTCTTAATATAATTATGGGGAATGGGATAGAAATTAAATGGGGTAAAATGACGTATAAACATACAAGACAGAAACAGTGCTTAAAAGACATGTACGTGAAGAATATAACTCACAATCCAAAAAAAAAGTGGTAGGTAATAATAAAAATGAGATATTCTCATAAGATCACATTTTACATGTCTTATAAGAAACAAAGGAGTGCATTTTGTAAGAAAAATGTAAATAAGTAAAGTAAACGCTTCTTGCACACGAAAATAATTGTATGTTTATAATCTTAAACAGTGCACTAGTTTTCCATAACAATAATAATTTTCTAGCAATTCAAATGATTGGAGGAAACTAATTAGGGGAAAATGGAAAGAATGGTTCTTCATTACTTTGTTAATAGCAAGAGTGTTTGGAAAACCGTTCCTAGGGAGTTATTGTCAGCGCTGATCAAACAATTAAATGCCACACGTATTGGGGCGGGATTACATCGTCCACATACTTTCACAAGTAAATTACAGTTAATTAATTGTTTTCCTTGATTAGGAGAAGCCAGTATAGCAAGAATATTTAACCATAGAAGCATCTTAATCAGTTCCCGAGAAAATGGTGTTGGGAGTGACCTCTGAGTGTGTAAAGGGACAGGCTACACCTCTTGGACGACGAACACATGTGACTTTGCCTTGGTTACTTCTCCTTCATCCTCAGGGTTGGCCAAAATCTTCACCCAAACGTTACCTGTTTCCTTTTCAACCCGGAATTATCGTGATCGCGATTGTACAACAGAACACAGCGGTCTGAACCAAACGAACAAGTGAGCCGAAAGTGAAGGGAAGGCGAAAGGACTTTAGGAATGAAGCAATAGGATGCAGCGGCACGTGGAATTGCATATGGTATGTTCCTCCCTCCGGCCCGATTTGTCACAACGCTTTTCTTAGTATTACGAGTATAGTTCAAATAATACATGCTAACGATAGTTGCTACTATTCAGAATCCCGCCAAATGTGAAGCGTGCACCGTCATACATTCAACTGTTCCCGTTTATAGAAACATTATGAGTCAACATCATATGGTGCCGTGAATTCTCGGAAGGCAAGACCAGTGTTCATGACGAATGCAGAAGCGGTAGGTCATCTGCGATGACTGATGAACTACTTTAGAGAATTGAGAAAACAATTCGTGCGATTTCACTGGTTTCTTGGAGGACAATACTTCCACTACGATGAACGGATCAAGAAAGAAGTGGAAATGTGGTTCTGACAGCAGGCGGTAGAATTCTGTTACCATGGGATACAGAAGCGAGTACCCAGAGCAGCCAATGTCCTGGATGTTAGGGCTCTTTAATCAACAATTTTCATCATTATCATCGGGTACCCAAAGTTAACAAGTATTCGAAAAATAGTGGCAATTACGTCAAAAAATAAAGCAAGTATCAGTAAATAATTTGTAGTGAACGTTGTGAATTTCCAGCGGGCCCAAACTGGCTTAGCAATTTATTGGACTTGCAAGCTGGTACATACGACGTGTGGGCAAGTGCTGTCGCCTTGCTCAACGTTCCTCTTCTCCGGTTCTGAATTGCCCGTTTGGATTTTTCGGTATTTCACAGTACTTGCCATTGATTATTGTGGTCCCAGGAGGCATAAAGTCCACCAACAATACTCCGTTTCGATCCCAAAACATAGTTATTTTGACTTTACCGGCAGATTGGATTTGTTTGAATTTTCGCGGCTTGGGCGAAGGGGGGTGCCGCTACTCGCGTGATTGTTGTTTGGTCTCAGGTGTGAAGTGGAACACCCAGATTTCGACACCCGTGACAATCGAGTCCAAAAAATTGTCCTTTTCGTCTGTATAGTGGCGAGGAAATTCGCGGGAAGTATCAACACGTTTCAGCTTGTGGTCAGAATTCACGGTACCCATCTTGCGCACACCTTCCGATATCACAACTTTCGTGTTAAGATTCTGTGAATGGTGCCTCGGGGAACCTCAGAAACCAAAATGTAGGGATCATCCGGAGTGATCCCGATCTCCACGCATGTTTGCTCATCCTCTGCGACTGTCTCATCGGAAATTGACGGCTCCTGCTCCTTTGTTCGTTGTGAATTTCAGTACGACCGACGGCAAACTCTACACAACTTGCAAACATTTTGACATCCATGCATGACTCGCCATACCTTTTCGTCTATTGGCGATGAATTTCAATCGGTTTAACGCCTTCTGCGTCCAAACATCGAATAACTGCGCGAAATTCGCCCTTGGTGGTGGCCGTCCTACGGGAGCTCCATTCTCAGCGGCTGCCAAGCCAAGACTGAGCGTCCCAGTTAGACGCGCTCATGCTTATTTGGGAGTGCGGGAAGTGGCTCAGGTAGTAAGGTCATGTGAAATGAGTAGAGGAGGATAAGAGAATAATGAACTAGGTCGTGGGTACGATTAGGAAGTTAGCGTCAATTGCCTTAATTAAGGTGTAGCCCCAGCATTTGCCTGGTGTGAAAGTCGGAAACCGTGGAAAACAATCTTCAGGGCTGCCGACGGTGGGATTTGATCAAACTATCTCCCGAATGCAAGGTCACAGCAGCGCGACCCTAACCACACAGCCAACTCACTCGGTATGTATATTTGTAATAATATTAGTAGATTCGTCAATCAATCAATCAATCAATCAATCAATCAATCAATCAATCAATCAATCAATCAATCAATCAATCAATCAATCAATCAATCAATCAATCAATCAATCAATCAATCAATCAATCAATCAATCAATCAATCAATCAATCAATCAATCAATCAATCAATCAATCAATCAATCAATCAAATCACCAGTCGTGAATGAGACAGTGGAGTGAGCGGGTGTGCTGAGTAGAGTGCTGAATATGGGCTATTCACTAGTGCAGTACAGGACAGCTATATGAAGGTGGAATCGAGGAGTGAAATGTGAAAAAGTGAGAGGAGAAATGAAAAATGGGCAGCAAATGGGTGTATTGGCAACCTTGATGGTAGCCGCAGGTGATAGCAATCTTACTGGAAATTGGCGGTGTTGAGTTAAACCCGGGGCCTGGACCAGTTGGTGCAATCGGATGGGAAGAATTCGAAATGATTAAGGAACTGATCAAAGAAGCATGTCTGGATGAGCAAACAAGAGACCTAATTAGAGAACAAGCCAAGGAAATAAATAAGGAAATATAAGAGTTAAAACAGTGTGTTAAAGAGGAGATGAATGTGATAAAAGAGAGAGTGGCTCATAACAAGGAGGAAGTGGAACGACTGAAGACCAAAATCAGGGATTTAGAGGAGGAACTGAGTCAAGTAAAGTGGTCTGAAAACAAGATCTCAGGAGGAAAAACCTTTTTATTTATGGTGTGCAGTGAGGAGACAACGAAAGCAAGGTAGAAATAGTATTTAACCCTTTAACCGTCAATGTTCGATTGATCGGACGTTCGGGGTTCAGTCTGAAAACGCCAACGTCCGACTGATCGGACGTTCAGGAAAAATACTCTCCAAGTTATTTATTCATTTTAATAATGTATAATACATGTTTTGGACTAGTATTGGATTAAATAAGACTATATACAACAAGTTTAGTTGAGTAACTTGCTGCCGAGTGGCTTGGTGGCCAAGCGGCAATTCAGCTCCCGCGGGAGGGTAACGGACACCTTACTGTTTTACCGAAAATGAAAGGAACGCAACTGCTCCATATTCAGAAAGATTAGTACTAGTCAAGGCGGTAAATGGAAAAAAAGACCAGATATATTTGTAAACAGTGTAAGAAGGGTGTACACCCTTTGTGCCTCTCTAAGCACATTTGCTAGAACACGTCATAAACATTTTTAAATATTAGTAAATCGTTTCTTGTATCAAAAAATGAATTTTTGAGCGTTAAGTCTGTGTGAAATGGACATTAGTAATCATTTTTTACTTAAAACGAACCAGGAACTGCAGCATTTGCATATAATGTAAGATTAGAAAATTTCATGTTAATGTAATAATAATAATAATAATAATAATAATAATAATAATAATAATAATATTGTAACTGTAATATTGTACATAAGGCTCTATTTTTTATATGTAGCATAGGAAACACCACCTCTCTAAAACAATGCAGCTTTTGGTAGTAAAATTTTTTTCTTAACGTTTTTTTCGATCATGAAATACTTTTTTTCAAAGAAAGAAAATATGTATTTGAATTATCAATTCATGAAATAAAAATTTATAAAATAAAGGTGCATTAATTTACATCAACAAAATGCCCGAAGCATTGCCTTCAAAACAAAAGAAAATTCCCATCCAATTTACATAAATTGAACAGAAGTTATTACGAATAATTTACTGCAAAGTAAAAAGTGCTCATTAGGCTTTGGCGGTATAGGTCATAGACACCGCGTGTGAGGCTGGCGCTCAAAGTGGTAGAAGTGATACAAAGTAAAAATAAAATGAAGATAAACTTTAGTGAGGTGGACATAGACGATGTATATAGAGTGGGGAAAGTGAAGGGTAGGAGACCAATCAAAACCAAACCAAACCCCATGGCACTACAGCCCTTGAAGGGCCTTGGCCTACCAAGCGACCGCTGCTCAGCCCGAGGGCCTGCAGATTACGAGGTGTCGTGTGGTCAACACGACGAATCCTCTCGGCCGTTATTCTTGAGGAGACCAATCAAGGTTAAGTTAATATCAACCCTGATGGCGGAAATAGTGCTGAGGAATACCAGCAACTTAAAAGGTGAGAAAATTTGAGTGAGAAGGGACATGGACAATGGCGTCATCAAGCAACAAAACATTTTACGTAGGCACCTAGGCAAAGCAAGATATCAAAGCCTAAAGGCCTACATTAAAGTGTAGCGTTTGATCGTTGGAGATGGTCGCTGGTGGCGCACGTGGTCACCAGTACAGCTACAGGAAATAGACGAAAAACACCAACATCAGCAGAGTGTAACGTGTGAGGAAGGAGCAGAAGTGAGCGGTTACGTGCCAGATGCGACCCGGCCATTATCGTGCCAATAGCGACCGAGTGGATAAGCATCGTGCCGCATGCGACCCATCAATCACTTACAATTGAGCTGCATTAAGGGCTGTCACCAAGAGGAAGATTGCTTATAAGTAGCTAACTTAGTCTTTTCTAAAATAAAGGTTGACACCGTGGTTAGCAAGTTCGAGTGCCGTTGGTCGAAAGAAAAATATAATAATGTTGCTGGTTTTACGTCCCAGTAACTACTTTTATGCTTTAAGGAGACGCCGATGTGCCGGATTTTAGTCCAGCAGGACTTGTTTCACGTGCCCGTAAATCCACCAACACAAAGCTGACGTATTTGAGCACGTTCAAATACCACCGGACTGAGCCAGGATCGAACCTGCCAAGTAGGAGTCGGAAGACCAGCATCTCAACCGTATGAGCCGTCTGAGCCACTTAGCCTGGATGACAAAAAAATCACCATCAGAATGTTGGCCGGCAGGGTAGGAAAGTTGGTGGTAGACAGTTTCTAATCACTAGATTGCATGCCAAAAGCCTGGATTCAAATCCAAATCTTTTCGCAGTGTTCAAATGGAGTGAGGGAATATGATGCTGTTGATGGTGATTCGGCCGTCGGATAGAGACGTAAAGCATTGAGCAGACCCCTTGGTATTATTCGAGAGGAGTAGGCTACGTGCCGAAACCGGGTTTCATCTCTCCCTACTTTATTATCATAATCCCACATCCAGACGCGCAGGCCACCCACGGGTGTCAGGTAGAAAGACCTGCACCAGGCAAGCCGAACACGTCCTCGGACACTTCTGGTACTGAACCCATGATCTTACCAAAAGGGTTCAGTTCTAATAGGACACGATAAGTAAGTAGGCCTAAGTCGTAAATAATTTCAGAGAATTAGGATCATTTTTTTTTTTGCTAGTGGTATTACGTCGCACCGACACAGACAGGTCTTAAGGCGACGATGGAATAGGAAAGGGCTAGGAATGGGAAGGAAGCTGCCCTGGTCTTAATTAAAGTACAGCCCCAGCATTTGCCTGGTGTGAAAATGGGAAACCACGGAAAACCATCTTCAGGGCTGCCGACAGTCGGATTCGAACTCACTATCTCCCGGATGCAAGCTCAGGGCCGCGCGCCTCTAACCGCATGGCCAACTCGCCCGGTGGAAAAAGACGTAAACGCATCACCATGTTTCGTGTTGTAAAACGAGTTTCTCCCAGAAGTGTTATGAAAAGTAGGGGCAGTAGCTGCTTATAGGACTTATTGAAATGGCATTGCACTTCGTTTAGCTTACCTTATCTTGGGTGATGACATAACTTATCAAATGACGATTTGCTTGTCAACGCCGGTCGCATCCGGCACGGTTACAGATTATGCGGTCGCTAGTGGCACGGGTCGCATGCGGTACGGTCGCATCTGGCACGCCACCAAGTGGGCAAGGTAACGCTGACGGAAGTCAGTTATGACGTAGGTGAGAGCGATACGGGAGAAGGAAGAGGAGCGGATACAGGAGACGAGCAGTCAGCGGCGCACGCGGGAGCGGAGGGCAATGCACTGGAAGACAGCCCTATCGAGCAACGCCTAGGGGTCAGCATTTTTTTTTGCTATTTTATTTACGTCGCACCGACACAGATAGGTCTTATGGCGATGATGGGATAGGGAAGGCCTAGGAGTGGGAAGGAAGCGGCCTGGCCTTAATTAAGGTACAACCCCAGCATTTGCCTGGTGTGAAAATGGGAAACCGCGGAAAACCATCTTCAGGGCTGCCGACAGTGGGGTTCGAACCCAGTATCTCCCGAATACTGGATACTGGCCGCACTTAAGCGACTGCAGCTATTGAGCTCGGTCCAGGGGTCAGCAAAGGGATTGAAGAAAGAAGACGAGAGACAATGGTAAAGGGTAAAAACCTAAGCCTAAAAGATTTATGGGTAAAGAGAAATAAGTTACAGACTGATAAGTGTGTGTGTGTGTGTGGTGGGGGGGGGGAGAATGGCAAAACGCCCAAAACTCCGGAAGAGGATACGGTAGAAATAGAACAAAAGGGAAGATCTAGAATGACCAGAAGTAAGTCAGGGAATTTAGAATGTAGAAGTAAAAAATAACTAGTGTTAAAGGTGTTATGTGTTAATATTGAAGGAATATGGAACAAAATAGGTAACGAAGACTTTAAAGAGCCACTGGAAGAAATGGATATTCTTGGACTTGTAGAAACTTGGGTTGAATACAAGAAAGACTTAAAGATAGAAGGGTGTATTGTATAGAGTCAATATGGATCAAGGAGATCCAATACAGGAAGGATATCGGGAGGAATTTCGGTGGTAATCTAAAACAACTTAAAAGATAGGATACAGCTCTTAGAATCTCAGTTTAAGGAGTTAATCCGGATAAGAATCTTAGATAGGGTCAATTGGAGGAATGAAATATGTATAGCTTTTATACATAATCCACCTTTGAGCTCCCCATTTTCACAGAATGAGTTTTTTGAGAATTTAGTGACATAAATTATACGAATGAAAAGTACGTATGATCAGGCAAGCATTATTAGTGTGGGTGATCTTAACGCGAGGATAGGGGACAAGAAGCCAATTTATAGTCAACATGAGGACGAGGTATTAGTAGTTAATAGAAATAGCCAGGATAAAGAATGTAACAGAAATGGAGAAAAACTGCTAGAATTATGTGCGATAGGGGAACTTTATGTATTGAATGGATGGTAATTCGGAGATGAGAGTGGAAAACTAACCTATGTAGTAGAAAATGGGGGCAGTGCAATTGACCTAGTTGTATGCAGTAGGGATAGTCTGCAAGTTATCGAACGGATATGCATTAAGGATTGGACGGAGGCAAACCATATGCCAGTATCTATAAAATTAATGCTTCATTTAAGAGTGCAGGAGATAGTTTACGATAGTGTAAAGGAGAGGAAAATACCTAGGTATCGTTGGAGAGAAGAATTAGGGAATGAATTCAGAGATTACTTCAATGGAGAGAATTTTGAGATCTGGAATATAGGTATTGTAAAACTGACAGAGGAGAATATTGAAGAAGCCCAAACCAGGATAGAAAATGTAATTGGAATGGCAGGAAAATGTATGAGGCAAAATCCAGGTAGAACGCAGATAAAATGTGGATGGTATAATACAGAATGTGCAAAGAAAAAGTCACTAGTTATGAAGGCACTTAGGAGATACTGGCAGGATGGTGGTCAAGTAGCTAGAAACGAATTTTGTAGAAAAAAGGAAAGAATACAGAGAATTGTTAAGAAAGACGAAGTCGGAATGGCAATCAATCACCAATGGTTTGCATTTGGGGTCGTTGCATAGGTGACAGATTCCCTATCTGTTGTTTACCTACTCTTTTCTTAAAGAATTGCAAAGAATTTGGAAATGTATTTAACATCTCCCTTGGTAAATTATTCCAGTTACTAACTCCTCTTCCTATAAACGAATATTTTTCCCAATTTGTCCACTTGAACTCCATCTTCCTATTTTTGAAAGCACCACTGAAACTTATTCGTCTACCAAT
Organism: Anabrus simplex; assembly: GCF_040414725.1. Lineage (NCBI taxonomy): Eukaryota > Metazoa > Arthropoda > Insecta > Orthoptera > Tettigoniidae > Anabrus > Anabrus simplex. The sequence goes on along the minus strand of NC_090271.1, from coordinate 262,701,257 downwards.
GTCATTCCACGCCATCTCTCCATTGACAGCTTGGAACATACCATTTAGTTGAACAGCTCGTTTCCTTTCTTCCAAGTCTTCCGATACCAAACTTTGCAACATTTTCGTAACGCTACTCTTTTGTCGTAAATCATCTAAAACAAATCGAGCTACTGTTTTGTTTTTGTTTTTTTATTTTTTCCATTTCTCGAATCAAGTAATCCTGGCGAGGGTCCCATACCCTGGACCCATACTTTTACTTCCCTATGTATACATTTATATATATTCTCTTAGAAATATTTTGTGCTTAATGTAGTGTCGTCTGATGACCTCGGTATTACAATCAATAACCAGCAATGAGTCTTTGTATTAGGTACATTAACATTCCTCATACCGTAGTGCGAGAGTTAAATTCGAAAATCTGTTTACCGAGGCTGGGGAATGGACAGCGGAAGACTTGTACTGACTAGCGCGCACTCTCTCGATACGCCATATAAGCTAATTAATTCTCAGAGTTGCCATTTTTCATCTCCCCCGCCATCAAATTACCAGCCGTGTTAATACACTTACCCTGGCAGTGCAGGGGATCTCAATCGAATTAACATCTCGTTTAGAGCTGCGACAATGATTGAGGCCGGGCTCCACCCTATTAAATTGTGTGCGACATTCAAACGCTAGGATTGCTCCGGTTTGCAGATGCTCAGCCCTAATGGCATTGTGTATACAAGCTCCGACCGACTTTGTTTTAGTGCCTTTTCAGAGTTTTACTACTCACTAATATCATGTTACTGCTACTGTTAGGAAGATTAAAATAATATTCACCTCTAAAAAAAGTAGAAAATCCTTGTTATTGATACAACACTTTCATACAATGTGGAGCCGTTGCTTTTGCATCTTTGAATACTTCTATCCGAAATAATAATGACCTCTGTAATTACAATAATGATCACTCGAAATACAGTACATTCCTGTTTTACCAAGAGTTGAGCATTCAACGAAAGTTATTTTGAAATCTCTGCTATCTGTTATCTGTCGCTTGATTTGTAATTTTAATGAAATAATAATAATAATAATAATAATAATAATAATAATAATAATAATAATAATAATAATAATAATAATAATAATAACATTGTAATCATACTCATCAGAAACCTTGATTGTTGGAGACACATCACTAACTATAAATTTAGAAAAACAAGAAAGGGGATGAAAAGGAGGTCTCCTGAATTATATCAGCATTCTGAGAAGATATCAGACACTATTAGACAAAGAAGACTGAAATTTTTTGGCCATATTCAAAGAATGGACAATTAAAGACTTACTAACACGATATTTAATTGTGCCTCCTCACTAAAAATCGAAAATAATTGGATAATCGAAATTAAAGAAGACCTTCCAGAAATTAGCATAACAGGTGAATTTATACGGGACAGGCCTAGCTTTAGAACGTTGAACAAACATATTTTTTCTGGAAAACCGAGGATGAGAACCACCAGTTCCTGGACGGAGGAATGGAAGAAAGTAACAGCGAGAGGTTGAAGAGAGTCTGGAGAGAGAAGAAAGCAAATTCTTCTTCTTCTTCTTTATCTGTTTACCCTTCAGGGTCGGTTTTTCCCTCGGACTCAGCGAGGGATCCCGCCTCTACCGCCTTAAGGGCAGTGTCCTGGAGCTTCAAACGCTTTGTCGGGGATACAACTGGGGAGGATGACCAGTACCTCACCAGGCGGCCTCACCTGCTATGCAGAACAGGGGCCTTGTGGGGGATGGGAAGTTTGGAAGGGATAGACAAGGAAGAGAGAAGGAAGCGGCCGTGGCCTTAAGTTATGTACCATCCCGACATTTGCCTGGAGGAGTAGTGGGAAACCTCGGAAAAACACTTCCAGGATGGCTGCGGTGGGAATCGAACCCACCTCTACTCAGTTGATCTCCCGAGGCTGAGTGGATTCCGTTCCAGCCCTCGTACCACTTTTCAAATTTCGTGGCAGAGCCGGGAATTCACCAGCTTAATAAGTTCAATCGCGCTCCTTAGTTGGGCACAACGTTGTGAATAATAATAATAATAATAATAATAATAATAATAATAATAATAATAATAATAATAATAATAATAATAATAATACCGAGAAAGTGGCCGTGCGGTTAGGGTCGCCCAGCTGTGAGATTGCATTCGGGAGATAGTGGGTTCGAACCCCACTGTCGGCAGCCCTGAAGATGGTTTTCCGTGGTTTCCTATTTTTACACCAGGCAAATGCTGGGGCTGTACCTTAATTAAGGCCATGGCCGCTACCTTCCCAATCTCCCACCCTTCCGCCGCCGAAAACCTTCGATGTGTTAGTGCGACGTTAAGCAAATAGCAAAAAAATATAATATAATATAATATAATATAATATAATATAATATAATATAATATAATATAATATAATATAATATAATATAATATAATATAATATAATATAATATGTTATTATTATTATTATTATTATTATTATTATTATTATTATTATTATTATTATTATTATTATTATTATTATTATTATTATTATTATTATTATTCGTTTCAGCCATCTATGGGCTACGATTACGCAACTTCATTGCTTTCTCAAGTTCTTTCTCCTTCCTTTTTCGCCAGTATTCCTTCATCCGTTGGTTTGCTCGTGCTCGTTCTGCCGAGAATACTCTATTCTTCCTCGTTTTCTCATCAGCTAGGTCCTTCACCTCCGCAACTCTCTGCCTGAAGATTTTTCTGTTTGTTATATCTTCTGCCGTGATCCCACATTTTTCTTAATCTCGGTGGACTTCTTTTACCCATGGGACTTGTGTCTTCCTGCTCTCCTGGAAGGTGAGGATCCTGTTGGCGAGTCTCTCCGATCCCATCCTTTTGATATGACCGTAGAACGTCAATCTCCTCTTTTTCATTGTGGTGGTGATGTTTTCAAATTGTTGGTATAGTTCTCGGTTTGGTCTCATGCGAAACGTAAACTTGTCTGATGATTTTATGGGTCCCAGAATCTTTCTAAGGAACCCACTTTCTTTCTTTTCCAAATCTGAGAGTCCCTTCGTGGCCATTGTCTCAGCTGTGTATAAACATTCAGATTTGACTATCGTGCTGTAGTGCTTGAATTTGGCCTGGTAGGAGATTGACTTAGATTTGTAGGTGTTCTGACGTATTCTAAACGCAGTTTCCATCTTTCTTGCACGTTCTTGAATTGCTGCTTTCTCATTCATGTTTGGAGTCAAAATCTCTCCTAGGTACTTGAATTTTGTAGCTCTTTTAATGTCACCGTACTTCGTCCTCATTGTCCAGGTTGGGTCAGTGGTATTTATGTTCATGTACTCCGTCTTCTCAAAATATATTTGCAATCCTGTTTTGTCTGCTGTTTCTTTGAGGACTTCAATCTGCTTAATTGCAATTTGCAAATTCTCTGCAAAAAAGACTATATCATCTGCAAATGCGAGGCATTCAAATTTAAGCCCAGTACTCTCGTGACCTAATCTAATTCCATTTGGAAAGTTGAATTTGCTCATTTCTTTTCGTCATTCCCTGATAACTTTCTCTAAAACACAGTTGAACAAAATTGGAGAGAGGCCATCTCCTTGTCTCAAACCTGTTTTGATTTCAAAAGGCTCTGACAGTTCTCCTAAAAATTTTACCTGCGATCGTGTGTTTCTTAGTTTTGATGAATCAAGGTTGTTGTCTTATTGTCTATTCCAAATTCCTTAAGCACTTCCATTAGTTTGTCCCGGTCTATGGAGTTGTATGCTTTTTTGAAATCCACGAATGTCATTATCACTTTTTTATCTGCTGCTAATGTCTTAGTTTTGATTAAGGTCTTGATGGTAAAAATGTGTTCTGCACATGACCGCCCCTTTCGAAAGCCAGCTTGATATTCTCCTAATTGTTTATCTATATGTCCTTCTATCCTACGCTTGAGTGCTATAGAAAGTATCTTGTAGGCTACTGGCAAAAGTGATATCCCTCTATAGTTATTGGCATTCGTTCTGTCTCCTTTCTTGTGCAGGGGGTGGATGATAGCCTCCCTCCATTCTTCTGGGATCCCTCCTGTGGACCAGATCTGTTTAATTGCAATTTGCAAATTCTCTGCAAAAAATACTATATCATCTGCAAATGCGAGGCGTTATTATTATTATTATTATTATTATTATTATTATTATTATTATTATTATTATTATTATTATTATTATTATTATTATTATTATTATTATTATTATTGCCGGGCCGAGGAGCTCGGGTGGTAGAACGTTGGCCTTCTGCGCCCAACTTAGCAGGTTCTATCCTGGCTCAGTTCGGTGGTATTTGAAGGTGCTTAAATGTGTCAGCCTCTTGTCAGTAGATTTACTTGCATGTTAAAGAACTCCTGCGGGACTCAACTCCGGCAACTCGGCTCCTCTAAAAACCGTAAAAATATTAAGTGGAACGTAAAATCAATATGTCTTAATTATAATAATAATAATAATAATAATAATAATAATAATAATAATAATAATAATAATAATAATAATAATAATAATAATAATAATAATAATAATAATAATAATAATTGTACCGGGCGGTACACCTCCACGCCGCTAGTTCAAATATTGCGCCAATTGAAACTCCTCTACAGGAGAAAGCCTGAACTTAAAAAAAAAATAACTGTATTAACTCAACAGTTTCTCAGAAGATGGCTCTGTGTGAATTTTGATGTGTTTTTGTTTGTCATTGATCAAGAAGTGTGGACGTTCCCTACCAGATGTCTCTACAAAAAAACTATGATCATGCAGTCTGGTGCAAAGGAATGAACCTTCTTGAAGAAATTTTGTATTCAAAAGTTGTTGTCTTTACTAAATTTTGTTCTTTTATTTTTGGGTTGGCAATATTAATCCTTCCTTCCGCCAGGTTTGAACTTAGCCAAGCCCAAATATCTTTAATTAATTCTCAGCCAATCATGTATGTCTTCTTCGATATGGATATGTAGCTCTAAACTATCCAATAAAGTTAAGAGGGCGGGTTTTAATTACCCCTGCAAGGTCTCGAATTTTCCGCGAGGGTATAAAAACTGCTGATTTTCTTATCTCCGGGCCACTAGTATAACATCTAACTCAGTGTGTGAATATGTAGCAGGGGGCGGGAAGCGCCTCGTTCTTCAGACAGCAGATCTTCAACAAGGTAATGGCCTTTTAACATCTTTATTTCGTGCTAGCTCAGCAGTTTAACTCTCGGGGAGGGTTCGAAACCTTTCGTATGTAAACTATTAAACATGTAAATCCTTTTCCTAGTAAACTTCAGTTTTCTTGAACTTTAATGCTGGGATGGAGAGTGCTTCACCCTCTCGAGCTCCCCTTCATTTTGAAATTGAGCTGACTACGTTTTCATAACCGTTTCTTCTCTTCCTTAATGTATTAAAGTTTTTTCATACGAGTCACCTCCCTAGCTTGGGATTAGCCCCTGTGTATCGGCCTAGAGCCACTTAGGTTTTAAAATGTAGATTTAGGAGTGCAAATTCACGCCTCCATCCTTTTGTTTTGGGCCATTTAAATTAACCTGGTTTTTGCACACTAAGGCCCAGTAGATTGGGTACGAGATACCACTGTTTATTTATAAGTATGCCTTAAGGGCAGTCAAGTGTAAAGTATGTTTATGGCCTTCTGATAGGCTTGAACTATCGAGAGCGGGTCAGCTCTTTATGGTGTTGTGATAAAAGTGCCTTAGAGAGGCTTGATGTAAGGTTGGGAGCTAATGCTCCATGTATTAAGGGTTTTCTGCCCTTTGGTGTTTTGTGATCGTGAGCTGAGAGCTCAAGGATTGATGAATTTGGGCCCGTAGCCCAGAATTTGTAAAGACCACTTACTGGTGCTTTCTTGTAAAGCGGCATTGTACCTGATTTTCCTTGTTATTTCCCCCTAGTGGAAACTGTTTAAATTTTTCTCTTGGTTGTATACCTGATTTAACTTGTTGTTATTTGTTGTATGCTCAAAATTATATTTCACCATTGTTAAGTTTTGAAAATATAACCTTGTTGAAATTTTTAATTCTTCGTTCGAACTTGTAGTTAGACCCATTCCAGCCCGCACCTTCTTTCACCTCTGACTTCCACGGATAACTCCGTAATAATAATAATAATAATAATAATAATAATAATAATAATAATAATAATAATAATAATAATAATAATAATAATAATAATAATAATTCACATATTAGACCGTCCGGTTGCTTGGCTGGGTGGTCAGCGTAGGGGCCTTCGGTCCACTGGGCCCTGGGTTCGAATCCAGGCTGGAGAGGGGATGTTAGCCGCGTCTAGTTACAACAACCTCATAAACGAACAGCTCGGTTTTAAACCCCACCACTCACTCACTCAGAAACTACTTAGATTTACATAATTCCTTGTACAGGGATACCAATACAAATAGGATATCAGTGCAATTTTCCTGGACTGCACTCAAGCCTTTAAGAGATTCCATCACCTAAACCTCATCTATAGACTTATACAACTGAAACTACTCCTTACATAAATTAAATTAAATTAAATGAAAATTTGTCATTAAAGTAAATTGCATTAATTCAACCTACAGAAACTACACAAGCATACACGCAGGCGTACCACAAGGTAATATTATTGGAACAGTTCTTTCTCTCCAATATATCAATGACATTCTTACGCACTAAACACATCCTCACAACCATCTACACCGACGACACGGCCATTATGGCCAAAAGCAGAAACCCTACCATTGCCACACAAAATCAACAACACCACCTACAGAAACTCGAACCCTGGCTCATCTAATGGATGATGGCAAGACTGTACACTTCACACGGTGATTCAGGCACCCACAACAGCAATTCACCTTAGACAACCATTGCATCGACAGGGCCACCTGTCACAAGTACCTAGCTATCACTAAAGTAACATATACAGTACCATTCAGGATACTAAGAAACACTTTCTTTTACTCTACCCATTGATACATAGACTCAGCACACGCTCACAGAAATGTGTACACTAATATACGTACACTCATATGACCCGTATTCACACACGCCCTACTGCACCCGTCCACCTCCCGAGTCCCAGACTAGCATTTATCTCAGGGGTGTCGGTTCATTATTTAAATCATCAAATATAAATATAACGGCATAATAGAACACGGGGATGAACGGAGCAACTTAAAATTTAAAAGGGGGAAGGCTCGATTGTAACTTGAATTTAAGGACTCCATGATAGGACTAGGAAGTGACTGTTACTTTAAAAAGGGCATCATCTAACTACAATAAAGAGATTATGAGAGTGGTTTCCTTTGAAATAATTTGCCAGAAGGAGCGGTTTATTACGCCATTTGACGTATAAAACTTTGATACACGTGGCAACAATATTTGAATTTACACACATGTTACATATATAAATCACTTGCCATACCGCAAGTGGTATCAATATCTTGCTGCGTTGCTTCTGAAATAAAATGACATTTTGGAGGTATAATTTACGGATCGATTCCATTTGAATCGAACCGTTACTCAAGGATATAGCTTCCTTCTATCGGGAGCCCGAGCATAACCCATGTTACGGTCGGCTTCCCGATTTAACTAAGATGATGTACTCCGGCTATATACATTTTTCCGAGACCGGTACTCGGACTGGGTAATGTTTCTCGTGAAGTGCGAAAACTGGATTCCACGGACAGTCCCTATCTTACGATATCCAGCTGATGCCATACCAATGAATTAGCATATACATATTATTTACATGTGATCTGAATTGTTTCCAGTTAGCCTCAGTAGACTACTGACACAGATGAGATAACGAGAAGCGGTGGGAAATACCGTGGCCATGGCCCCCCCTCGCATCGCGAGCGAAGTAAACAAACACGCAAGTATGACTGTAACATCGTCCCGTACGGAAACCGTACAATAAAGAGATACCAAATGACTCTAATATTATCATTCTTATTATTCAACATACTAATAGAGGGATGTTGTCACCAAATAATTTAATCCACGAAATTATCTTCCTCGAAATTATTATTATTATTATTATTATTATTATTATTATTATTATTATTATTCCTCAACGGTTCCTGGCACTGTCACGTTGATTAATATCGTCATTATTATGCGGGATGCAAACACCAAGTGGTTATTACTGTTATTATTATTATTATATCCCTCTCGTGGTTATTATTATTATTAATTAATAGGTGACTCAAGATATTATTATTGTTATTCACGTCACTTAAGAGGTTATTATTATTAATGGACCGGTCACTTCCGCCAAATTATCTATTAAGATATCGGTCGCAATTACAAATTAATTCACTGATCAACCAACGACATCATTACAGTTATTATTATGACAATTATTATTAATCCGACCGCGGTGATTTAACATCGTCCTTACATTATTATTATTATTATCGGTTGCATATTCTCAATTAGATTCCCGTTTAACATCGTTATCAACGCTCAATTAATTAAGGTGGTCCAATCCTTTATCTGCAATATTTATTATTATTATTATCACGACATCATGATTGTCCTCACTCGTTATTACAATGAATACAATATACGACCATTTCTGTGGAATCTGAACTCTCATTATCCTTAGATCCGTTGTATCTCAACGAATAACTGTGCAGTCTATTTATTTCGTACATGCTGTCACGGGTTCGAATTCTACCCGTTGCGTAACTCAGTATTTCTCTGTGACACTGCCCGTACATTTTACACTCATATCAATATCCTAAGTGTCTCTCGTACGGAATTTATTTTCCTCTCTATCTCAATATTCCTCGATTCATTTATTTATTCCTCACAGAATTATCAACTGACTTATTTATTCATTTCGGACATCGTACGACCTTTTATTATCTGACTGCAAATTCTTTCACATTTTCTATCTCATTTGGATCTATGCCTTAGTTCATTCTCCACAAATAATCGTAACATCTTGAAATTATATTTACCAAAATTTGACAATCATGGTCTCGTAATATTAGCACTACATGTTCCGGCTAATGAATCGCAACTTCAAAACGCGACATTTATACGTAAAAAAATATTGGACCGTAATTTAAACCACACGTTCATTAACATGTACGGATTATTAGCACCGATCTACATTTCAATATTATTATTCGATCAAATTAAATTACCACGCACTTCAATTCCAAATAAAAAAAACGACATCCCGTCATTAAATGATTCCCAATAAACTCAACACTTGATCACATAAATTATTATTATCTCCAAATCATATTTAAAAAAAGAAATAATATCTTCACAAAAAAAAGTAGTTATATTATTTATTTATTATTATTATTAATATAAAAAAAAATAATAATTTCGCCTGTAATACGGTAGTCCACTCTTATTATGTTTAACGCATAACCCCTTTTTCAAATTCAATTTATTCTGGCACTAATCACTCCAGATATGATTTACTTGGAAATATTATATTAATCGCATCTCACAAATTTAACAACTTCACTTTGAAAATATGACCATATTAATTTCAACAAAACACTCTTGGTATGGCGAAGCTGGATTTTCCTTCCATGTCATTAAATGGCTCGTTAAAATGACAAAACATAAAAGCACATATCGGGTCTTATTTAACTAGCATAATCAAAATCAAATGTAAAGAAAATTATCGACTACAAAGAAAATATGAATGCATGCATGACTTAACGTACTACACTATATATACAAATTTACATCTCCAACAAACTGAATACATAAAAGACCCGATTATTTACATTATTATGATTTACTACTGTCCGTGCTACAAATTTAGGATGGGGTCGTTAAGCGACCCATCTTGTTACAGAAGGTAACCAAGTATAATCAAATTATTCCCATTTTTCCCATCACGATAACATTTCCCAAATATATTTTACAGTTTAGTACTCATCTTAGTTATCGGTATTCCATTGCAGCTTTGCAGACGAGAGGCTTCATCCAGCCCCTCTCTGCGTTTTACTCCTCCATCCTTGATGGCGTAGTTTCACAAAAGATTTCCTGGCACATTATTATTTTACTCTCATATCTTGATTACCACAAACCTTCACCATTTACTACGTTAACACTGTATACTTTAATTTGGATACAACAAATTTCTATCCTAGACCCAAGAATTTAATATATTTACACTATTTAATCTTCGTCCACCTACCGCACAATGGACCTGGACACGTACGACGAGGTGTCAACTATTTCGCCCGTCGCGATACGCCCGATTTATACGGCATTCTTGACGTGTTCATGACATCGGTTCGGTATAGCTAAGTACAGGCTACTACTTCCTTAAAGTACTGTTCGTCACACAGTCTATTATGTACGTACTTATGGTGATATATTTTATACTACTCTCTTGCAGGATAATTACTTTACATCACTGATATTCACAAATAAAAAAACACTATCCTACGTTAACTATTTCCAGATTTAACATGTTGCTTGAGCGCGATCACACTTTACAAACACTGGCGGATGCTCGCGCCATTAAATGACTGTACGTCCGTAGAATTCTAAGTTACCGGCGACCAACAGTTCAGCTCCCGATATTCAATTCACGTGTGCTGGCGACCGTCAATTCAGCTCCAACGATTCAAGACAAGTGTGCTGGCGACCGTCAATTCAGCTCCGTATATATGGATGAAGCCTTTTTCCCGCGGATTTGTTGACGTCATGCCCCTTAGGGAGGGGGTGGATTTTAATATCGGTACTTGCACTCCGAATTGGAAGTTAAAATTTGCATCAAATTAATCCACTCCGCTAGCATATCTGCTGGATAAAATATGAACTCCAGGTGATCACAGATTTAGGAGATATGGATGGATTTCGCTCCTCACATTTCGCGCCTTTGTAAGCGTCCCTGACAACGTGGTCTTCTTTCAGCCAATGAGATTCAAGCTGTCCGGTTTCCAAGAAATCCAGCCTTCAATTTAATTAATTTGCCAATAAGTATTGATTATTTTTCCATGCGTGACATCTAATAAATTCATTACATCCATCCGCGTACTCATATTAATTTATTACTGAATACTTTTGTAGTTACGAAAATATCTCATCCATCATTCCTTAAGATGGTATCACTGAGTCTCCCATCAAATTTTTACTATTGGCCGGCAAGCGGTCACGTGATTTAAATCTCCACCTGCTCGAACTTAGGCTAGCGAACGTACACTCAGCCGCTGTACTTTTCCATGAGGTCATGGAATTTCCGTCCTACCAAAAATATCCCAAGGTCTTACTCATGTGGTGGGTTTTCTTTGTATGACTCTCCCCCCTTCCTCTTTCTGACCAAGACTTATTTGTGGACTCTGTATTTCCTTGTACGCCAACTAATGATATTCCCTGCTGTGAAGTAGCTAAAAGTTGTCGTGTTGAGCTAATCCGTCAGGCTCCAGTCTGTCGTCCTTCCTTCGCTCTGATTTCGACATTACCTAAACGAAATATTTTCAAATACACTCCTCTGTATTTCAATAAATGTCTCATATTATTTTACCGATCAAATCATGATTGATTATGGGCCTAAGTCACTCGGGTTCATCTTCCTCTTGCCCAGGTAAAAAAAAATCTAGTGAGCATCATGAGATTTTTTTTTTATGATGTGTCCATATCATCACTATCATGATTTGACATCGGATCCTCTGTTCTGCGACGGCTATTGATTTCGTCTCTCAACATCTGGTTCCTGACCCTTAACTCCTCGTTCTGTCTTTCGATATCATGGATCGCATTGACAAATTCCTGCACGTCTCTGTCTATCTCTCCACACTCTGGACATGGCCTTGCTTCAATTGGTGTATGGATTACTTGGACTTCTTCTTCCCTTCCGTCATCTTCTTCATCCTCTTCTTCGACCTCATCTTCTTCCGGCTCGTCATCTGCTTCCTCTCGTTCATCCTCTGCTTCTAGTCACATCTCTTTGTTTCCTTGTCCCGAATCGGACGTCGGTGCATTTGGGTTCAAGTTGCTGCCACCCTTCCTTGCTCTTTGGAATTGCAAGCTCTCCGCTCCTGTCGCTTCCTCATCACGGCCTCGATCATGGATCGCCTCCTTCCATTTTCTTTTATTCAGCTCTTCTATATACCGCCTAGACTCTTGATATCTGTCATCCTTCTCCTGACGAGATCCTCCCTGGTAATATCTCGGGTTCCCTTGATTCCTAGCTGGATACGGCCTATAATTACTTCTCTGGCATCCACGGTATCCCCTGTCGGCTCGAAAATTTCCTTGGTTTGTTTGCCGGTTGCCTTCCGCAAAATTCCTTGGTCTCGTCCATTGTCGCGGCTTCCACTCCGTATTATATGCTCGACGAGGTTCTGGATCAGTACTAGTTCCCTGGTTCTTCGTACTAGTGGTCTTCGGTTCGATTGTCCGTTCGATATTATTCACCTGTTGGTCCCTGCTCCTAATTTGTCTCGGGTTCGAATGATGCGTTGTGAGGTCTAATTGACGTAATAAAGCCTCCGCATCGACAGCTGTCTGGACATTTGACGCTATCATCATTCGTTGGACCTCGAATGGCAATTGCTTTCCAATGGCGCTAATCAATTCTGTTTCGCTCATTGGATTATCAAGCTCCCGTAGCTTGTGAAATTGTGCCACAAAGTAATCAGAGAATTTCGTTGGTGAAGATGTTGCATATCGTCTGGAGTATACTTCCAGCCTTAACTCCTGCTGTTCCTGAATACTCCAGAACTTTTGGAGAAAAGCCCGCCGAAATCCTTCAAAATCTTCAAAAGTATACAAGAAAGCCCTGAACCATACAGCTGGTGCTCCGTCTAGGAATTTCTCGACCGTTCGCAGTTGTCGCTCTACTGGTATTTTATTCTCATTTATATAACCGGCGATTTCCCGGATGAAACCTTTCGGGGTGATATGCCCACGGGCATCGAACTTTGGTGGCTTGTCATCAGACATCTTAATGACGTGTACCACCGATGTCGGGATAGCACTTGATGACGTAGACGACCCATCTCTGTTTTCAAACTTGAAACCGTGTGTATCAGCATGGGATAGGCCTCCTTTCTTATGAATCCCCTGGTTATCATGGGGTTCGTATTCGCGATATTGGAGGTTAAAATCTTGGCTAGACGCTGATGGTTCCAACCTAGCCTTCAACATCTCCAAGTCTTTTCGGATGTCATCCATTCCGTCGGGATTACAACTGGCTATATCTTTTGTGCCGGAATTTTGCCCATTATACGCCTTGCATTGTTCTAATAGGCGAACTTCCGTGTCGGCAAATGATTGGCCCTGTTCGATTAGATCTTCCGTCCGCTGGAATAACGCTAAGTTTGCGTCTTCGCACTTAGTTATTCTCTGGCTACGGTCTTCTAAATTTATAGTTAGTTCTTCGACTTTGTTTTTCAGTCCTGCTACGATGACAAGTGTACGTGCGGCTTCCCCACGTAACTCGTTCATGCCCTTGTCATGCTTGTCCAAGGTGCCAGCTATCTGCGCGCATTTTTCTTCTACTTGTCCCCGGACGATGTCATTCTCCTTCCTACACTCATCCCGAATTTCCTCTATGTGTGATTCTATGTCTTTTTTATCAGTTAATCGCAGAGCGGCGAGTTCCTTGACACTAGCGTTCAATTTTTCCTTAATTTCTGCGCGTTCCATTTGAGCCTCATCTCTAACGCGGTCAACCTTTTCATTAACGATGGTAATGTACGCATCCATGTGCACTTTTAATTCGTCTTTCGCGAAGTGACATGCTTCCTGGACTTGAGTTAATTTGTCCCTAAGTTCCTGTCCCATCGCTACGCTCGCGGCCTGAACTGCATCTATTTGTGCCTTGAGTTCTGATTTATTTATTTCACACGCAGCCTGTACTCGGTCGATCTTATTCTCTAGTGAAACACTCGCAGCCTGTACTTGGTCTATTTTGTTTTCTAATGAAACACTATTAGCCTGTACTTGATCGAACCTACGTTCCATTGCAACATTATTCAAAGCCAACGCTTGCATTAAGTCCTCTAACGTGAGAGCTTTCATCTCTCCTTGTCCTTCTACCACTAAGTCCTGGGATCGCTCCCCACCGTCGTCAGACATTATAACTTTTCTTGAGAAAGCAAAAGGGCCGATCGGCCTCTCGCCTTGCTGCACACGAAGGAATACGCTATTGGGTCTAGGCCCTATCCTATGACATTATACCCCTACACTAACTTTCATTTAACAAAAAAAAATTTTGACTATAGAACTTGTTTACATTTGCAGGTCATTCAACTTGAATGCTGGCTTGCGCCTAAGATTTCACAATAAACCGCTCCAATATAACTACAACAACAACATTAAAAACAACGATGAAGTTGGAAATCTCCTGCCCTGAAATACGTTAATTTTAATTTATACCATCTCAACCTCTTTTTAACTAATAACTTGAACTGGTGCTCAGTAATATTTTTACCATTTCAAGCCTTCCTAAACAGCTGTTTATAATATTCATCTCATGTCCAATGACATTTAAATGGAGTCCTGAATTACCAAAATAATATTAAATTCCATATGGGAAAAAGAGAAACATCAAATCTTCGAGCTTATTGAATTTTGAATCATTGCCAAACTTGAAGAGATTAGCAATGGATTATAATAATACACTAGTCAAATCTAGCTCCGTTCGAAACTAACCTTACTCTAGCATGATATTACGTTACAAGTGAACACACACTTGACCGTGATGCGGTCATCAATTAATAAAAATCAAAAATTTAAAAATATAAAATTTGGAAAAAAATATAAAAATATAAAAATTGATTAGCAATAAAATTGGCCTCTCTGCCGTTCTTAAAACAACACGTTGCCGTTCTTAAAGCCCCACTTTGGGCCAGCCATTTTGCACCCGTCCACCTCCCGAGTCCCAGACTAGCATTTATCTCAGGGGTGTCGGTTCATTATTTAAATCATCAAATATAAATATAACGGCATAATAGAACACGGGGATGAACGGAGCAACTTAAAATTTAAAAGGGGGAAGGCTCGATTGTAACTTGAATTTAAGGACTCCATGATAGGACTAGGAAGTGACTGTTACTTTAAAAAGGGCATCATCTAACTACAATAAAGAGATTATGAGAGTGGTTTCCTTTGAAATAATTTGCCAGAAGGAGCGGTTTATTACGCCATTTGACGTATAAAACTTTGATACACGTGGCAACAATATTTGAATTTACACACATGTTACATATATAAATCACTTGCCATACCGCAAGTGGTATCAATATCTTGCTGCGTTGCTTCTGAAATAAAATGACATTTTGGAGGTATAATTTACGGATCGATTCCATTTGAATCGAACCGTTACTCAAGGATATAGCTTCCTTCTATCGGGAGCCCGAGCATAACCCATGTTACGGTCGGCTTCCCGATTTAACTAAGATGATGTACTCCGGCTATATACATTTTTCCGAGACCGGTACTCGGACTGGGTAATGTTTCTCGTGAAGTGCGAAAACTGGATTCCACGGACAGTCCCTATCTTACGATATCCAGCTGATGCCATACCAATGAATTAGCATATACATATTATTTACATGTGATCTGAATTGTTTCCAGTTAGCCTCAGTAGACTACTGACACAGATGAGATAACGAGAAGCGGTGGGAAATACCGTGGCCATGGCCCCCCCTCGCATCGCGAGCGAAGTAAACAAACACGCAAGTATGACTGTAACATCGTCCCGTACGGAAACCGTACAATAAAGAGATACCAAATGACTCTAATATTATCATTCTTATTATTCAACATACTAATAGAGGGATGTTGTCACCAAATAATTTAATCCACGAAATTATCTTCCTCGAAATTATTATTATTATTATTATTATTATTATTATTATTATTATTATTATTATTCCTCAACGGTTCCTGGCACTGTCACGTTGATTAATATCGTCATTATTATGCGGGATGCAAACACCAAGTGGTTATTACTGTTATTATTATTATTATATCCCTCTCGTGGTTATTATTATTATTAATTAATAGGTGACTCAAGATATTATTATTGTTATTCACGTCACTTAAGAGGTTATTATTATTAATGGACCGGTCACTTCCGCCAAATTATCTATTAAGATATCGGTCGCAATTACAAATTAATTCACTGATCAACCAACGACATCATTACAGTTATTATTATGACAATTATTATTAATCCGACCGCGGTGATTTAACATCGTCCTTACATTATTATTATTATTATCGGTTGCATATTCTCAATTAGATTCCCGTTTAACATCGTTATCAACGCTCAATTAATTAAGGTGGTCCAATCCTTTATCTGCAATATTTATTATTATTATTATCACGACATCATGATTGTCCTCACTCGTTATTACAATGAATACAATATACGACCATTTCTGTGGAATCTGAACTCTCATTATCCTTAGATCCGTTGTATCTCAACGAATAACTGTGCAGTCTATTTATTTCGTACATGCTGTCACGGGTTCGAATTCTACCCGCTGCGTAACTCAGTATTTCTCTGTGACACTGCCCGTACATTTTACACTCATATCAATATCCTAAGTGTCTCTCGTACGGAATTTATTTTCCTCTCTATCTCAATATTCCTCGATTCATTTATTTATTCCTCACAGAATTATCAACTGACTTATTTATTCATTTCGGACATCGTACGACCTTTTATTATCTGACTGCAAATTCTTTCACATTTTCTATCTCATTTGGATCTATGCCTTAGTTCATTCTCCACAAATAATCGTAACATCTTGAAATTATATTTACCAAAATTTGACAATCATGGTCTCGTAATATTAGCACTACATGTTCCGGCTAATGAATCGCAACTTCAAAACGCGACATTTATACGTAAAAAAATATTGGACCGTAATTTAAACCACACGTTCATTAACATGTACGGATTATTAGCACCGATCTACATTTCAATATTATTATTCGATCAAATTAAATTACCACGCACTTCAATTCCAAATAAAAAAAACGACATCCCGTCATTAAATGATTCCCAATAAACTCAACACTTGATCACATAAATTATTATTATCTCCAAATCATATTTAAAAAAAGAAATAATATCTTCACAAAAAAAGTAGTTATATTATTTATTTATTATTATTATTAATATAAAAAAATAATAATTTCGCCTGTAATACGGTAGTCCACTCTTATTATGTTTAACGCATAACCCCTTTTTCAAATTCAATTTATTCTGGCACTAATCACTCCAGATATGATTTACTTGGAAATATTATATTAATCGCATCTCACAAATTTAACAACTTCACTTTGAAAATATGACCATATTAATTTCAACAAAACACTCTTGGTATGGCGAAGCTGGATTTTCCTTCCATGTCATTAAATGGCTCGTTAAAATGACAAAACATAAAAGCACATATCGGGTCTTATTTAACTAGCATAATCAAAATCAAATGTAAAGAAAATTATCGACTACAAAGAAAATATGAATGCATGCATGACTTAACGTACTACACTATATATACAAATTTACATCTCCAACAAACTGAATACATAAAAGACCCGATTATTTACATTATTATGATTTACTACTGTCCGTGCTACAAATTTAGGATGGGGTCGTTAAGCGACCCATCTTGTTACAGAAGGTAACCAAGTATAATCAAATTATTCCCATTTTTCCCATCACGATAACATTTCCCAAATATATTTTACAGTTTAGTACTCATCTTAGTTATCGGTATTCCATTGCAGCTTTGCAGACGAGAGGCTTCATCCAGCCCCTCTCTGCGTTTTACTCCTCCATCCTTGATGGCGTAGTTTCACAAAAGATTTCCTGGCACATTATTATTTTACTCTCATATCTTGATTACCACAAACCTTCACCATTTACTACGTTAACACTGTATACTTTAATTTGGATACAACAAATTTCTATCCTAGACCCAAGAATTTAATATATTTACACTATTTAATCTTCGTCCACCTACCGCACAATGGACCTGGACACGTACGACGAGGTGTCAACTATTTCGCCCGTCGCGATACGCCCGATTTATACGGCATTCTTGACGTGTTCATGACATCGGTTCGGTATAGCTAAGTACAGGCTACTACTTCCTTAAAGTACTGTTCGTCACACAGTCTATTATGTACGTACTTATGGTGATATATTTTATACTACTCTCTTGCAGGATAATTACTTTACATCACTGATATTCACAAATAAAAAAACACTATCCTACGTTAACTATTACCAGATTTAACATGTTGCTTGAGCGCGATCACACTTTACAAACACTGGCGGATGCTCGCGCCATTAAATGACTGTACGTCCGTAGAATTCTAAGTTACCGGCGACCAACAGTTCAGCTCCCGATATTCAATTCACGTGTGCTGGCGACCGTCAATTCAGCTCCAACGATTCAAGACAAGTGTGCTGGCGACCGTCAATTCAGCTCCGTATATATGGATGAAGCCTTTTTCCCGCGGATTTGTTGACGTCATGCCCCTTAGGGAGGGGGTGGATTTTAATATCGGTACTTGCACTCCGAATTGGAAGTTAAAATTTGCATCAAATTAATCCACTCCGCTAGCATATCTGCTGGATAAAATATGAACTCCAGGTGATCACAGATTTAGGAGATATGGATGGATTTCGCTCCTCACATTTCGCGCCTTTGTAAGCGTCCCTGACAACGTGGTCTTCTTTCAGCCAATGAGATTCAAGCTGTCCGGTTTCCAAGAAATCCAGCCTTCAATTTAATTAATTTGCCAATAAGTATTGATTATTTTTCCATGCGTGACATCTAATAAATTCATTACATCCATCCGCGTACTCATATTAATTTATTACTGAATACTTTTGTAGTTACGAAAATATCTCATCCATCATTCCTTAAGATGGTATCACTGAGTCTCCCATCAAATTTTTACTATTGGCCGGCAAGCGGTCACGTGATTTAAATCTCCACCTGCTCGAACTTAGGCTAGCGAACGTACACTCAGCCGCTGTACTTTTCCATGAGGTCATGGAATTTCCGTCCTACCAAAAATATCCCAAGGTCTTACTCATGTGGTGGGTTTTCTTTGTATGACTCTCCCCCCTTCCTCTTTCTGACCAAGACTTATTTGTGGACTCTGTATTTCCTTGTACGCCAACTAATGATATTCCCTGCTGTGAAGTAGCTAAAAGTTGTCGTGTTGAGCTAATCCGTCAGGCTCCAGTCTGTCGTCCTTCCTTCGCTCTGATTTCGACATTACCTAAACGAAATATTTTCAAATACACTCCTCTGTATTTCAATAAATGTCTCATATTATTTTACCGATCAAATCATGATTGATTATGGGCCTAAGTCACTCGGGTTCATCATCGACAGGGCCACCTGTCACAAGTACCTAGCTATCACTAAAGTAACATATACAGTACCATTCAGGATACTAAGAAACACTTTCTTTTACTCTACCCATTGATACATAGACTCAGCACACGCTCACAGAAATGTGTACACTAATATACGTACACTCATATGACCCGTATTCACACACGCCCTACAAACCATTGGATTTTGGTCTCATTCAGAAATTACAACATTCTCAGAACTGGGTACTCCACCTAGCAGTAAAAAAAAAAATACCACTTCATATCCCCAGTTCAAATCAACGACATGAATAAAATACCTAAAAAATAGACTTCACACTCTTTAACTCACAAAAAACTTCTGTAAAAAGGTCCAACACCATAACAACCGTCTAATTGGAAACCTGTGACAATACGAAGCAAATCGACGCGACGAAACTTACCGAACACCAAGATACCAAAATAAAAACTGTCACGGACAATGTTTACAGTAGGATTGACGCAAGATTGACCCTTGTTAATGAGCACCACAGAAGATGGTGGAAATGGCCTCAACTGAAGAAATGAAAAACTGAGGATTCCAAAGTCCTGACTCCACTTCACTCATAAACCACTGGCAGAACTCAACACGCAAAGGTTCGTCTGGATGATTTAATGCATGCATAGCAGTAAATTTGTAAGGATACAGATGCAGGTCTTTTTGATAATGTTTCGAAACGACGATCTCTTAATTATTTCCACCTGCACAGAAAAAAACGGCGTTGAGATTTCGTCGGCTTTCCTTTACTCGAGCAAGGTTTTCTGGTGATCGAACTCTTTTCGGATAGTTAGGATTTTTTATTCGCTACAGAGCCCGTATCAGGCCATTAGGTTTTGCACTGCAGACTTTGCTGAAGATTTTTCCAAAACACTTCCAGTCTTAAACTCTTGCGCAAACTGTTCCGTACAGGTTTTCCACGAATCGTGCTTCGCAAAACACTCAACAATGAACACGCCCTGTTTTATTGTGGGGAAACCATTTTGTGTTACATTCAACTGTTCACTGAACACGCCTGCTCCTCTCACTCACTCTCACGTAATGAGACAGCGACGTACTCGGGAGATGCGGAAGCTGCGCACGCGCAGACACGTGACATCAACCGATTGGTGCATGGATATCACGGTTTCCAGCATTTCCTGTGATGGGCAGTTCTCCTGTTTATTAACAAGTGTCATTTCCACACTTTCCACACCAGACTTATAAATATATTCATGTCCAGGTTTATTCTGCCCATTCTTTACATATTCCTAATTAAGGAGATACTTCAAAACCCTGACTAAACCACTAAGCATTCCACTCACAAATACATAACTGCCACACTACCATATCACGAAACCATCTCAAATACAAGGCACCCCCTCTCATAAGCAAACTCATCGCACCGCAAAAACTAACCCCGCCACAAAGGTAAGAGCCGTTTTTCACACCATCTGCACCCATATTTAAAACATCTATTTACTTAAATCTCGGAATTCCAATTACATCGAAACCTAACTCACAAAGCCACCTCAACACACAGCCATGTCAGCCTAATGGTCACAACGCTCGAACAGAACAGAACTCAACCCCATGCGCAAACACTCTCAACAATATATATATACAGATACGTACATACTTATACATACTTACATATTTAGTAACTCACTAATATCTCAACTAAAAAATACCCCAAACTTAAAAAACATTACTACTACTTACAATTATTATTATTATTATTATTATTATTATTATTATTATTATTATTATTAATGGACCTATTATCTTTTATTCCTCTATTATAAATAAATGCTATCGTTTTATACTTATATTTCACCAACTGCCCGACAGAGGTGTGCTAAGTGCACCGGTGTCAGAACGCCCCACCACCTCACCCGTCTGCTCCAAGGGGAAACATACTGTTACATATGGTATTTCACTGTCGCACTTCTCTGGGGCAATGGTACTGAGTGACAAATGAAATGAAATGATATTGGAGTGTGTTTCTGGAATGAAATATGATAGGGAAAACGAGAGTATCCGGAGAAAATCCTCTCTCATCTCCGCTTCGTCCAGCACAAATCTCACATGAAGTGACTGGGATTTGAAGCGCAGAATCCAGCGGTTAGAGGCCAGCGCGCTGCCGCCTGAGTCACGGACGCTTACGTATGACGTCACTATGTATGTTTGTTATTTGTTTGTCAATTAGAGAATTTACGCACAAATTGACACCATAATCATTCCGAGCAGATAACTTTTTGGCTTACTCCAGCGGTTCGAAACGTACTGAACAACTGAACCACTTGAACCGAAAGCTTCGCGGCGCAGCTCCCCCCGCGGCCTGATGACTTGAGCGCAATAAGATAATATGCGAAGCATATAGTACAATGACTCACCTATTCAGTGGCACATTCACATCAGACGTACTGCTTATTCTTGAAGAGTAATTGCCACGAATCCGAGAACAAAATTTCGTGACGCTCACTTTCCGAACGCAAATGGCTCAGTTGTAAGAACTAGTCACGTTAAAAGAGGATAGCTCGGCGCAGGGAAAAGGAATTATATAGCATTTGTTGTGTGGTTGGACGTGAAATTTCTGTGGTTCTGTTTGAAAGAGTGTTCGTGGGTGAGAAGTTCCTCCGGAACAGAGCTTGATTCGTCGATGCTGAAGAACACTTTTTTTTAAATTATATATAATTTGCTTTACGTCGCACCGACACTGCTACGTCTTATGGCGACGATGGAATAGGAGTGGGAAGGAAGATATAGTGGTCTTAATTTAAGGAACAGCATTTGTCTGGTGTAAAAATGGGAAACCACGGAAATCCATCCATCTTTTTTTATATCGAAAACACAAAAACGTTAATAACTCCAATATTATTAACTTTGGACCCCACATTATATAACTAAAACATGTTCTTAGACATATGCTGATGTATATCATTGAGGGGTTTGAAAAAGAAGCAGCAATCCAGAAAGGAGTGAGGCAAGGATGAAGTTTGTCCTCCCTCCTTTTTGATGTTTACATAGAACAGGCAGCAAAGGATATCAAAGAGGAATTTGGAAAGGGAATCGCAATCCAAGGAGAGGAAATCAAAACCTTGAGATTTGCCGATGATATTGTTATTTTATCTGAGACTGCAGAAGATCTCGAGAAGCTGCTGAATGGTATGGGCGAAGTCTTGGGTAAGGAGTACAAGATGAAAAAAAATTAGTCCAAAACAAACGTAATGGCGTGCAGTCGAACGAAGGCAGGTGATGCAGAAAATATTAAATTAGGAAATTAAGTCTTAAAGGAAGTAGATGAATATTGTTACTTGGGTAGTAAAATAACTAACGATTGCAGCAGTAGAGAGGACATAAAATGCAGATTAGCACAAGCAAGGAAGAACTTTCTTAAGAAAAGAAATTTGCTCACTTCAAACATTGATATAGGAATTAGAAAGATGTTTCTGAAGACTTTCGTGTGGAGCGTGGCATTGTATGGAAGTGAAACATGGACGATAGCTAACTCAGAAAGAAAGAGAATAGAAGCTTTTGAAATGTGGTGTTACAGAAGAATGCTGAAAGTGAGATGGATAGATCGAATTACAAATGAAGAGATAATCGAATTGGTGAGAGGAGATCGATTTGGCAAAATTTGACGAGAAGAAGAGATAGAATGATAGGCCACATCTTAAGACACCCAGGACTTGTTCAGTTGGTTTTTGAAGGAAGTGGAGGTGGTAAGAACGGTAGGGGTAGACCAAGTTATGAATATGACAAGCAGATTAGAGCAGATGTAGGAGGTAGTAGTTACGTAGAAATGAAAAGGTTAGCACAGGATAGGGTGGCATGGAAGGCTGCATCAAACCAGTCTATGAACTGATAACTCAAACTATCAACTTTGACCTTGATTTTTTTTTTCAAAAACTAGGGAGTGTCAAGCAAAACGCCGAAACACTTGTCTCTTTATTTTCATTATAGAACGTCCCTACAAAATTTTATCAAAATCGGTGAGGCACATGTCAGACCCTCCCCTTGTAAGTAGAAACCTAACCCTGCACTCTTACTCCTATTGAATCATTCAGCTCGACGTTCAAGAAATCCTATTAACTGATAAGTCAAATACTTCAATACTAATGAGCCATCCGAACACAGGGTCTGATCTCCTATTTCTCACCTCATTCAGAAGCAGGTCTGCCATTCTACTTTCACTTTCGCATGTTCCTTGCGGTCGCGAACTCAATGGCCACCCCTCGCCACTAAGTGCATCAGGCAGACCAAAACGACCCGGCGACCAGTCGTCATGGCAACCACAGACGTGGGAGGGGCGGCGCACCGCCATTGTGACAGCCTGAAGAGATGCAAAGCAGTTTTCTCTCCCGTAAGCTCTGATACAGTTTTGAGTGTGTCACACACACTGACGTTAGATACGTCTAGCGCCCGCTGGAGTCTTTGATCGCATTTTTTTAAAGAATGTGACCCAGATTGTAAAAGAGCCGGATATTCTAAGAAGCTTCCGTCCTCTTTATAATAATTCATCTACAGTGGATAGCATTTTATAGTTATCCGTTAGATTTAGAGGTCTACTTCTTTCCTGTAATTTTAGGGTATTAATGTCCAGTTTCATGGCTGAACAGTCAGCGTCTTAGCCTTCCGTCATGCGGGCGCTGAGTTCGATTCCCGGCCGGGCTGAAGGATTTAATTTTAAACGGTGGATTCCCTTGGCTCGGGAACGGGGTGTTTGTGCTATCCCAAATATTTGTGCAACTCACATACCACACACACCTCTATCATCCATTGCATTAGCACACAGTTTCCCATACACGGCAGATGGCACTCTCCCTTGTTGGAGGATCTGTCTTACAGTATCCCACTGTGGATGAGGGCAGTACAATAACACCCACGGTATCCCCTACCTGTCTTAAGAGGCGACTATACGGGCCCTCAGGAGTTCGTAACTTGGGAGCGTGGGTTGGTGACCACAGGCCACTTCTCTGAGTCCTGGCATTGCTTCCACTTACTCGATTCAGGCTCACAACTATACAACTCATTTTTATACCGTATTGGCTTTAACAACTAAGGTCAAATACTTATTTTAATTTTATACAAATACGTATTAGCGTAAATTCCCCTTTAAAGACTAATGCCGCGACGAACTATTTTATCAATACGAGCAACAAAGTCTTCAGTGTTTTAATTCTCTACGGAAGAGCATTTTATCTTCTTCATCACCTTTAGTGTTCACATTATTTTATATGTGCCAATATTTGTGCTTATTATACTTTTTTTCTCAGCTGAAGATGTTCGAAAATGGAACGAAACATGTTCTTTTAATGCTTAGGTAGAATTTAAGCTGAAACATATTTATATATGCATAAAAACTAGTTATAAAAATAAGTATTGGACGGTGGGAAAAATCATTTGACCTTAGTCGTACCCGGCTCCTCACTTTCATCTATCCTAACTGAACTCCCTTGGTCTACTCTTGTTCTTTTCTGACCCCGACCGTATTAGCTTTCCAAGGCCTAGGGAGTTTTTCATTTTCACGCCCTTGGTGGCCCTTGTCCTTCCTTGGCCGATACCTTAAATTTTCAAAGTGTTGGATCCCTTTCATTTTATCCCTCTGGTTAGTGTTAATAGAGGAGGGTTGCACAGTTGTACTTCCTCTTAAAGCAATAATCACTACCACGTTTTTACAATATCCACACGTAACTATGGGATTATTAACGTGAGTTTTCAATTCTTTGGTTGAGCTCGTTGAGAGGTTTAGAAGGGATTTATATTTATTTTATTTTATTTGGTTGTTGGGGCATGCAGTGTTTCTGGCTGGAAATAGGTCTTGGGTTCGGGTAGTTGGATTATGTAGTGCTGGTTAGTAGGGAGAGAAGATTTTTTTAGTTCTGTAGTGGGGATGGTTTTTGATGTGGGGTTTAGATAGTGCGTAGGACGGGATTGAGGTTGTTGGTTAGTTGATTGTGGGTGGCGGAGGTATTTGTTTGCGATGTAGTGGGCTTTTATTGCTTTTTTTTGAGGAATGGGCAGCCTGGATATGAAGCGGCATGTTTGCCTTTGCTGTTAGAGCACTTGGCCTGGTCTTGTGGGAATGGGCAGACGGTGTGGTGGTGATGATCACCTGCAGCGGCTCTGATTTGTGCAGCATGCAGTGGAGTGGTTTAACTGTAGACAGTTATAGCACGAGAAAATTGGCGAGGATTGTGGGCGAGGCTTGATTCCATTTGTGGGGGTTCGATTCTGGGTAGGTGCAGGTTGGCAGGCATTTTCACGCCCTTGGTGGCCCTTGTCATTCTTTGGCCGATACCTTAAATTTTCAAAGTGTTGGATCCCTTTCATTTTATCCCTCTGATTGGTGTTAATAGAGGATGGTTGCACTGTTGTACTTCCTCTTAAAACAATAATCACCACCACGTTTTTACAACATCCAAACGTAAGTATGGGATTATTAACGTCAGTTTTAAATTCTTGAACCGGTTCGATGTTATATGTAGAGCTGCTCTAGAAACGAATAAGTGCATGGTAGGTGACATTCCTCACACGTAGAAGAAGAAAATATTGTTACGAATAAAACACCGTGTGTTTTGTTATTTTTATTTCAGGGTGACCCAATAAATGCACACACACACACACACACACACACACACACACACACACACACACACACACACACATATACAGAGTGGTCGGAAATAACGTGAAGCGAGTAGCCTATATCAGCGTTAGAGCGATGGCCGTACTGATAAGTAATTCGGATAAAAACGTCGATATCTCGCGCCGTTGTTAATTTATCAGCTGCTAAAGTTAGCCAATCAGATCGCTTCGCGGACGAATTCAAATGGGCTTTACAAGGCGGTGTTGCTAAATCTGCACGTAGCTTGGTCGAGCTTGAGAGCCATGCCGATAAATGAGCATCAATCCCTAACACACTGTGGGTTTCAGCCAATGCCGAGCCTATCAGCAAGGAGGTCCTTGTTCAGGTCCCTCCCCTGGAGAAGTTTATTTCTTCTATTGGCGCATCAAGCCAGTCATAAGCCACGTGCAGATTTAGCAACACCGCCTCGAAAAGCCCATCTGAAATTGCCCGCGCAGCGATCTGATTGGCTAACTTCAGCAGCTGATAAAATGACAACGGCGCGAGATATCGAAGTACTTTTTCGAATTACCTATCAGTATGACCAACGCTCTAACGCTCATATATACGGTTCACATTGTTTTCGACCACTCCTTATATACACACAGTTCTATTTA
Source organism: Anabrus simplex (assembly GCF_040414725.1). Classification (NCBI taxonomy): domain Eukaryota; kingdom Metazoa; phylum Arthropoda; class Insecta; order Orthoptera; family Tettigoniidae; genus Anabrus; species Anabrus simplex. The sequence goes on along the minus strand of NC_090271.1, from coordinate 262,674,677 downwards.
ACCATGAATGACCACACTCACTAATTCTTGTCTATTTAAAAGTCTCCGTTCTTTACACACAGCGGGGAGTTCCCGCCTTACTTTCACTTCTCCGACTCCAGTCACCCCACACAGTAAATACGTGCTGACAGCTAGATTTGAACACTGGTCTACCGGCCACACAACACACGATGGCTGTTTCTTTGGTTCGACTCCAGTGATTTACATAATGAACAACTAAACAGCAACAGTTCAACAGTGCTGAACAGCAGGACAATACTCCTCATAACAACGACCACTTACACTCACGATAGCTGCTTCCCTCGCTGACCCACGGCGCTCCTCATTACACAGAAGTATACACACACACAGTAGAAGAAACCTACTCTCAGGCAGTACACAGTCTTCTGTCCCGTACGCCATCTGAAGTTCAGCTACTCACTTGACACTCCGAACGCAACATAAACCACAACAACACATAGTTCAGACGTCGGTGGGACACAAGAGACAGCCAACGCTTCTGTCGCCCTCAGCCCAGCGATGGAACCCGAACACACTGAGTCTCACACTGCCTCCAACAGTGAGTCCTACAGTGACTCTAACACTGACTCTACCTCTGAGTCCCACACTGACTCTAACACTGACTGAATGAGCCTGAGCCCCGCGCGCGACTTCTGCCGCTCTTGTGGTTTTGATTGAGATTCCCGACCTCATTGGGTCCTTAATCTCAATTTGACGTGTGGCTCTTAGAGCATAGACTATTGGTTTTGATTGGTACTTAATTTCCAGTATTTCAGGGAAGGTAGTGGAGTGGCGAACGTGGAGATATTGAAATGTGGTGGTAGCAGTTGCTTGCCATTGTTTGCTACTTAGGAACAGGAGACTTATTTGTACTTTGGAAGGTGCTACCCATCAGTTGAGCTCGTTGAGAGGTTTTGAAGGAATTTATGTAGGGGTGCGTTGTTGGTTGTTGGGGCATGCAGTGTTTCTGGCTGGAAATAGGTCTTGGGTTCGGGTAGTTGGATTATGTAGTGCTGGTTAGTAGGGAGAGAAGATTTTTTAGTTCTGTAGTGGGGATGGTTTTTGATGTGTGGTTTAGATAGTGCGTAGGACGGGATTGAGGTTGTTGGTTAGTTGATTGTGGGTGGCGGAGGTATTTGTTTCGGATGTAGTGGGCTTTTATTGCTTTTTTGAGGAATGGGCAGCCTGGATATGAAGCGGCATGTTTGCCTTTGCTGTTAGAGCACTTGGCCTGGTCTCGTGGGAATGAGCAGACGGTGTGGTGGTGATGATCACCTGCAGTGGGTCTGATTTGTGCAGCATGCAGTGGAGTGGTTTAACTGTAGACAGTTATAGCACAAGAAAATTGGTGAGGATTGTGGGCGAGACTTGATTCGATTTGTGCGGGTTCGATTCTGGTTAGGTGCAGATTGGCAGGGAGATGAAGGGGATGTTTGTGATCGTGACGAGGGTAGTGACTGTTGAGAGGTTCGAGAATTCCGATAATTGTTTAGCTGTGAGGAATCACTTTGGGTGGGTTCTGTGGCTGCAGGTTGTGTGTTTATTGGATCAGTTTGGATTTCTTTTTCTACGGTTAGAGGCGAGGTTTAGGTGCTGATGTCCGTTAGGGACGGTGGTGAGGTAGTTTGGAAGCCGCATTCACAAAATGTAGGACCATCCACCGATGTTTCCTCATCTTCTTCTTCTTTTTCTTCTGTGTCTTCAAGGTCCTCTACCTCGGGTTCTTCTTTTTACGGTTCTTGGTGGGGGTAGGCGTCTGGGGGACGAAAGATCTGGGTTCTTGGGACATCTTTAAGTGCTATTATTCGTGTGTGGAATTCTCGGCCGTGATTGTGGAGAGGAGTAATCATTAATAAATTGTTATTCGTTAATTCTATTAATGGGTTTGAATGAAATCTCTGATGGCGCTGAGTATTGTGCCCCGATTGAGGGGCACAGGTCCTACGAGGCTAAGAGGAATGATAAGTACGTTGCAATTTGGTGAGATTGGGAACATTGAGTTGTTTCGTTTAGTTATGTGAATGGGTATTCGAAATTGTGGTTCTCTATTTCTGAGTTGAGGTAAAATGTTGTGTCGGATTTTTGAGAAAGTGCTAGCGACGGGGATTGACTGGAATTTTGAGATGTGGGGTTCAGGGGAGGGGATACCTGGGTTTCTTTCGTGGAATTTTCATCGAGGGCTGTGTAGCTTCGGGTTTGGTAGTCTCTGGTTGGGGGTTGAACAGGGTCCCGGCTACTCGATCCACCGGGCTTGTTTCGGGATCTTGACTTTTGAGGCATTTTGGGAAGGTCAAGCACAATTGCGGACCGGGTTATAGGTATTTGAACTTGTTGCCGGAGTCGTGTCAGGCTAGTTTTATACGTGGATTACGCCGCGGGCAAGGCACGAACTCAGGACTCCAAGCTGACCTGACAAATACTCTGGGGCCACCAGGGTAGCTTGTAGCTGCAGTAGGATCCTTGGCTGTGTGTGGCTAGTGGGTGCTAGCGGTGATGCTGTCCTCCTGGCGGTCGGTGAGCTGGCAGTCTGGGTTTCCAGTACCGGCCTTCGGGGTTAGCTCTCTCCGATGTGCTCTCTTGCGGGACTGTACGTCGAATCTGTGTCTGCCTGAATGTCCACGGCAGCCTCCTTTTTATAGCTCGGGTGATGTGTACTGGAATATTAGCGATGTGGCTAGAGACGGAACATTCTCGTTGCATCCCCCAGAAACTCACAGGTAAACCGGCCGACGAGAACAATACACGGAAAGGCGGGCGCAGTCCTCCAGGCCGTCTGGGAGATCTCCGGTCGTCTAACACACTAGCCCGTTCCTGAAAGTACCGAAAGGAGCTACCACAGGGCTGGCAAGTAACAATGTTATATGAACATGGCTTCGGGACGCTTTATTTCCATGTTAGTAATTATTTTCTATAATTTTACATAGTTCATTAATCATGGGAGGCACATCGGAACAGAACTTCATGTGATTTTCTCTAACCTGTGCCAAGAGACAGATGCAGGTCTTAGTACTACTACTACTACTACTACTACTACTACTACTACTAAATGTTTTCATTCCTCCCCTGAAGGGGGAGGCGGGCCTCCTAGATGGTAACGCCGACTCTCAGATCAAGGAGATTTGTATCGGAGAATATGTGCGGAGAAGGTGAGAGTGTTGTCGGTCGTGGCCTATACTTGGAATTGTCATGGCATTCGCTTTAGTGCAGGAGAATGGAAAACTACTTAAAAACATTCTCAGGACAGCCAACTGTAGGGAACAGTTCCTTTCCGTCTCCCGAATACAGACACGTAGCACCACGTTAGAGACGTGACCACTCCTCTGCTCGGTTGGTCGGTCGGAGTGCAGAGCTGTAGGACCACGGTCCAGCCGTGGCCACTTATGGGCCGAGACCCACTCTGCATCCACCGACTGAGTCTTAGCTGTGTTTACGGCACCATATTTACCATAAGCACTGATCCACAGAGGGTGCTATACGTACGCCAATGATTCAGGACTGAGACTAAGGGATGTAAATAACGAGATTAAACTCTATAATTCTGCATGTAACATTAGTCCAACAAACCTGAATGGGGTCGTAGAACGTAAAGCAGTCTCAGTATATATTTCCTTCAGAGCCAGACTCATTGCCTGGAAAGCCGGCGCTACAGCCTTCGGTGCAGATAATCCAGGTTCGATTCCCGGCCAGGTGGGGGATTTTAAAAGCGTATTATTAATCCTTCTGGCTCGGGGACTGGATGTTTGTGTTTGTTCCAACACTCTCCTCATCATATTTAGACAACACACCACACTACCAGCCACCACGGAAACACGCAATAGTAAATACATCCCTCCACATAGGATTGGCGTCAAGAAGGACATACGACATACGCCATAAAACTGAGCGACAAAGTTGGCAATCGCGACTCCACAGGTGTAGGAAAAGCGGCTCAAGTACACTGACTGACAGAGCAAATGCAACACCAAGGAAGAGTGGTTCGAAAGGGATGAAAGTTGGGGAAAAAACAGAGACGGCACGGACGAATAATTGATGTTTATTTCAAACCGATATGCAGGTTACACAATGGGCACGGCATCGACTCAGTAGGATGTAGGACCACCGCGAGCGGCGATGCATGCAGAAACACGTCGAGGTACAGAGTCAATAAGAGTGTGGATGGTGTCCTGAGGGATGGTTCTCCATTCTCTGTCAACCATTTGCCACACTTGGTCGTCCGTACGAGGCTGGGGCAGAGTTTGCAAACGGCGTCCAATGAGATCCCACACGTGTTCGATTGGTGAGAGATCCGGAGAGTACGCTGGCCACGGAAACATCTGTACACCTCGTAGAGCCTGTTGGGAGATGCGAGCAGTGTGTGGGCGGGCATTATCCTGCTGAAACAGAGCATTGGGCAGCCCCTGAAGGTACGGGAGTGCCACCGGCCGCAGCACATGCTGCGCGTAGCCGTGGGCATTTAACGTGCCTTGAATACGCACTAGAGGTGACGTGGAATCATACGCAATAGCGCCCCAAACCATGATGCCGCGTTGTCTAGCGGTAGGGCGCTCCACAGTTACTGCCGGATTTGACCTTTCTCCACGCCGACGCCACACTCGTCTGCGGTGACTATCACTGACAGAACAGAAGCGTGACTCATCGGAGAACACGACGTTCCGCCATTCCCTCATCCAAGTCGCTCTAGCTCGGCACCATGCCAGGCGTGCACGTCTATGCTGTGGAGTCAATGGTAGTCTTCTGAGCGGACGCCGGAAGTGCAGGCCTCCTTCAACCAATCGACGGGAAATTGTTCTGGTCGATATTGGAACAGCCAGGGTGTCTTGCACATGCTGAAGAATGGCGGTTGACGTGGCGTGCGGGGCTGCCACCGCTTGGCGGCGGATGCGCCGATCCTCGCGTGCTGACGTCACTCGGGCTGCGCCTGGACCCATCGCACGTGCCACATGTCCCTGCGCCAACCATCTTCGCCACAGGCGCTGCACCGTGGACACATCCCTATGGGTATCGGCTGCGATTTGACGAAGCGACCAACCTGCCCTTCTCAGCCCGATCACCATACCCCTCGTAAAGTCGTCTGTCTGCTGGAAATGCCTCCGTTGACGGCGGCCTGGCATTCTTAGCTATACACGTGTCCTGTGGCACACGACAACACGTTCTACAATGACTGTCCGCTGAGAAATCACGGTACGAAGTGGGCCATTCGCCAACGCCGTGTCCCATTTATCGTTCGCTACGTGCGCAGCACAGCGGCGCATTTCACATCATGAGCATACCTCAGTGACGTCAGTCTACCCTGCAATTGGCATAAAGTTCTGACCACTCCTTCTTGGTGTTGCATTTGCTCTGTCAGTCAGTGTATAATAATTTCCTCCAAAGTTATTGCTCCCCGCTGCATTAACATAATTGCAAAGCAGATACGGTATCTCGTACGCCAATGAAGTCATAAGTAGATAAAATAACCTGTATGCAGTTGCAATCAAGCGTCACAAACAATGTCATAAATCAAAGTGCAAGTGTTAGATTACGTTTGCTAGGATAAGCCTTAAGAAAATTACTAAGATAGCCTACGCGATGAAGTCCGAAATTAAGTCATGAACCGGATGGCTGCAAATAGCAAGCAGTAAGGGGAATTTCCTTCATGAATAAGAGCCTAGATATTTTGGGCACTAATAAAAGTTTATGCAGATCAGTTTGCAAAACTGTTATGCAGGCTAGAGTTTACAGTACATGTTACTCGCTTTAGTAAGTTTTCATTCTAACCTATTAATGCCTAAACATCATGGCCCTAATAATAATAATAATAATAATAATAATAATAATAATAATAATAATAATAATAATAATAATAGTAATAATAATAATAATAATAATAATAATAATGAAGTTATACGAGTATATCGTATTCAGACAGGAAGAACACTTCTTTCTGGTGCGATGAAGGTACGAGAGGTACCAAGCCTAAATATTTCATAGTTATAGCCAAGGAGATTTCAGAGATAGGAGGAACATACATTTGGCGTCCGGATCCTTAGCTGAATGGTCAACTTTGTGCATTTCCGTTCAGCGAGCTTCGGGTTCGATTTTAGGACGGGTCGGGGATTTTAACACAGTGTCTTTAATTCCTTTAGCTCGGGGATGAATGTTCGTTTTTATACACAACTTCATTTACAAACCACCATAGAAACACGTAATGGTGAAAACATATCTTCGCAGAGGTTTAGCGTCGTGAAGGGAATCCTGCAGTAAAACTAGGATTGATTCAAATAATAGTAATAATAATAATAATAATAATATTAATGATAGTCTCCCAACCAATGTAATGAATACATTCCTGCAAATAAGGGAAGCTAACAAGTGATTGGTTCTAGAAATATAGAGGTTTCGAGAGAAATCTGTGAAAAATGGAGTAGTGTTAACTATTACTTCGTAAACATCAAACATTTGTTACTAGAATGAGTTTCTCAATGAATAATACACCAGTTTAATCAGACAATCAACAAATCACCAATGATCTGTATTTAGGGCGGTCGCCCAGGTGACAGATTCCTTATCTGTTGTTTACCTTACCTTACTTCTTAAATAACTGCAAAGAATTTGGATATTTATTGAACATCTCCCTTGGTAAATTATTCCAATCCCTAACTCCTCTTCCTATAAATGAATATTTTCCTCAATTTGTCCTCTTGAATTCTATGTTTATCTTCATGCTGTGATCTTTCCTACTTTTAGAAACACCACTCAAACCTATTTGTCTACTAATGTCATTCCACTCAATCTCTCCACTGACAGCTCAGAACATACCACTTAGTCGAGCAGCTCGTCTCCTTTCTTCCAAGTCTTCCCAGCCCAAACTTTGCAAGATTTTCGTAACGCTACTCTTCTGTCGGAAATTACCCAGGACAAGTCGAGCTGCTTTTATTTGGATTTTTTCCAGTTCTTGAATCAAGTAATTCTGATGGTTGTCCCATACATTTGAACCATACTCTTGTTGGGGTCTTACCAGAGACTTATATGTCCTCTCCTTTACATACTTACTACAACCACTAAACACCCTCATACCCATGTGCGGAGATCTCTACCCTTTATTTACAACCCCATTTATGGGATTACCCCAATGAAAATCTATCCTTATATTAACAACTAGCAAGATACCCGTGCTTCGCTACGGTATTATACTGAAATTTATAATTGAATGCTTATTGTATTCTGCGAGAATCCACCAAAATTAAAAGGTTTAAAGGAGATTCCAAACAGCAATGTTCACGTCTATTACCTTCAGTTTGGAAAGAAAGATAATTCAATTTTTCTCACTTTCACACTCCTCTCCCCCCCCCCCCCCCACCACCACTAAGTGAACCTCCAAGATGGTTTCCCCACCAAAACGCGTTCCTCTTTGTTTTTAAAGGAGGTTTTCTATGATTTTACGGCACGTTTCCTCCCACTTTTAAATCTTCCTTTCCAGCAATCGATTTCGTACTTCCCGGGCTAGGCTCAGTTATTCCTCCCGGTCAGTTGGGTCCGTAAATCTTTGCCATCTTTTCCTATAATTTTTTAAATACGGATAAAATCCTTCATGAGATCCTTCGTGGTGTCATATTGGGTACCTTGGCGGCAATGAACCCGCGGCCGGACTGCATTCTTAGTCATTACCCGTCCAGGAGCCGTTTTCAGCGCGGTCCGCACATTTGAGGACGGTCCGGAATATTATTATTATTATTATTATTATTATTATTATTATTATTATTATTATTATTATTACTATTATGTGTTGCTGGAATGGCTGATGACAGGGAAAACCGGAGTATCCGGAGAAAAACCTGTCCCACCCCCGTTTTGCCCAGCACGAATGCCACATGGAGTGACCGGGATTGAACCACGGAACCCAGCTGTGAGAGGCCGGCGCGCTGCCGCCTGAGCAACGGAGGATCCTTATAAGTACATTGATAACAGTAAAATCAATTGGTCTCACCTCCTTCTACACCCCGCCGCCGTTAAGTTTATTTAACGCCACCCCCCCCCCCCCCACCAAAACAATTAAAAGAATGCTTGTTTCTTTATGTTTAAGGGAGATTAAAAACACCAATGTTCACGTCTATTACCTTCAGTTTTGAGATTAAAAAAAAATTCACTTTTTTCACTTCATTTCACAATAATCCCCCCCCCTTTTAATTTTTTTTTACCGCAAATAATACTTGTTTCTTTAACAGTAAAGAATCTTCTAAATACCAATTATCACGACTCTAACTTCTTCAGTTTTCGATTTATGTGTCCTCATGAAAGGAATTCAACTCCTTTACACTCCCGCCCTCCAAGATGATTTCCCCACCAAAACGCGTTCTTCTTTGTTATTAAAGGAGGTCCAAATAAGAATTTTCACGTCTGTAACAACTTTAGTTTTTATTAGATGTATGTATTCTCATACATTTCAGTCAATTAATTTTTCAATTCTTTCAACACCCCCCCCCCCCCCCTTCATTGGATTTTCCGAGAATACGTGTTTCTTTACTTTTAAAGCAGATTGCAAATATCAAATTTCACGTCTGTACCATCTTCATTTTTGAGATATCAGTAGCCTAATTAAAAGAATTCATCACAATTTTCAGTCACCTTTACCCCCCCCCTCCACCCAAGTGGTATTTCCGATAACTAAAAGTACACGTTTCTTTATGTTTAATAGAGATAAAAAATACCATTTTTCACTTCTGTAACATGTTAAGTTTTTTTTAGATATACTGTAAAAATTCTCATTTAAAAATTTCACCCCTTTTGAGTTCCCCTTAAGTGAAGTTTCCAAAACAAATCACCTATATTTCTTTACATTTACAGGAGATTTACACTCACTCTTTACTCTGTAACATTTTACGTTTCCAAGATATTCTGTAGATACAGTCTTTCAAAAAATTCACCCCAATTTGTCACTCCTGTTTAACCGCCATTAATTGGCTTTTCCAAAAACTAAAAAATACGTGTTTCTTTATTTTTAAAGGAGATCCCATATGCAAATTATCAGTTCTGTAATATCTTTCGTTTCTGAGGTATGAGTATCCTCAATTAAGACATTCAACCCATTTTTCACCCTTTTACACCCCTCCTATTAGGATTTACAGGAAACAAATATACGTGTTCCTTAATTTTTTGAGGAGATTCTAACTACCAATTTTTACATCTGTAAATTTTAAAATTTTAAGATGTAGACACACTCATTTTAAAAAATTCACCCCCCAATATTTGGATTTTCCAAAAACGAAAAAATACGTGTTTCTTTTTTTTAAAAGTAGATCCAAAATACCAATTTTCAGGTCTGTAATATCTTCAGGTTCTGAAATATAAGTAGCCTCATGAAAGGCATTCAACCCATTATTCACCCTTTTACACCCTTCCTATTGGGATTTTCCGAAAACAAAAGAATACATGTTCCTTTATTTTTAAAGGAGATTCTAAATACCAATTTTTACATCTATAAACTTAAAAAGTTTTGAGATATAGATACACTCATTTTAAAAATTCACCCCCTTTTCACCCCGCCCCCCATTAATTGGATTTTCCACAAAAAGGAAAATACGTGTTTCTTTATTTTTTAAGGAGATCCCAAACACCAATTTTCAGGTCTGTAATATCTTCAGGTTCTGAAATATAAGTAGACTCATGAAATGCATTCGACCCGTTTTTCAACCTTTACCACCCTTCCTATTACGATTTTCCGAAAACAAAATATAAGTGTTTCTTTATTTTTAATGGAGATTCTAAATACCAATTTTTACATCTATAACCTTTAAAAGTTTTGAGATATAGATACAGTCATTTTAAAATATTACCCACTTTTCACCCCCCTTAATTGGGTTTTCCAGAAAAACAAAAAATACGTGTTTCTTTATTTTTAAAAGAGATCCCAAACACCAATTTTCAGGTCTATAATATCTTCAGTTTCTGAGATATAAGTAGTCTCAATAAAGGCATTCAACCCATTTTTCACCCCTTTTCACTCCTCCTATTGCGATTTTCCGAAAACAAAGAAATACGTGTTTATTTTTAATGAAGATTCTAAATACCAATTTTTACATCTGCAAACTTTAAAAGTTTGGAGATATAGATTCACTCACTTTAAAAATTCACCCCCTTTTCACCCTCCCATTAATTGTATTTTACAAAAACAAAAAAATACGTGCTTCTTTATTTTTAAAAGAGATCAAAAGTACCAATTTTCAGGTCTGTAATATCTTCAGTTTCAGAGATATAAGTACCGGTATCCTGATTAAAGGCATTCAACCCATTTTCCCCCATTTTCACCCTTTTTCATCCCTCATATTGGGATTTTCTGAAAACAAAAAGAATACGTGTTTCCTTATTTTTAAAGAAGATTCTAAATACCAATTTTTACATCTGTAATCTTTTAAAGTTTTGAGATATAGATACACTCATTTTAAAATTTCACCCCCATTTTCACCCCCTTACCGAAGGAATATCCAAAAATCCTCTCTTAGCGAGCACCTACATCATAACATGAATATATCCCCAAAATTTCATTTCTTTATGTCCAGTAGTTTTGGCTCGGCGATGATGAATCAGTCAGTCAGTCAGTCAGTCAGGACAAGCTATTTTATATATATACTAGCAAGATACCCGTGCTTCGCTACGGTATTGTACTGAAATTTATAATTGAATGCTTGTTGTTTTATATATAATCCGCCGAAATTCGCGATTTGACACGTTTTCTAATAGATTAAGGCAAGTTTCCTTCCATTTTTCAATCTTTCTTTCCAGCAATCGATTTCATACTTCCCGGGCTAGGTCCAGGTATTCCACCCGGTCAGTTGGGTCAATTGGACGGTTAATCTCATTCCTATCGCTTATTTCAAAGGTGTTTAAATTTTTATTTATATGCCAGGAGAATCTACTGTAATCTAAGAACGTTCTCCGAAGGAAAATATGGCTCTTGGAAACGAACCCAGGAAAGATAAAAAATGATCGGTTTATGATCAGAATAAGTACATCAGAAATCTACAGCCTGTTTCCAGTCATTCGACAGGGTCAGGAATGGAATGAATAAAGCCCCATCTGGCGGCGGCAATAGGAATTGTGCCGGCTGTCGAAGCCTGCCGCACTCCTCTGGGGCAATGGATAATGAATGACAAATGAAATGATATGATATTGGACAGTGTTGCTGGAATGAATGATGACAGGGAAAACCGGAGTATCCGGAGAAAAGCCTGTCCCGCCTCCGTTTTGTCCAGCACGAATGTCTCATGGAGTGACCGGGATTTGAACCACATAACCCAGCTGTGAGAGGCAGGCGCGCTGCCACCTGAGCAACGGAGGCTCCTTATAAGTACATTATGAACAGTAAAATCAACTATTCTCACCTCCTTTTACACCCCACCGCCGTTAAGTTTATTTACCCCCCCCCCCACACACACACACAAATAACAGAAAGGCATGTTTCTTTATGTTTAAAGGAGATTCCAAACACCAATGTTCACGTCTATTACCTTCAGTTTTGAGATATAAGTATCCCCATAAAAATAATTCACTTTTTTCACTTCCTTTCACACTCCTCTCCCCCCGCCCCCCGAATTGAATTTTCCGGCAAAAACTTTGTTTCTTTAATAGTGAAGGATCTTCTAAATACCAATTATCACGACTCTAACTTCCTCAGTTTTTGATTTGTGTGACCTCATGAAAGGAATTCAACTCCTTTTCAAACCCGCCCACCAAGATGATCCCCCCCCCCCCCCCGCCAAAAACGCGTTTTCTTTGTTTCTAAAAGAGATCCAAATACCAATTTTCACGTCTGTAACAACTTTAGTTTTTACTAGCGAATGTACCCGTGCTTCGCTACGGTATTCTACATTGTATTCGGTTATCGAAGTAAATAGTGTACATGCAGTAAATAAGATTGTTTTAAAATTGCATGTCTCTTAGCGTTATCCGAGAAAGAGCATGGGGAGTTCCCCGTACGTTGTTTCCAATGTAAAGTGTTTGTTACGGATTTGTGATATAGCGGCAGACTCACTTGCCTACTGCCATTCACAATCGAGTTGGGATGATTACGTAATAATTGCAGGCCCCATTGCCTACTACGCGGACAAAATCTGTTTGGGGAGTTTTCGTTAATATGGCAGCCCCCTTCCTAATTCCAGACAGATTTCAGTTGAGGAGTTTTTATTATAATGGCAGGCAATTACCCTACTATCACTCGAAATTGAGTTGTGCAGTTATCATTATAATGCCAGGCCCATTTTCCTACTGCCAGCCAGCTTACTGCCAGTCACACCAAGTTGGTGAGTTTCCATCAAAATAGCAGGCCACTATGCCTAATGCCAGTCACATTTTAGATGAGGACATTTCTTTATAATGATAGGCACCCTTGCCTACTGCCAAACACAATCGGGTAGGGGAGTTTTAAACAAAACTGCATGCTCACTTGCCTTCTGCAAGTCAAATCGAGAAGGGAACTATTCATTATAATTGTAGGCTTTCCTTACTAATGACAGTTACACAGGAGTTGGAGAAGGAACCCTTTCCTACTGCCAGTCAAAGTCGGCGTGGGGAGTACTTATTACAATAGCAGACCCACCCTTTCTCGATCGCTAAAAATCGACATCAGTGAATATATATAGATCGACATACGAAAGTATATGCGTATTTACAATATTGAAGACCTTCATTTACAGATTAACTGCTACTAAACGTACGTCATATCGACAAAGGATTATACCATAAGACACGCCGGATTTAGTGGCCTAAATGGCTGGTCCTATGATATGTCATCTATTCTTGGGTCAGATTGAATTAGAAACGTGGAACAGGGTAAAGGTTTTGTAAGATTATCTCACATTACATTACTTTTCGGATACATACATAGCATTTGGCTCACATATGGCTACTGGGTGGGCCAATTTTCGTGAAGAGTTTAATGATTCTGTATTTCATATAAGTAATTGAAAGTATGAATTATGCATGTGAAAATTCCAAATTGACTTAACATCGATTAAAGAGAAAAATCAAACGTAAAAGGGATACAGATACGGCAAAAGGTCATAAGACCACGGTTGTAGATCATTCCAAATTGAACGGAGATTGTGCAATCCGTTATAGGATAGGAATTTCCGAAGGTGTGCACCATCATTAAAATTGCCTGCGTATTTCGATATTCTTCGGGGATTCAAAGTGAAAAATTTAATGATCTAGGAAGTTTTCCGTTCGTTACAGGCTTAAACGTATAATTTTGTCAAATTTCAATTATCTTCTTTTTCTTCTGGCAGATTATGGCGCAATTTGGATTTTGGGCGAGGCGGGTAAAAATTAGTACTTTCAGGAAACTAAACCAAAAATTATGGAGATGGTCATTATTACCCCTTAAACGGAAAGCTGTACGAAAATTTCGCCAAAATAGTCAGTGTAGAGGCACACAATCGTTACGATTTGATTTATATAGATAAGGAATCTGCTCCATGTAAAACACCTTTTGGGCTATGTCCGCTGGACTTAACCTGCAAAAGTGACCATTCATGATATCTCCCTTAGTAATCCTCCTGACGAAAGAATGCACATGAAAAAAAGGTTTAGAGGTGGAATTCCATCACGTTTGGTCGATTTCCAGTCAGGTTGGTCTTGTTCTGTATATGTTGTGGAAGAGTAAAATCACCATTTCGGTTCCCTATAAACCGCCAGTCCATTCCGGAACATGAAATGTTATTTACGTTTAAAACCTACCTTTGGACAGGTGGATGCTAAATATAAATTTTGGTTCGAATGTCTTCAGTAGTTTTCAAATTGTAAGGAGTACGCTTTACACGGACCCGCTCGGGAGTTAAGTCCGATGGGACTTGTACAGAAAAACGGTCCGTTAATGATATCTCCCTTATTAATCCTCGTATCGAAATGATGCACATGAGAAAAAAGGTTTAGAAATTATTATCTACCAAGGTAGGTAGATTTCCATTAAGTTTGGTTGTGTATATTTTGTGGAAGTGCAAAATCACTGTTTCGGTTTCGTATAAACCCCCAGTCAGTTCAGGGATTTAAAAACAATATTTGCCCAAAACCTATCAAGGACAGGTGTATTCTAAATATGAGTCTTGGTGGAAATACATCCAGTAGTTTGTAGCACTCGCGTACATACGGCGTAATTAAGGAAGAAATAATACAGTTAAGAAAGTTGAAAGTAATAGAAAATGGATTATAACTGCGGACAGCCGGATAACGACAAATATGTAAATGCCAAGTGAATGTATTGGAAAATCAAATGCCCCTCAATAAATTATGCTAGTGTGAGTAATGGATATAATAAAGCGGTAACAGAGGAGAAATTTAGGTCAGTGATTCTTAGGTAAACAAATAATAAGAAGATGACTAATGGTGTTATTACTTAATCTATTCGAGGGCGGTTATAATATCCAACGATATTCTGCCAATATCCCGCAGATAAGCCGATTGACGCCTCTCTTGCCTTCTACCCAAGGAACAACCACGAATTTAAAAGCATGATGAGGAAAATGGCAATACGTTACTTCCCTGCTGGCATGCAGTCAGAGACGTTGCCATGGTAACCTGTAGTTTCGTTGTCGGTCTGTCGGTCACTCAATGCAGAGCATGATACCAGCGGAAAATTGTAAATTTCTCCGTCATGTGAAGAGTAAGGTAAATTATGAACATAACGAAAGTTGTTTATAATGAAGAGACGTTTCACGTACGGTAAACGAAGTTTACAGAAAATCAATAGTATAAGAGAAAATGGAGGAAACCCATTCTGGTTTTCCTATAAACCACCCGTCTATTCGACGATTGTAAAATAATATGCATACAGAAACCTTCCCCGAGATGAGTATTCTCTAAATATGAAGTTTGGTTGAGATCTATCCAGCCGTTTCGAAGTGATGGTGGAAAAACCATTCAGGTTTTCCTATAAACCCCCGTCTATTGAAAGATTTTAAAATGATATGCATATCGAAACCTTCCCCGGGATGAGTATACTCTAAATATGAAGTTTGGTTGAGATCTATCCAGCCGTTTCGAAGTGATGGTGGAAAAACCATTCTGGTTTTCCTATAAACCCCCGGTCTATTCAAAGATTTTAAAATAATATGCATATCGAAACCTTCCCCGAGATGAGTATACTCTAGATATGAAGTTTAGTTGAGATCTATCCAGCCGTTTCAACGTGATGGTGGAAAAACCATTCTGGTTTTCCTATAAACCCCCCGAGTATTGAAACATTTTAAAATGATATGCATATCGAAACCATCCCCGGGATGAGTTTACTCTAAATATGAAGTTTGGTTGAGATCTATCCAGCCGTTTCGACGTGATGGTGGAACAGACAAACAAACAGACAAACAGACAGACAAACAGACAAACAGACAAACAGACAAACAAACAGACACGAAACGTAAAAACTACCGATTCGGTCTTGAGTTGACCTAAAACGGATAAATATCTGAAAAATTGGCAAAACAAAAGAAATTACAGACAGCGGACCCCCTACAATTTTATTTATATAGATTAGACTTAAGTATTCTCATACAATTAAGTCAATTAATTTTTCAATTCTATCAACCTCCCCCCCCCCCTTCATTGGATTTTTCGAGAATACGTGTTTCTTTACTTTAAAGCAGAATCCAAATATCAAATTTCACGTCTGTAACATCTTCATTTTTGAGATATCAGAAGCTTAATTAAAATAATGGCATTCAACCCATTATTCACCCTTTTACACCCCCCCCTATTGGGATTTTCCGAAAACAAAAAATACATGTTTCTTTATTTTTGAAGGAGGTTTTAAATACCAATTTTTACATCTGTAAACTTTTCAAGTTTTAAGATGTAGATACACTCATTTTAAAAATTCACCCCTCTTTTCACCCCCCATATTTCGATTTTCCAAAAACGAAAAAATACCTGTTTCTTTATTTTTAAAGTGGATCCCAAATACCAATTTTCAGGTCTGTAATATCTTCAGGTTCTGAAATAAAAGTAGCCTCATTAAAGACATTCAACCCATTTTTCACCCTTTTCCACCCTTCCTGTTGGGATTTTCCGAAAACAAAAATATACGCGTTTCTTTATTTTTAAAGGAGATTCTAAAAACTAATTTTTTACATCTATAAACTTTAAAAGTTTTGTGATATAGATACAATCATTTTAAATATTCACCCCCTCTCACCCCCCCATTAATTGGATTTTCCAAAACAAAAAATACGTGTTCCTTTATTTTTAAAGGAGATGCAAAACACCAATTTTCAGGTCTGTAATATATTCAGTTTCTGAGATATAAGTATCCTCATTAAATGCATTCAACCCATTTTTCACCCCTTTCCACCTTTCCTACAGGGGATTTTCCGAAAACAAAAAAATACGTGTTTCTTAATTTTTAATGAAGTTTCTAAATATCAATTTTTACAACTGTAAACTTTCAAAGTTTTGAGATATAGATACACTGATTTTAAAAATTCACCCCCCTTTTCACACCCCATTAATTGGATTTTCCAAAAACAAAAAATACGGGTTTCTTTATTTTTAAAAGAGATCAAAAGTACCAATTTTCAGGTCTGTAATACCTTCATTTTTTGAGATATAAGTACTGGTATCCTGATTAAAGGCATTCAACCAATTTTTCACCCTTTTTCACCCCTCCTATTGGGATTTTCTGAAAACAAAATAATACGTATTTCCTTATTTTTCAAGAAGATTCTAAAGATCAATTTTTACATTTGTAAACTTTTAAAGTTTTGAGATATAGATTCACTCATTTTAAAATTTCACCCCCCTTTTCACCCCCTTAGCGACGGAATACCCAAAAATCCTCTCTTAGCGAGCACCTACATCTTAATATGAATATATCCCCAAAATTTCATTTCATTATGTCCAGTAGTTTTGGCTCGGCGATGATGAATCAGTCAGTCAGTCAGTCAGTCAGTCAGGACAAGTTATTTTATATATATAGATAGACTAGCAAGATACCCGTGCTTCGCTACGGTATTATACTGAAATTTATAATTGAATGCTTATTGTTTTAGATATATAATCCGCCGAAATTCGCTATCTGACCAGTTTTCTGCGAGAATCCGCCGAAATTCGCGATCTGACCAGTTTTCTGAGAGAATCCCCCAAAATTCGTGATCTGACTCGTTTTCTAATAGATTACGGCAAGTTTCCTTCCATTTTTAAATCTTTCTTTCCAGCAAACGATTTCGTACTTCCCGGGCTAGGTCCAGGTATTCCACCCAGTTAGTTGGGTCCCTAAATCTTTGCCATCTTTTCCTATAAGCATTTTTAATATGAATCAAATCCTTCAGGGGATCTGTCGTGGTGTCGTCTTGGGTGCCTTGGCGGTAGCCTACTGAACCCGCGGTCGGACTGCATTCTTAGTCATTAGCCGTCCAGGACCCGTTTCCAGCGTGGTCCGCACATGTGACGACGGTCCAGAACATTATTATTATTATTATTATTATTATTATTATTATTATTATTATTATTATTATTATTATTATTATTATTATTATTATTATTATTATTATTATTATTATTACACTGACTGACAGAGCAAATGCAACACCAAGAAGGAGTGGTCAGAACTTTATGCCAATTGCAGGGTAGACTGACGTCACTGAGGTATGCTCATGATGTGAAATGCGCCGCTGTGCTGCGCACGTAGCGAACGATAAATGGGACACGGCGTTGGCGAATGGCCTACTTCGTACCGTGATTTCTCAGCCGACAGTCATTGTAGAACGTGTTGTCGTGTGTCACAGGACACGTGTATAGCTAAGAATGCCAGGCCGCCGTCAACGGAGGCATTTCCAGCAGCCGATACCCATAGGAATGTGTCCACGGTGCAGCGCCTGTGGCGAAGATGGTTGGCGCAGGGACATGTGGCACGTGCGAGGGGTCCAGGCGCAGCCCGAGTGACGTCAGCACGCGAGGATCGGCGCATCCGCCGCCAAACGGTGGCAGCCCCGCACGCCACGTCAACCGCCATTCTTCAGCATGTGCAAGACACCCTGGCTGTTCCAATATCGACCAGAACAATTTCCCGTCGATTGGTTGAAGGAGGCCTGCACTCCCGGCGTCCGCTCAGAAGACTACCATTGACTCCACAGCATAGACGTGCACGCCTGGCATGGTGCCGGGCTAGAGCGACTTGGATGAGGAAATGGCGGAACGTCGTGTTCTCCGATGAGTCACGCTTCTGTTCTGTCAGTGATAGTCACCGCAGACGAGTGTGGCGTCGGCGTGGAGAAAGGTCAAATCCGGCAGTAACTGTGGAGCGCCCTACCGCTAGACAACGCGGCAACATGGTTTGGGGCGCTATTGCGTATGATTCTACGTCACCTCTAGTGCGTATTCAAGGCACGTTAAATGCCCACCGCTACGTGCAGCATGTGCTGCGGCCGGTGGCACTCCCGTACCTTCAGGGGCTGCCCAATGCTCTGTTTCAGCAGGATAATGCCCGCCCATACACTGCTCGCATCTCCCAACAGGCTCTACGAGGTGTACAGATGTTTCCGTGGCCAGCGTACTCTCCGGATCTCTCACCAATCGAACACGTGTGGGATCTCATTGGACACCGTTTGCAAACTCTGCCCCAGCCTCGTACGGACGACCAACTGTGGCAAATGGTTGACAGAGAATGGAGAACCATCCCTCAGGACACCATCCGCACTCTTATTGACTCTGTACCTCGACGTGTTTCTGCGTGCATCGCCGCTCGCGGTGGTCCTACATCCTACTGAGTCGATGCCGTGCGCATTGTGTAACCTGCATATCGGTTTGAAATAAACATCAATTATTCGTCCGTGCCGTCTCTGTTTTTCCCCCAACTTTCATCCCTTTCGAACCACTCCTCCTTGGTGTTGCATTGTCACTGTCAGTCAGTGTATTATTATTATATGTTCTGGACCCCACAGCAATATGCAAGACCGCTACTTGGCGGTAAATTACATCTGCTGCCATTGTCATTGTTGACAATGTGGCCAGCACCATTGTCGCGCGTAGGCAAGTGTGCGGGATTTCTGGCGATACGAATGACATACCTCCGTGTATTAGTGACCTTATTATAGAGGTGAACAATTTGACGGTCAATATCATTCCTATCGTTTATTTCAGATGTGTTTAAATTTTTATTTATATCCCAGGAGAATCTACTCTAATCTAAGAACGTTCTCCGAAGGAAAAGATGGCTGTTGAAAAAGAACCCAGGAAAGATTAAAAATGATCGGTTTATGATCAGAATAAGTACATCGAAAGTCAACAGCCTGTTTCCTATCATTCGACAGGATCAGGGATGGAATGAATAAATCCCCATCTAGCGGCGACAATATGAATTGTGCCGCCTGCCGAAGCTCCCCTCTGGGGCAATGATCGATGAGTGACAAATGAAATGAAATATTGGACAGTGTTGCTGGAATTAATGATGACAGGGAAAGCCATTTTGTCCAGCACGAATGTCACATGGAGTGACCGGGATTTGAAACACGGAACCCAGCTGTGAGAGGCCGGCGCTCTGCCGCGTGAGCAACGGAGGCTCCATATAAGTACATTATGAACAGTAAAATCAATTGGTCTCACCGCCTTTTACACCCCACCGCCGTTAAGTTTATTTACTCCCACCGCCAAAAAATTAAAAGAAGGTGTGTTTCTTTATGTTTAAAGGAGATTTCAAATACCAATGTTCACGTTTATTACCTTCAGTTTTGAGATATAAGTATCCCCTTAAAGACAATTCACTTTTTTAACTTCCTTTCACACTCCCCCCCCCCCCCTCACAAAGTGATATTAAGGCAGAAAATACTTGTTCCTTTAATAGTAAAGGATCTTCTAAATACCAATTATCACCACTCTAACCTCTCTAGTTTTTGATTTATGTGTCCTCATGAAAGGAATTCAGCTCCTTTTCACTCCCGCCCCCCCAAAGTTATTTCCCCCCCCCCAAAACGCGCTTTTCTTTGTTTTTAAAAGAGATCAAAATACCAATTTTCACGTCTGTAACAACTTTAGTTTTTGTTAGATGTATGTATTCTCATACAATTTAGTCAATTAATTTTTTCAATCCTTTAACCCCCCCAAACCTCCTTCATTGGATTTTCCGAGAATACGTGTTTGTTTACGTTTAAAGCAGATTCCAAAAATCAAATTTCACGTGTGTAACATCTTCAACACCATTTTCAGTCACTTTTACCTCCTCCCCCCCACTTCCCAACTGCTATTTTCGAAAACTAAAAATACACTTTTCTTTATTTTTAATAGAATTAAAAAATTACCATTTTTCACTTCTGTAACATGTTAAGTTTTTTATGATATACTGTAGAAATTCTCATTTTAAAATTTCACCCCTTTTTAGTTCCCCTTAAGTGGAGTTTCCAAAGACAAATCACCTATGTTTCTTTACACTTACAGGAGATTCCAAATACCCACTTTTTACGTCTGTAACATTTTACGCTTCTCAGATATTCTGTAGATATTGTCTTTCAAAAAATTCACCCCAATTTGCCACTCCTGTTTAACCGCCATTAATTGAATTTTCCAAAAGCAAAAATATACGTGTTTCTTTATTTTTAAAGAAGATCCCATTTACAAATTTTCAGTTCTGTAATATCTTCAGTTTCTGAGATATATGTATCCTCATTAAAGGCATTCAACCCATTATTCACCCTTTTACACCCCTCCTATTGGGATTTAGAGAAAACAAAGAAATACGTGTTCCTTTATTTTTAAGGGAGATTCTAAACACCAATTTTTACATCCGTAAACGTTTAAAGTTTTAAGATGTAGACACACTCATTTTAAAAATTCACCCCCCTTTTCACCCACCCATTATTTGGATTTTCCAAAAACGAAAAAATACCTGTTTCTTTATTTTTAAAGTAGATCCCAAATACCAATTTTCAGGTCTGTAATATCTTCTGGGTCTGAAATATAAGTAGCCTCATTAAAGGCATTCAACCTGTTTTTCACCCTTTTCCACCCTTCCTATTAGGATTTCTCGAAAACAAAAAATACGTGTTTCTTTATTTTTAAAAGAGATTCTAAATACCAAATTTTACATCTATAAACTTTAAAAGTTTTGAGATATAGATACACTCATTTTAAAAATTTCATCCCCTTTTCACACCCCCCCCATTATTTGGATTTTCCCAAAACGAAAAAATATCTGTTTCTTTATTTTTAAAGTAGATCCAAAATACCAATTTTCAGGTCTGTAATATATTCAGTTTCTAAGATATAAGTATTCTCTTTAAAGGCATTCAACCCATTTTTCACCCCTTTTTAACCCTCCTATTGGGATTTGCCGAAAACAAAAACATACGTGTTCCTTTATTTTTAATGAAGATTCTGAATACCAATTTTTACATCTCTAAACTTTAAAACTTTTGAGATATAGATGCACTCATTTTAAAAATTAACCCCCCTTTCACCCTCGCATTAATTGGATTTTCCAAAAACAAAAAAAAAATATGTGTTTCTTTATTTTGGACAGCGATCGAAAGTACCAAAATTGAGGTCTGTAATATCTTCAGTTTCTGAGATATAAGTAGCGGTATCCTGATTAAAGGCATTCAACCCCTTTTTCACCCTTTTTCACACCTCCTATTGGGATTGTCTGAAAACAAAAAAATACGTGTTTCCTTATTTTTAAAGAAGATTCTAAATACCAATTTTCACATCTGTAAACTTTTAAAGTTTTGAGATATAGACACACTCATTTTAAAATTTCACCCCCCATTTCACCCCCTTAGGGACGGATATCCAAAAATCCTCTCTTAGCGAGCACCTACATTATAATATGAATATATCCCCAAAATTTAATTTCTTTATGTCCAGTAGTTTTGGCTCGGCGATGATGAATCAGTCAGTCAGTCAGTCAGTCAGTCAGTCAGGACAAGCTACTTTATATATATAGATTAGGTACTTACTGTGATCCCCATAAGGAACATTCGCCCTATCAACGCAGTAATTGAAAACTGAGGACTTTTTCTATTACTGAAACACACAAACTCACTTGTTCTTTCTTTTTGGGATGAAAATGAAAAAATGTTGAATGTTCCAACTCCCCTTCAGGAGACCGGAAACCATTTTAAAGTATAGAAGAAAGCTGTGGCTCTATGGTTCAGGAACTCTGTCAAGTAAGGTGAGTAAATCGACCTGCACTGCAGCAAGCTGCTGATGTTTGCGTGTACCGGAGCCATCATGCCCTAACTCGCGGTGAGGTATGGACTCGTATGCTTAAAAAGCAACGAGCAATGTAATCTTGTTTTTGTACCATTGACACTAGGCACGACACAGATGTCATGGGAAAGAGCTTGATAATACCTACTACACAGTAGAAAAAGTGGTAATCTCGAACTGTGCTCGTAACTGGAAACTTGTTTAAGGCAACATGTACTGTAGTACTTCAATGATGCTGGTCTTGAGGACAACACACTAGCGCAGTCATTTTTTCTTTATTTCTTTCTAGACGGGCGCCTTGGCATAATGGTAATTGTGGAGGCCATGGTTTCAAAGAGTTTCGAGTTTGATTCTCGGTCGGATCGGGAATTCTAATGACGTCTGGTTAATTCTCCTTACGCGATGACTTGGTGTTTCCCAACATACTCTTCTTCATACAAACACAACACACCATACTACCAAACTGTACAGAAGCACACAAAAGTGAACACATCTCTCCACACAGGGTTAGCATCAGGAAAGGCATCCGACCGTAAAACATGGTCAGCCGCACATGTGGAAAACAATTCACACCCACAATCACTTTGCGGTATGGAAAATGTGGTGAAAGAAGGTTTATTGTATTTCTGACAAGTACAATACTAACTCTAATGATGAAAAAGTAAAAGGGTGCTTCAGATACATAATACTCGACAATACTGTATGTTGGGTTGCCGCATCCAGCAAGCAAATTCATATGTAATGGGAAGTGAAAGGAAAAATGACAATATGTATGAAAATTGTTGAATGTAACTCAGTGTTTCAGTCAAAAAAGCACAAGTTAAATATAAATATTTACACTATCACATACCTGTAATAAAACACATTATTAAACAAAAAAATAAAAATACAAATTAAGTCGACACTGGAAAGTATGACTTCCTTCTTTAAAAAAAATATTTTTTTGCACGTTTCATCAGAACACTGTAACAAATGTTAAAAATAGTTCCCTCCCTGTTTTGCAGACAACGCTATTTTTTCATTCTGCTCTCTCGAACTCTGATTGATGGTCTGATAGTCGCTGTTATTCCACGAAATTTGCGCTCGAAGCCGACCCTGTTTGCAGGCAATATTGCATAAATTTGATTGTGCAACTAATTCCCATAAACCAAAACAAAACAAAACAAAACAAAACAAAACAAAACAAAACAAAACAAAACAAAACAAAACAAAACAAAACAAAACAAAACAAAACAAAACAAAACAAAACAAAACAAAACAAAACAAAACAAAACAAAACAAAACAAAACAAAACAAAACAAAACAAAACAAAACAAAACAAAACAAAACAAAACAAAACAAAACAAAACAAAACAAAACAAAACAAAACAAAACAGAACAAAACAAAACAAAACAAAACAAAACAAAACAAAACAAAACAAAACAAAACAAAACAAAACAAAACAAAACAAAACAAAACAAAACAAAACAAAACAAAACAAAACAAAACAAAACAAAACAAAACAAAACAAAACAAAACAAAACAAAACAAAACAAAACAAAACAAAACAAAACAAAACAAAACAAAACAAAACAAAACAAAACAAAACAAAACAAAACAAAACAAAACAAAACAAAACAAAACAAAACAAAACAAAACAAAACAAAACAAAACAAAACAAAACAAAACAAAACAAAACAAAACAAAACAAAACAAAACAAAACAAAACAAAACAAAACAAAACAAAACAAAACAAAACAAAACAAAACAAAACAAAACAAAACAAAACAAAACAAAAACACATTGCACTACAGCCCTTGAAGGGCTTTGGCCTACCAAGCGACCGCTGCTCAGCCTGAATGCCTGCAGATTACGAGGTGTCGTGTGGTCAGCACGACGAATCCTCTCGGCCATTATTCTTCGCTTTCTTAACCGAGCATAAAAAGTCCACGCGGGTTTAATCGGTTGATCTTGAAGGTTTCATCTAGGAACTCAAAACAGAATGAGACATTTAATTTAAAATGTAATTTATACTGATATGTGAACTTCTTATTTGTTCAACGAACCTCTCGCAGAAAGCCTTACAACAGACATGGGCATCCAGTTGTAGTGTCGAGTTGTGTGATGTTTCAGCGGGCGCCACTGTGTATAATGTTTAATAATTCTATGCACTTTAACACGATGTATCCCAATGTGTGTGCCTATTACTCATATGAGATTCTGCAGCAGCAGAGTCTCTCTCGATATCCACTTCCTCCAGATCCCGTTGTCGTGTCCTCCATGGACGGATTGTTTGTTGCATGCTGCCATATTCTCTTCTCTACATTCCGCGAAGTACTATTATAAGGCTAGACATTATTGTAGATAAAGTGCAGCTGCTTATCGTTCATAGGAATGACACCCCAGTTTCCCCTAACATACTCCGCAACATTTAAGACAAAGATTGTTCAAAGTGTCCGCCGCATGGTTCATTACATTTCAGGCAACGACTGACAATCGATTCACAAATACGGTAAAATAAAGGCTTATCTCCATTAACGGTATGAAATGCATTTTCGATTAACAATCCTCAGTATCTATTTTTTGCGATACAGAAAACATCATATTCTTCACTCTTCATAGATTAAAATCACAAGAGCGTGGTGGCCAACCAACAGTCCCACTACCTCTAGTCCACTCTGTGAATGTGTTGTCCCAAAAGTTGTGAACATACGATCCAAATTAGGGTGAAGCTCTATTTTGTTGCTAAATGACTTGCTGAATAGAATTGTTTACCAACTCAAGTACTACATGTTCTGCAGTATTTCTAAATAAGCTACTGAATTAACTGTTTCTCGAAAAATAAGGTGCTATTTAGATAGGTATAATTGTAGACATGATAATAAGCTTTCGGGCTTTTGCCGTGTCAAGAACAAGGGGAAAGTCTTTACGTATGGCAGAGAAGGAAGAAAATCTCGACTGTTCACGAGAAAGACTTCTGCAATAATGAACAACAAAACCAAAACAAACCCCATGGCACTACAGCCCTTGAAGGGCCTTGGCCTACCAAGCGACCGCTGCTCAGCCCGATGGCCTGCAGATTACGAGGTGTCGTGTGGTCAGCACGACGAATCCCTTCGGCCGTTATTCTTGGCTTTATAGATCGGGGTCGCTATCTCACCGTCAGATAGCTCCTCAATTCTAATCACGTAGGCTGAGTGGACCTCGAACCAGCCCTCAGGTCCAGGTAAAAATCCATGACCTGGCCGGGAATCGAACCCGGAGCCTCCGGGTAAGAGACAGGCACGCTACCACTACACCATGGGGGCGGCTCTCCAATAATGAAAGTTTGAATTTAAGGATGCTTTACCGTTGGTCTATGGTAAGTGGTACGCTTATTCCTGACTGTACGCAGGCACAGCGCAGGCATTCCGAGTGGGAGTTGGTGACACAATCTAAACTCCAATTAAGATGTTTCTTGTTACACCGTATGTGCTTGTGAAGTAACAGCAAGGTTATCAGACAAATCACGGATGAATGTGGTAGGAGAAATAAATAAAACTAAGAATAATAAAAGTAAAATAAAGCACAACGAAGCCTCCGTGACTCAGACGCCAGCGAGTCGGCCTCTCACCGATGGGTTCCGTGGTTCAAATCTCGGTCACTCCATGTGAGATTTGTGCTGAACAAAGTCGAGGCGGTACAGGTTTTTCTTCGGGTAGGCCTACTCCGGTTGTCCCTGTCATGTTTTATTCCATCAACTCTCTCCAATATCATTTCATTTCATCTGTCAGTCATTAATCATTGCTCCAGAGGAGTGCGACAGGCTTCGGCTGCCGACACAATTTCTATCCTCGCCCCAAGATAGGGGCTTCATTCATTCCATCCCTGACCTAGTCATTGACTGGAAAACAGGTTGTAGGTTTTTCAAAGCACAACGAAAGCCTCACAGGAAACAATATTCTGTTTTATTATTCTTTACTTCGCGCCGACATAGGTAGGTCTTATGGCGACGATGGGATAGGAAAGGGGTAAGTGTAGAAAGGACCCGAATGTGGCCTTAGCATTTGTCTAGTATGAAAATGGAAAATCACGGAAAACCATATTCAGGTCTGCCGACAGTGGGGTTCGAACCCACTACCTCCCAAATTAAAGTTCACAGTTGCGTGCCTCTAACCGCACGGTCAACTCGCTCGGTTTGGCACCTCTTTATTAATACATACATACATACGTATTAACATACATCCTAAATACTTGTAATGACCTACCTGTTCAAGCTTCGCATTCTCAGCCTGGCATTCAGTTCTCTTAAATTTCTTACCTACTGACATTCTTTAGTCTTGGAAAAGCTAATCTTCATATCATACTTATAGACATTAGACTTCCCGCACAGTACGCCGTACCACCTTACTACACTTCCACCTGACTGAATCCCTCCGTGCCATTACCTTTGAGTAGATGAAAGTACCTTGAATCAAGAACTCATTCTACCTTCAATTATCACTGCAGTCCAACTGTCAGCATAAATGCCTTTAACCCGAGAGAGGTAACGTGACTTTTCGTAACGCCAGTAGTAACGCGGGGTGTCCTCGGACCCCCATCAGTTTCTTGTCTTTTGCGATACTGGAATGAAAGCAAAACCAAATTTTATTAAATAAACAGTAAGCGAGGTCTTAACAGGAAATGAAATTACAATATTGTG
Source organism: Anabrus simplex (assembly GCF_040414725.1). Classification (NCBI taxonomy): domain Eukaryota; kingdom Metazoa; phylum Arthropoda; class Insecta; order Orthoptera; family Tettigoniidae; genus Anabrus; species Anabrus simplex. Next base: position 262,647,855 of record NC_090271.1, on the reverse strand, counting down.
TAAAGTAACTTCATTGTAACGTCAAAAAAAAAAGATACAACAACAATACCTGACAACACCGTTTGCCATCATTGGAGTTTTTATTGCAATTCTGTTTCATTCAGATTCACTAGTTATGTGTTCTCCGGCATCAATAGAAGGTTCGGTTCGCAAACATTTTTCATGTGGTTCGTGCACATATATTGAAATCACTTTCAACAGTATGGCCTAGTCTTATGTAAATTAAAAATTCCACAAACGGTAACGTGGGGGTCCACGGGAACCCCAGTCACATTAACTGGCTGTTTTCTTTCTCCAAGACACAGAACACTGGAGATGCATGCAGGAACTTGTTAAGAGAACACCTGAATGAAGGTAGACCAAGTATTAGCAGTACAGCCAACCAAACATGGACGCAGTAGTTCCAGATTTCACCATGGGGGTCTGGCAGCACCCCGCGTTACCTCTCCCGGGTTAATTCAATCAATCAATCAATCAATCAATCAATCAATCAATCAATCAATCAATCAATCAATCAATCAATCAATCAATCAATCAATCAATCAATCAATCAATCAATCAATCAATCAATCAATCAATCAATCAATCAATCAATCAATCAATCAATCAATCCATCAATCAATCAATCAATCAATCAATCAATCAATCAATCAATCAATCAATCAATCAATCAATACTGATCTGCATTTAGGGCAGTCGCCCAGGTGCCTATCTGTTGCTTTCCTAGCCTTTTCCTAAATGATTTCAAAGAAATTGGAAATTTATTGAACGTATCCCTTGGTAAGTTATTCCAATCCCTAACTCCCCTTCCCATAAATGAATATTTGCCCCAGTTTGTCCTCTTGAATTCCAACTTTATCTTCATACCGGTATTGTGATATTTCCTACTTTTATAAACGCCACTCAAACTTATTCGTCTACTAATGTCATTCCACGCCATCTCTCCGCTGACAGCTCGGAACATACCACTTAGTCGAGCAGCTCTTCTTCTTTCTCTCAGTTCTTCCCAATCCAAACTTTGCAACATTTTTGTAACGCTACTCTTTTGTCGGAAATCACCCAGAACAAATCGAGCTGGTTTCCTTTTGATTTTTTCCAGTTCTTGAACCAGGTAATCCTGGTGAGGGTTCCATACACTGGAACCATACTCTAGTTGGGGTCTTACCAAGACTTATATGCCCTCTCCTTTACATCCCCACTACAACCCCTAAACACCCTCATAACCATGTGCAGAGATCTGTACCCTTTATTTACAATCCCATTTATGTGATTACCCCAATGAAGATCTTTACTTATATTAACACCTAGATACTTACAATGATCCCCAAAAGGAACTTTCACCCCATCAACGCAGTACTTAAAACTGAGAGGACCTTTCCTATTTGTGAATCTCACAACCTGACTTTTAACCCCGTTTATCAACATCTCACAACATTTTCGAGGTCACGTTGCAGTTGCTCAGAATCTTGTAACTTATTTTATCACTCTATAGAGAATAACATCATCCGCAAAAAGCCTTACCTCCGATTCCACTCCTTTACTCATATCATTTATATATATCTAAGAAAACATAAAGGTCCGATAATACTGCCTTGAGGAATTCCCCTCTTAATTATTACAGGGTCAGATAAAGCTTCACCTACTCTAATTCTCTGAGATCTATTTTCTAGAAATATAGCAACCCATTCAGTCACTCTTTTGTCTAGTCCAATTGCACTCATTTTTGCCAGTAGTCTCCCACGATCCACCCTATCAAATGCTTTAGGCAGGTCAATCGCGATACAGTCCATTTGACCTCCAGAATCCAAGATATCTGCTATATCTTGCTGGAATCCTACAAGTTGAGCTTCAGTGGAATAACCTTTCCTAAAACCGAACTGCCTTCTATCGAACCAGTTATTAATTTCACAAACTTGCCTAATATGATTAGAAAGAATGCCTTCCCAAAGCTTACATACAATGAATGTCAAACTTACTGGCCTGTAATTTTCAGCTTTATGTCTATCACCCTTTCCTTTATACACAGGGGCTACAATAGCAACTCTCCATTCATCTGGTATAGCTCCTCTGACCAAACAATAATCAAATAAGTACTTCAGATATGGTACTATATCCCAACCCATTGCCTTTAGTATATCCCCAGAAATCTGATCAATTCCAGCCGCTTTTCTAGTTTTCAACTTTTGTATCTTATTGTAAATGTCGTTGTTATCATATGTAAATTTTATTACTTCTTTGGCCTTAGTCTCCTCCATCTCGACATTATCCTTGTAACCAACAATCTTTACATACTGCTGACTGAATACTTCTGCCTTTTGAAGATCCTCACATACACATTCCCCTTGTTCATTAATTATTCCTGGAATGTCCTTCTTGGAACCTGTTTCTGCCTTGAAATACCTAAACATACCCTTCCATTTTTCACTAAAATTTGTATGACTGCCAATTATGCTTGCCATCATGTTATCCTTAGCTGCCTTCGTTGCTAGATTCAATTTTCTAGTAAGTTCCTTCAATTTCTCCTTACTTCCACAGCCATTTCTAACTCTATTTCTTTCCAGTCTGCACCTCCTTCTTAGTCTCTTTATTTCTCTCTTATAATAAGGTGGGTCTTTACCATTCCTTACCACCCTTAATGGTACAAACCTGTTTTCGCATTCCTCAACAATTTCTTTAAACCCATCCCAGAGTCTGTTTACATTTTTATTTACCGTTTTCCACCGATCATAGTTACTTTTTAGAAACTGCCTCATGCCTGCTTTAGCAGTCATATGGTACTGCCTAATAGTCCTACTTTTAGGACTTTCCTTTCTATCACATTTATTTTTAACTGCCACAAAAACAGCTTCATGATCACTAATACCATCTATTACTTCAGTTTCCCTATAGAGCTCATCTGGTTTTATCAGCACCACATCCAGGATATTTTTCCCTCTGGCTGGTTTCATCACTTTCTGAATCAGCTGTGCTTCCCATATTAATTTGCCATTTGTTGGTCATGCTTCCTGTCGTTCGCATTTCCTTCCCAATTGACATCTGGCAAATTCAGATCTCCCGCTACAATCACATTTCTTTCCATGTCGTTTCCCACATAGCTGACTATCCTATCAAATAATTCCGAATCCGCGTCAGTGCTACCCTTTCCCGATCTGTACACTCCAAATATATCAAGTTGCCTATTATCTTTAGATATGAGCCTTACACCTAGAATTTCATGTGTCTCATCTTTAACTTTTTCGTAGCTTACAAATCCTTATTTCACCAGAATGAACACTCCCCCTCCCACCCTTCCTATCCTATCTCTATGATACACACTCCAGTGCCGTGAGAAAATTTCTGCATCTATTATATCATTTCTCAGCCATGATTCAACTCCTATTACAGTATCTGGTAAATATATATCTATTAAATTACTTAATTCTGTTCCTTTCTTTACAGTACTTCTACAGTTCAACACTAACAATTTTATGTCATCCCTACTTGATTTCCAGTTCCCTGTTCCCTTATCAGCGCTCCCTAGGCCATCCCGTTTCCCTGAATGTACCTCCCTATTACCCTTCCAAACAAATTTCCTAACTTATTCGTACCACTGCGGTTTAAATGAAGGCCATCTGAGCGCAGATCCCTATCTCCTACCCACCCATTGTCCGACTCGTTGGCTGAATGGTCAGCGTACTGGCCTTCGGTTCAGAGGTTCCCGGGTTCGATTCCCGGTCGGGTCGGGGATTTTAACCTTCATTGGTTAATTCCAATGGCCCGGGGGCTGGGTGTTTGTGCTGTCCCCAACATCCCTGCAACTCACACACCACACATAACACTATCCTCCACTACAATAACACGCAGTTACCTACACATGGCAGACGCCGCCCACCCTCATCGGAGGGTCTGCCTTACAAGGGCTGCACTCGGCTAGAAATAGCCACACGAAATTATTATACCCACCCATTAGGATCTAGAAATTTCACTTGTCTTTAATTGCCTTTAGTAATCTACCCTTTATCCCATGATCCCCCAACAGCATGGCGAACACCGATTTCTGTGCCACTTCTTCAACAGTCTAAAATCACCTACCTTGATAGCTGCAGTCGCTTTAGTGTAACCAGTACCCAGTGTTCGGGAGATAGTAGGTTCGAACCCCACTGTTGGCAGCCCTGAAGATGGTTTTCCGTGGTTTCCCATTTTCACACCAGGCAAATGCTGGGGGCTGTACATTAATTAAGGTCACTTCCTTTCCACCACTAGCCCTTTAGCCCTTTTCTGTTTCATCGTCGCCATAAGATCTATCTGTGTCAGTGCGATGTAAAAAGCAAAATTTAAAGACATGAAAAAAGGGCTAATATCGTTGATTACAGTAATACAGTGGAACCTTGGATTTCGAGCATAATTCGTTCCCGCAACATGCATGTAATCCAAAGCGGTCGTACGTCAAAGCACGTTTTCTCAAAAGAAACAATTAAAACGCGGATGATTCGGCCACAACACAAAACTATTTATTCACATACCATTTCCAAAACAAAATATAACTTAAAAAAATTAAAGTGCGCTTTTCCCTACAATAGAATCATTGTTGGTGTGAGGGAGACGAGAGATGACATGAGAAGAGTTACTGTGTAGCACGAATTTCACTAACGGAATAACTGCTATCTGTTAGCTCACTGGAATTATTGTTTTCTTTTCGTGCAACTTTAAGAAGGAACCTGTCCAATGACTGTTGCTTTTGCCTCTTTTTGAGGATTTGCTACAGCCTTATTCGGGTGGTGTTTTTTTCTTTTTTTTTTCTTTTCTTTCTACAACCGAGCTCGATAGCTGCAGTCGCTTAAATGCGGCCAGTATCGAGTAATCGGGAGATAGTGGGTTCGAGCCCCACTGTCGGCAGCCCTGAAGATGGTTTTCCGTGGTTTCCCATTTCCATATCAGGCAAATGCCGGGGCTGTACCTTAATTAAGGCCGCGGCCGCTTCCTTCCACTGCCTAGGCCTTTCCTCTTCCATCGTCGCCATAAGACATATCTGTGTCTGTGCGACGTAAAACAAAATAGCAAGAAAAAGAATGTTTTTTCTACAAAATGTTTCACCGTTTCCCACATTTTGCATTTCTCCCGAATCTCAGTTGTGGTGAGAGATTCCATTGATTTTTCCTCCTCCTCTTCCCCAGAGGAGATCTCCATAACCCCCTCCTGTTGTTCGCGATGCAGGTCCATCAGTTCGTTGGTGGTCAGTTCCTGGCTATGTTCTTCTACCAGCTCTTGAATGTCCACGTCATTCACCCCCCAGCCCCATAGTCTTCCCTAACGACACAATTTCATCGACAATCGGCGGCTCATTATCACCAACAATCCCCTCAAAGTCACGTCCAAGAACAGAGTCGGGCCACAGATTTCCCCAAGCGGAAGTGAGAGTTCTCTTGGTGACTCCATCACAAGCTTTACCGATGATCTCGTTTCTTAAATTTTACGAATTCCTGACGGGGATTCGAACCCACGTCCTTCCGGGCGGAACGAGCACGCCTTTACCGCCGCAGCCAGGCAGCTCCTCAAATTATTTTCAAAATAGTTTAAAATGAGACGGTGTCGGTTTCTATTCGCTCAAAACTTTCGCACCAATTGAGCTGACATTTGATATGGATATGTCTCAGATAAGAAATTAAAACACATGGCTATTCCTATTATTCATTGATTATTCATTTCAATAGAGCAACCATTGCTATGTAGGTATTTTCTGAACTCGGGACTTTTTCGTCCTCTAAAAAAAAAGAAATAAAAATGGACAATTGTTAAACTCTTTCACAAAATAAATAGCAGCGTGTTCACTTAAAAATGCAGTTTTCTACAAGCAAAGAATGATAATATGCGTTTTCTTATAACTTCAATAAGTTAGTTCTCTTGTGCTTCTACACGTTAAAGCACGCGTGCCACACATGGCGGCCATTAGTATACAGGATGGTCGGAAATAACGCGAACCTGGTATAGGAGTGTTAGAGGGTTGGTCATACTGATAAATTGCTTCAAAAATCTATATCTCACTCCGTTTTCTTTGTATGAGATACTGAAGTTAGCCAATCATATCGCTTCATGGGGGAAATTCAAATAACTTTGCGAGGCTAGGCGAGATGGCTTAAGATCGGATTGAGAGCCATGTCCCTAACCGCGGTTAGGAGCTTGCGGCTGTGAGCTCGCATTTGGGAGATAGTGGGTTCGAACCCCACTGTCGGCAGCTCTGAAGATGGTTTTCCGTGGTTTCCCATTTTCACACCAGGCAAATGCTGGGGCTGTACCTTAATTAAGGCCACGGCCACTTCCTTCGCATTCCTAGGCCTTTCCTCTCCCACCGTCGCCATTAGACCTATCTGTGTTGGTGCGACGTAAAGCAACTAGCAAAAGAAGAAAAAAAAAAGAGAGCCATGTCGAGGAACCATCATCAAACACGAGCACACAGTGCGTTTCAGCTGGTGTCACTGTATCGTTCTTGTTATGGCGAGATCCTGTCAGCTCGGAGGTCCGTGTTCAAATCCCTACCCTGGCAATGTTTACTTCTATTGGTGTTCTCAAGCTGGTAAAAAGCCACGTGTAGATTTAGCAACACCGCCTCGCAAAGCCCGGTTGAATTCGCCAGCGAAGCGACCTGTTTGACTAATTTCAGCAGCGCGAGATATGAAAATGTTTTCAAATTATTTTTGATCAGTGTGACCAACCCTCTTAAGCTCATATTCCTATCCAGTTCACCTTGTTTCCGACCACTCTGTATAGTGATTTATTGAACGTGGACAGGTTTTTTCCGCTAAATCAAAAAATAATTGGTAAAAAAACGTCGTCATAAAATATACCCCAGTACGTGTACTTAAAATATTAGCCCGCCTGGTGGCCATGATCGTTAAGGCGCTGAAGTCTAAAAACGGTCTAACACCGAGGTTAGCCGGTTCGAGTCCCGTTGGTCGAAAAAAATTTTCACCATCAGAATGTTGGCCGGCAGGGTAGGGGAGGTGGTGGTATACAATTTCTAATCACTAGATTGCGTGCCAAAAGCCTGGATTAAATTCCAAACCTCTCCGCAGTGCTCATATGGAGTGAGGGCATATGACGCTGTTGATGGTGATTCGTCCGTCGGATGGGGACGTTAAGCCTTGAGCAGACCCCTTGGTGCTATTCGACAGGAGTAGGCTATGTGCCGGCACCGGGTTTCACCCTCTCCCTACTATCATATATCACGTCATTCATTTCATCTCTCATTAACTCCTCTGATGAGGTTGACGTCAGGAAGGGCATCCGGTCGTAAAAAACCGCCACGACAAATTCATCTCACCTCATACCCGACCCCGTAGGGAAACGGGACAAGGGTTGGACAAACAACAACGTGTACTTAAAATGTGCCTGTTAATCCAGAGACCCTGGGTTCGATTCCCGGCTAGGTCAGATTTTTACCTGGATTTCAGGGCTGGTTCGAGTTCATCCAGCCTACGTGATTAGCACTGAGGAGCTATCTGACGGTGAGATAGCGATCCCAGTCTAGAAATTCAAGAATAACAGCCGAGAGGATTCGTCGTGCTGACCAGGCCTTCGGGCTGAACAACGATCGCTTGGTAGGCTGTGGGGTTTGGTTGTGTGCACTTAAAAATCCGTCATAATTTTACGTTTTCTTTGTAACAGTAATAATGTTCTGCAGGAAATTATGTTTAACGCGATAAAGAACACGTTTACAGTTAACATTGCACTGACTCACTGTTGTTAATTGAAGTGTACTCGCTATCTCTGCTACCACTCACATACGCTTAACGTCATTTCTGCTGCGATTGTACAAGAACTAGTTCTTTAATGAATGTGTTTTGGTGGTTTTTTGTTGCACGTGCTCAGTCCACTGTTAGCCAAACCCGGAGCAGCTTCTCTCTTTCCTCGCTGTCCTGTACTGTACACCTCTCACACAGAGGTGTGAAAATTATGAGACTCTGAAGACAAATTGACTTAGCGTTAGTTTTTAACCTACCGGGCGAGTTGGCCGTGCGCGTAGAGGCGCGCGGCTGTGAGCTTGCATACGGGAGATAGTAGGTTCGAATCCCACTATAGGCAGCCCTGAAAATGGTTTTCCGTGGTTTCCCCATTTTCACACCAGGCAAATGCTGGGGTTGTACCTTAATTAAGGCCACGGCCGCTTGCTTCCAACACCTAGGCCTTTCCTATCCCATCGTCGCCATAAGACCTATCTGTGTCGGTGCGACGTAAAACCCCCAGCAAAAAAATTTTTTAACCTCACATGTTTTCCTAATTTGAGCCATAGAACTCCATACCTTTCCGTCAAATATGAATCCGACTGTCATAAAACTTTGTGAAATACTGTATTATACGTATTTTTTTAAATATTACCTTGAGATTAAATATTTCTGTTTGGTCTGTTGAAGATCCTACAACAGCATTTTCCAAGCGTGTGGGTAGGAAGTGGTACAAAGCACAACGAATTATACAGCACTCAAGTAAAAGAAAACTATCACAGAACTATTTCATGAATTTCAATTTAATTACACTCAAAAGTGGAATTTAAAATCCTCAACATTGGACTTTATTATTCATACAGAAGTCTATCGACTATACTGTCATAACTAGAGATGAGAATTATAGGCACTAAAAACAGTTAAATAGGCAGGCATATAGGCTATTAAATTAGCCAAAATAGGCATTTAAATAGGCACTAACGTGTAAAATAGACATGAAAATATTACTTATCTATATAAATAAAATTGTAGGGGGTCCGCTGTCTGTAATTTCTTTTGTTTTGCCAATTTTTCAGATATTTATCCGTTTTAGGTCAACTCAAGACCGAATCGGTGGTTTTTACGTTTCGTGTCTGTTTGTTTGTCTGTTTGTCTGTTTGTCTGTCTGTCTGTTTGTCTGTTTGTCTGTTCCACCATCACGTCGAAACGGCTAGATAGATCTCAACCAAACTTCATATTTAGAGTATACTCATCCCGGGGAAGGTTTCGATATGCATATCATTTTAAAATCTTTGAATACACGGGGGGTTTATAGGAAAACCAGAATGGTTTTTCCACCAGCACGTCGAAACGTCTGGATAGATTTCAACCAAACTTCATATTTACAGTATACTCATCCCGGGGAAGGTTTCGATATGCATATCATTTTAAAATCTTTCAATACACGGGGTGTTTATAAGAAAGCCAGGATGGTTTTTTCACCATCACGTCGAAACGGCTGGATAGATCTCAACCAAACTTCATATTTAGAGTATACTAATCCCGAGGAAGGTTTCTGTGTGCATATCGTTTTAAAATATTTCAATAGATGGGGGGTTTATAGGAAAACCAGAATGGTTTTCCTCCATTTTCTCTTATACTATTGATTTTCTGTAAACTTCGTTTACCGTACGTGAAACGTCTCTTCATTATAAACAACTTTCGTTATGTTCATAATTTACCTTACTCTTCACATGACGGAGAAATTTACAATTTTCCGCTGGTATCATGCTCTGCATTGAGTGACAGACAGACCGACAACGAACCTACAGGTTACCATGGCAAAGTTTCTGACTGCATGCCAGCAGGGAAGTAACGTATTGCCATTTTTCTCATCATGCTTTTAAATTCGTGGTTGTTCCTTGGGGTCAATCGGCCTACCTGCGGGATATTGGCGGAATATCGTTGGTTGTTATAACCGCCCTCGAATAGATTAAGTAATAACACCATTAGTCATCTTCTTCTTATTTGTTTACCTAGGAATCACTGGACCTAAATTTCTCCTCTGTTACCGCTTTATTATATCCATAACTCACACTAGCATAATTTATTGAGGGGCATTTGATTTTCCAATACATTCACTTGGCATTTACATATTTGTCGTTATCCGACTGTCCTCAGTTATAATCCATTTTCTATTAGTTTCAACTTTCTTAACTGTATTATTTTCTTCCTTAATTACGCCATATGTACGCGAGTGCTACATACTACTGGATGTATTTCCACCAAGACTCATATTTAGAATACGCCTGTCCTTGACAGGTTTTAGGGCAAATATTGTTTCTAAATCCCTGAACTGACTGGGGGTTTATACGAAACAGAAACAGGATTTTGTACTTCCACAAAATATACACAACCAACGTTAATTTAAATCTACCTGCCTTGGTAGAAATTAATTTCTAAACCTTTTTTCTCATGTGCATCTTTTCGATACGAGGATTAATAAGGGAGATATCATTAACGGACCGTTTTTCTGTACAAGTCCCATCGGACTTAACTCACGAGCGGGTGCGTGTAAAGCGTATTCCTTACAACTTGAAAACTACTGAAGACATTCGAACCAAAATTTACATTTAGCATCCACCTGTCCATAGGTAGGTTTTTAAACGTAAATAACATTTCATGTTCCGGAATGGACTGGTGGTTTATAGGGAACCGAAATGGTGATTTTACTCTTCCACAATATATACAGAACAAGACCAACCTGACTGGAAATCGAAAAAACGTGATGGAATTCCACTTCTAAACCTTTTTTTCATGTGCATTTTTTCGTCAGGAGGATTAATAAGGGAGATACCATGAATGGTCAGTTTTGCAGGTTAAGTCCAGCGGACATAGCCACAAAGGTGTTTTACATGGAGCAGATTCCTTATTTATATAAATCAAATCGTAACGACTGTGTGCCACTACACTGACTATTTTGGCGAAATTTTCGTACATCTTTCCGTTTAAGGGGTAATAATGACCATCTGCACAATTTTTGGTTTAGTTTCCTGAAAGTCCTAATTTTTAAGCGCCTCACCCAAAATCCAGATTGCGGCATAATCTGCCAGAAGAAAAAAAGAAGATAATTGAAATTTGACAAAATTATACGTTTTAGCTTGTAACGAACGGAAAACATCCTAAATTATTACATTTTTCACTTTTTATCCCCGAAGAATATCGAAATATGCAGGCAATTTTAATGATGGTGCAGACCTTCGGAAATTCCATTCACATAACAGATTGCACAATCTCCGTTCAATTTGGAATGATCTACAACCTTGGTCTTATGACTTTTTGCCGTATCTGTATCCCTTTTACGCTGTTTTTTTCTCTATTAATCGATGTTAAGTCAGTTTGGAATTTTCACAAGCATAATTCATACTTTCGATTACTTATATGAAATACAGAATCATCATACTCTTCACGAAAATTGTCCCACCCAGTAGCCATCTGTGAGCCAAATGCTATGTATGTAGCTGTCACATAATTATCCGAAAAGTAATGTAATGTGAGATAATCTTACAAAAACGTTACCCTGTTCCACGTTTCTAACTCAATCTGACCATAGAATAGATGACATATCATAGGACCAGCCATTTAGGGCACTAAATCCGGCGTGTCTTATAGTATAATTCTTTGTCGATATGACGTACGTTTAGTAGCAGTTAATCTGTAAATGAAGGTCTTCAATATAAACACGCATATACTTTCGTATGTCGATCTATATACATTCACTGATGTCGATTTGTAGCGATCGAGAAAGGGTGGGTCTGCTAATGTAATCAGTACTCCCCACACCGACTTTGATTGGCTGTATGAAAGGGCCCTTCTCCAACTCCTGTGTAACTGTCATTAGTAAGGAAGGTCTACAATTGTAATGAATAGTTCGCTTCTCGATTTGACTTGCAGAAGGCAAGTGAGCATGCAGTTTTGTGTAAAACTTCCCTACCCGATTGTGTTTGGCAGAAGGCAAGGGTGCCCGCCATTATAAACAAATGTCCTCATCTAAAATGTGACTGGCATTAGGCATAGTGGCCTGCTATTTTGATGGAAACTCACCAACTTGGTGTGACTGGCAGTAAGCTGGCTGGCAGTAGGAAAATCGGCCTGACATTATAATGATAACGGCACAACTCAATTTTGAATGGTGGTAGGGAATTTGCCTGCCATTATAATAAAATCTCCTCGACTGTAATCTGTTTGGGAGTAGGAAATGGGGCCTGCCATTGTAACGAACACTCCCTACTTGATTGTGACCGCGCAGTAGGCAATGGGGCCTCCAATTATAATGTAAACTTCCCAACTCGATTGTGAATGGCAGTAGGCAAGTGAGCCTGCCGTTATATCACAAATCCGTAACAAACACTTTACATTGGAAACAACGTATGGGGACATCCCCATGCTCTTTCTCGGATAACGCTAAGAGAAATGCAATTTTAAAACAATCTTATTTACTGCATGTACACTGTTTACTTCGATATTCGAATACAATGTTGAACACCGTAGCGAAGCACGGGTACATTTGCTAGTGATTTAATAATGCAACAAATGACTATAAAAGGAATTTACAAGCAACGTTTTAATGTTTTCCTGTAACAATCTTGTTCTCCTCTCATGCATAATGTTTTTATACTGAAAGATCTCTCAACGTCACATGAAGTGACTGGACAAAACTTCAATGAAGTCACTTCATCTGGTTTGATTTCGCTGACAGCGGCTGCCTTCCCAGAGGTTCGGCCAAAACTTCCCGACTTCTTCCACAATCTTAAATGACTCCACCAGGGGTATGCCACTCTTCTCCAACTTGGTGATCGTTCCCGGCAGTTCGTTGAAATTTGAAGATGCTCCGGTTTATGCAGGGGCATATTAGCTCCCAACATTGCAGTGCATAGGTCTGAAGAAAATGGTTGTTGGTCGCTGCCCAAAGTGGATTGGTAGAAAGGCTGCGTTGATACAAATTTCTGTACTCGTATCAGATGCATCTCAGTATTTCTAAGTTGATCTATGAGGTATTTTTCTCACATTTGACCTGAAAAAAATTGACATAAATTACATTGTCCTTATATCTTAAATTTCTACAGTTGGGCTAATTAGCAATAATACTTTGTATATATCATGCATTTGTTTCATAAAAAAAGACTATTAGAGATGATGTTTCTAGAAGTAAAAAACTTTAAAGTAGGAACAAGGGAATTAGTAATTTACATGGAAATATGTCCTCAAGGATTTTCAGTTATAATATGGCAGTATCGTGTCGAGTTCACCGGGTGAAAAATATAATTAAAAAGACGTGAAACGATACCGAATTAGCGTAGAGGAGAGATTCGTCCTTTATGCTTTCCAAAGACCCACCAAGCTGACACCTAGCAGTATTCTTACATCTATAGAATAATTAAAACGGAGGCACTATAAATCTCAGATTTGTGAACATTTTATTTGTTTCTATTCGCCGGCTTTGGTCAGCCGGGTCGGCTGTCATGAAGACTATTTTCTGTTGCCTGCAATAGATCCTGCATCATGTGTGCCCACAGGACCGCCACCCTCGTTGAAATTTAAAACCGCGTAATTTGAAATTGTCGTGAAATGCGCCCATAACCTTATTTTTGTCACAATTAGCAAGAATCTAGAGGGGATGCTAGAGGCTTGTTAACCTGGGATCTTACGCCCCTCAGACTCTTTGCTTCCCCCTCCCTCAACGCACAACGGTTACTAACCGGACCTCACCAATCCAGACCAACGGTCTTTTCGCTGGCTTGGTCTTGTAAAGATAGTCTTGGCAACCTTGTAAACACGCTGTGGTATCGTCCTGGCCGGGCTACATTGGATCTGCAACCTGTGTTTCGCGAAGGTTTAGCGGAAGTGTAATAGATTTCACGATTTTTTAAAGGGAGTTTTAAAAATTGCATTTCAGGTGCAAATCTCTATTTTCACAGGAAATGAATCACAGTTCAAAATACCGATTTAATTTTCATCCTTTCTATGACAAGAGACCACCGGAGTTCTAACTCCTGGTTCAGTAATTCAATGATTATTTACATCTTAGCAATATAAATTATTGAAAGTTCACGAATAATACAGCATTGCAACAAAACAACTTGCCACAATACGTAAATTAATAGGCCTATATATGCTACAATGAAATGCGATCATTGTTCTCAATCACAAAAAAGATAAAAGGAACAAACGAACTTACCTCCTTACAGGAAGCTTGACAGACTACCCTTCCATTCGTAGTGAAACTGGGATCCCTTGGAATCCACTGCTTCAGCCAGTAGGACTTTGACGATTTTTCTTTGTGCATTGCCACAAACACACTTCTTCTTATGCTTCCACTTCACAATAAATCACAACACGTTCTGAACATAAAGCCTACGCGTACAACAGTTCGCATCGAAAGGGAGGTATAGGGCACATGGGTTGTGTAACATTGTTCGACGTTCACTGGTTCTCGCATATGTCTTAGCAGGTTGAAGGGGTTGAAGGCTTCGAGGTCAAATTGTTCCTTGTTTCTCCTAATGGAAATTTTCCATAACTATTTCTGGTGGCTTCTTCGAATTCCCATTTTTGTTCGTGGGGTAAACAGATATTGAGAAAAGAGAAGATAATTATGTCGAGCACACTAGCTACAATATAATGTACTGGAAGAAAATCAGCTTTTTTTAAATAGTCAAAAAGCATCAAATAGGCAATTATGCTCCAAATAGGCACAAACCCCTGAAATAGGCATTTATAGGCACGATAAAACCAACGAAATATAGCTGAAAAAAACCTAAAATGGATTTATATCTCATAAGCCTACGTTTCTGAACACAGGAATAAAATAGGCAAATAGGCAAATTCCCGTCTCTAATCATAACTGATGTAATTGAAAGGAAAAGTCACTTTTGTTCTATCATTTACTTTAAACAGATAACAGGTAACATGTTATACTCTACAGGGCGTAAATAACAATGCATAATCTAACTTACCTGCTTACCTGTTACTAAATAAATGCACCAGCCTAGCTGCAGTCGGCAGACGGTTCATAACCGGGTTCTTGCGACGTGAGTATGGGGGTTAGGAAATTTGCTCTATTACTACAAATTACGAAATGAGGAACTCAATTATGATTCACATATATAATTTTACAAAGCATAAGTTTCTGTGTTCATAACCAGTTGCACTCGTAGTGCAAAAGATAAATGGCAAAAAGGCTTACATCTATAATTTCCAAAGACAACATAAAATAGCTCGATGATTCTGTGCGGAGGAGTAGATCAGTGAACCCAAGAAAGAAAACGTGTCCCCTACATGGCACAGCACCAATGGACCTACAAAATAAAAAGACATGAAGCTAAGATCAGAACTGTCTTGCAGAAATAAAGCCATTGAAAGGGGTCCCCACATATATCGGGGAGTACACACACAAATAGCAAGTTCGTCTGTTACAACTGAGAAAAATAAATCTACCACTGCAACCGTATCTATCCCTACCATGCCTAGAGGTATAAATATGGATGCGAACACAGGTCCATTAAGCAATCATTGTATTTACAAGGTAGCCTAACACTACTAATTCCTTAGAGTCAAGATGTCCCATATATAATTCATGACAATATTAACACGTAACCGGAAAGAGAAAGTAAAAAAGACAAATCAAAGAAACATCACTGTAAAATGCTGCTCTGCCTGAAGGGGAATGCCTTACCACACAAATAAACATACACACGGATGCCAACAATAGACATCAAATTAATCATCTGAAATAAACACAAGAGAAACAATTCGCATGCAGACATGCAAGACGAAAACTCCCCTTGAAAAGGGGTGTGGGTCGTGTCTTTGATCTGGGGAGTGGTGTGAGGATCTTTCCCTGACTAGCAGCGGAAAAAAAACAGTAAACAAACATGCCTCCTCGACCTAGTTTCGCTCAGCTGATTCGAACTTAAAGGACAAGGACTCCCATTTTTCCACTCTTACAAGCGGGCATATCGCCTTCCTCGGCCATTCCCAATACAAGGGATCATTTACTTTCACGAATACAAAGAAAACAGCTCAAACACCTGGCCGCACCTAGGGCTTATCTCATTAAATCAGGGTACTCTAACGTACCAATTCATTATGAACGCTAGGGCGCATCTTTTATACGGCGCAACATCTCTTCCTTGAATCCCAGGTTCAAGTCAAGTGCATAGTGAAAAACTCTGTCGGAAATTCAGGTAATCTTAGTGTTACGACGTTGCTATAGTTCATTCGCCGCCTCACCCAAAGCACTGGAAACCATGCAATAACAACATGCAGATCCTGACATAAATTTAACTAACATTCATTCCTTCCTAGACTTCATCTTAAATTATCAGAACTTTTCTTTGACGACACTTACGTTGCGCAGATCCCTCTATCCTACCCAACAGAGAGAAACGATAAACTACACTGAGTAACCCTAATTTTCAAGAAAAATTTATACAGATCCTAAGGAATATACTAATGTAATGTACGCAAAACAAACTCCCGTAATACAGGGCACTCTTTTTCCTATCATGTAACCTAATTTCTATCGTTGTTGCTGCATAAATATATATATATGCTTTACACATTAATATTATAAAATCATCTTAATGAATGGCCTGATAGGCTATAATCACGTCATCTACCAATATTTAGAAATTTCACTACTGTATTTCTGCGCAACAACCCCCGATCTTAACACATGCTTAAATATGGTTCACTTATCTATCATTTTGAAGACCTCTTCCTCTCCTTCCGGGTTGAACCGCTCCAGCTTAACCCATCATGGTGGTGGTATGGTCCTGGATTGAGCCTCTGGGTCCAGTCTCCATGTGTAGCTCGTTCATGATGTCTTCTTCGGTGAGGATGGCTCGTTGGTCGTCTTCTTGTGGTTGTAGCCGAAAGATCCCGTATCCCACGTCTGTTGCACACGCCACAGGTCTTTACTAGAATGAAATGCCTAATTTATTCACAGCATACCATCTCCCGGTATATTTTATTCACTTTTGACATGGAGATAAGCACTGGCTATCTGCGACCTGAAATTTGAAACCAACACTGAGTCATTCGAGGCAATTCTTACTATTTCATGCACAACTGATCTAGTCTCCTAAGTCTAGCAGGAATAATACCGATTACTTTAGTTTATTATTGGTATTTCTTTTGCCCTTCGCAAACTTCACACTTACCGCTTCATAATGAAGTCTATAAATACGGCATTCTTTACCGTCAATTAATTAGGCACTCGCGATATCACTGCAAAGCGTCTAAATATTATCGTACACTTGAATTACTACTGGAAAGTTTATAGATCTCCGATCCACTGAATCTAAGTTATCGCCACTACACTTATTATTCACGGTCTTTGTCCTAAACAAAGGTTTCTGGCGTAAATACAAGCAGAGCGCGACATGCACGAGCCGCGGTCTTATCGTCGAATGAATCCCCTCCTTCCACATCTTTCAGCTCTTATAGGACGCGACGCTAGGGAAAGCCCCTGGAAACAACTTGATTTTGGTATGCAGCCACTAAACAGTTTCTCGCGGTGGTCGGCTTATGGTCGGCTTACTACGCAGTTATTAATCTAATTATTTGTTAACAGTATTAAACGTATCGTTGGCTTCGTAAAATTCTGGAGATACTTTCCATCCTTTTATTATCTTGGAAAACCTTCAGATAGAGGGGATATCGCTCAGTTCCCGTGATGTGGTGAACCTGACTGCTCCCGCTTAAAATTATTGTTAGGGTGGCATGGTGCTTCCCCAAACAAATTCTTATCTCTTCTTCTCCCTTCCACATATTCTGTCTCACTCGTGCATCGCCTAGGGAATCACCTTCTGAGTTCCCGCGTTCTATATGGCATCACGCCCTTACAGTTGGCGTCATGTTGCGCAATATTATTTCTGCGTTAAATATCCTTTGTTAATAATTGAACAGAATAAATAAATAAATAAATAAATAAATAAATAAATAAATAAATAAATAAATAAATAAATAAATAAATAAATAAATAAATAAATAAATAAATCTTGAGTCTGAAGATTTTGAATCTCTCTATTTCTCTCCTGGATTTTTCCAGTTACTTTGAGTCGGCACATTCTATGGATTTAGCTCATTTTACTGTCAGATGCCCTTCCTGACGCCAACGCTATGTCGAGGGATGTATTTAGTATTGCGTGTTGCTGTGGCGATTTGTAGTCTGATGTGTTGTACACAGATGCGTATTAAGACGTTACATACACCCAGTCCTCGAATCAGGGGAATTAACTATATGAAGTTAAAATCATCGGCCCAGCCGGGAAACAAACGTGGGGCCCTGTGAACCAAAGGGAATTACGTTGACCATTTATCCAAGGAGGTGGACTTCTGCAGACTTCATTATTATTATTATTATTATTATTATTATTATTATTATTATTATTATTATTATTATTATTATTATTATTATTATTATTATTATTAGGGAATTTCTTCACAAGTATGGGTATTTACGCCATTCGAAGGAGTATAATGTATGAGAGCCTAATAAGTCAAATGTCTGACTGGAATCTTGAAGTAGAATGGTTAAAATACTAATTATATGTTCTGTAATTAACAGCTTGTCTTTACATGTCTTAAAAGTCGAAGAAAAGTCTCACATGAGTGTGTTTCTTTTACACCAGCCATCTAATGACCAACCTTATCACAATGGGATGACTCGAGAATATAAGGGGATATTGCGTGCTAATACTCGTTCAAATACGTAGCCTCGGGCCTAAATACAGACGAGCCTAGCACCATTTTCTCTCCCACTTCGTGACAGGAGAAGAAATGCTTCACTTCTTTTTCTGTTAAGAATAGCGTGTTTGGAAGTCTTTCTCAGCGGAAAGCGATCTGTTTAAGACAAACTAGTTATCTGTCTGTATATATGTATCTACTATTGTTCTGGGGGAGAAGAGAAACCATTTCTAACTGCCAATAAAATCCAGTGGTTCAGTTTATTCCAGCATATCTTGGCGAATAGGGGCGGAAACACTATGAGATGATTTAAGGGATTTGGACGTCAGTGCAGCAATACATGATTTAATACAGGAAAACCTGTCCTCAGCGGAAACCCAAGGGATAGGAAATATTTTCCGCTGTATACAGGATTCCGGTTCAAGAAGGTTGTTAAAAAATAATATAAAAAACATAAGTGCACAACTCCGTTGGATAATCCAGCAGTGTATGTACTGTATATGATTTTATGCGCTAATAGATACAATAATGACTCTGATTACACACTTTTATACACTAGTTCATCAGCTCTAAACACAAATCTATCCTTGCTTAGAACCTCGTCACAGTGTACACTAGTACAGTATAGGTCTATACACTTATTTAATACACATTGCATGTTTTATAGAAATAACACTAATAGTAATACCGTACGGTACTGTCATTTACAATGCTTATTCCAGCAATTCAGAATTTTACGCTGGACATAACACAGTAATAACATAAAAACTATAACATTCCTCAAGGTGATAAATTTCTGGAATTGGACAAATTAATTGTATCTATCTTTTTTTTCTCTACCGCTTTTCCTACATATGTGGGGTCACGGGTGCGAACTGTGTCACATATATATATATATATATATGATGTTGTTGTTGTTGTTGTTGTTGTTGTTGTTGTTGTGGTGGTGGTGGTGGTGGTGGTGGTGGTGGTGGTGGTGGTGGTGGTGGTGGTGGTGGTGGTGGTGGTGGATGATGATGATGATGATGATGATGATGATGATGATGATGATTTGGCCCTGTTTTACGGCCGGATGCCCTTCCTGACATTAACCCTATCTGGAGGGATGTAATCACTATAGCGTATTTCTGTGGCAGTTGGTAGTGTAGTGTGTTGTCTGAATATGAAGAGGAAAGTGTTGGGATGAACACAAACATCCAGTCCCCGGGCCAGAAGAATTAATCAAAGGCGATTAAAATCCTCGAACCCAGGACTCTCTGAACCGAAGGCCTCAACGGTGACCATTCAGCCAATGAGTCGGACAAATATATTTAATTGTATCTATATTATTATTATTATTATTATTATTATTATTATTATTATTATTATTATTATTATTAGTTTATTATTATTTTATATTAATTTCTTCGTAGCTATTATATTATTGTACTTAGGAAGCTAAATGTTAATAAGTATTGTGCATAGTAGCATAATAATTTGTTTCGGTCTCCTTTTTTTCATTTAGGGTCAGGTTCTCGAATACGGCCACCAAAGTATATTCGTATATTTTATTCGAAGGTGAAAAGGAGTACAAAGGCAAATTAAAGTGGAAATGAAAGGTACGTAACTACTAAATGTTTAGTATGCAGGAATTCAAAACAACTGTATTATAGATGAATTTACTTGTATTTAGGATCATTGCAAAATGGCCGTGTTAGAAGACAGTCTTGTAAGATGGTCGTCTATGGAAAATTCTGTTTATGAACACTTTTCACACACAAAATATTTTACACCATGTGAATTTGCACATTTCTCATGACACCACATAGTGCACTTCACACAACACACCCATATTTGCCCGTCGTGGTCATCGCTGGAGAGTCCATCATAATATCCACACCTGCTATCATCAGTGTTTAGTGCGGATCTATTTTTCCCTTTCGGCTTCATTTTCGCCATTTTATTTGCTCTTCGTTCTCTTATGTGTTGTGGGGAAGTCAAAATTGTGGCTTTTTGGCTTCTGCCTGCATTTTTCTTTCTTGGTACAGAAGGCGTAAGGCATAGTTGCTGCAGCTGCCAGGTTGCCGGCCGTGTTACAAGACCATACACTTCCAAATAATTCACGACCTATCTCACAAATGGCAGTACTAATCTACCGTAACGAACTACGCTTCTCTTCACTGAAGGCCATGCTTTAACAGGCAATGTTAACCTTTCATAATTTAAAACTCATACTGCTACAGTGAATTATATTTCACGAACACGAAAAATAAAAATGGCTTCGTCAGACTTACCTTTAGAATATGGATGACATATATTATCTCGTAGAAAAACACAAAACCGACATATGACAATAGCAGACAACTCAACGGAAGCCGAACAAGTATGGCAATGCTTTTAATACACTCTGTCAGGTTCCTCACCAGACAGGAAGGCAGTAGATTTGAAAGAACGAAATATGGCCGTTTTACAAGAGCGGCCGTTTTACCAGAATTGACCCTATTCGGTATTTTCATTTTGTTATTTATGTATTGCACTGGTGAAGTGTAAGACAGGGACACGTGTCCGTAACTTTGCCAGTAAAATATACCATATCTATCTATCTATCTATCTATCTATCTATCTATCTATCTATCTATCTATCTATCTATCTATCTATCTATCTATCTATCTATCTATCTATCTATCTGTCTATCTATCTATCTATCTATCTATCTATCTATCCCCGGTAGCACGGTTCTCGATTAAAATACTGGCACGGCATATTATGTCGAACAGTTCTGCGTCCTTTTTCGTTAGCGAAATAGACTGAATATTCTTTACGGCTGACAGGGCATGTCTGTAGGACTTCACGTTACATAAACCATCTTCTTCATCGTCTTCGTACTTGTCTTCATCGCCACTAATTTCTGTTTCTTTCCTTGGAGGTGATTGGTGATTAACTTTTCGATGTTTTCTAACGCCGCCTCTGTCACAACTTCTAGATCAATGACCAAGTAATCTTCTGCACTCATCGTACCACTAAATTTTACAAATCCTTTGCTTGCACTGCATCACGCATCTTTAACGTCTTTAATCTTCACCGTTTCGCAAATAACACTAACTGTACCCAACTAAAGCAGTCCTTAACATCTATCTTTCTGGACGAGTACGCAAGAGGCTGAGATCAGGCATTCTTGTATCTAACAATCAGAAATATGTATATTTCGAAGAAAATAGTTTCTCTGCTTTAGCTTTATATTCTTTAGATTCATGTAGTCTAAAATAACAAATGGGCCTAATGATTTACTTTCTTACTTATTATATAATGTATGTTTTAATCTTACTGGATTGGGTATCTGTATTTTCACTTTTTTAAGTTCCATGTTTTGTTTAATACTTTAATATTATAAAAATGTAGTTAGTGTGTTCATTAACCTGTACTGTATTGTAAGAAGACGCTACATAAAGGGGCTATTGAGTCTCAGTGGCATGTAAATCATGATCAATAAATTCAAATTCAATACAATTATTCAATTCAATCAATATCTCTGCCATCCTAGATCCATTTGGAATACACACAAGTACTGAAATGCGTTAGGAAGGAAATTTTACGTTGTATTAGAAAAAATTCTTTCCGTTTCCGCGTCAGACAGGTTCAGCTAAATGCAGGTAAACTTATATGAATATTAAACCATAATTCACGGGACCAGGATTTTTTTTTGATATGGACAGTTTTCCGGTTTATAAAGGCTCCGCTAAAGGCAGGTTTTACTGTGTACGATTTCAGCATTTCATATCAATTGTTTTAAAAGGAAAATACATGAAGTTCACGAGTAGGATTATAATGAAACTCTCGCAGTTGAGTATGTACTGGTGTTGTCGGAGCACCCAACTAGAGTGCAATAATCTAGATCACCTGTTCAGTCTATGGAACAGCGTAGAGCAGTGTTGCAGGGTGTTGAGTCAGCCAAGTAGAACTGTGCAAAACGACCTGTAGAGTCTTTCAAACTCATTTACAAGACATGGGTTCACTCGTTCAGAGTTCCGCGAGTGTGTTGAAAGGACCAAACTCGAAAAGGCTCTCAACTTCACTGAACAAATGAGTCTACCAAACTGTCCATGTTGTTTGATCACAATGAGTAGAAACTAGTCCGGACAGCTCGGAAACTAGGAAGTTCAAGTGACTCACTCATTGGCACAATGCATTGGTTTTTCGAACACCTTCCTTGTCCAGCCACTGCAATATCCTCATCTTCAGTCGTTTCACTCATTACCGCGTGTCATGACCTGATCATGTTTTGTCATTCTCTGGTAAGAAAGAAGCCATACTTTCCGGTGTCGACTTAGTAACTTAAACATTTAAGTTTGTTGTTGTTGCTATTTTGCTTTACGTCGCACCGACACAGATATGTCTTACGGCGACGATGGGATAGGAAAGGCCTAGGAATTGGAAGGAAGCGGCCGTGGCATTTGTCTGGTGTGAAAATGGGAAACCACGGAAAACCATCTTCAGGGCCGCCGACAGTGGGGCTCGAATCCACTATCTCCCGATTACTGGATACTAGCCGCACATAACCGACTGCAGCTATCGAGCTCGGTAAAGTTTGACAAATACACGAGTTCAGTATAACACATAACACTGTAACATACCTGTAAAAAAATAACCACACTATTTTACGCCTCAGTCAAGCGAGAGTGTGAATACTCGGCGCGACACAGGAGCAGTGACATTCGATTGTGATTACGAAGCTTTCCACACACCATTTTCAATGAAATGTTATTTGAAATGCAGTATAAAATACACAGTTCTAGTCTAGCCCTTCAGGCAAGCAACTCAATGTTGAAAACATCCTAGGGATATATGTATGTATGTATGTATGTTTAGTCGTCAGCCCGAAGGCTGGTTGGATCCTCAACAGTTCCGCCATGAGCTGTGATAGATGGCCTAGGCATCACTGAAGAGGCGTACTAGGGAAATGAGGAGTGAGGTAGTTTCCCGTTGCTTTCCTCACCTAGCCAGAAGTTGCTATTACATATCAGTCTGTCAAGCCCACCGAAATGCATGCACCAACCGACCCTATGAGCAACAGTTTCACACCATTCATAGCAGGGACTGGCTGCGTAAGGAATGGCATTACTAGCATCGCTCATACCTCAGTCACTTTCATTTTGTCAAAGCTAAGGATAAGACAGAGACAGATCAATGAAAGTAACAAAATTGCTCTAGCCCATACCAGAAGACTTAGTGCAGTGTAAACACTAGGTACCGCCAGCAAAGGCATCGTAGGGATATGAGCTATGAATTTTAGGTAAATAAACATACATACACACATTATCACTATAGACCGTTATGCCTTTCAGCGTTCAGTCTGCAAGCCTCTGTGAATTTACTAAACGTCGCCACAATCCTCTATTTGCAACTAGTGCCGTGGCTTCATTTAGTTCTATACCTCTTATCTTTAAATCGTTAGAAACTGAGTCTAACCATCGTCGTCTTGGTCTCCCTCTACTTCTCTTACCCTCCATAACAGAGTCCATTCTTCTCCTAGGTAACCTTTCCTCCTCCTTTCGCGCCATATGACCCCACCACCGAAGCCGTTTTATGCGTACAGCTTCATCCATGGAGTTCATTCCTAAATTAGCCTTTAACTCGTGATTCCCACATGTTTGTACCAGTAATCATTCTCGCTACTTTCATGTCTGTTACTTCTTTTTTGCTAGTTGCTTTACGTCGCACCGACACAGATAGGTCTTATGGCGACGATGGGACAAGGAAGGGCTAGGAGTGGGAAGGAAGCGGCCGTAGCCTTAATTAAGGTACAGCCCCAGCATTTGCCTGGTGTGAAAATGGGAAACCACGGAAAACCATTTTCAGGGCTGCCGACAGTGGGGTTCGAACCTACTATCTCCCGAATACTGGATACTGGCCGCACTTAAGCGACTGCAGCTACCGAGCTCGGTCTGTTACTTCTAACTTATGAATAAGATAACCTGAGTCCACCAAGCTTTCGCTCCCGTAAATCAAAGTTGGTCTGAAAAGAGACCGATGTAAAGATTGTTTCGTCTGGGAGCTGACTTCCTTCTTACAGAATACCGTTGATCGCAAATGCGAGCTCACTGCATTAGCTTTACTACACCTTGATTCAATCTCACTTACTATATTACCATCCTGGGAGAACACACAACCTAAATACTTGAAATTATCTACCTGTTCTGGCTTTATATCACCAATCTGACATTCAATTCTGTTGAATTTCTTACCTGCTGACATCAATTTAGTCTTCGAGAGGCTAATTTTCATACCATACTCATTGCACCTATTTTCAAGTTCCAGGATTGCAGGTTTCGACACAATATGCAATAAAATGCCGGTATAATGAAGTAGGAGAATATTCTCTTTATTTATTCCTAAAAATTAGAATCCTTTTCTTAATCATCGTTATCCGGTCGATTAGATTAGAAGTTTGCCTTTTTCTACCACTACGAGCGCTAATGTGAGTCAATGCAGAGTTTCACTTAAGCCCGTATAATTACATATGATATGAATATTTTTAAAAAAATCAAAAAACTCCTGAGGGTACTGAACCCAGGAACACATACAAGAAAAGTTAATTTGGCTAGGATCTGAATCAAAAAGGAAACTAGTAAGGAAACAAGCGATTTTAGGCTGGATTTTGGGACTTCATTTAGGCTGGAAGTGATGGTTAGCTAGAGCTATCCTACACTCAAAATTTTAAACCTTTCCGGGCCCTTTTAGACCTTCAACTTTCGGAAGAATTAAGGAATTGTTTAATCTGACGTTTTTTCATAGTATGAGGACCCCTACTTTGTCTGCTAATATTTTCAACACAAATATACACTATAAATTGGACGAAATAGTAATAATAATAATAATAGTAATAATAATAATAATAATAACAATAATAATAATAATAATAATAATATTGTTTTAACATCCCACTTAGTACTTTGGACAGTTTTCGAAGACGCCGAGATGACGTAATTTTATTCAGGAGGAGTTATTTTATGTTCCAGTAAATCTTTGGACACGAGGCTGACATATTTCAGCACCTTCAAATGCCACCGGACTGAGCTAGGATTGAACCAGCCAAGTTAGGATCAGAAAGCCAGCGCTTCAGCCGTCTGAGCGGGCGCCTCAACCGTCTGGGCCACTCAGCCTGGCAATAACAATAAATAAATGGATAAAAATAATGTACACTAGACGCATGTTGGTATGGGAAGGATGTTGTAGAAATAGTGTAAGCAGGGAAACAGCAGTCCAGAGTAATAAAAACAAAGCGTTGGAATTTTATTCCGTCTTTCTGTCGAAGCTGTCTAATACTTACGAAGCTCTAGACATCTTATTGGTGTTATAGGTTTGACTTCCGACACTGAACTACAGCTAAATTATAGACACGTCAGGACAACGCGTGAAATAATTTCAGTAGAACTTCGTGAAAGCGAGATATCAGCTTCAGCGACACCTTGTCCACAACGTGCATTGTGAGCTTGCATCCGGGAGATAGTAGGTTCGAATCCCACTATCGGCAGCCCTGAAGATGGTTTTCCGTGGTTTCCCAATTTCACACCAGGCAAATCCTGGGGCTGTACCTTAATGAAGGCCATGGCCGCTTCCTTCCAACTCCTAGGCCTTTCCTATCCCATCGTCGCCATAAGACCTATCTGTGTCGGTGCGACGTAAAACCCCTAGCAAAAAAAAAAAATATCTTTTGATAGTGATTTTTTCCACATCTGCAGGGTCGCGGGTGCGAACTGCGTAGCACATGTGGATTTGGCCCTGTTCAACGGCCGGAGGCCCTTCCTGACGCCAACCCTATATGGAGGGATGCCTGTGCTAACCTTTTCATTTCTACGTAACTACTGCATCCTCCAGCTGCTCTACTCTGTTTGTCATATTCATATCATGGTCTACCACCAACACTTCCTTCAAAAAACAACTGAACAAGTCAAGGGTGTCTTCTTTTCGTCAAATTTAGCCGTATCTTTCTCCTCTCACCATTTCGATTCAGTATCTTCAGTATCTCTTCATTCGTGATTCAATCTACGCATATCATCTTCGGTATTCTTCTCTAAATCTACACTTCAAAAGCTTCTAGTCTCTTTCTTTCTGAGCTAGTTATCATCCATGTTCCACTTCCATACACTGCCACGCTACAATCGAAAGTCTTCAAAAACATCTTTCTGATTCCTATATCAATGTTTGAAGTGCCCAAATTTCTTTTCTTAAGAAAGGCCTTCCTTGCTTGTGCTAGAAATTCTATTCCCTCGTTACTTTTGGTATCATTTTACTTTATTCTACGACCCAAGTAAGAATATTCATCTACGTCCTTTAAGAGTTAATTTCCTAATCTAATATTTTCTGCATCACCTGACTTCATTCGACTCCACTGCATTACTTTTGTTTTTTACTTTGTTTATTTTCATCCTGTACTTTTTCTCCAAGACTGTCCTTACCGTTCACCAATTCTTCCAGATCTTCTGCAGACACAGATAAAATAACAATATCATCGGCAAATCTCAGAGTTTTGATTCCCTCTCGTTGAATTGTGGTGACCTTTCCAATCTCCTCTGTGATTTCGTTTACCACCTGTTCTGTACCTAATAAACAGTGAAAAGGAGAGGGGTCAAACTGTAGCCTTACCTAACTCCTTTTTGATTGGTGCTTTTTTTATAAAAGCCCTTGATTGTTATCACCGCAGACTGATTTTTGAGTAGATTGTCATCATCATCATCTGTTTACCCTCCATCGGCTTTTCCCTCGGACACAGCGAGGGATCCCACCTCTACCGCCTCAAAGGCAGTGTTCTGGAGCTTCAGACTCTTGGTCGGGGATACAACTGGGGAGAATGACCAGTACCTCGCCCAGGCGGCCTCACCTACTATGCTCAACAGGGGCCTTGTGGAGGGATGGGAAGATTGGAAGAGATAGGCAAGGAAGAGGGAAGGAAGCGGCCATGGCCTTATGTTAGGTACCATCCCGGCATTCGCCTGGAAGAGAAGTGGGAAACCACGGAAAACCACTTCCAGGATGGCTGAGGTGGGAATCGAACCCACCTCTATTCAGTTGACCTCCTGAGGCTGAGTGGACCCCGTTCCAGCCCTCGTACCACTTTTCAAATTTCGTGGCAGAGCCGGGAATCGAACCCGGGCCTCCGGGGGTGGCAGCTAATCACGCTAACCACTACACCACAGAGGCGGACTGAATAGATTGTACTGTAGATAATTCTTCTTTCTATGTATCTGATCCCGATCAACTTCACGACTTTAGCCGGCTACATCTTATATTACTAATTCCAAGTTACCTTGATAAATAATATTAAATACTGAAAATATATTTTACTATTTAAGCACACAATAAATCCACATTCACAAAAATTAACATGTAAAACATATAAAAAGTAAACAACTAAGCAAGAATAAAACTTTTAGAATCTATAGTTAAACAATGGGTCAAATAATTAAATTATTGTCAATAATATAACATCACAATATTAATTATTAATAATATAATGAACCCGTTTTGAGTATTTCCTGACGTTGAATTTTCGTCGTATTTTTCGCCCTTGAAACATTTGTGAAACAGACCATGGAGAACACATGGACATAACGTAATAATGAAAAGAGCTGTCAACGATCATGCCATCAGGGGGAATTTCATGGTAACTGACCAGTCTTAGGACTAAAAACAAATAAGCAACCTTTAAAGACAACTTCACTTCGACTTCTGTTTATTTACATAGGTCTACTTCGTATTTAGCCGGGCTGAGTGGCTCAGACGGTTAAGGCGCTGGCCTTCTGACCCCAACTTGGCAGGTTCGATCCTGGCTCAGTCCGGTGATATTTGAAGGTGCTCAAATACGTCAGCCTCGTGTCGGTAGATTTACTGGCACGTAAAAGATCTCCTGCGGGACTAAATTCCTGCACCTCGGCGTCTCCGAAAACCGTAAAAGAGTAGTTAGTGGGACGTAAAAAAATAACATTATAAAAAAAATATTATTACTTCATATGTAGAACATTTACTGTACACGATGTTCGATGTTGAAAATTAATTTGGACTAGCGTACAGAAAGCTTGTAATCCCACGGAAACTATTAGTCATTGCTTTGGGAAATTGGTTCTACACTAGGTAAAATAAATGCTTACACTGGTGTACTTATGCTGTTTTGCTTCTGTGAATCCCTTTCAAACCTCACTAGAACGGCAGCTTCAAGAATTTTTTTTTTTGAATTTTAGAATTTCCTAGTGACGTTCGTGGTATCAGATGATGTGGTACCAAGTTTTAGGATTCTAGGGTGCCTGGAAAAACTCATTCATTCATGAGCATTTTTTCATTTTTATCCTACCTTTTATACATCACAACACTTCGTCTTCACGTTATTCGTACAGATGTTTTACAGAATCTTTTATTAAACGATCATGTTTAAAGTTGAAATCAGTCATGTTCATGGTTATGGCCGAGCTGATATGAAGAGTTATGAACTCATGAACATAAATTTCGAAGGCCACTAAAACCACTTTTTTAAAACAGAGCCCGCCATGTCGTAAAACCCAGCACGCAGCAGACATGCTTGCCGCCACACTTCCTGCCTACCTGCAGGACAGTGCCAACCCCCCATTAACTCCACCAAGATTACCTTCTAACATATCGTTTGGCCTCCACTTTAACAGCCCCGGACACCCACAATCACATGTAATATGAAAGCGGAAATGTGACTTACGTAACTAATTTACTCAATCTCCCTGCACGCTATGGGTATGTACATTTCTCTGGGGTCAATTTCTTTTTTGCAGGGGCGATCTCTTCCATGTGGAATGACACGCAAAGGGAAAGCGTAAAAGGGAGCAATGTAATGATTATATTTTCTTCTTTCAGAAACTGTATCTTCTATGAACTACAGCAGGTGGTGGTGAATGTGATTATCTTTTTAAAAGGAAATACATCGAGATCATTCCCTCATAGGAGAATAGCTCTCATCATCCGAAGAATGATGATAGCGGTAAAAGAAAAGAAATTACCATGGAAGACATAAGCTGGCTCTGTGGTCTATGGGCAGTGATCCTGCCTCTTACCAGGAGGTCCCGGGTTCCATTCCTGGCCAGGTAGAGAATTTTCACGTGGATCGAGGGCTGGTTCAACCTCCACTCAGCCTACGTGAGAAGAGTTTGAGGAGTTATCCGACAGTGAGATGGCGGCCTCCGGTCCAGGAAGCGAAGAGCAACGGCTGAGAGAATTCGTCTCGCTGACCACGCGTCACTTCGTAATCTGCAGGCCTTAGGGCTGACCTGCGGTCACCCGATAGACCACTGTCTAATAAGGCTCTAGTGGCAGGGGATTTGTTTTGTTTGAAACAGGCGTGAAAATGGAATAAGATAATATTATCGTTTTTATTAATTAATTTTACTAAGTTAGTGATGTAGTAATGTTATAGGCTTTACGTCCCACTAATTACCTTTACGGTTTTCGGAGACGCCGAGTTGCAGGAATTTAGTCCCGCAGAAGATTTTTACGTACCGGTAAATCTACCCACACGAGGCTGACGTATTTGAGCACCTTCAAATACGACCGGACTGAGCCAGGATTAAACCTGCCAAGTTGGGGTCAGAAGGCCAGTGCCTCAACCGCCTGAGCTACACAACCCGGCAGTTAGTGATGTGTTCCCTACTTCACTATTAAGCAGTCCTAACCTAATACTTCACTATTAATAGTAAATTAGTGCTATTAATAATCTTCTTCTGCCGCTTTACCCATACCTTGTGGGGTCGCGGGTACATGTGAATTTGGCCTTGTTTTACGGAGTGATGCCCTTCCTGATGCCAACCGTATGTGGAAGGATGTTTATGTGGTGATTGGTAGTGTGGGGTGTTGTCTGAATATGGAGAGTGTTGGGACAAATACAAAAAGTCAGACCCCGAGCCAGAGGAATTAATCACACGCGATTAAAATCCCCAACCTAGCCGAGAGTTGAACCTGGTACCCTCTGAACCGAATGCCTCACTGCTTACCATTCAACCAAGGAGTCGGAGAGCGCTATTATGAATGTAACGGTAGACTATATATCTATACGCAGCATATGAAATCGTCTTTCTGCCTGCACTATTGGAATTTTAATCTGGTACTGGTTTTAATAACGAACAGGATAAGTAAAAGATTTTGTTGGGTTCATTTTAATGATTGCCTGTTTGTTTTATTTTGTTTGTTTGTTTGTTTGTTTGTTTGTTTGTTACGGCATCATGGGAAATTGGACTAGTGGATTTTTATGACACTTCATATTTAAATTTAGGGTAACAGAGGAGAACCTTAACTTTAATTCATCACAGATGCTGAGATAGTACCTAACGTATGATCACGGCCGCTTCCTTCCCTCGTCCTTGCCTACCAATCCCGATCCCCAACAAGTCCCCAGTTCAGCATAGCAGGTGATGCCACATGGAAGAGGTACTGGTCCTCCCCCCAACTGTATCCTCAACCAAATATCTCATGCTCCAGGACAGTGCCCTTGAGGCAGGACTGTATACACATTTTTGTACCGAGCCCGATAGCTGCAGTCGCTTAAGTGCGGCCAGTATCCAGTAGTCGGGAGATAGAGGGTTCGAGCCCTACTGTCGGCAGCCCTGAAGATGGTTTTTCTGTGGTTTCCCATTTTCACACCAGGCAAATGCCGGGGTTGTACCTTAATTAAGCGCACGGCCGATTCCTTCCAATTCATAGGCCTTTTCTATCCCATCGTGCCCGTAAGACATATCTGTGTCGGTGCGACGTAAAGCAAATAGCATTTTTTTTGTTTTATACATTTTACAGATAGAGTGAAAAAATAAGGAAATATGCGAGCCGTTCTTATAAAAATCCAAGAGTCGATAACTAACTTTGTGGGGAGCTGCTATGAAAATCATTCTAACAATATTTAAAAGCTATGTACATCTGTCTGTAGTCTACTTTTTAAAATATGATCATGATACGTTCTTGAATTTTATACTGGAAGGAAAATCAAGAGCAGCAGTAAGGTTGAAACTGTAAAGGGCCACAGAGAATCAAGAAGCGAATACGTCACGACAAGCCACTGGCAGCCGCATGTCCCCCCTCCGTGCCTCACAACCTTTTAGACAATTTGAGGGGTCGACAAAAATGTAATCATGCACATGCTAAGTGATTCTCACATCAACGACGAGTAGAACAGCTAGTCATACCAAAAATATCAAATTAGTAACAATATAAATAGTTATAGTTAAACTAAATTTACCAATAAAATGTGGATTAAGGTACAAACTTATAGAAGATACTGAGATATGGACTTCCATTCAGGACTGAATGAAGGGAAGAGAATGAAGAAAAAGTAAAAAGAGGAGGAACAGAACGATCCATAAAGGTCAGAGTGGAAATGCCAAGTAGGTGAAGAAAGAGTAAAAGTTTTTTTTTTGCTAGTGGCTTTACGTCGCACCGACACAGATATGTCTTACGGGGACGATGGGATAGGAAAGGGCTAGGAGTTTGAAGGAAGAGGCCGAGGCCTTAATTAAGGTACAGCCCCAGCATTTGCCTGGTGTGAAAATGGGAACCCACGGAAAACCATTTTCAGGGTTGCCGACAGTGGGATTCGAACCCACTATCTCCCCGATGCAAGCTCACAGCTGCGCGGTCCTAACGGCACGGCCAACTTGCCTGGTAGTAAAAGTTTTAAAGCGACAATTAAGAGACGATTCATTCATTTGTTCCTAGGATTTATACTCAACCACGTTTAAAATCCGACTTGCTAGATATATTTTTGAGATCTACTGGCAGGAGATTCCATTGCCGGGCTGCAATGACGGTAAATAATTTAGTATTGTCTATGATTCTTTGTACGAGAAGGGATAAAGTCATGTTGCTGTGGAATCCGATATTTTGGTTATGGTATACGCCTTCGGCCTGCGAGGTGAAGACTATCAGTGCTACAGGAGAGAAGGAGTTAACCAATGGTGGTCAACAGTTAACTTATAAAAAGTGGTTTCTGAAGCTTAACCTCACGTGGTGTCATGACCTAACGCTGCTACGAGTGCAGTCTTAACCTAATAGGCTTGGTTCGACACCCGGGCTAACCTCATAAGAGTGAAAGCTTAACCTTACAGTCGAAGTCATCACCTAACCTACCTTAATCTTATAGCGGCACAGTTCGACGCCCGGGCTAGCCACATAGGAGTGCAATCTTAACCGTACAGACTTGGATTTGACCCCAGGCTTAGCCTCAATTGGGCGCTAGCGTCACAGACCCAAGCTCGACGCTCGAGCTAACCGCATAAGATTGTAAACATAACCTCACATGCTATGATTCGACTCCAGGCTTAACGTCACAGGGTCATTAATATTACAGACTCAAGTTCGATGCCCATACCAACCGCACAAGAGTGCAAGTTTAACCTCACCGGCTCGAAATCGACTCCAGGTTTAACCTAACTCACCTTCCCTAAAAAAACAGGATCAAGTTGGACAGCCCGGCTAACCTCGCCGAATCGAGTTCGACTCCATGGCTAACCCTAATATTATAGACCAAGTTCGACACCCGCGTTAACCACGTAATAGTGTGAGCTTAACCTTACAGCCGACATCATCACGTAACCTACCTTAACCTTAACAAGATGGAAAGAGCGGGTGATAACGATTCTAACAAAAAGTTGATGCGAAGGATAGAATTTAGTGGTCGAATGTTTGTGATTGCTATCTGAGTGTGCGACATTACTTTGTTATTATGATTGAGGATTGTTTTAATTATTTAAAATATCCTATATTTATTCTAAGTATTTTCTTATCTTCTGTCTTGTTTCTCAAAGACCTATTGAATGCAATTAATGATGATGATGATGATGATGATGATGATGATGATGATGATGATGATAGGAAAGGAGGTAGGGGTATAAAAACGAAGCAAAAGTGCTAGTAACGAAGCACAAAGTATATAAAAATCGTTCTGGAACGCAGAACGTGGTTATCTTCTGATTTAAATAATGATATATCCATGAAAGGTGTTAACTGCATAAACTATTTGGGCGTTGATTCTATTCTCTGCGGGAAAGTTGAGAAGGAAACGGGACTTCCACTTCTGGAGAGGTATATGGCCCTGGGAGATCCCGCAGCCTATAACATAAATAGAGTAGTAGTATTAATAATAATAATATCAAGTGGTAAGTGGTTATTACACCTTGGTGCAGCCCGTGTAAAGTAGATCCAGCGAGGAGGATGGGCTGCGCCTGCCGTGTATTAGAAACGGCGGCGGAGGATAATGTTGTGTATGGTGTATAAGTTGCAGGAATGTTTGGAACAGCACAAACACCCTGGTATCTAGCCAAGAAAATTGGATGTTTAAGATGAAATTCCCTCGCTCCAGCCGGCAATCGATCCCGGAACCCCAATGACTGAAGGACAATACGCTGACCATTCAGAAATGGAACCAGTACTAGCTACAGTAATTAGCCATACCTGGTTGAAAACATCGAGAATTCGTCCGGGAATCGAACACGGAAACTCACGACGTGAAGTTCCGAACGCTGACCTGCAAGTACCAGATTAATTCCTGGAAGTAAAGGCGGCCAGAATTAGAACTAACCACTCTATTCCACTTAGTGTTGAGGTTACGGATAGTGGAAGGGTCTTTCATAGGTTCTACGGTGATAGAGACCGGACGTTCAGGCAGTAACAGGTTTGCATGCAAACTACTTAGGTTTGTAAACGTAGTTGTCTAGCCCATTCTTCCGTAATGTAGCAAGAATAACATAACTTCTAGGGGCCGGTTTTATCAACGTGGGTTAAGCCATAACCCCGGGTTATACAGTTTTAACTCTGAATTTGACTTTCATTCTGTTTCATCAAGGAGGGTTAATTTTAACTTTAGGTTAAGGTCAGAGTTATGTTAACCCCTCCTTTCACCTGGGTTAAACTGTTAACTCGAGGTTGAAAGCAAAATGACCGCCGTAAATCCTGCGTTTGATGCAGAGTTGCTTTATTTAGGCTTGTTAAATGGTGTTCCTAACAGAAGTAGGCCTATAATAAGGAAAAACGACTTTCAAAATCTATTTGAGGAACAATCTCTGAAGAGGTATAGACTGACAAAAATCGTTGTCAGTAAAGTCTTTGATGGAAATTCGCGATAGGTGAAAATACATAACTGACCGAAACGGGCCTCTCTCTCTCCTATACTAAAGGTATTGAATACATTAAGATTTTATATCACAGGGTTGTTTCATATAATGGTCGGAGACAACAAGGGCTATTTTTATGTCAATTGTCAAGTATTCAGTGATTCTAACCTCAAAAATCGTAACATAGTTGCAAGATTGTCTGTAACGTGAGCAATGCTATTAAATTCCCTTGTTAATTTTTCCCACGTGCCCTCATTTTCTTTTAATTTTACACCGTCAGTCTTCTTGCATTCCATAATGCTTTGGCACGTGGTAGCTAATTTAATAAAGCAGAAAAATTCGTGCCCCTATTTCTCTTCTGAACGTCTTCCACTTTTCGATGACTGCAGTCAGCTGTGTCACGATGACGAATGAATAGTATTTACCACGGAACTGAGGAAGAAAACGAAATACCGTTCAAGAAATAAATAAAAGGACCACGCAAGAAGTGTGTTCACAATCTCTAATTTTTAGTCACTGTCTCCTTGATTGGAACAGCAGCTATTTCCGGCGAGACTTAATACAGTGTCAGTTAACCCTCTGCCGAAATAGCTTGGTGAAACGCGTGACTTCTAGTAATGGGTTAAAATATTAACCTTAAGTTAACAAATCCTGGTTAGAGTATATTTAACCCACGTTGATGAAACCGGGCCTAGGAGTTCTGACAGGCTAATGCTTATGTAAATCTCTTAGCAGAACTCTTGTCCGGGCTAGAGTATACTTTTTACTTCTTTCAGTAAGTTTGCACTCTAACCTACACTCTGTGACTATAAAGTTCGGTGAGTAGTCCTGTAGTATCAATATAGATGAACAACGCATGACAGTGACCTTACTGTCCTTTGAAATAGTCCCCTCCCATAACTATGCACTGCTGAGATCGGCGATACATGTCCTGGAAACTTTGCAAGAAGGCTTCCTTTGGGATGGTATTCAAAAGCCTCGTCACGTTTCGTTGGATGTCAGGATTATCGTCAAATCTCTTTCTTTTCAAAGCGAGTTTGAAGCGTGACTTTTCGTCTCTGACCTTTTTCCGACGAGGGGATCACGGAGAACGCCATTCTATGCTTTGCCGTTTCGTTTCAGGGTCGTACCTGAGACACCAGGTTTCATCCTAAGTGTCAATACAGTTCAAGAAATTTGGTGTCGCATCCGCCCTTTTGAGAAAATCCTGTAATGCCTCTAAACGTGCCTCTTCTGATGGTCAGCCAAGTGATGCGGCACAAGACGAGAACACATTTCCCTCTTCCCTAACTTCTGGGTAATGATTTGTCGCACGGATTCACGGTTAATCTGCAGTTCATCCGCTATCATGCGCACAGTTAATCGCCGATCATTGGTGATTAATGTCCTCACCTTCTCAATGTGTTCGTCACTGACGGCGGTCGCCGGTTTTCCGTTACGTGGGTTGTCAGAAACACTTTCCCGGCCTCGTCGAAAACGGGCGAACCACTCGTACACACACTTCAAGGACCGTGTTTGATCTTCATAAACACGTACCTGCATCGCGTGCGTTTTTTTCGGTGTCTTGCCAAGCTTAAAACAAAACTGTGCATTGATCTTTTGGTCGTTCATATTCCTATTCACAGTTCAGAACCAACGCACTAAACACGCACTGTATCAAACAGGGTTTACACCTACGATGCTCAACTGAACAACGTTGGGAGAAGGTGGTCAAAACCTGCTAGTAGGCAGGTGCAGCATTGCGTGTCGCCATTGTTGCCGGATCGACCGTTTTGACTTCATTCACCGAACTTTATTGTCACAGGTTGTATAAATACCTGAACATCCGGCCTCTAGTGATAGTTTTGCTTTGTACGTGACTATCATTAATATGTGTTAGCTCTTTCCCACCTCGCTCTCATGATCGCGCCAGTTAGCTTTTAAAGTACTTGGCACGCTAACTTCAATCCGGAATACACTGATTGTGCTGGTCTCGCAGAGTGTCTTTCTTTTGTAGT
The DNA here is from genome assembly GCF_040414725.1 of Anabrus simplex. Taxonomy (NCBI): domain Eukaryota; kingdom Metazoa; phylum Arthropoda; class Insecta; order Orthoptera; family Tettigoniidae; genus Anabrus; species Anabrus simplex. Next base: position 262,611,344 of record NC_090271.1, on the reverse strand, counting down.
TGTTGCTGTTGTTGTCCATCGGATGCCAGGCCTATAATTCGTTGACGCAAAGGTAGAACCAAAACTCGCTCTATAAAGTGTGATGTCTACATGTGTCTCGCCAAGGATAACAACTGTTTTAACACATTTCACTCACAAGTGTGACGTTGAGTAATCACCTGCTACAAACAGATTAAATGAAACACCTGACTGAATCATTTTCACGTAAATTGTTCTATTCATTTTAAAACTGACAACAGCAGTATAATTTGTTGAGATTATTCTGTATCCCCACACCGCAAATACATGACACTAATTATGTGTCTTACAAAATATTTTACCCTTATTATTGTTCGGCTCCATGGCTAAATGGTTAGCGTGCTAGCCTTTGATGTAAGGGGTCCCGGGTCTGATTCCCGGCCGAGTTACGTATTTTAACCTTCACTGGTTAATGCTGATAACTGAATTTTAGTCGTCTCTTTCAGATGGTATCTGTGTTTTCTTCTGTGAATTGAAAAATTTCGTGTGGTTTCTTTTTCATCCAAATTCCATTTTCGAACTTTGGTCCTAGGATTTTTCTGAGAATTTTCCTCTCTTGTTTCTCAATGCTTTTCATTTGTGACCTGCTTCCAATGATCAGTGTTTCAGATTCATAAAGTGCCTCTGGTTTGATGACTGTATTGTAGTGTCGTAATTTTGCATTTTTTGATATACATCTTTTGTTGTATCTGTTCCATGTGATTTTGTAAGCCATTTGCAGTTTAGCAGTTCTTTCTTTGTAAGCTTCCTGATTTAACCCTACTGGCTGAATAATTTCACCTAGATACTTGAATTTGTCTAATTGGGAAATTATTCCACGTTTGGTGATTAATGGTTGATTGTCGAATATTGATTTAGTTCCTTCCATAAACTGCGTCTTTTCAAATGAAATTTGAAGTCCGGTTTTTGCGGCTATTTCATGCAATTTTTCTATGGAGTGGATTGATTCTTGTCTGTTGTTCGAAAGGATCGCAAGGTCATCTGCGAAAGCTAAGCAATCAAGGTGAATTGTGTCTTAATAATAATAATAATAATAATAATAATAATAATAATAATAATAATAATATTATTATTCGTTTATTTGTGTTTGCCTTGCAGTATGTGTTCTGGTATGGGATAGAACAAATATGTTACTTTTAGATCTGTCTCAGTCTCATCCTTCGCTTTGATGATACGAAAGTGACAACTGAGGTATGCTGGTAATGCCGTTCCTTGTTAGGAATGGTGCGAAAAAGTTTTGGTTGGTACGTCCATTTCAGTGAGCTTGGCATACTGATATGTAATAGCAGTTTCTACCACGGCCAGTAAAGCAGCAGGAATCTACCTCACTCGTCACTTCCATAGTATGTCTCTTACGACAGCTGATGGAGGAGCTTTCGAGGATCAAACAAGCCTTCGGCCTTTCTATTCTGTGAAATAGTGGGGGAATTTTGCTCAATAATCACATATCGAGCACGATTTTAGTATTTTTTCCCCAGACCTTGTACCCACTCCAGAAATGTACAATCCAAACCGTTCATTGCGACATCGCCTTTAACGGTGTATTGGATATAACGGCGAAATCTAACGGTCCCGTCCAAATGCTATGTAAACACTGCATTTAAAAACTCGCTTACTACGACATCGCTTATTACGACATATCGTATAAAACGAAGTACTTCGATCACTTTTTCAGAGAAAAGTATCGGCTATAACGTCCGGTATTTATTTTTATTTGTTACGCGTTTAGGGATTGCTTGAAAACAATGTAACTCACATTATAGTTGATTTAAAGTCAATATCTGTTAAATAGTCAAGGCAAGCATCGCTGTGAAGGTGTTGCAAAGAAAGAAGGAAGGTGTTTAATATTGTAGAACAGTCGCACTGCGATTAGAAACTTGGGAAACAAACGTCAGCATCGCGAAGGATTTGTACCACACTGAATGATTTCTACAATTTCGAACGTCAGAGTGAAAATCCAGACTCTTTTCGAAGAAAAATATTTAAAAATCAAGCGTTACACAATATTTGAGCACAAAAATATTGAAGAATCTTAACTTAGATGGTTTAGGCAACAAGGAATAAATACACTGACTGACAGAGCAAATGCAACACCAAGAAGGAGTGGTCAGAACTTTATGCCAATTGCAGGGTAGACTGACGTCACTGAGGTATGCTCATGATGTGAAATGCGCCGCTGTGCTGCGCACGTAGCGAACGATAAATGGGACACGGCGTTGGCGAATGGCCCACTTCGTACCGTGATTTCTCAGCCGACAGTCATTGTAGAACTTGTTGTCGTGTGCCACAGGACACGTGTATAGCTAAGAATGCCAGGCCGCCGTCAACGGAGGCATTTCCAGCAGACAGACGACTTTACGAGGGGTATGGTGATCGGGCTGAGAAGGGCAGGTTGGTCGCTTCGTCAAATCGCAGCCGATACCCATAGGGATGTGTCCACGGTGCAGCGCCTGTGGCGAAGATGGTTGGCGCAGGGACATGTGGCACGTGCGAGGGGTCCAGGCGCAGCCCGAGTGACGTCAGCACGCGAGGATCGGCGCATCGGCCGCCAAGCGGTGGCAGCCCCGCACGCCACGTCAACCGCCATTCTTCAGCATGTGCAAGACACCCTGGCTGTTCCAATATCGACCAGAACAATTTCCCGTCGATTGGTTGAAGGAGGCCTGCACTCCCGGCGGCCGCTCAGAAGACTACCATTGACTCCACAGCATAGACGTGCACGCCTGGCATGGTGCCGGGCTAGAGCGACATGGATGTGGGAATGGCGGAACGTCGTGTTCTCCGATGAGTCACGCTTCTGTTCTGTCAGTGATAGTCACCGCAGACGCGTGTGGCGTCGGCGTGGAGAAAGGTCAAATCCGGCAGTAACTGTGGAGCGCTCTACCGCTAGACAACGCGGCATCATGGTTTGGGGCGCTATTGCGTATGATTCCACGTCACCTCTAGTGCGTATTCAAGGCACGTTAAATGCCCACCGCTACGTGCAGTATGTGCTGCGGCCGGTGGCACTCCCGTACCTTCAGGTGCTGCCCAATGCTCTGTTTCAGCAGGATAATGCCCGCCCACACACTGCTCGCATCTCCCAACAGGCTCTACGAGGTGTACAGATGCTTCCGTGGCCAGCGTACTCTCCGGATCTCTCACCAATCGAACACGTGTGGGATCTCATTGGACGCCGTTTGCAAACTCTGCCCCAGCCTCGTACGGACGACCAACTGTGGCAAATGGTTGACAGAGAATGGAGAACCATCCCTCAGGACACCATCCGCACTCTTATTGACTCTGTACCTCGACGTGTTTCTGCGTGCATCGCCGCTCGCGGTGGTCCTACATCCTACTGAGTCGATGCCGTGCGCATTGTGTAACCTGCATATCGGTTTGAAATAAACATCAATTATTCGTCCGTGCCGTCTCTGTTTTTTCCCCAACTTTCATCCCTTTCGAACCACTCCTCCTTGGTGTTGCATTTGCTCTGTCAGTCAGTGTAATTTGCCGATCAGTGGACCTGTTCTTCATGTGAAAGACAATGCAGTTCCTTGCAGTCCTACTCCACAAATACTGTTCTATAAAGACAGTATTTCTTTCAGTTACGTTTCGTGAAAATTTTGACTTAATTCTGTTAATTAACCAAGTAAGTGTGCAGCCTAAAACTAACAGATATGATTTTTTGCAACAAAACACAAAAACCGGTTTGTGCGACTTTCGGCTATAACGAGTGTTGATTAACGATTCCTTCGGTGTCGTTATAACCGAGTTCGAATGAATTTGTAAAGAAAAATTCAACAAAGATTTTCAGGTGGGAAAGTGTTGGTAAGTACTAATATTGATATTAAATTATAGGCCTTCCCGAAACTACCATTTCACTCAGCGTGAATACAGTTATTTATAGCCTAAGGTGTAGTGTGTTATTCCCCGACATTACATACTGATTTCCTTTAAATTCCATTCCACTAAATTCTGTTCAGCCATTTTCTCGTGGTGCGTGAACAGACAGACAGACAGACTGACACGAAGGAAAATTAAAAACTGCATTTCCTTCTTATCGTGAACACGGCCGTTACAGAAATGCCATTCTTCTTTTAATTCTGAGCAATATACAGATACAACCCTTACGGTATTTTATATATAAATAGATACATAAGAGACTCACTGGGCGGTCCTCGCGAACACCACTGTTAATCACCTCGCAAGGTGGCGCTCCCACTGATTCAGCAGTTCCGTTAATACCTGTGGCTGCAAAATCCTGCTGTTATGTACGGAACCATTATCAAAGAGAATGTATTAACACAGAATATACTAAAAAGAGTGCTTTAAAATATTACCTGAACATATGAATTTAGTAAATGGTCAGTTGTAAAGGCACAGGCACCAAGCTCGCTTTCGGTAATGAATTGCAAATATTGGCTGCCAAACGCTGGTCTAAATCCCTTTCTCTTTAGAGCAAGGGTTTAATTTTGCGAGTGAAGTGTGCGTACAGCATTTGGGTAATTAATATTAGCAAATCAATACAGATCTACCTGGTATTGCAACATCATCAGCTTGTGTGGAATAAAACTGAGTTTAAAGGCGAAATGAAGTGGTTCTTTGAGAAACAACAAAATGAGTTAGCAAGTGTATTCGTATTCTCCAGAGTTGAATGAAAATTTCATGGCAGAAACAACATAAGACAGACTTTAACTTTGTTATTTCATAAGGCCTTGATTTTTGTATTTCTTTCAGTAACAACACAAGCCATTGAATTGTGATTATTTTTTTCTAGTAAACTGTTGACGGCTTCACAAATATATTGCTGCAGTGAAGCGTAAAATTAAATGGCTTGATAGAATGTACGTTGTTAGACGATCTGGTGAGCTGATTCTAACACCTTCTCCTAAGAACTCTTTGTGTTGCAGAAGATCAAACTGACTTCAAATAATGGGGGGATAGAAATTACCGGAAGAACATTTTCTCCAGTGAATATCTTTTGTAAGGGTAGTGTTATGTACTGTTTGTTTTACGTCGCACCGACACAGACAATGGGGTATGAAAGGGCTAGGAGTGGGAAAAGGAAGCGATCATTCTCAGGACAACCGACGGTGGAACCAGCCCAACGCTTCCCGCATACACAACTGAAAAGCCGTGGCCACTGTTAGCCACAACTATTCTGCCGGGTGAAAGTAAAATTCACAGTAACTTTGTTACAATGCTGTATTGTAGCGAATATAAAGCTTGCGAGCACTATTCTTGGTTTTTATATAACTCTAGGCATAACATCAAGCATAAAAGTTATGCGTACCGCATTTGCTGGTACTCAAATTAATTTAACTTGAAACGATTCCCCAACCACAACGCAAAGCAAACTCCTTCCCGCGATTACAAATACCTGTCCAGAATTACTAGCGAAAACTTCCGGCGTGGTAATTCGATAGTAAATTCTGGCAGACTGTGGCTAACTGTAATACGGGAGGTGGCGGACACTTATGGTACAATGTGGAGAATACTTGTAGACGGAAATGCACGCAACTTACCGTGCTCCTCGCTTACGGGGATATCTGTGTATAAACCATGACATCATTTGCATGCGCATGCGTATAGTGTTCACGGTCGTAGCACAACACCCAGTGTGCTCCCTGTATTGTCAGTCAAAACAAACAGCTGTCAGTGTAACGGAGCTTCGATATATCTTGAATGCGTTTGACTGACCGATAAAATCAGGCCGAAACAAAGGAAATCATTTTGAATTATCCATGAATGCAAGAATATGCATGAGAACCGGATGTTCACGTGCTAATGTGGTCTTGAGAGCCCACCACAACTGCTGTAATTTTTCTAGGAACATGCCTGCCACTCTAGGTCCATTGAACTACCTTCACTTACAAACAATGTGTAGAAAATATACCTACAAAAGAAAACACGACAATATAGTAAACTATGATATACAATATTCAAGGACGTTCAGAATGTAACACTTAGTATTTGCCAAGATTCGCACTTTTTCAGCCCTAATTACGCTGTGTATTGAACTTTTCAAAGCATTCACCAGGATGTTTCTTTTTTGTGCAATCTACTTTACATCGCACCGATACAGGAAGAGGAATGGGCTAGAAGTGGGGAGAAAGTGACCGTGGCCTTAATGAAGGTATAGCCCCAGCATTTACCCCCGTGAAAATGGGAAACCACGGAAAACCATCTTCAGGGCTGCCGACAGTGGATCGAACCTACTATTTCCCGAATACAAGCTGATAGCTACGTGACCAAACCGCACAGCCACTTGCTGGGTTTACCAGGATGTAACTCAGGCATGTGATTATGTTACAGAAAATTACGGTTTGGCGTCGTCCTCGGAAAAATTAGTCTTGTAATTCTGGCATCCTATTGGTTTCCATATTTAGAGGCTTGCCTAAAAAGACTTTGATTTCAGGGAGAGTCGTATATATCTGTCTGTGGCTCAAAAATACATTCTCGCCTGAGGGGCGTAACCTTCAAATGCCAGTTAGTTTCCTGCACAATATCAGTCTACAGTTCATCAGTCGTGAGTAACTGAAAAAACGTCAAGCTCAGTCTTAGGTTTACTTCCTTGTCGTGGCTTGTAAGCAGACGTAACGTCCGACTCGTTGGCTGAATGATCAGCGTTCTAGCCTTCGGTTCAGAGGGTCCCGGGTTAGATTCCCGGCCGGGTCGGGGATTTTAACTTTAATTGGTTAATTCCAATGGCTCGGGGGCTGGGTGTGTTGTGGCGTATTCAGCATTAGAAATCATCCTAGGCAGGGCTCCCATCTTCACAGACATGCAGGTCGCCTAATAGGCCGTCTACGATAAAAATACCCGCACCAGGCCTCTCCGGAGGCCATACGCCATTATTATTATTATTATTATATACCAGACGTAACTGTGAAAGGGGTGCGGTATCCAAGACGCAGTATTCCCTCCAGCTGGAGGTATTTGGGGTTGCAGTAGGATGTAATGGAGAGGGAATAATAGTCTCTGGTAAGACTCCAACTAGAGTATGGTTCCAGTGTATGGGACCCTCACTAGCTTTATTTGATTCGAGAACTGGAAAAAGTCCAAAGAAAGGTAGTTCGATTTGTTCTGGGTGATTTCCGACAAACGAGTAGCGTTACGAAAATGTTATAAAGTTTGGGCTGGGAAGACGTGAGAGAAATGTCTGTGGAGAGATGGATGGAGTGATATTAGTTGCTGAATAAATTTGAGTGATGTTCTTAAAAGTAGGAAATATCACAATATGGAGATACAATTGGAATTCAAGGGGACAAATTGGGGCAAATATTCGTATATAGGAAGAGGAGTTAGGGATTGGAATTATTTTCCAAAGGGGGTGTTCAATTCATTTCCAAATTCGTTGCAATCATTTAAGTAAATACTAAGTAAACAACAGATAGGGAATCTACCGCCTGGAGGATTCCCTGAATGCAGATCGATGTTGATTGATTAATTGATTGATTGACTGAAGAACAAATACTGCCATTATCACTACTATTATGTTAACAGCTTCTTCAACACTGCATTCACTATCACAGTCTAATTGCGCAATATCTTCTTCAGCACTCAAATGAAACTCGCTCTCACTGTCACTAAAATCAACATCACTTTCATCTAAGAATCTCGTTATTGTTTTGTCACGATCTTCGAAAGACGCCATGTTGCTAGACAAGATGTTTAAATCAGAGATAATTTCCATAGGGCCTATTATCAAAGAGAAAATAACCCATCAAGTCGTCAACAGATGGCAGGAGTGTGTTGTGGTACCAATTTGGACGAGTGTAACCGAACAACCGAGTTATAGCCGGAATAATTCGTTGCCGGGTGTGCCCCGCCATGCGAATGCTTGGCTTGAATTCCATGTTTCATAAAAATCCCTCTGTCTTCCCGTGATCCTGTAACAGACAGACAGAAGTTAAATAAATCCGATATTAATTTTTTTCCTTCTCGGTATATAAATATTTTAAAAATATAGAAATAACTTGAAAAGACAATGTTATTGAAGTATTAGCTCCTCAACTTGGCTTTATAGTCAACATAGTGAATTTTGTTTTGGAGGGACGAACGTTCAATTCCAGGCTAGGTCGTAGATTTTAGCTACATTTGGGGTAGCGTTGCCAAATGAAATGAAATTTCCCACGGACAAGAAAACAATCGATGACTTTAAAGAAATATGGGAAAAAGGAAAAAATCGTAAAATGTCTAGAAAACGTGGGATATTTTTAACATCACCGCGCCTTACTTATATATATATAATGCAAAATGGAATCGCTGAAAAAAATAAAAAATGCCAGAATCTTACCCTAAGACGACTGCTACACCGTGGCAGGTATAAAGTTTCTCCTAAAATGGCATGTTTTACTGCACATACCATTGGTCTATAAATATTGTCAAGCTAGGAATGGGTAAAGAGCAGATCTACTACTGGTGAGACATAATGTTTAAAGAGCACTATGTTTTCTGCCAGAACTATTTAACTACTTTCATTGTCCTGTCTCAGTCTCATTTTTGACAATAGTGACAGCGTATGAAGGTATTTTAAAATAATATATAGTTTCTTTACATGTTTAGACAAAATGAACTGGCCTGTTAATATGATAGTGATTCATTTCTTTTCATCCTGGTGATACTTCAACTTCTTAAAGAATAGTATATTTTGATGAACCCTGCTTTTGTTTAAACACAATACGTTTGTACAACAATGTGCCCGTCCCTCAACACTCCACTGTTATGCACCGTAATTACTGCAAATGGGTGTTTTCTCATGTCGCACTTTCGGCATGATTGTAGGAAGCTCGTCATTTGTGACTGTGTTGTTTATTCTTCATGGAACCATTTCAAAAATGGTACGTGCATGTTTTTTCTTAGTGTGATAAGGAATGAAGGAAGAGAGATACACCCAGAAGAAGCGTAAGGCGAGGGGCGAGTTATTTTCAAATGAAGTGAGGAACCGAGGAAAAAGAAGAGATTTCAAGAAGATTCGATTAGTGATGAAAAGTTTAAGGGGTGGTTAAAGTGAGTGATTACAAGTTTAAATGTATAGCACGTAACGTCGAATTATAAGTGAAATGCAGAAATATACCCAAGTCAAAAACATGGTAAACTAGTCAAAGCGATTTATGTTACAACGCCAATCAGTGCATTTGTATCAAAAAAGTGAAAAACTATTGAAAAATGTTCTGAAGAAGTTGAGGAAGTTGAAATAAAATTACCGTATTCTCTTTCTTTGCTGAACACGACGTTGCGTTTCTAATTGTTGATCATCTTGTTCCCCTAATTAAAGATGTTCTTATACTTTATTTCGATGCATCGTACCTATGTGAAAGCAATGGGATGATGAAATGTTGGAGTTGCGGGGAAAACCCGGTAAAGGAGGGAAATTTCAGCTATGTGACGGGAATTTTTACTTGAAGTATCTAGCAACACTCTTCTGGGGTAATCCATTGTCTCAGGAACTGGGAGTTTGCGTTGCGTTCGTCATTAATGCACATCTTCATTTACATATTACAAACTACCACAGAAACACTAAATAATGAATACATCCGTCCACATTGGTTTGGCGTGAATAAGAACATCTGGGCGTAAAACTGGGATAATTTCACATGTGTGCCAACCCCAAGTAATTGGAAAAAGGTAAGTACGAATGAGAAGAAAAAGATTTTTGGAAAAATGCTGTATAAACTTATCATGACTTTCACAGCATCTCTCGTGTAAAATGCTACGTGATAAATATTTGAACCGATGAAACGGGACTTCTGCAGGTTTTACAAAATATTAGGTTCCGATGCGACACTACATATGGGTAGAGCCACCGTTTGGTGTTGAAAGTAGACCTGTTGGCTGTGCCGTGCTTGTGAAATCTCCGTGTTATGTTGAATGGAGACATCTGCTGTAGATGTGCATAATACGAAATTGGGGTATAAGTCATGGCAACTATTATTTTTCTCACATTTGCACGTTTGTACCACACAATGGTCATACGTCCTGGAAAGCATGGCACTCATAGTACATGGAAACAGCCTGAGATGGCGGTGCGTTGGACAGGTACCACGCACTAGGGACGGGACTGCAGTAGTGAGTGAGGCTACGTGCAGAATGGATGTGACGAGGCAAGAACAGCGTGCGAGATAAAGTAACACCCGCCATACTCACCGGATTTGTCTCCATACGACTTTGAGCTCATCCCCAAAGTGAAAGGACCATTGCATAGGAGACGGTTTGGAGCACGGGAGAACATTGCCAACGTTGTTAAATATGAGATTGCAAATTTCTTACATGGCGAGGTGACTGTTATCCGACGTCTCTCAAATCGTCGGCAATGTGTCGTGTACTTTGAGGGCTTATCGTAAAGCAAACTGTACTATCTGAGAATAAACATCATGTAGCACAAGGATCTCATGAACGACAGTTTCCTCGCTTTATATCCTACACTACACGTGGTAAACCAACTCGGCTTTTTACGTGGCACCGACACAGATAGGTCTTATGGCAACGAAGGGATAGGCAAGGCCTAGGACTGGGGGGGAAGCGGCCGTGGCCTTAATTAAGGTACAGCCCCAGCATTTGCCTGGTGTGAAAATGGGAAACCGCGTAAAACCATCTTAAGGGCTGCCGACAGTGGGGTTCGAAACCCACTATCTCCCGGATGCAAGCTAACAGCTGTGCGTCTGTAATTGCACGGCCAACTCGCCTAGTCGGCATTATTTAATTAAATTGAACTGCTATTATTGGAATTGCTTTCTGTGTTTCAATGATTCTTGTATTTCAGTTTCATATTACTAATAAGTTTGGTATTATTCCTTCAGTGTTCATGCTGAAAATTGCATTTATACCATTCAAAAGCAATTACAATAATTTTGTAATTATTTGTGAGTTTTATGTGGAAGTTGGCATTCAAAGTTCCAAAGTTCACTCCATTTGGTGTATCAAGGGGAGTTCTGCAATGATAACAAAAGTATAATTTTCATAATCTATGATTTACATTTTGTATTTTCGTGCACTGAAGTGTGGATCAGTACAGACGTCATGCACTAGCAGAAGTGTAAAACGTAGAAATATATTTTCCATCAACTAGACAGTTTTTCCCTTCTCCTGTAAAATTTACAGAACCAGCCTCCCGGTATAGGGGTAGCTTGCCTGCCTCTTACCCGGAGGCCCCTGGTTCCATTCCCAGCCAGGTCAGGGAGTTTTACCTGGCTCTGAGGGCTGGTTCGAGGTCTACTCAGCCTAAGTGATTACAGTTGAGGAGCTATCTGACGGTGAGATGGTGGCCCCAGAATAACGGCCGAGAGGTTTAATCGTGCTGACCACACGACACTTCGTAATCCGCAGACCTTCGGGCTGAGTAGCGGTCGCTTGGTAGGCCATGGCCCTTCGGGACTATTGTGCCATGGGTATGATTTGGTAAAATTTAGAAATTGTCAGCGGAAGTCCCCTTTTAACATCAAGAGATATATTTACTAGTGTATTACATTGTATGCTATTTTAACTCATTTTATATTGTCCTGTTTTTTTCTGTTCTTTAACTGTCCGGCTGCTTGGATAAACGGTGACTTTCACAGCGCTGGAGTTCAAAGGGTCCAGAGTTCTATTCCCAGTCAGGTCGGGAGTTTAGATTGGTTAGTTCCTCTAGCCCGAGCTGTGTTTTGTGCCTATCTCAAAGCACATCCCTTCTTATAAACATAACATACCAAGCTACTAACCGGCACAGGAACACGCAACGGCCGCCACCTTCCCAGTCCTATTTTGTTCCTACCCCATCGTTGCCGGAAATCTGTATATTTGGTGCAAAATCGAATCACTGAAAAAATAAAAATTGCCAGAATCTTACCCTAAAACGACTGCTACCCAGTGGCAGGTATAAAGTTTGTCCTATAATGGCATGTTTTACTCTTCATACCATTGATCTATAAATACTGTCACCGAGCTCGATAACTGCAGTCGTTTAATTGCGGCCAGTATCCAGTAATCGGGAGGTAGTGGGTTCGAGTCCCACTGTCGGCAGCCCTGAAGATGGTTTTCCGTGGTTTCCCATTTTCACACCAGGAAAATGCCGGGGCTGTACCTTAATTAAGGCCACGGCTGCTTCCCTCCACTTCCTAGGCCTTACCTATCCCATCGTCGGCATAAGACCTATCTGTGTCGCTGCGACGTAAAGCAAAATAGCAAATAAATAAATAATATAAATACTGTCAAGCTAGAAAAGAGTAAAGCGCAGATCTACTACTGGTGAGACATAATGTTTAAAGAGCATTATTTTTCTGTAAGAACTAATTAACTACTTTTATTGACCTTTCTCAGTCTCATCTTTGACAATACTGACTGAAGTATGAGCGATGCTAGTGATGACATCCTCATGCAGCCAGTGCTGTTATGAACAGTGATTGGAAGAGTACAATAAAAACGTAACTGGGCTCGATCACAGTTACTTAAGAAGTATTTTGCTCAATTGTTGTTGTTTGGGTGATCAGTCCATAGACTGTTTTGTTGCAGCCCTCCATGTCACCCTACCCTGTGCAAACCTTTTCATTTCTACGGAACTACTTCATCCTACATCTACTCTAATCTGTTTGCCATATTCATACCTTAGTCTACCTCTGCCGTTTCTATCGCCTCGCTCAAAATCTAACTGAACAAGTCCTGGGTGTCTTAAGATTTGTCCTATCATTATATCTCTTTTTCTGGTCAAATCGCCAAATAGTTCTCCTCTCACCAATTCGATTTAGTATCCCTTCATTCGTCATTTGATCTACCCATCACACCTTCACCATTCTTATGTAACACCACATTTTAAAAGCTTCCATTCTCTTTCTTTCTTTCTTTCTTTCTTTCTTTCTGGGCTAGTTATGGTCCATGTTTCACATCCATACAGTGCTACGCTCCGGATAAAAGTCTCCAGAAACATCTTTCTAATTCCTATATCAACGTTCGAAGCGAACAAATTTCTCTTCTCAAGCAAGGCCTTCCTTGCTTTTGCTAGTCTTCCTTTCATGTCTTTACTTCTGCGTTAGTTATTCGAATACCCAATATTCATCTACTTCCTTTCCTAATCTGATATTTCCTGCATCACCTGACTTCCTTCGACTGGACTCGATTGCTTTTGTTTAGGATTTATTTATTTTCATCTTGTACTCATCCCCCCCCCCCCTCCCCTTTTAACTTCACACCGACACAGAACACTTAACACAGGGGAAAAATGGAAGGGGTTCTACACTTCGAAAAATGAAGGCATCGACCAAAGAAAGACAAGGGCCACGAAAGGAGTGAAAATGAACGTCATCTTAGGATTCGCAAACCTAATACCGTCAGGGTCGGTAAAGAATAAGAGTTGGCACTGATGAGTTACCACTGCAAGCTCCTTTTTCTAGTACAGTACACTGATAGTGTACTAGGGGAGGGTGCTTCTGTTTTTTACAACATGCTTTACGTCGCACCAACACAGATAGGTCTTATGGCGACGATGGGATAAGAAAGGGCTAGGAGTGGGATGGAAGAGGCCGTGGCCTAATTTGAGCTACAGCCCCAGCATTTGCCTGGTGTGGAAATAGGAAACCACGGAAACCATATTTAGGGCAACCGACAGTGGGGTTTGAACCCACTATCTTCCGAATACAAGCTCACAGCTGCGTGTCCCTAACCGTACGGCCAACTTGTTCGGTACTCCTTCCCCAAAGCTGTGTCTTTACCATTCACCACTTTCTCCAGATCTTCAGCAGCCTCAGATAAAATAACAATATCCTCGGCAAATCTCAGAGTTTTTATTTGTCCACCTTGGATTGTGATTCCTATTCCAAATTATTCTAATATTTCATTTACCACCTGTGCTATATATCAATTACGATTAAAATTAATTTTTTCAACAAGTAATCATAAAATTACAGGTACAATTACTTTACAGAACATTAGTCTTAACGAAATCACTGATTATTTCTTCGCATGCGGTTGGAATTATACAAAAAAATTGCAAGGAAAATTTTTGTGTTCATATTATGTTGTTTCTTGTTTTATAGCATAGAAGCATTAAGTGGTGAGACTAAACGTGATACCTTGGAATTTCCGAAATGATCTTTTCCCATCATTTTCATATCCGTTAATAACTTTTAGTGTTTGAAATAATATCCCATTTACTTTGCAAATAATTTACTAGTTCTTAAAATCCTAATCACCGGGAGAGTTGGCCGTGCGGTTAGGGGTGCGCAGCTGTGAGCTTGCATCCGGGAGATAGTGGATTCGAGCCCCACTGTCGGTAGCCCTGAAGATGGTTTTCCGTGATTTCCCATTTTCGCACGAGGAAAATGAAGGGGCTACACCTTAATTAAGGCCACAGCCACTTCGTTTCCACTCGTAGGCCTTTCCTATCCCATCGTCACCATAAGACCTATCTGTGTAGGTGTGACGTAAAGCAAATTCAAAAAAAAAAAAAAAATATTAATCTTCATCCTAGATGTCATAAGGGGGGAAAATACAGCTTTGCATTTACTGAAAAGGCGTCCTACTGGGGCACTTGAAAGGAATACCTGCGTTTAATTTTAAGGACATCGTTGGAATATCTTTGTGCGGCCAGTATCCAGTAATCGGGAGATAGTGGGTTCGAGCCGCACTGTCGTCAGCCCTGAAGATGGTTTTCCGTGGTTTCCAATTTTCACACCAGTCAAATGCCGGGGCTGTACCTTAATTAAGGCCACGGTCGCTTCCTTCCACTTCCTAGGCCTTTCCTATCCCATCGTCGCCATAAGACATATTTGTGTCGGTGCGACGTAAAGCAAGTAGCAAAAAAAAAAAAAAAAGAAGAATATCTTTGAAAATACTGGAGAGATGAGAATGTAGGCTTACCTCATCAAGAACCGGTGACGTTACTGGTTCTGTTACAGTAGAACTGAAAAATTAATCTTCATCATAATTTATTTTGATATAAATATGTCTTATGGCTGCAGGTCATCCGAAAATTAGTGTAACGTAACGCGAGAAAAGGTGACGGAAGTGTAACCATAGCAACCGTGCCGGCAGTGATGTAAGGTATGAATGGATGGTCAGTCAATATTACCTAGCAACCGTGCCGGCAGTGATGTAGGGTATGGATGAATGGTCAGACAATATTACCTAGCAACCGTGCCGGCAGTGATGTAGGGTATGGATGGATGGTCAGACAATATTACCTAGCAACCGTGCCGGCAGTGATGTAGGGTATGGATGAATGGTCAGACAATATTACCTAGCAACCGTGCTGGCAGTGATGTACAGTATTGTATGGATGGTCAGACAATATTACCTAGCAACCGTGCCGGCAGTGATGTAAGTTACAGTATGGTATGGATGGTCAGACAATATTACCTAGCAACCCTGCCGGCAGTGATGTAGGGTATGGATGAATGGTCAGACAATATTACCTAGCAACCGTGCCGGCAGTGATGTACAGTATGGTATGGACGGTCAGACAATGTTACCTAGCAACCGTGCCGGCAGTGATGTAAGGTATGGATGGATGGTCAGACAATATTACCTAGCAACCCTGCCGGCAGTGATGTAGGGTATGGATGAATGGTCAGACAATATTACCTAGCAACCGTGCCGGCAGTGATGTACAGTATGGTATGGATGGTCAGACAATGTTACCTAGCAACCGTGCCGGCAGTGATGTAGGGTATGGATGAATGGTCAGACAATATTACCTAGCAACCGTGCCGGCAGTGATGTAGGGTATGGATGGATGGTCAGACAATATTACCTAGCAACCGTGCAGGCAGTGATGTAAGGTATGGATGGATGGTCAGACAATGTTACCTAGCAACCGTGCCGGCAG
Source organism: Anabrus simplex (assembly GCF_040414725.1). Lineage (NCBI taxonomy): Eukaryota > Metazoa > Arthropoda > Insecta > Orthoptera > Tettigoniidae > Anabrus > Anabrus simplex. Next base: position 262,595,548 of record NC_090271.1, on the reverse strand, counting down.
TGATGTAGGGTATGGATGGATGGTCAGACAATATTACCTAGCAACCGTGCCGGCAGTGATGTACAGTATGGTATGGATGGTCAGACAATGTTACCTAGCAACCGTGCCCACAGTGATGTACAGTATGGTATGGATGGTCAGACAATGTTACCTAGCAACCGTGCCGGCAGTGATGTACAGTATGGTATGGATGGTCAGACAATGTTACCTAGCAACCGTGGAGGCAGTGATGTAAGGTATGGATGGATGGTCAGACAATGTTACCTAGCAACCGTGCAGGCAGTGATGTAAGGTATGGATGGATGGTCAGACAATGTTACCTAGCAACCGTGCCGGCAGTGATGTAGGGTATGGATGGATGGTCAGACAATGTTACCTAGCAACCGTGCCGGCAGTGATGTAAGGTATGGATGGATGGTCAGACAATGTCACCTAGCAACCGTGCAGGCTGTGTATTATGGCTGGTTGCCATCTAAAATTAGCAGTCGTTCATGGATGATCTTGACCGGGAAAAGCATTTATGATCATTTGATATTCTCATGTTATTTTATTTAAAATTTGCTTTCCCTCGCACCGACACAGATAGGTGTTCTGGCTACGATGGGGTAGGAAAGGGGGGTAGGAGTGGGAAGGAAGTGGTCGTAGTCTCAATTAAGCTACAACCCCAACATTTGCCTGGTGTGAAAATGGGAAACCACGGAATAGCACCTTCAGGGCTGCCGGCAGTGTGGTTCGAACCCACTATCTTCCGAATGCAAGCTCACAGCTGCGCGCCCCTAACAGCACGGCCAACTTGCTCAGTCTTCGCAATGATGTTTCTTCCGTTATTCTGACAGTTTCTTACTAGTTTTATTTTTAGTGTTCTCTGTAAACTTGTGCTTTGTTATTTATTTATTTTCACATTTCTGCTTCCGTACGATGTATATCAGTTACTATGGTCTAATAATGATAGATAATTTCTGACAGTTTTTAGAGGGTTGTCCGTTTACTGTCTACCTGGCCAGAAAGAAGGGGTGGGGGGTATGGTTGCCATGGAAACGTGGGCGTGTCCACTGCTGTTGCCATGGAGATAGATCTGCTGTCTGGGTTTAGTTGCTAGGAGTTGCCAAACCTCTCACATCCGAGCGGTCCCAATGAACGCGCAAATGAGCCGGAGACGAGGGGAAGGAGAACGGAATGCAGGAATGTGGCAACACCGTGCATTGGCACGCGCAAAGCTCCTCCCTCCAGCCCTAACTCTCAGAATGCTTCTTTCAATATTACGGTTATAGAACGTTTGATTACAATTTTATTTCAAGAAGTAAATTACAAGTAAAAATTATTAAGAATAAATTCGTTACAAGTAATTCGATTACTTTGGGTCAATGACTTCCAGCTCTGATTATGAACAGTGTGAAAGTTTCGCTCATAGGATCGGTTTGTCTGTGCATTTCAGTGACTTTGGCGTATTGATATATAATAGCACCTTGTGCTTCGGTCAGGAAAGCAACAGGAAACTGCCTACTTCTTAACATCCCTAGTACGCCTCTTTAGTGATGCCTAGGCTTATTTTTATCAGCTGATGGCCGAGCTGTTGGGAATTCAGACGACTGAGTATTCACATGCCGGCCCCGCCGTGTAGGGGTAACGTGCCTGCCTCTTAATCTGAGGCCCCGGCTTCTATTCCCGGCCAGATCGCGGATTTTTACCTGGATCTGAGGGCTGGTTTGAGGTCCACTCAGTCTACGTGATTACTATTGAGATGCTATCTGCCGGTGAAATAGTGGCACCGATCAAGAAACCCAAGAATAACGGCCGACATGATTCGTCGTACTGACCACATGACACCGCGTAATTTGAAGGCCTTCGAACTGATGAAGCGGTAGCTTGGTGGCCAAGGCCCTGCAGGACTGTTGCACCATGGTGTTTGGTGTTTGAGTATTCACATACATTTACAAGACAAGAAGCGATTATGGCCCGTACTTTCAGATGCCAATCCGTCTTTCTCAAATTGGCCAGTAGTGGAATTTAATAGAATTTACACCTCGGTTGTTATTTGAGGCTGAGTGTACCTCATTTCTCTCCCTCACAAACTAGTCTCAAATTCGTGGCAGAGTCAGGAATCAGAGGACCGATCAAGTGGCTGTGTGGTTTGGGTCTAGTAGCTCTCAGCTTGCATTCGGTTCCTACTCTACTGTCGGCAGCCTTGAAGATGATTTTCCGTATTTTCCCACTACTACGCAAGGCAAATGCTGGGGCTATACCTTATTTAAGGCCACGGTCATTTCCTTTCTGATCCTAGCACTTTCTTATCCTATCGTCGATATAAGACAGATCTGTGTCAGTCTGAGGTAAAGCAAAATAAAATAAAAATCGGAGGCGGCCTAAGTGGAAGGTTGTCTCTATACCGCGCTGGTTTATCTATTGGAATTGAAGCTGTAAGGATGATAATAATGGGAATTGAATCGTATTTGAAATCCCTCTCCAACTGATGCTATTTCCTGGGTTAGCCAACGACTAAGATCTTGCCGAGTACGATTTCTTTGAAGTTTCGACCCCTTATTTATTGTGATTGGGATGGGATGTCATTTCCTGTGTGGGTGATGAGACAACCTTGAGGGTCTTCTTGCCGGCGAATTATCTACGTCACGTTGTTCAGGTGTCACTGCCTCGCGAACCCGGATGTTGGTTGTTGACTTAAATACTCTACCTGTTCTGTTGAGGTCACCTGCAATTCATCCTCATCCTTCTTTCCTCACAGCTGAGCGAGGTTGCTGCATGCTCCTCACCAAAGCGGCCACAGTTCGATTCCCTATCATTGTATATATGTTGTTTTTTTTCAATGGAAAGTCGTACGCCTTGCTATTCGAGCTCGGCGTGTGACGTAGTTCCTGTAGTTAATAAGAAGAAAAAAGGCAAAGCAATGTCATCTCCATATGGACTGTGAAATTTGGAGAAGTGGAACGTGAAGGCTTTCGGCATTAAGTGGGTTGGAGTGCCCTTATAACAATGCTCTATCTTCCACCGTCTTCCAACTGTCGGTAATTCACTGCCCGATATTGACAAATTCACACCCTTGGCATCCTTAAAAGTAAAAGATTCCTTTGAAGTCCTCTCCAGGTTTCCATTTTCTTCCGTTCTTCCAATCTATGACATTTCTTTTTGCTAACTCTGTAACCGACCCTTGCCAGTTATCGTCACCATTCTTGTTACATTGTTATTGCTATTAATTTACTGCTGATACTTAGACTAATATTGTTGTTTATCCCGATTGTCATCTTATTATATTTATTTAAATCTGTTCTATTATTAGTGTAAAATATTCCCAAATGGCTGTATTTAATAAATAAATAAATAAATAAATAAATAAATAAATAAATAAATAAATAAATAAATAAATAAATAAATAAATAAATAAATAAATAAATAAATAAATAAATAAATAAATAAATAAATAAATAAATAAATCTCGTGACGGGCCGAGTAGCTCAGGCGGTAGAGCGTTGGCCTTCTGAGCTCAAGTTGGCAGGTTCGATCCCGGCTCAATCCGGTGGTAATTAAAATCACTCAAATACTTCAGCCTTGTTTCGGTAGAACTTCTACGGGACAAAATTTGGGTTCCTCGGCGTCTTCAAAAACCGTAAAAGTACTTCGTGGGACATCAAATGAAGAACTTTAATTAATGTCCGGCTGCCATTGTTCCCAGGAATTGACATGATACTCATTTCTGGTGTAGGGTGAGTGAACCTCAAGTGTTATCTGTCGCTCCATATGTAGAAGTATCGTTTCTAAATGTTCGACTTCCTGGCGGAGAATCTAACCGATGTCTTTCTGGATGAACCGAACACACCTTTAACGCCTTGGCTAGGTAGCCCATGTAGTTAATAATAATAATAATAATAATAATAATAATAATAATAATAATAATAATAATAATAATAATAATAATAATACCACGCCATTATTCCGCCTGCGATGGTCCGACTCTCCGCATAATCCGACAATGACCCAGGTCGATACATGTTCTATACTTATGCAGGCTACATTCCAGGCACGTCGCGGCCCTTGAAACAATGCATACAGAGAGTCCAGTTACTCGTAGCTGGTGTAACTGCACGAACCAGTTCATTCTGATGCTTTGCTTCACGAGTGTTTATTGTTAAAGCAGTGTTTCTTGCTAACTCTGTGTTTTAAAGCAAAACGTTGCTTACAATTTGCGTAGTCATCACATTCTGGCAACCAAGAAGCGTAATCTAACTTTAAAATAGAAGTTAAAAGTGCTTGAAAGATTAGACAAAGGTGAGACCCCCACCTCCACCCCCCACTCCCCAAAAAATAAAGAAAGATGAAGTTGATGTGGACTTGACTGCGATTAAGAACCGGAGTGAGAGTACGTAAGAACTAGAAACAACTAGAAACTCATACAATGACAGATTTTTAAGCAAGGACTTAGAAATCGTAAAACATTGAAAAAGCCTGAATCTTAGCTGTTAGACCATACTCTGAGAGCGTGGTTTCCTCAGGAAAAAAGAAAAGGAAGGCCATTGTCTGGATTCAATATGAAAGAAAAAGCGCTTATTTAGAATAACAATTGAAAGGAGAAAAATATAAATTTACTGCGAGCGAATGCTGGTTGTATCGCTGGGATAAATGTTACCGAATTCGAAACGTGGCGATTTAAAGTGAGAAACCATCAGCTGAGCTGCACGTGCATTTCAAAGTATTGTTAAGGAATACGGCATAACACCCGGTCAAGTGTATAGATGAATCGGGCCTGAACTATAGGATGCTTCTACAAAGAACTCTTGCCGCACGAAACGACACTGTGAAAAGGACAAAACTTGCAAAGCAGAAGGTGACTTCGGCTACTTGCAGAAATTCTAAGAAAGTGGTGATATCTGAACCCATCTATTTTCAGTTCCGACTCAGTTAATTTATAACTTATGTTCTTAAGTCTGCCGAAACTAATTTTGAATAAATACATTCACAAACTTCCTGAAAATATGAAACATGGTAACAGGCAAGGCCGTACGCAGGGGAGCGGTTAGAGGGGTTCAAACCCCATCGAAATAAAAGTGAACTTGACAAATTTAAACAACATATACGGGTTTTTGAAACAGCCCACAATAAATGAGAAAAATTATAAAAACAATCATTTGAAAAATAAACAGTTGAATTTAACCTATAAACTCTGCGCCATCTGTAAATGTTTTCCATGAATACAATTAGTAAATTTTATGAAAATATACATGGAAATTTTAATTTTGGTGGGATTCTTTGTCTTTTATGTTCTTAATACACTTTGCACCATAAACATTAATTTCAATAAATATATAGGAATATTTTCATGTTAATGAACTGCTAGAAAGTATTTTTTTAAAAATAATCAAACCTCTAAATACAGTGAATACTTGCAGTGAAATATATTGTTACCTCCGTTTTCAAACAAATGTTTTTATCCCATTGCACGCACGTATTAAAGTGTGTTCTGCCCACCAATTCGCTACGAATTCACTTAACCGTTGAGTTTTAAAATGTCATCATCATCATCATCATCATCATCATCATCATCATCTGTTTACCCTCCAGGTTCGGTTTTTCCCTCGGACTCAGCGAGGGATCCCACCTCTACCGCCTCAAGGGCAGTGTCCTGGAGCTTCAGACTCTTGGTCGTGGGATACAACTGGGGAGAATGACCAGTACCTCGCCCAGGCGGCCTCACCTGCTATGGTGAACAGGGGCCTTGTGGAGGGATGGGAAAATCGGATGGGATAGGCAAGGAAGAGGGAAGGAAGCGGCCGTGGCCTTAAGTTAGGTACCATCCCGGCATTCACCTGGAGGAGAAGTGGGAAACCACGGAAAACCACTTCCAGGATAGCTGAGGTGGGAATCGAACCCACCTCTACTCAGTTGACCTCCCGAGGCTGAGTGGACCCCGTTCCAGCCCTCGTACCACTTTTCAAATTTCGTGGCAGAGCCGGGAATCGAACCCGGACCTCCGGGGGTGGCAGCTAATCACGCTAACCACTACACCACAGAGGCGGACGTTTTAAAATGTACTGCTCTAAAACTTTCCTTTCTGTAAAATCTATTTGAAAGTAAAACGTATTTGTTACTATGGTTTTTGTTTTTGTACCCCCTAACCCTAAATCCCTCCTAAAAAATTCCTTGGTAACAGAAAAAAAGAAAAAAAAGAAAGAAAGAAAAAGCTGATTTAAAATAGAATGACACGTTTCGTTCTTGAGAGAACATCGTCAGATTCTATCAAATCACACTCAAAAATATTTAGAACTATATAGAGATTTGTTTATCTCTGTTGTATTCTATGCTAGAGTGGAGGGAAGAGATGACTTCATTAGGATAAGTTCCAAATTTCACCATTTTTAAGGGTTTAAACATAAATGTCTATACATTTCTAAGTATTTATGAATGTGATTTGATATAATCTGATGACATTCTTTCCAGAACGAAACATGTCTTTCTGTTTTCATTGAGTTTTTCTTTTTTTTTTTTTCCGCCGGGCTGAGTGGCTCAGACGGTTAAGACGCTGGCCTTCTAACCCCAACTTGGCAGGTTCGATCCTGGCTCAGTCAGGTGGTATTTGAAGTTGCTCAAATACGACAGCCTCGTGTCGGTAGATTTACTGGCACGTAAAAGAACGTCTTTACCGCAAAAGCTTCTAGCAATGCTAACGGCATTCAGTAAATTACCGCTCTTTATACTCATACTACAGTCCCGGCTGTCAAAAGTAGTGTTCGACCCCAACATCTCCCACGTGCTTGATTATGACAAGATAGTGGGTTCGGACCTACTGTCGGCAGCCCTGAAGATGTTTCTCCGTGATTACCCATTTTCACACTAGACAAATGCTGGGGCTGTACCTTAATTACGTAAAGCAAATTGTGAAAGATGACAAGATTAATACACAGAGAGAAGAAGAAATACCACTTAAACTAAAACTAAACTTAGCTTGTACTAAAACATAATTAAGGATCGAAAATATTGTATGATACGATGCTATGTTTCTCTTATTAAAATCGGGCCAGCGTAATGGATGGATTGCAGAACGCCATACGCGCAAGCGGAACACGCTGTGCGAGTCAGCGCATGCTAGAAAGCAGTGGACATGGCTTTTCCGCCGTAGATCACCAACATTTTTCTTCTTTTCTTTTACGTCGCACTGACACAAGTAGGTCTTAGGCGGAGTGCACACTTATTACACAAGGGACACGATACATGAGATGCGACAAAAGGGACATATTCCAAGTGGATGCAGCAAGAGCAATCAAGAGGAAGGCCGCACACTTATCGGTCAAGGGTATGGACTGTCCTATGTGTCAGCGGACATGTCCCGTCGAGGTATCGCCTGTTGCATTTCGTAGGACGTGGCCCATCACTTCGCGCGTGAGTTTGGTGTAGTAATTTCAATATATGCAGCTCAATAGAGGCAACTACTATACATTTTACAGCGGAAGTGGAGAAGCATGAAGTGCTGTATAATTACAGATTAAAGGACTATTCAAATAGGTCCATATATCAAAATATCTGGCGGGAAATAGGCGAATCATTCAGCATGACTGTTATCAATAATCTTTCAGCTGGTAGAATAGGATCCCTGAATTTGCTATATTCCTTTCTCAATTAGTGGCTTTACCATATGCAGTAAGTTTTGAAATGTCTCTCAGTTCATTTTGTAATAAAATGTATGAAATTGTGAAGGATCTTAAGTTTCTTAGCCAACGCGAAAGCACCATTCTCTTGGCAGTTCACATTAAATGAGTTGACCCAAAATCTCCTTTTTCGTCTAGTCACCCGACTTCTTGGTAATTCTCGAAGTACTGTAACAGCAAGCCTTCCAAATCACTAGAGGACAGCTTGACTAATGATCCATAGATGTGCACGTACGTGGCCCATGGGACACGGGACAGGACAAGTTACTTCAGTCGTGTCTCCTTGTCCCATGTCGCGTGTCCAAGAAGTGTGCGCTCTGACTTATGGTGACGATGGGATAGGGAAAAGTTAGGAGTGGGAAGGAAGCAATCGTAACCTTAATTAAGGTACGGCCCCAGCGTTTGACTGGTGTGAAAATGGGAAACTACGGAAAAGCAACTTCAGGGCTGCCGTCAGTAGGGTTCGAAGCTTCTATCTCTTGAATACAAGTTGACAGGTACGTAACCCAGACCACACAGTCACTCGCCAGATTATTATTATTATTATTATTATTATTATTATTATTATTATTATTATTATTATTATTATTGCAACCTGCGGCAACAGTGTTTTTCTCTTCACTTTGCCCCATGTATGGGCAACAAATTTAATGCAACCTATTGGTGGCCTCGTAGTCCTAATTCTTACCAAGGTCCAGGTTGGACTGATAAAAATATAGGTATCACCATCGCGCTGTACTTCCTCATACTTCACCTCAAGTTGTAGTACTAATTTAATATGATGTTGCCCGTGCAGTATTTCCACTTACATGTTGCTAATTAACTATGCGAAATCGGGGATGGATATACCAATCAAACGCGGTGGTTGCATGTCCATATTAAGTCAATATCTCAGGGTAAAAACATCTATATATATTCAACAATACTATTTACCTTCGCAAGTTCCGTTGAAGAGGGTGTATAGTTCAATGTGTTACTCATTTACTCCGAAATCCTACCGTAGAATTAATATAAGCCTTTAAATATCATGACTCCGAAATATCAGCCTAAATGTATCCTTACAACTAATCTTCCTATCTCTACCTTTGAAAATAAACGCTAGAATAATCTTAAAACTGATTTATTAGCATGCCAATATTATAATTAATAAAATAATGATCATCTTTGGTAATAGAGGAAAGTAAATCGCATATTATTTTTCTTGACAACTAAAATTGACGAATTGACATAATTAAAATTGGGCAGGTATCTTTAATTCATCTGGGCAATTATTATTTTGTTGCGTGACCACACTTCATCACTTTATTTCAATATGGGGACAACTAGGATTTACTCTTTATTAAAGGAGGGAGTGGTCTTTCTTTCCTTTAGGTCTATTTGCACTACTCTTTGGATTTGGTTTGGGAATTTGCGTATTGACTTGTTTATGGCATGAGATAAGTAACTCTTTCCAATGATGGCTTCAAATTGCCATTTTAAGTATCTAAAAGAAATTAATCCTAACCATAAATATAAATTCCAACATCCTATATATATTAAAAATATGTGCCAAAAATAAAATTAAATATCTTCATTTACGAATGCCATCGTTCTTCAACCGTCATGACCTGTCAGAATCGTACCGACCGATTAATTATTATGTGTATTTTCAATTAAAATTACTCCTTCTACTGCCTACTAATTTTACCATTTTCAGGTTAACGCGTGCTCCACTGCTATATATTCATTATATGAGACGAATATATTACTAGGCGGCTATATCTCTTTTCTATATACACTTCAAATACATGTAAATTACGATCCATCTATCTCCATATTCCATATAAGTTCGACCAATAGACCATTTAATCTCACTGCTTCACTTAATATATTCACGTATCTAGGCCTTAATTTCACTGCTTGCCTCATTTTCAATCGCAACATAACTGTAGCTAAGAATAAATTCGCACCTATTTCCATCAATCATTTACTTACACAATACCTATTCAACATCTCAAATCTCCAACAACATATTATCATTTATGCATTTAATTACTGCGATTCCTCCGCATACAACAATATCTCTACTCAGATTCCACGTAATGTCTACCACGTCGCAGTAAAACATTCCTTTTACTTAAATATCTACTCAAAACACCGCAAGCTGCTACTGTTTATTTCAACTCATCGTAAATGTAGACGATATTGGCCTAGTTATTCAATCTGGTCATTGGGTAGCCTAGGTTTATTATTATTATATTGCACTTCACTATCTTAGCCTTGCCTAGTTTAATATATGACGTTCTCGTAAGCATATAGGTTCAAAAACATCAATTCTCTTCCCGATACTGCTCACATTAACCTCATATCAAACTTATGAGCACGGCAGTATATTACTACACATAAATAATACGTATCTGTGGTTATTTTCTCCGGCATATGCCTTAGAATTCACACAATGGCACAAACAGGTCATATCTTTGGCATTTCAGCATTCCTACAATTATACTACACCAAATGAAATACTTTATAGTTAAATTTACTAGAACGTTACTTATCTCTGGCCATGTTATGTCCGACTCTGCTTTCTTCTTCCTCGTCACGGCTTCTCGGAACGCTTAGCCTTGCACTGGATCACGTCATGCTGGATCTCTAGGTCTTCAGGCTTGAGCTTACGATGATCTGGTCAGCCTCCCTCCATCGCTTTAGGCTAGCTCCATTTCGTGTCCAATTTCCATGCAACGAAAAGACAATATTAAATTGATAGAATACATCTTAATTTTCAGTATATAAAGCTTTTCCAAGTACTTTCTCTAATTGTATATATATTTCTTTTCCTCTAAAGATACTGCTCAGATTCAATTTTATTTTCATAAACTGGCTCTTCCTTGGTCTTTTTTATGTTGTCTGAATAATGTTCTTTAAATCTTATCAATGGGCAATACGTATAATTTGATGAAAATTTGGCCGTTTATTAAGTCAGTGTAGGCCTTATTTACGAATGCCGTATCCCAACACCTCTTCTTCCGTACAGTATTTGAAATCTATTATGCGTGTTTCCCTGCCGTTTTTATGTATTTTCCAGTAGTTTGTTTCTGGATTCTTCCTTCGTATGGCTCCTATTATGGTTATATTGATTATGTCAGCTAATCTTCTGGTCAAGTAATCGCAATTCACAGTCCGTTTACGACGAAAACTCTTCTTGCCAAAGTAGATAATAATAGACCGTTTTTCAATTTTTTTTACGTATAATGGTTCATTTCTCATAGAGTTTCCTTTCCATCTCGCCAGGCACTGCCTCCTAATTGCGGTCAACTTGTCACAAAAAGTTATTCCGTGCATTCTTAACGCTTGAAGCTGATCTGCGCCATTTTTCTTCCGATGTATATTCATGTAAACTGACGTCAATCGTAACGTAATGGTACATTTTCTCCTCCCACTTATTTTTTAAATATGTTGGTCACAATATAATTATGCTATGCTTCCATTCGTATAATAAATGGACCTTTACGTTACTCAACTTCCTTCTCCGTACTTCATTTCATAACTGTTGACTTTGCAATTACTCTATGTATTTCTTTTTAAACAGTCTCCTCTTCTCCATCTGTTTGACATTCTGAATTAATGCATCCTTCCTTTCCGCATATCTCCGGTATATTATTTAAGGATTGTTCCTGATTTTCCCGGTAATAATACTTGATATTTGCTGCGTTATGGATCCAACTTATAATTTTGTTATCCGTTTTCTCTCCTCTATTACCATTTCTCTCATGATCTAATTCAAAATTGTCGTTTTTCTTTTCTCAGGAACGTCTAACCCTGTATTGAAATTCTGTGTATTCGGGTTAAGATGACGTTTCCCTGCTTCCGAATTTTTATATTGTTGGAGCTCTAAACTCTCTGCGCCCTCGATATCTCCACCAATCTCCTTGTCTTTAATCGCTTGCTTCCATTTTTCTTGATTTCTCAAGTCTTCTTTCTGCTCCTGGGCATATCTTCTATTTCCGAACTCCCTTTCTCTGAAGTTCCGTCCACCTCTTCCTCCGTAATAATTCCTTCTTCGGATCATATTTCTGTTTCTTGTATATCTGTTACTTTGCCTGTCATATGGCACATATCTTCCATCCATCTGATATGTCCGTCGATATTCTTGATCTCCTTGACGTTGGTATCCTCTCATCTCTTTTCTTTCATCCATCTCCTGGTTCCTAGCCACGTCTCTTTGTCCTCTTCGTTTGTTAATTTCGTAATTCTCATGGGCTATTACATTGATTGACTCTTCATTTCCCATACTACGTATTAACCTACTCGTGGGATGAGAAGTCGTCATGTCAATTTGTCTCAGCCTATCTTCCATTTCAATTGCCGTTTGAACGCTCGAGGTCGCCAATAATCTTTGTATTTCAGGTGGAAGTTGGCTTTGAATAGTTTTAATAGCTTCCAATTCACTGGGTGCATAATCCAAATCCTGAAAACGTTGAAATTGGAAAGCAAAATAGTCACTATATCTTGTCTGACCAGCAACAGCAAATTTTCGTGAATACAATTCCATTCTAAGCTGCTGTTGTACTTCCGGACTCCAATATTTCCTTAAAAATGCCGTTTTAAAATCCTCATATTCGTGGAAATTGTACTTAAATGCCTGGTACCAAATACTTGGGTTAGCATCTAAATGTTTTTCAATTACTTTGAGTCGTTTCTCGTTTGGAACGTTATTATCCCGAAAATAATCCTCCATCTCCCTCAAAAATCGTTTTGGGGATAAACTTGCAGTATTATTAAAATGTTTTGGCTTATCCTCGATGGTTTTAATTATATTTATTATTGCTGGACTTCCATTATTACCATTTCCGTTCCCCATCGAACTTCCATTAATACCTTGGCTTGAATCCGTAGTCCTTGCTGGCGTTGTTTCCCTATCACAAGCCTGAATTTCTACTGTTCTCATGACATTAGGCCTTGTTGTTCGGTTCTCTATTCTCATTTCCTGAATTTCCTTACGAATCGTATGTAATTCTCTCTCCGTTCTGCTGATTCTGCTGTCAGTTTCATTTTTATTCCGTTCAGCTTCTTCTTGTATTATTTTAATTTTATCTGACACCTGCTCTCTTGCCAGAATGATATTTACTTCCACTGATTTATTCGTTGTTTCGATTGCTTCATTCAATTTGTTAATTCTTTCTGTGGAATTTATCCTCAAACTCTCCAAATTATCCGTTATACTCTTCATCTCTTCCATTTTCAACTTTTGAATAACATTTCTGCTTTCTGCCAATTCTTCCATAACTTTATTTATCTCTTGATTTACCTCTTGATTCTTATTTTCCATAATCCCTGTCATATCCTTACGTAAAACGTCAATATCCACTTTAATTTGTGTCATTTCACTTCCGACTTTTTCCATTTCCATCCTTACAGCTTCTTTCACTTCCTTCATTGTTTCCTGCTGTTTTTCTTCTTGCCTGTTAATGAATTCTTGAAGTTTTCCTTCAATCATTTGCTTTTGTTTCTCATCCTGTCCGTTGATTATTTTCTGAAATTCCTCATGTTTCTCATTCATCCTTTCCAAGAGCTTTCCTTCCAGTCTGTTAATGTTTTCTTCATTCTGCTTCCTATTTTCTTCATTCTGCTTCCTATTTTCTTCATTCTGTTTCCTAATTTCTTCAGCCATCTGGTTCCTATTTTCTTCATTCTGCTTCCTAATTTCTTCATTCTGTTTCCTAATTTCTTCAGTCATCTGGTTCCTATTTTCTTCATTCTGCTTCCTAATTTCTTCATTTTGTTTCCTAATTTCTTCAGCCATCTGGTTCCTATTTTCTTCATTCTGCTTCCTAATTTCTTCATTTTGTTTCCTAATTTCTTCAGCCATCTGGTTCCTATTTTCTTCATTCTGCTTCCTAATTTCTTCATTTTGTTTCCTAATTTCTTCAGCCATCTGGTTCCTATTTTCTTCATTCTGCTTCCTAATTTCTTCATTTTGTTTCCTAATTTCTTCAGCCATCTGTTGTTGTCTCTCCTGATTTTTAATCATCTCCTGGAGCAGCTTCTCACTTTGCTTCCTATTTTCTTCATTCGCCTGTTGTTGTTTCTCCTCCTGACTTTTAATCATGTCCTGGAGCAGCTTCTCATTTTGCTTCCTATTTTCTTCAGCTATCTGTCTAAACACTTCAAGAATCCCTAATTGCTCTTCCTTGGTTTTCTGTATTACTTCATCTCTCTTCCTGTTCTCCTCCTCAATATCTTTCTTATAATCCTCAAATTGTGATTTTAATTGAGCTAAGTTCGACATTTTTTTGATATTCCACTTAAAATGCTCTATAATTCCAGTTATGTTATATATAACCCTAATTCTCTATTTATCCCTCAACTTCAACCAACCAATCATCAAATATCAACATAAAATAGTCTATAAGACTTATAACTATATCTATTATTATAAATACTTCAAAGTTTACTTTGTACTTTCTTGTTTAACTGGGAAAGACTAACCCAGACCATCGTAACTCAGCCATGACAACCTATACAAGTCATACGCAAATCCAAACCTTGACCTATATGCCCAATTTTAATTATATTTATGTCGTATCCACCTAATCATATATATAAAATCAATAATATGAAACTTGCGTTATAAAACTCTTCCCTCATCATCACTCATGCATCAAATTCCTTAAAGTAACCTAAATATATATACAGTAGACTTTCTCCTTCCACGAGACTGTCAAATATTGCGAGACTCCGCATCAAATTTCTTGCTACCTTCTTCTTTTCCATCCAAAAATATAAATTTCTCCATTAGTTAAGCCCTCTCTTCCTTAATCTTCATGGCTATCAATCCATTCTGCGTCGCATGCCATACCTAAGTTCATAAACTATCAGGCATCGTCTCCTTCTTCGAATAAATTTCATGACTGTGGTCCAAGATTTAATTCAACAACCCCGGTATCTTTCTCTTGAAACCATTCTCATTCCTCAATTCGTCCTTCTTTTCAGACTTGCTCGACGCTACGGCATCATATGACATATGTCCAAGCCTAACATCCATATCTCATCCTCAAGATTCACTCCATAATCAAGTTATCAAATTTCTGTATATCCAGAATCTAATTATTCATCCGACCTCTTCAAACTTGCCTCACGTTCGGGCCGCCATATTTAATGCAACCTGCGGCAACAGTGTTTTTCTCTTCACTTTGCCCCATGTATGGGCAACAAATTTAATGCAACCTATTGGTGGCCTCGTAGTCCTAATTCTTACCAAGGTCCAGGTTGGACTGATAAAAATATAGGTATCACCATCGCGCTGTACTTCCTCATACTTCACCTCAAGTTGTAGTACTAATTTAATATGATGTTGCCCGTGCAATATTTCCACTTACATGTTGCTAATTAACTATGCGAAATCGGGGATGGATATACCAATCAAACGCGGTGGTTGCATGTCCATATTAAGTCAATATCTCAGGGTAAAAACATCTATATATATTCAACAATACTATTTACCTTCGCAAGTTCCGTTGAAGAGGGTGTATAGTTCAATGTGTTACTCATTTACTCCGAAATCCTACCGTAGAATTAATATAAGCCTTTAAATATCATGACTCCGAAATATCAGCCTAAATGTATCCTTACAACTAATCTTCCTATCTCTACCTTTGAAAATAAACGCTAGAATAATCTTAAAACTGATTTATTAGCATGCCAATATTATAATTAATAAAATAATGATCATCTTTGGTAATAGAGGAAAGTAAATCGCATATTATTTTTCTTGACAACTAAAATTGACGAATTGACATAATTAAAATTGGGCAGGTATCTTTAATTCATCTGGGCAATTATTATTTTGTTGCGTGACCACACTTCATCACTTTATTTCAATATGGGGACAACTAGGATTTACTCTTTATTAAAGGAGGGAGTGGTCTTTCTTTCCTTTAGGTCTATTTGCACTACTCTTTGGATTTGGTTTGGGAATTTGCGTATTGACTTGTTTATGGCATGAGATAAGTAACTCTTTCCAATGATGGCTTCAAATTGCCATTTTAAGTATCTAAAAGAAATTAATCCTAACCATAAATATAAATTCCAACATCCTATATATATTAAAAATGTGTGCCAAAAATAAAATTAAATATCTTCATTTACGAATGCCATCGTTCTTCAACCGTCATGACCTGTCAGAATCGTACCGACCGATTAATTATTATGTGTATTTTCAATTAAAATTACTCCTTCTACTGCCTACTAATTTTACCATTTTCAGGTTAACGCGTGCTCCACTGCTATATATTCATTATATGAGACGAATATATTACTAGGCGGCTATATCTCTTTTCTATATACACTTCAAATACATGTAAATTACGATCCATCTATCTCCATATTCCATATAAGTTCGACCAATAGACCATTTAATCTCACTGCTTCACTTAATATATTCACGTATCTAGGCCTTAATTTCACTGCTTGCCTCATTTTCAATCGCAACATAACTGTAGCTAAGAATAAATTCGCACCTATTTCCATCAATCATTTACTTACACAATACCTATTCAACATCTCAAATCTCCAACAACATATTATCATTTATGCATTTAATTACTGCGATTCCTCCGCATACAACAATATCTCTACTCAGATTCCACGTAATGTCTACCACGTCGCAGTAAAACATTCCTTTTACTTAAATATCTACTCAAAACACCGCAAGCTGCTACTGTTTATTTCAACTCATCGTAAATGTAGACGATATTGGCCTAGTTATTCAATCTGGTCATTGGGTAGCCTAGGTTTATTATTATTATATTGCACTTCACTATCTTAGCCTTGCCTAGTTTAATATATGACGTTCTCGTAAGCATATAGGTTCAAAAACATCAATTCTCTTCCCGATACTGCTCACATTAACCTCATATCAAACTTATGAGCACGGCAGTATATTACTACACATAAATAATACGTATCTGTGGTTATTTTCTCCGGCATATGCCTTAGAATTCACACAATGGCACAAACAGGTCATATCTTTGGCATTTCAGCATTCCTACAATTATACTACACCAAATGAAATACTTTATAGTTAAATTTACTAGAACGTTACTTATCTCTGGCCATGTTATGTCCGACTCTGCTTTCTTCTTCCTCGTCACGGCTTCTCGGAACGCTTAGCCTTGCACTGGATCACGTCATGCTGGATCTCTAGGTCTTCAGGCTTGAGCTTACGATGATCTGGTCAGCCTCCCTCCATCGCTTTAGGCTAGCTCCATTTCGTGTCCAATTTCCATGCAACGAAAAGACAATATTAAATTGATAGAATACATCTTAATTTTCAGTATATAAAGCTTTTCCAAGTACTTTCTCTAATTGTATATATATTTCTTTTCCTCTAAAGATACTGCTCAGATTCAATTTTATTTTCATAAACTGGCTCTTCCTTGGTCTTTTTTATGTTGTCTGAATAATGTTCTTTAAATCTTATCAATGGGCAATACGTATAATTTGATGAAAATTTGGCCGTTTATTAAGTCAGTGTAGGCCTTATTTACGAATGCCGTATCCCAACACCTCTTCTTCCGTACAGTATTTGAAATCTATTATGCGTGTTTCCCTGCCGTTTTTATGTATTTTCCAGTAGTTTGTTTCTGGATTCTTCCTTCGTATGGCTCCTATTATGGTTATATTGATTATGTCAGCTAATCTTCTGGTCAAGTAATCGCAATTCACAGTCCGTTTACGACGAAAACTCTTCTTGCCAAAGTAGATAATAATAGACCGTTTTTCAATTTTTTTTACGTATAATGGTTCATTTCTCATAGAGTTTCCTTTCCATCTCGCCAGGCACTGCCTCCTAATTGCGGTCAACTTGTCACAAAAAGTTATTCCGTGCATTCTTAACGCTTGAAGCTGATCTGCGCCATTTTTCTTCCGATGTATATTCATGTAAACTGACGTCAATCGTAACGTAATGGTACATTATTATTATTATTATTATTATTATTATTATTAATTTATTAATTTATTAATTCGTTTACCTTCCAGGGTTGTTTTTTTCCTCAGACTCAGCGATGGATCCCATCTCTACCGCCCCAAGGGCAGTGTCCTGGAGCGTGAGACTATGGGTTTGGGGATACAACTGGGACGGAGGACCAGTACATCGCCCACGCGTCCTTACCTGCTATGCTGAAAACAGAGGCCTTGTTGGGGGATGGTAATATTGGAAGGGATAGACAAGGAAGAAGGAAGGAAGTGGCCGTGGCCTTGAATTAGGTACCATCCTGTTATTTGCCTGGAGAAGAAGTGGGAAACCACGGAAAACCACTTCGAGGATGGCTGAGGTGGGAATCGATTCCCCCTCTATTATTATTTCTGGGGGCCACACTCTTTGCCCTCCCCTCCCTGTTCAGACCAGTGATAATAAAGTAATGGCGTATGGCCTTCGGGAAGGCCTGCTGCAGATCTTTTTCTATTAGACTGCCTATAGACGACTTGCATGTGTGTGAAGGTAATGACCTGCCTAAGATAATTTCTAATGATGAAGGTGGCACGTACATCCAGTTCCCGAGCCAGACGAATAAACCAATTAATGTTAAAATCTCCGGCCCAGCCGGGAATCGAACCCGGGGTCCGGTGTACCAAAGGCCAGAATGCTGACCATGTAGCCATGGAGTCGGATAGACCGTTTATGTAAAGCACAACCCTGGTGACTATCGTTCCGTGTTCAACTTGACGATAGTCTTTCTCTCGTTCGCGCTGTAGATACCTAGAACTTTACAATCACTCATTCGCTGAGAAGTCCATATTCACTTTTTGCTTGCTTTGTGAAATGTTGTTGGTAACATTTGGACTACCGGATTTATTTTTTTGTCTTCTTTCCGTTTCACCGAAGCGAAGGTAACTCCAAGCAAAGACCTATCATCTTGGTGATGTGTTTACAGAAGGGCCGACAAGCAATTACTGGGGATAATTGTGTTTGCGTGCACTAGTTAGAAAGAGAGACACACACATATAATAATAATAAAAAAAGGAGCATTTCACAGTTGCTTTTTAATGGCCAGGTCAGTTTAGTGTTAAAGGAGGCTCCCTTGTCGGTGAAACGGTTTCCTTCAACATCTTACGTTCTTGTAGGTTACATGTTGGTGTAGGAGTTTTGTGCCTGCCTCTTACCTCAAGGCTTTAGGTCCTATGCTAGACTCGTCCATATGTTTTAATGTTGGGCTAGCTGCCTCTGTGAATCAGTGGTAGAGTGACGGCCTCCGGATCACAAGATAGCGGGTTCAAACCCGGCAGAGGAAACCGGATTTTTGAAGGGCGGAAAAAAGTCCATTCGACACTCCATGTCGTACGATGTTGGCATCTAAAAGATCTCTGGTGACACATTTGGTGTTTACCTGACAAAATTAATTAAATCTCAGCCATAGACGCCCAAGAGAGTTTCGGTTT
Source organism: Anabrus simplex (assembly GCF_040414725.1). Classification (NCBI taxonomy): domain Eukaryota; kingdom Metazoa; phylum Arthropoda; class Insecta; order Orthoptera; family Tettigoniidae; genus Anabrus; species Anabrus simplex. The sequence goes on along the minus strand of NC_090271.1, from coordinate 262,576,478 downwards.
ACTCGGTCTGCCATCTAGTGGGCCTAGAGTAAAACGGAACGTCAAAATTGACGAGCAGACAGCCAGATGGCGCCAACTTGAAATGCCTGCACACGGTAGCTAAGGCCATACGATTATTATTATTATTATTATTATTATTATTATTATTATTATTATTATTATTATTATTATTATTATTATTATTATTATTATTATTATTATTATTATTTAATCTTGGACTGAAGGGCTGGAAAGGAGTTCACTTGTGCCCATAATCCTAACTGGTGATCTGTCTGCTGTAAGAGGACGGGGAATCCATTATAAGAGCCAAGTATTCTTAGCGCACCTTTCAGTGATAGATTTTTGTCCGAGGTTGAGGATTAGGAGGGAGCTCTCCCGGTTCCAGTAATACTGCTAACTGAATGGAAATGAAATCTTAATTGAATCGATAATATGATCGATCGATGTGAATTTTCTAAACCTTTATTATCTTAAGCCAACAACTGTGTCACACACACATTATATAGCATTTCTCGATGCGAATATTGTTCCTAGCATGGATTCTATTGTTCGGCTTTGCTGTGTAAACAACAACAGTACTAGTACGTAAAATATGCGCGAGACGTCGATGCATAAACGATTCATAGTTTGTGTTTCAAAGGTTGTCAATACGAATCTCGAAGATAACCGAGGTAGACCGATTCAACACTAGGGTGTCCATCTATCACTAAAAGGTACGCAGATAGTAATACGGATGAAGATGTAAAGCTGATCACGTCGCACTCCGATAACTGCTGACCATCTGGTTGGGCAGCAGTCGTTTTCACAGCCTCGGTAGGCTGTGTACGCCACGAGTAATTGGGGTAGGTCATATATGTTCGTTCAATGTTCTTCTTCTTCTTCTTCTTAATCTGATTACCCTAAAGGGTTATCCCTCGGACTCAGCGAGGGATCCCACCTCTACCGCCTCAAGGGCAGTGTCCTGAAGCTTCAGACTCTGGGTCTGGGGATACAGCTTTGGAGGATGACCAGTACCTCGCCCAGGCGGCCTCACCCGCTATGCTGAACAGGGACCTTGTGGGGGGATGGGAAGTTTGTAAGGGATAGACAAGGAAGAGGGAAGGAAGCGGCCGTGGCCTTAAGTTAGGTACCATCCCGGCATTTGCCTGGAAGAGAAGTGGGAAACCACGGAAAACCACTTCCAGTATGCCTGAGGAGGGAATCGAACCCCCCTCTATTCAGTTAACCTCCTGAGGCTGAGTGGACACCGTTCCAGCCCCCGTACCACTTTTCAAATATCGTGGCAGAGCCGCGAATCGAACCCGGGCCTCCGGAGGTGGCAGCTAATCACACTAACTACTACACCACAGAGGCGGCTTGTTCGTTAAATACCCCAAACGTTATTAACATATTAAGAACAAATGCGTAATAATCCTTCTACCAACAAACGAAAATACACTGACTGACAGAGCAAACGCAACACCAAGAAGGAGTGGTTCGAAAGGGATGAAAGTTGGGGAAAAAACAGGGACGGCACGGACGAATAATTGATGTTTATTTCAAACCGATATGCAGGTTACACAATGCGCACGGCATCGACTCAGTAGGATGTAGGACCACCGCGAGCGGCGATGCACGCAGAAACACGTCGAGGTACAGAGTCAATAAGAGTACGGATGTTGTCCTGAGGGATGGTTCTCCATTCTCTGTCAACCATTTGCCACAGTTGGTCGTCCGTACGAGGCTGGGGCAGAGTTTGCAAACGGCGTCAATTAGATCCCACACGTGTTCGATTGGTGAGAGATCCGGAGAGTACGCTGGCCACGGAAGCATCTGTACACCTCGTAGAGCCTGTTGGGAGATGCGAGCAGTGTGTGGGCGGGCATTATCCTGCTGAAACAGAGCATTGGGCAGCCCCTGAAGGTACGGGAGTGCCACCGGCCGCAGCACATGCTGCACGTAGCGGTGGGCATTTAACGTGCCTTGAATACGCACTAGAGGTGACGTGGAATCATACGCAATAGCGCCCCAAACCATGATGCCGCGTTGTCTAGCGGTAGGGCGCTCCACAGTTACTGCCGGATTTGACCTTTCTCCACGCCGACGCCACACTCGTCTGCGGTGACTATCACTGACAGAACAGAAGCGTGACTTATCGGAGAACACGACGTTCCGCCATTCCCTCATCCAAGTCGCTCTAGCCCGGCACCATGCCAGGCGTGCACGTCTATGCTGTGGAGTCAATGGTAGTCTTCTGAGCGGACGCCGGGAGTGCAGGCCTCCTTCAACCAATCGACGGGAAATTGTTCTGGTCGATATTGGAACAGCCAGGGTGTCTTGCACATGCTGAAGAATGGCGGTTGACGTGGCGTGCGGGGCTGCCACCGCTTGGCGGCGGATGCGCCGATCCTCGCGTGCTGACGTCACTCGGGTTGCGCCTGGACCCCTCGCACGTGCCACATGTACCTGCGCCAACCATCTTCGCCACAGGCGCTGCACCGTGGACACATCCCTATGGGTATCGGCTGCGTTTTGACGAAGCGACCAACCTGCCCTTCTCAGCCCGATCACCATACCCCTCGTAAAGTCGTCTGTCTGCTGGAAATGCCTCCGTTGACGGCGGCCTGGCATTCTTAGCTATACACGTGTCCTGTGGCACACGACAACACGTTCTACAATGACTGTCGGCTGAGAAATCACGGTACGAAGTGGGCCATTCGCCAACGCCGTGTCCCATTTATCGTTCGCTACGTGCGCAGCACAGCGGCGCATTTCACATCATGAGCATACCTCAGTGACGTCAGTCTACCCTGCAATTGGCATAAAGTTCTGACCACTCCTTCTTGGTGTTGCATTTGCTCTGTCAGTCAGTGTATATTAGCCTGGTCGATCTCAGTTGATCACTCAGCTAGTAATAAATAATGTTATTGGCGTTACATCCCACTAACTACTTTTAAGGTTTTCAGAGACTTTGAGGTTCCGAAATTTTGTCCCGCAAGTGTTCTTTTACGTGCCAGTACATCTACCGACACGAGGCTGACGTATTTGAGCACCATCAAATACCACGGGACTGTCCGGCTCCATGGCTAAATGGTTAGCGTGGTGGACTTTGGTTTAGAGGGTCCCGGGTTCGATTCCCAGCCGGGTCGGGGATTTTAACTTTAATTGGTTGATTCCAATTGCTCGGGGATGTGTGTGTGTGGCGTATTCAGCATTAGAAATCATCCTAGGTAGGGTCCTCATCTTCACAGACATGCAGGTCGCCTAATAGGCCGTCTGCGAGAAGAAGATCCGCACCAGGCCTCTCCGGAGGCCATACGCCATTATTATTATTATTATTATTATTATTATTATTATTATTATTATTATTATTATTATTATTATTATTATTATTATTATTATTATTACAACCGGACTGAGCCAGAATCGAACCTCAGACAGCCAGTCGTTGTCCTTCTGTTCTTGACAGCCCCGGAGGGCCTTGGCCTACCAAGCAAACGGTGCTTTACCCGTAGGCCTGGAGATTACCGGGTGTCATATGGTCAGCACGACGAATCCTCTCAGCCGTTACTCTTGGCTTTCTGGACCGAGGCCTCTATCTCATCTCTCAATCGTAATCACGTAATCACGTACGCTGAGTGAATTGCGAAGTAGCCCTCAATCCAGGTAGAAATCCTTGACCCTGGCCGGGAATTGAACCCGGACCACCGGTTAAGAAGCAGGCACGCTACCACTATATCACGGGGCCCGCGCTTTGTTCTTGACGTAGTGGGTTGAATCCTCGTTGAGGGAGGTGACAGTGTTTATATGTGTGACAGTTACATGTGCCGTTCAAGCACATAAAGGACTCACCGGTAAGAAAATACGACATTCTGACGCCTCTTAAATTCTATAACAATTGAAGAGACGTAAAGGTTTTATTACTATTAAGGTCTTAATATATCGTTACCCTCCCCTGTGGTGTAGTGATTAGTGTGATTAGTTGCCACCCCGCTGGCTCGGGTTCGATTCCCGGCTTTACCACGAAATTTGAACAGAGATTCAAGAACTGGAACAGGGTCTTCTCAGCCTCGGGAGGTCAATTGAGTAGAGGCGGGTTCGATTCCCACCTCAGCCAGCCTCGAAGTGCTTTTCCGTGGTTTCCCACTTCTTCTTCAGGCAAATGCCGAGATGGTACCTATCTTAAGGCCACGGATGCTTGTCTATCCTTTCCAGTCTTCTCATCCTCCCACAAGGACCCTGTTTAGCATAGCAGGTGAGGCCGCCTGGGCGAGATACTGCTCCCACCTTCCAGGCGTATCCCCTGACCCAAAGTATCACGCTCCAGGACACTGCCCTTGAGGCGGTATTAAGTGTGGGATATCTCGCTGAGTCCGAGGAAGAAACCAAACCTGGATGGTAAACAGATTAAGAAAGAAAGAAAGTAAGAAAGAAAGAAAGAACATATCGTTATGAACATAAAACGGCGAGTGGTAATAGTAATAATAATAATAATAATAATAATAATAATAATAATAATAATAATAAGAAGAAGAAGAAGAAGAAGAAGAAGAAGGAGCCTCCGTGGCTCAGGCGGCAGCGCGTCGGCCTCTCACCGCTGGATACCGTGGTTCAAATCTCCGTCACTCCGTGTGAGATTTGTGCTGGACAAAGCGGAGGCGGGACAGGTTTTTGTCCGGGTACTCCGGTTTTCCCTGTCATCTTTCATTCCAGCAACACTCTCCATTCTAATTTCATAGCATCTATCAGTCATTAATAAATCACTTTGGGAGTGGCGACCCCATCGTACTAATAGCCTATATCTGTTTCATTCATTCCATTCCTGACCCGGTCAATGACTGGAAAACAGTTTGTAGGTTTTCATTTTTTCAATAATAATAATAATAATAATAATAATAATAATAATAATAATAATAATAATAATAATAATAATAATAATAATCCCTTATTACAGCCTAGTGCAGTTCCAAGGCGTATCGCCTGACGAGAGCGGGTGGCGTCTGTCACTAGAAGGAAACTGCCTGTTGGAGGGATGTGTACTACATGGATTGTGAGTTGTCGAAATGTTAGATACAGAATGAGTTCCCAAACCACTAGCCGGAAGAATTAACCACACGCTTTTAAAATCTCACAGTTTGGCTGGGAATCGAACCTAGGACGCTGCGGGCCGAGGACCAAAACGTTTAACTATTCAGCCATAAGTTAGACTTCAAATAAAGAAGAAAGATTCGTAGAATATTTTGTCACAACGTTACTCGCGAACCATTGGCTTCGTCTAAGCTACGCGGCAAGCAGTTGTACATAACAAGTTTAAACCTTTGGGGAGAGAATAGGTAGCTGAATGGGAGTTAAATTAACAACAATAATATGTAGTACACTTTGTCTTTTAGTATTGCTAGGGCAGATGTGCTACTTTGATAATGTGAAAATGACTGAAGGATGCGAGCTGATAGCAATACCATTCCTTATGAAGCCAGTCATGGTGATGAATATCTGAAAATGTTGTTCACACGATCAGTTGATGTGTGTATTTCGGTGGGCTCAGCGAACTGATAAGTAATAGTACGGTACCTCCTGGCACGGTGTAGAGAACAGGGGGAAATTGCCTCAGACTTCATCTATTCTACGTAATACACTTCCTCACTGACGCCAGTGCTTTCCACGAAGGTGACGATTATGGAACATTTAGAGATCCTTTGGGCCGAACACTAAAGAAAGAAAGAAAGAAAGAAAGAAAGAAAGAAAGAAAGAAAGAAAGAAAGAAAGAAAGAAAGAAAGAATGTGTGGTCTTATGGCAACCTTCTAATTGGGAAATAAATATAAATAAAATAATAAATAAAATAATAAATAAATAAAATAATAAATAAATAAATGGAAATACATGAAGTCTTCTCTTCTGCTGTCAAGATCTAATTCGTGAACGGTGGGTTATGACTTATTTGTCTATTACAGATTTTGGGTTCGAAACCTGAGAAGCACGAGTTATGATGACGCGATTTTATTAGTCTAATTGCCCGGCTTTATGGCTAAATGGTAAGCGTGCCGACCTTTGTTCCAGGGGCCCCAGGTTCGATTCCCACTTAGGTCGGGTATTTTAACCTGGTGTCGTTAATTCCGGTGGCTCGTGTGCTGGGTGTGTGTATGCCGTCTTCATCCTTAGAATTTACTATAGGTCGGGCCTCATCGTCATAGACGCTCAGGTCGCATATACGGCGTCAAATCGAAACACCTGCACCAGGCCTCTTCGGACGTACATGCCATTATTATTATTATTATTATTATTATTATTATTATTGTTACCGCGTTTTGGTGGTAGGTAGAGGAGAAAGAAGGTGCGGGCGTGAATGAGTCTCGAACTACGGAATCAAAGTTACTGTAAAATTTAACAAGGTTATATTTTCTTTTCAAAATTAAGTAATAACAAAGAACAGGTACTTAGTAGCCGAAACACAATTTGAAATGTACAATTACAGAGATTACAGAATTTGGGCTTCGAGCCCTGAGTTCACAATTCTTGAGCAACTAGCCCAACTTTCCGATATACAAATTTTAACAAAGGGGCAGAAGACCCCAATCAAACCCTGGAGCACTTGCTCCAAATTACACAGTAAAGCCTCCTCGAGGCATACAAAAATTGAATTCCAAAAGCGCAATCTGCTCTCAAAGTGTAAGCCAATCACAGGCCACACCAAACTTCACCTTCAAGCTGTCCTCTAAGGACATATACACAGGGGTAAAATACCCAACCTACTGAGGTCTATTAAATGAAAAAGAAGGTTAATTAAATGACCTCTAAAATAACAATTTGGGAGGAGGCAAACTTGCACTCCTAGTACCCTTTGATTAAGACCTACTTGGCACTAGGCCGTTAACACAAGGGCTAATCCCATACTAAAGAGGTGACTTAAGAAGAGAACACTTTGTTTTACGTTATCGAAGAATAGGTTGAGAAAACTAAGTTCACCTCACAACAATATGAGTGGGAGCTCGAGAGGGTTAGCACTCTCTATCCCAATATGAAGCTTTAAAAGAGAATATATAAAAGAGTAGTTATATTTAGGAAAAGGTTACATGGTAGAACGCTTAGAACCCGCCCCGAAAGTTAAACTGCTGAGCTAGCAAGGAAAGAAGTTATTAATCGGCCATTACCTTGTGTTGAATGGCTGGAGAAGAAAGAGGCGCTTCCCGCCCCCTGCTATGTACTTAACACACTGAAAGATGGAACAGAAGTGGCCCGGAGACCCAAAAATCAGCGGTTTATAACCTCTCGTGGAAGGTTCTAGGCGTTAGGGGAAAGAAAACACCCGCCCACAACGTTTTTATTGGATAGGACCCCGCAACAGATTCAAGTTGGGGGAAGATACCCCTGACTGGTCAGAAATTAATTAAAGAAATTCGGGATTGGTTACATTCATAACAAGGGGAAGAAAGGGGTAAATATTGCCAACTTAAACAATGACAGAAGGAAATTTAACAAAGAACAAACTCTTGAAATTAAATTTTCTCCAACAAAATAGTTCTTTGACTCCGCACTAGGTTGCACTATTGTAGATCTTCAGTAGTGTCCTCTAGAAGAGAAAGTTCACACTTCTTACTTCAAGCGAAACAAAAACACATCAAAAATGACACAGTTCAAAAACTCAAATTTTTCCACATGGTGACATCTTTTGAGAAAGTAAAGAATTAACAGCGTAGATAAAGTTCAGCCCTCCTCCAGCAGAGGAGTTCCAACAGGCGCACATTTTAAATTAACGGAGTGGAGGTGTACCGCCCGGTACAGACCTCCCCCCCCAAAAGTTCCTCCAGGGATTTCACATGAAGTCAGTTTGAAAACAAAGTCCAAGTTTTGATGTAGATATTAAAATAAATTGCAGAAGTATTTGAGAAATTCTTAATTCAGTTCCAAAATTTTTGTTGTAATTGGTAACGTAAGGTTTTTATGTTTGTAGAAGGCGAATTTCTGAAGATAATCTTTTAAAATGTGATGAAAAATTTTGCAATGTCCACCAAATTTGTTGTTGAATTCCCAAGTGTAGTCATCTCTTATAGTGGCTGTCCATGTAGTTGATGTAGGCTAAGTTGGATGGCCAGACCGGCCGTTGCAGCTTGCGTCCAAAGGAAGCCGCTCGGACCCCTCAAGTACCCTGAGATACCGCTCGCCCGCACAATGAGGGGAGCAGAGGTGTTGAAATACGCCGCGCCCGCGGTGAACATATACAGGCTGCGGGCCAGTAGCAGGTCGTGCGCCGCACATCAGCCTTGGCCGGGAGGAGAGCTCCGGCTCGCCGTACACATGTCGTCCTCGCTGGAGAGGAGGGGGCTTATCCCCCTCCCCAGTTGCTGCACGGCGCTGCGCGGCTGCGGGGGCACTGAAACATTAAAGCTAGGCGGCAGAATTGTGTTGGACCATCATGTTTCTTTGAGGGCACAGGCTAGGTGAGGAGGTTGAGGGGTCAGCGGCGTGCAGATATCCATGGCATTTACTCAAATTACGCCACAGTGTGTATGAAGCAGGAGACGGGAGCGTGGTAATGGCCGAGGCAAGGACAGAATGGCAGTTTAACGGATCGGGGAAGGTTTTACAAGAGGATTACATATAAGACCAAAATATTATAGAAGGGGCAGAAAGCCTTAAAGGTTGAACTCAAAAAAAAAATATATAACCTTCATATTCCTTTCAAATTATATGAAGCAAGTTGACACAAAATTTACACTGGTTTCACCTGTGACAGGTGAACCCTAAATATCCTCTCGGTGGCTGGATTGCTTACTAACAACGTAACTGGCGTAAGAAAATCAAGAATGATACAAGGCCCATGAAATCTGGGGGCAAGCTTGCCCGCGGGAACAAAATTCTTGACCATCACCTGGTCACCTACCTTCAAGGGGGTGGGTCTCCGTCCACGATCATACCTTTCCCTAACCTTTTCATGAGACACTTTAAGATTGGCTTTAGCCTTCTTCCAAAGATCTTTAATGTTATCCGGATCTATTGTCTCGGGTAGAATGTCACTCAGAGACCAGAGGTTAGAGAGCGGCGAGTTGGGAACAAACTTGAACATCAAAGAAGCTGGAGTAAACTTGTGAGATTCATGAACCGCCGAATTCAAAGCAAAAGCTAACCAATGCAGGGACGTGTCCCACCTGGAATGATCATCATGATGATAGGCAATCAGTGCGGACCTGAGATTACGATTAACCCGTTCAGCCAGAGATGGTTGAGGGTAATACGCCGAAGTAGTTACATGAGAGATGGATAAGTCAAAACAGAATTTACGAAATAAATTAGATGTAAAAGCCTTAGCATTATCAGATACAATATATTGGCACGGACCAAAAGAAGCAAAAATAGAATTTAGGCAAGTAATGGTGGACTGAGCGGTAGCCAGCTTAGTCGGAAATAACCAGGAAAATCTGGTAAAACCATCTACACACACAAGGATGAACTTGTTGGCATTACCCTTTGACTGGGGGAATGGTCCTACATAATCAATATACAGGCGTTCCATGGGGCGCGATGCTTGATGCGAAGACAAAAGGCCTACCTTGGTGGACATGGTGGGTTTACTGAGCAAACAAGATTTACAAGCTTTTACAAGTTCACGAATTTCACCGTCCATACCTTTCCAGATGAACATTTCACGAATCTTTTCACGAGTTTTAAAGATACCCAGATGCCCTCCTAATGGGGTTTCATGATAATACTTGAAGATCATAGGCACAAGAACATCTGGAACGACAACTTTCATCATCTTATCATGCCTCGAAGGGCAACATAAAACACCATTCCTCAGAACATAAGGGACAACATGTTCCCCAGAAGAAAGGGTTTCCATTATCGGAGCCAGCGTCGGATCTTCACGTTGGTATTTCTCAATGTCCCTAAAAAGCATGGGAGCATCTGTTAAGATGGCATTAACACCAGATAGCATGGACTCGGGGGGTGATGAACTGTCGACCTGTTCATGGTTCTCAACGTCGTCTGAAAACATACGGCTGAGTCCATCGGCAACAACATTTTCGGTACCTCTAATATGCCTGACATCAAATTGGAAGGCAGAAATACGGATGGCCCAACGGGCTATACGACCAATACGACGCGGCCTACCTAAGACCCAGCTTAGGGCTTGATTATCTGTTTCCAGGTCGAATTTGACATGTTCCAGATAGAGACGGAACTTTTCTAAGGCAAATAAGACTGCCAACCCTTCGAGCTCATAGATGGAATACTTGGCTTCTTGAGCCGATAGAGTCCTAGATGCATAGGCGATGGGTCGCCTCCCTAGTTCAGTCTCTTGAAGAAGGACTGCAGCTACAGCTGACGATGACGCGTCCGTTTGGACGATGAATTTCTTAGAGAAATCAGGCATAGCAAGGACAGGGGCATTACAGAGAGCTAATTTCAGATCTTCAAAAGCGGCTTGTTGAGAAGGTCCCCACTCAAATTTGATGCCTTTCCTACGAAGAAGGTTTAAGGGCGCCGCTCTATTAGCAAAGTTAGGAATAAACTTTCTGAAGAAATTCACCATACCAATGAACCTGGCGATACCTTTAATGTCCTTGGGAGGTTTAAAATCACGGATGGCCAGTGTTCTAGAATGATCGACTGCTACCCCATCGGGTGACACAATATGCCCTAGGAATGACATAGAGGGCTTAGCAAAGGCAACCTTGGACAACTTAACAGTTAACCCCGCCTTACGAAGGCGATCGAGAACTTCTCGCAGATGATCTAGATGTTCTTCAAAAGTCTCTGAAAATACGACGACATCATCTAAGTAGTGATATAAGTACTCGAATTTGATGTCGGAGAAGACCCTATCTAGTAGCCTAGTGAGCACAGCTGCTCCGGTGGGGAGCCCGAAAGGCACGCGGTTGTATTCGTATAAATTCCAGTCCGTAGCAAACGCTGTAAGATGTTTAGACTCTTCGGCAAGGGGAATTTGATTATAGGCCTGATTCAAGTCCAAGATGGTGAAGAACTTGGCCTTACGAAACCATGAAAAACAAGAATGAAGGTCAGGAAGGGGCACAGATTGCAACACCACCTTCCGATTGAGAGCCCTGTAATCAATGACAGGCCTGAAGCCTCCTTGGGGTTTCGGGACTAGAAAAATAGGCGATGAATACGCCGACTTAGAGGGCCTAATAATACCATCCTTCAACATCTGGTCGATAATTTCTTTCAGAGCCTTCATTTTAGGTGGAGATAGCCTATAAGGTGGAAAACGGACAGGAATCGAATCCGTGACCTCAATTTTGTATTCAATAAGGTCAGTAACACCAAGAGTATCAGAGAACACCTCCGGAAACGACTGACACAGTTTGCGAATACTATTAGCCTGCTCCTCAGGTAGATGTCTAAGGTCTAACAACATCTCATCCTGGGTAGGCGAAATAGAAGAACATGACACAGAATTACACTTTAATAGTGGTATTTTACAATTGGAAGCGAATTTGAATGTGCACGACCTAGACTGGAGATCGAGCACAAGACCAGTGTGAGAAATAAAGTCCGCTCCCAATATAATGGGGCTAGACAATTGCTTGGCCACAAACAATTTAACTTTCCATGTAAACTTAAAAACACGAATTTTGACCAGTAAGGAACCTAGAATTTCTAATGGAGATGAATTAGCCGAAACGTATTGAACAGGAGAAGAGACATAGTCAGGAAGTTTACAAACCGTTTTCAATTTAGAATACCATTCAGCCGAAATAATCGAACAAACACTGCCTGAATCTAAGAGAGCTGTTATAGGCTCGTTATTTAACTCAATCTTAAGAAAAGGAACAGGTGCGGGGGTATCCGCCGCAATCCTAAGACACTCTTTGGGACCTTCAAAAGATGAATTTGAAAATTGCACGTTCCCTGAATTTACAACCTGTTTACCCGGGGCTGAGTCTCGGGAAGATGGATTAGTCGACTCAGCCGAAGCCACTAGTCACTTTTTATTATTGGCATAGGTGGAATTTGCAACAGAAGTTGAGCAGGAGGGGGTGCTATTCGAGTTTGGGCAATTCTTGGCGATATGTGAGAAAGCCCCACATTTAAAACAGCCTTGTGCTGAACCAGCTCCATTATTTGCCCTACTAGACTTGATCAGTGGACACTTATTGCGCAGATGGTCAGGCGACCCACAAGCATAACATTTACGGGGTGTGACTGGTCGGCGAGGTGGAGGCCGAGTATTACTAAACGAAGGAGGGGGTTCTTTCGCGACACGCAAAGAATCGGCGTATCTAACTCCTTCCGCTGAGACGGCCAATGCTTCAAGTTCAGAAAAAGTTTGCGGGCACGCCGCGAAACACAAATATGACCTGTAGGGTGGTGAAATCCCTTCCACAATAGCTTGTACAATTTGATCCTCAGGGAAGTGAAGAGCAAACACCCTGGTATAAAACTTAATGTCTTGTATGAAATCAGCCAAGTTTTCATCCAAGCGCTGTACCCGATAATAGTACTTCTGAATAAGGGAGGACCTAGCCCTAGCAGGGATGAAGTTAGCTAGCAAATGGGCATGGAAATCCTCAATAGATGATTGCTCGGCAATGGCTCTTACGATTTTATCAGAAAGAATACCAATAGCATACGGATAGATAATCTGCAAAATTTGACATGGAGAAAGAGAAAACACAAGGGCATGATCCTGAAATTCAACTAGAAATCTTAAAAAAGAAATTACATCACTGGTGGTATTAACGGAAAACTTAGAGATCCCTCTGAGCAACATTGCCAATGGATGAGGCAAGCTGCTAAACCCGGGTGACATAGTAGGTAAAGGTTTCAATGGCAAAGAAGTTAATTCAGAACGAATGTTACTCAACGATGCACGGCGTTCAGGCTCGTTGTCCAATGGGGCAGCGATAGTTTGAGCAGCAACGGTTATCCTATTAACTTCTCCCTTGGGAGGCGCTTCCTCACTACCTGCATTCACAATGGTGGGTTGATCAGATTTGGGGGGGAACTTCCCCAGTCAACAATAAAGTGACCTTACTAGATAATTCGGAAATATTTTCCAGGAGCGTACTAGCTTCCTTCCTCTGAACGTCATTCAGTTTTAGAGACAACAGATCGTTAACCCTATTCGAAAAATGATATAGCCTGCCTTGCACACGCTTAATTTGATTAGGAGACGGATCATTTTCATCAAAAAAACTAACTACAGAAGCTAGCCCAGTAATATTCTCGACGATCGTGGAAAGAGAGTCATCAATTTCTTTCTCTCCCAAATTGGGGATGGAAATGGGCAAATCTAGGGACTCTCTAAGCTTGTTAGTGTCTACTGCAACCGTGCCTCCAGATTGTACATTTCTAATAGTCAATTCATATATCAACTCCTCCTTGCGCAAATAATTAAGATGGGGAACATCGCGAGGGCCTGGCATGATGACAAAACAATTTTGAAAAAGTCAAAAAATTCCAGCAACTGAGAAAATGGTTAGAGTTCGGATCAAAACAATGTGTAGCCGTCAAAAGGGGCTAAATTGAGACCCATTCAACCACGCTCTGCTACCACTTGTTACCGCGTTTTGGTGGTAGGTAGAGGAGAAAGAAGGTGCGGGCGTGAATGAGTCTCGAACTACGGAATCAAAGTTACTGTAAAATTTAACAAGGTTATATTTTCTTTTCAAAATTAAGTAATAACAAAGAACAGGTACTTAGTAGCCGAAACACAATTTGAAATGTACAATTACAGAGATTACAGAATTTGGGCTTCGAGCCCTGAGTTCACAATTCTTGAGCAACTAGCCCAACTTTCCGATATACAAATTTTAACAAAGGGGCAGAAGACCCCAATCAAACCCTGGAGCACTTGCTCCAAATTACACAGTAAAGCCTCCTCGAGGCATACAAAAATTGAATTCCAAAAGCGCAATCTGCTCTCAAAGTGTAAGCCAATCACAGGCCACACCAAACTTCACCTTCAAGCTGTCCTCTAAGGACATATACACAGGGGTAAAATACCCAACCTACTGAGGTCTATTAAATGAAAAAGAAGGTTAATTAAATGACCTCTAAAATAACAATTTGGGAGGAGGCAAACTTGCACTCCTAGTACCCTTTGATTAAGACCTACTTGGCACTAGGCCGTTAACACAAGGGCTAATCCCATACTAAAGAGGTGACATAAGAAGAGAACACTTTGTTTTACGTTATCGAAGAATAGGTTGAGAAAACTAAGTTCACCTCACAACAATATGAGTGGGAGCTCGAGAGGGTTAGCACTCTCTATCCCAATATGAAGCTTTAAAAGAGAATATATAAAAGAGTAGTTATATTTAGGAAAAGGTTACATGGTAGAACGCTTAGAACCCGCCCCGAAAGTTAAACTGCTGAGCTAGCAAGGAAAGAAGTTATTAATCGGCCATTACCTTGTGTTGAACGGCTGGAGAAGAAAGAGGCGCTTCCCGCCCCCTGCTATGTACTTAACACACTGAAAGATGGAACAGAAGTGGCCCGGAGACCCAAAAATCAGCGGTTTATAACCTCTCGTGGAAGGTTCTAGGCGTTAGGGGAAAGAAAACACCCGCCCACAACGTTTTTATTGGATAGGACCCCGCAACAGATTCAAGTTGGGGGAAGATACCCCTGATTGGTCAGAAATTAATTAAAGAAATTCGGGATTGGTTACATTCATAACAAGGGGAAGAAAGGGGTAAATATTGCCAACTTAAACAATGACAGAAGGAAATTTAACAAAGAACAAACTCTTGAAATTAAATTTTCTCCAACAAAATAGTTCTTTGACTCCGCACTAGGTTGCACTATTGTAGATCTTCAGTAGTGTCCTCTAGAAGAGAAAGTTCACACTTCTTACTTCAAGCGAAACAAAAACACATCAAAAATGACACAGTTCAAAAACTCAAATTTTTCCACATGGTGACATCTTTTGAGAAAGTAAAGAATTAACAGCGTAGATAAAGTTCAGCCCTCCTCCAGCAGAGGAGTTCCAACAGGCGCACATTTTAAATTAACGGAGTGGAGGTGTACCGCCCGGTACAATTATTATTATTATTATTATTATTATTATTATTAGTCTAATTGACTGAGTATCACGACAAGTATAAGTTTCGGAGCCAGATTTTCTGGATAGATAAATTTATGTTTATTGAACAATAGGCTAATGGTAATTGTTGTAACCAAGGTTGAGATTTACAAAACACAACTTTATTATTCGCTTCAAATGCAAAATACACTATTTACACAAATAAAACTGAAATTTAACTTGAAGCAAAATGAATTAGGAATCTTGAGAAAGAGTCTAGCTGTTGTACACTATATACAAGTTTGCAGTATTTACATCCACTTCTATCTTGAAAAGTTAGTCCTTGATATATGAAAAGTCGATAGTCGAAAACTATCAGAAGTACCGGTACTGACATAAATGTTTTGGAAAGTCCTTCCTTGCTGAGTTCATAAAAGCAAATTCAATGTTGGAAGAATTCTTACTTGGCGAAACCAAGGGAGCTTGCATTAATTAGGGAAATATGTAATAGTATGACTGCATATGGGCAGCGGAAGAGGAGCGGTGACCAGAGGTGAGACCTCGTACTGCCAGAAATTCAGTCCACCTGGTCGAAGCACATTTTCAAGAGGAGTAGCCTCCGTGCTCGACGTAGGGTGTATTCTGGAGCTGGACACCGGGGCAAGTGGGCATCTGGACAGGCTGGGAGTTCCTCTTTATAGTACACACACGACTGTTCAGGCACGCGCACTGAGGGCTGCGCGTCGAGGCTAGAAGAATGACACTTGGCGCGCGTGTAGCTGGCTGGCGGAGCGAGAAGGGAGCGCCGGACATACAACACCCTCCCCTCCTAAATACGCCGGTACGGCGTGAAACGGCGGCGGCGCTGGCGGCGGCTGCGATGCTGGGCCGGAGCTGCTGATGTCTCTGTTGGATTGTCCGGAGCTGGGACCGGGCGGAGTGGCGCTGTCTCGTCCTGAAAGGAACCCATGGTTATTAAATGGTCTAAAGCTCGTTCAGCAATAGATTTATGTGGCTGAGCCATAGAATCAATAGCTGGACATGGGCGGTAGCGCAGACGTATCTGGTCTTGATGGCGGCAGATACGTTTCTCCGTAGTCTGTATTTCGTAGAGACGATGACCCAAAGATCTGCAGATGACTCCAGGTATCCAGAGTGGGTTTGACCTGAATGTCCGGGTGTAGACCTTGTCGTTGACTGAGAACTTCGTTGGTGAGGTCTGAGACTGGGCCGGAAGAGGCTGCAACAGAGAAAGTAAAGTTCTGTGAGGTCGTCCATGGAGCTTCTGTGCAGGAGTGATATTATCAGCGCCGGGCAGAGTTCTGTAGTTGCTTAAGAGTTGGAGCAATGCTTGGTCTTTAGTTAAGCCTGAAGAGACAGCTTTTTTCATACTTCTCTTAAATGTTTGTACAAAGCGTTCAGCTTCACCATTAGATTGGGGGTGAAAAGGCGGTGCTAGGATATGACGAATGCCATTATATGTACAAAATTTCTTAAAAGCAGTAGCTGTAAATTGAGGTCCGTTGTCCGAAATGAGTACTTGAGGTAAGCCTTCTGTAGTAAATATTTTCTGTAGAGCACGAATGGTAGCTTCGGTCGTAGTAGTCGAATGCATATCCACTACATATGGAAAGTGCGATAGTGAATCGATGACTATTAACCACATGGAATTGAGGAAAGGACCTGCGAAATCGATGTGAACTCGTTCCCATGGAGTAGTAGCAGGAGGCCATGAAGCTAGATCAGAAGACGGGGCGTTCTGATTCAGTTGACATTGTTCACAATGACGGATGAGCTTTTCGATGGCGGCATCAATACCGGGCCAGTAGCAGTGTTGACGTGCTAGTTGCTTCGTTCGGGATATACCCCAATGGCTTTGGTGTAATAAGTCGAGAACTTGTTTCTGTAGGCTAAGTGGGATAACCACTCGGAAGATGGTGCCTGCTTCTAGGAGTACGACTCCAGCACGAGTCGTGAGACGATGCTGCATACGATGATAAGGTGCAAGGTGGGCGGGAAGATTGCTCTGAAGAGGCCAACCGTTGCGGATGTAAGTACGCACCGTAGCAAGTGTACTGTCCTTATCCGTAGCTTTAGCTATGCAGGTAGCATCAATAGGAAAACTGGAGACAGTATCTTCAAGTTCTATGTCCAACTGAAGACATTCAGATTCTTGAGAATCGAAGGCAGTATCAGGACCAACTGGTAAGCGTGAGAGGGCATCAGCATTACAATGCTGGGATGTGGCTCGATAGACAATTTGATAGGAATAATCAGAAAGGAACATGGACCATCTTTGAAGCTTTCTGAGGGAATTCTCAGGGATCTTATTACCAGGATGGAATAAGTGTACGAGAGGCTTATGATCAGTAATGATCAGGAAATGGTTGCCATAGAGATATTCATTGAAACGGCGAATACCAAAGATGATGGCTAAAGCTTCTTTCTCTATCTGTGAGTATCGACGTTGATGGTCATTAAGTGTTTTCGAAGCGAAAGCGATGGGGCGTTCCCGTCCATGACGATCCTTCTGGGAGAGAACGGCACCGACACCGTAGTCTGAAGCGTCAGTAGCTAGCGTGATGAGCTTGTCGGGCTGAAAATGAGTGAGTTGTATAGCTTGAATTAAGGCGTTGTTGATGGTTTTCCATGCCTGTTGGCATTGCGGAGTCCATTGAAATTTAACACCTTTTTTACGTAGAGCGTTTAATGGAGCTGCCACTGTAGCGAAGCGGGGAATGAACTTATTATAGTAGTTCGCTTTGCCTATGAAGGACTGGAGCTGTTTGAGGTTCTGATGTGCTGGCATGTTGACGATAGCTGAGACATTCTGTGCACTAGGGCGAATTCCAGTCTTATCAAGTATATGTCCTAGGTAGTGAACTTGAGGCTGAAAGAATGTACATTTAGCGAGATTTGCTCGTAGGCCATTGTCTTTCAATGTCTGGAGAAGGAGGCGTAGATTGTTTAGATGTTCCTGATGATCTTTTCCAGTAACAATAATATCATCCAGGTAGTTAGCACAACCGGGAATGGAGGCAGTGAGTTGAGCTAAATAGCGCTGAAAAATAGCCGCTGAGGATGAAACACCGAATGGGAGCCGCTGGAGCTGGAGCAGTCCGAGAGGAGTGTTGAGTGTTAGAAATTTCTTAGAGTCTTCGTCTAAAAGTAGCTGGAGATATGCTTCTTTAAGATCAACTCGAGAGAAGAATTGTCCACCAGCGAGACGACGGAATAAGTCTTCTGGACGTGGAATAGGAAAGATATCTGTGTCGAGTTGTGCGTTGACTGTAGATCGAAAATCGCCACAAAGTCGAACATTACCATCAGGTTTCTTGATTACCACTAGTGGAGTAGCCCATTGACTAGAAGTAACTGGTACCACAATGCCAGTTTGTATCCATCTTTCTAATTCTTTCGTGACCGGGTCTTGAAGTGCTAGGGGTACTGGACGTGCTTTGAGGAAGGGAGGCTTAGCTCCGGATTTCAGCTGTATGTGAGCTGTATAGTCTTTTGCTGTTCCGAGCTGAGAGTCGAAGACTTCAGGAAACTGCTTTAGGAGATCGGTAACGTCAGAAGTAGGATGCAATGTAGATACAACGTTAATGTTGTCATGTATCTGGAAACCAAATAAGTTAAATAGATCCATGCCCATAATGTTGGATGCAGTGTAGTTGTTAACTACGAGAAGAGGAATGGCCTTCTGAATTCCTTTATAACTAGCCTGAAGCTGGATTTGACCTTTAATGTCAATTTTCTTTCTGTTAAACGTCACAAGCTGGATGTCAGCTGGAGAGCATGAAGGGGAACCTAAGTCATGGTAGGTAGCCAGATTAATAATAGAGACAGGTGATCCAGTGTCTAATTGAAAATCGACAGATCGAGTAGAGAATGAGAGAGGAACGATGATCTTGTGAGAATTCCTTGTGGGAAGAATAAGATTGATCTGATCAACTTCCATGTCTTGGCGGGGCTGTAGATGCTTCGGGCGTGCTGCAGGAGTCGTAGCAGGGCGGAGCGAACTCCGACATACAGTCTTAATATGTCTAAGTTTATTACATCGTTCACAAGTGGCTTTGAAAAAACGACAGTCACGACGTTCATGATGCTTGAAACAGCCTCGGCAGGAAGGCAGGAGTTTCGAGGTGCTTTTAAAATTGGGCTTCCTTGTAGCATTACGAGAGGGAACCTGGCGAGAATGCTTGGTAGAGAGCGCCTTATCTGGACGGTTCACTGTAGCAGAGGACTTGCGGGCCTGAGTCGAGACTTGAGCAACTTCGTGTGGAGAAGCTATGGCTGCGGCAGTCTTGGTAGTAAGCTCATAAACCGTAGCAATACGCTGGACGTCTTCTAAAGAAGGGTTACTCTGCTTGACAGCGTCAAAACGTATCTTGTCCTCAGGAGTATGTAAAATTACCATGTCCCGAATGAGAGAATCAGTGTAGTGTGAACCACAACCGTCCTTGGAGCATATGAATTGGCAGGGTTTAGCTAGACCACGCAATTCAGTTATCCATTCAGTATGTGTCTGATGGGGTTGCTTTCTGCACTGAAAAAATTTATAGCGAGCAGCCACTATGTGAGGAGCTTTGGCATAATGTTCAGTGAGACGGGCCAGGAGCTGTGCGAATGGTACCTCAGAAAGGTTTTCTTCTGGACCTAATTTACGTAGTAATTCACACGTAGCATTGCCAACTGAACTAAGAAATAGTGCGCGGCGGCGTTGATCATCTGTGACAGAATGGCAGATGAAATGCTGTTGTAAGCGTGCTAAATAAACTGACCATTCTTCCTTAGCCGGATCAAAAGCAGAGAACGGAGGAATAGCTGATGGCTGTGTAGAGACAGAAATAGCTTGAATAGCCTGAATTAATGCTGCCTGTTGTTGTTGCATAAACTGTTGTTGTTGCTGCTGTAAGGCTTGGAATACCGTAGCGAGTTGCTCAGCTGTAGCCATTGCGAGATGCGTGCAATAAAGAGCAAGGAGAGCTGTGTGTCAGAACTGGTTGTAGGCGCGACCTTGACCGGTATAAGCTGGGAGTGAGAGAGAGAGAGCAAGAAAACACGCTGGAGCGTGCCACACAGGGGGAGCGCACAACAGAGAGCTGTGGAATGTCTGTTGAGTGGGCGACACACTGAGCACTGATTGACTTCGTCGCCAATGTCTAAGTGTATGAGGGCACTGAGTTTGCTGTACCTCGTTGTGAAGGAGTGGATGAAGTGCAAGTTATCATCCTGTCGCCACAGAGTTGGTGACTGGGGCCGATGAATTGGAGTGTTTGTTGCGTCTTTTTTCTTTTACCTCGTCGCCATAGAGTTGTGTTGTAACCAAGATTGAGATTTACAAAACACAACTTTATTATTCGCTTCAAATGCAAAATACACTATTTACACAAATAAAACTGAAATTTAACTTGAAGCAAAATGAATTAGGAATCTTGAGAAAGAGTCTAGCTGTTGTACACTATATACAAGTTTGCAGTATTTACATCCACTTCTATCTTGAAAAGATAGTCCTTGATATATGAAAAGTCGATAGTCGAAAACTATCAGAAGTACTGACATAAATGTTTTGGAAAGTCCTTCCTTGCTGAGTTCATAAAAGCAAATTCAATGTTGGAAGAATTCTTACTTGGCGAAACCAAGGGAGCTTGCATTAATTATGGAAATATGTAATAGTATGACTGGATATGGGCAGCGGAAGAGGAGCGGTGACCAGAGGTGAGACCTCGTACTGCCAGAAATTCAGTCCACCTGGTCGAAGCACATTTTCAAGAGGAGTAGCCTCCGTGCTCGACGTAGGGTGTATTCTGGAGCTGGACACCGGGGCAAGTGGGCATCTGGACAGGCTGGGAGTTCCCCTTTATAGTACACACACGACTGTTCAGGCACGCGCACTGAGGGCTGCGCGTCGAGGCTAGAAGAATGACACTTGGCGCGCGTGTAGCTGGCTGGCGGAGCGAGAAGGGAGCGCCGGACATACAACAGTAATTTCCTCACATCTTCACGGCAGGAAAGTTAGAGGAGGAGGAGGATTCTTCCTAATTGGCTTCCTATATATTTATTGCTTCTGCTCCTTATACGCCCTCATGGGGTTCCCCTATTGGTCATTGGTTGAACGTCTATTTTCATGGTAACCGGAACTGGTCTCTTTCGCTCCTGAAACTCCCTTACGGACATTGCAGCTTTCTGTTAGGGAACGAAGCCAACCTCTGCTCTCCTACCTTTTTAGTCCTTAAGTCCAGCTCAATCTCACTTACATAGCTGTCAGCTTGCATTCTGGAAATATTGGGTGTGATCCCCACTATCGGCAGGCCTGAAGATGATTTTCCGTGGTTTCACATTTTCACACCAGGGTTAATCAAGGTCATGGTCGCTTCCTTCTCATTCCTAGCCCTTTCCTATCCCATCGTAGCCATAAGACCTGTGTCGGTGTGACGTAATGAAACTTGTAAAAAAAAAAGGCAATCACACTTCCGACGCTGTCAGGTGGTTAAAAAATTCACAGTATTTCTGAGATTCGGGTAAAGAAAGTGCACCGCGTATAAAATCAGTTACCCAGTGTCGTTTGTCTTGCTGAAGACATGCTTAATGTAGGCTCCTAATTTCACGAACCTTTTAGGCCTAATTGACGTTCGTGAGCTGAGTACAGCATAGCAATCTCTATTCTACTGTATTTTTCTTCTCCAGAACTCCAACAATTTTAGTGTGTGATAACACTTCTGTAAATTGCATTTTTTTTATAACACTGGGGTCATCATAAACATCACTAGTTCCACTCATTGTTGAACATCGTGACTTCATTTCTTTGCTCCCTAATGGCAAAATATTTTATTTTAGAAATGTTCAAGACTTTAAACTTACCGGTAATGTCAGAATGACACTGCTTCCACTGCTGAGCTCACCCAGCTCGATGGCTGCAGTCGCTTAAGTCGGCCAGTATCCAGTATTCGGGAGATAGTGGGTTCGAACCCCACTGTTGGCAGCCCTGAATATGGTTTTCCGTGGTTTCCCATTTTCACACCAGGCAAATGCTGGGGCTGTACCTGAATTAAGGCCACGGCCGCTTCCTTTCCACCCCTAGCCACCTCCTGTCCCATCGTCGCCATAAGACCTATCTGTGTCGGTGCGACGTAAAGCAAATTGCAAAACTGCTGAGCTTGTTGCAACTGAATAAGAAAAAAGCAGAAAGTCGAAAACGAAGTGTGTATGTGTATGTACAAGCACTCAATGAACAAGCGGAACATTAATTAAGAATTGCATAATTTTTTCGCTGACCTTGTAAGAGATCACAGACCAAGCGTGTTGGCCGCGTGGTTACGGTCACGCAGCTGTGAACTTGTATTCGGGAGATAGTGGGTTCGAACCCTACTTGCGGCAGCTCTGAAGATGGTTTTTCGTGGTTTCCCAATTTCATACCAGGCAAATTCTGGGACTGTATCTTAAACAAGGTCATGGTCGAGTCCTTCCTACTCCTAAGCCCTTTCCTAATCCCATCGTCGCCATAAGCCCGATCTGTATAGGTGCGACGTAAAGCTAATTTTAATAAAAAAAAGTCACAGGTTATTTTTTCCTCGGTGTTTTCAGACGACAAATACTATGAACTTTTAAGATTAGTCGAGCCATTCAAAAAATCGATAAAATACTACATTTCGATGTTCTATTCCATATTACAGCATATCTCAATTATGCTTGTTTTTTTGTACGTAACAGTTATTATAAAAATGATAAATGAGTAATATAACTATTTAAATATGTAATTATTTGATTTATTTGTTACACCTATTGGGGGAAAAGTAATTCGCGATTTCCCCGATGAAAGAAAGGTAAGTCCGTCACGTACGAACTGCTAAAATTAGTTAATTTTCTTTGAAATGAGGTTTTTTGACTATATTTCATATTTATGGCCCGCCTGTTTTAATGAAAATACCTGATGATGATATATACGAAGATTTACGAAGTGTCACGAAAGTCCTTTCACCCTTCCGATTCCTTCCGCAGGAATCACTCACGTGACGCGCCGAACAGACACACTTCCACTCTAGGAACTTCCGAGACTGTCTGTCGAAATTCTCCATGGTGCTTCACGCTGTTTCTCCAGGTGAGCGTTGATACATTGATTTCCTTAAGAGGCAGACAACAGAACATTTTCCAGTTTGATTCTGTTCGGCGCGGCATGCCTAGGTGGGCGATAACCTTAAGACGGATTGTGTCCGCCTCTACCTAGAAATCTCAATACTTCGTGTGTATTTTCACTGCCTTTACACATCGGTACAGTTCGACTACCTTTTTTATCAGTATCCAAGGTTACCTACTTGTTCCTTAGGGTTGTAATGAGGAGTAGCAAACGATAGTATTAGACCTACTGACAAGTCACGTCATAGGTTCGCACTTCAGCGTAAGGATACAGGAGGAAGCATATCGTCGCTGCGCCTTGAAATACCACTCACGTGACAATGTTGAAGGGAGAAATACTACCCGCAGCACGTGTATCACTTAGAACGAAAAGTCCTTGATATACAGTATTTCATGCAATACTAAACCTTTCTGGTCAGAGTTCTAAGCTGAAATGTTATCACTTAGCGGTTTTTCCAGACACAACGACGATATATTAATTCATTAATATAATAAAAATATTTCAAACATTTCAAAGTTGCTTTATTTCAAACGCGATGTTAATATACATAGTCTAATAAGAACTCTACAATAAAATATTAATGGCAATAGTAATAATCATTTTCGGCGTGCTATGTAGAAGGGTTTGTAGACTACTATGAGAGTCAGAATATGTACAAATACACAAGTTCTTTTTTACATCTCAACAAATTATTCATCATAAATACAGAAGACCACTCGACGTAGTAGCTCTACAATTACTTGAAAGAACATCACTCACTCACTCAGTAAAACACAAAACACAAAATCGCAATTCAAATAATGTGCTTTTGTGTGACCAAACAAGAGATAGTAATGATATTGTCCATTTAGAATATCGCTGGTTCCCTACTGCTGATTATAGATACAGACTATCTCTAAATTAGTACCTCGGGGATGGTACATTGGTACAGTCGCATATTGGTGAGAGGGGTGAATGTCATTTACCACCCATAAGGAAATCAATTTTAAATATATTAATCTGTCTAAATTTATATCCACAATAATCCAGAATACTTTAATTTCTTTTCATGTATTATATTGAATTTTATAGAAATTAACCAAGCCATTGCTAAGAGCAAAAAAAAAAAAAAAAAAAAAAAATTCAATAAAAATCGTCTGCATCCTCTCCGTGGTGACGCTGATCGGGTGAACAAGTTATATAGCCTACTTGTATTCTGGAAGATGTTTATGAGAGAGAAACTCCACTAGGGACAGCTGACCAAATACTAGGGAAACCACAAAGGTTCAGTTCACTGATTAAACCATAAGGAACATATTTTAATTAACTTTAATTGATTTTTAATGTTGTAATATTCATTATTTTCCTGTAGCTAATCCCCGATGGATTATATTAATTCAAATTACTTTTAAATTGTACAGATAATTTTGTATTATTTGGAGTGAATCTATCGAAATCGCAGTTGAAATTATTTTGTAGAACAGTAGTAGGAAGTAGAAACCTTTTGAAAATATTCACAGAGAAATATGTAATTGTTCCGCGCGCGTCAAACACCATACTGATAACTCCCCAGTTATTAATTTTATACTTATGTTCCAAGTCTCATAAGCAAGGCTCATAGTGCCTTTTATTTTCTGTATCAACCTCTTTGGACAGCTTTTCATCTCGCTCAAATCTGACTGTTGAATCAATAATGATGCCTTTTTGGATTTCCTATCAATTACTATAACGTCCGCTCGTTTAGGCCTATATTAAAACTCTTAAAATTTCCCAGACTGAGGCTAAATTTTTGTGAAAATGTCTTATGGAAACAGCAAATGAAAATGGAAAGCTGTCAGAAATGGATGTGAAACAAAAATCTTTCTACCTTCCAGTAAGATGGTCTAAGGTAGTGGCAGCAACGGTGGTCTGAAGCCCTCTTTGATCGGAGTGAGGAAATCTTTTTTCAGTCAAGTTCTGGAAAAACCATGGGAAGAGAGAGAGAGAGAGAGTTTATTTCCGATAGGTACTCGAGTTGTCTCAGAGACCTACGTGTTCAAGCACTGGTTATCAGTATCGCAAGTGTAGAAACTAATTCACTTCCTCGTCTTACAGCTAAGCCAACGGCCGTAGCCGTGTTGAAACACCAGATCTCGTGAGATCTCCGAAGTTAAGCAACATTGGGCGTGGTCAGGAGTTGGATGGGTTGCCACGCGCTGTTGGTGGGGGTTAAGGGAATGGAGGAGCGGAAAGGAACTGGCCACCCTACCGGACGCAAACTCCGGCTCAGGAAAACCTCTCTGGAGGTTCGGACCTGCCTTCGGGCAGAATAACCCTTACCTACCTCTTAGAGCTAATGACTTGACCTTCCTATTACTACACCCTCCGCAAGCCTAGATTATCTCATAAGAAGCAACGACTTAGATAAGTGTGGTCCAACTGAAGAGCCGCAGGCCAAATCTGATCTACATTGGCATTTCAATCGACTTTAAGAGAAATTGGAAAGTTCTTGAAATATTAAATAATGTATCCTTCACCAGCTGTTTTCACTACACCCCAAGTGTTTAGATATTATACTGACTTGAATTTATCTACATTTAATATCTAACAAGTTGGTTTTAACCACAGGACTTCACAAACTCATATCACTGAATAATTATGAAAATTACGAACTTCAATAACTTTCCTTTAAAACTTTAAATTTGTTCGTACAAGTTGTACAGAATGAATGTTGAATATCTGAGATCCATCCGTAAAATATTTAGATCAGTTCTTAAAAAATTCGATTTGAGAGCTTCTTTCACTAGTTAATATAACATACTTCTGTAAATCGGGCTTTACTAGAACATTGCCAATGCATGAGTACGTATTTTGAAAATACAGTTTGGTTCTTGAAGTGAAAACGATTGGATCACACCGGTTTACATTACCTACAGGAGAACTGGTAGGTCCGTGGTTCAAATCCCGATTAAGCTGCCTTCAATTTGTTTCTTATTCATTCACAAATGTCACTAAAGTATCTAAAAGCTTGAGAATAACCCAAAAGAGTAACTGATAAGAGTGCTTGCCGTTTTCAGACCTCATATATCAACCAAATTGAATGGATGGTTAAATGCTTGGTTCATATGTTCAAGATCTCCGGATTACAGTGTTGTCGGGGTAATTCCGTTATGTGCACAGGAATATATCACAGAGATGTAGGAACGAAAATTTAAAGTTTAGACAACGTTTCTATTCTTTGTAATAGCGCCTTATTTTATTCATAATTAAAATTAAATTCGAGATTAATTTATAAAAATTACAATTAAATTAGATGGTCCGCCTCTGTGGTGTAGTGGTTAGCGTGATTAGCTGCCACCCCCGGAGGTCCGGGTTCGATTCCCGGATCTGCCACGAAATTTGAAAAGTGGTATGAGGGCTGAAACGGGGTCCACTCAGCCTCGGGAGGTCAACTGAGTAGAGGTGGGTTCGAGTCCCACCTCAGCCATCCTGGAAGTGGTTTTCCGTGGTTTCCCACTTCTCCTCCAGGCGAATGCCGGGATGGTACCTACCATAAGGCCACGGCCGCTTCCTTCCCTCTTCCTTGCCTATCCCTTCCAATCTTCCCATCCCTCCACAAGGCCCCTGTTCAGCATAGCAGGTGAGGCCGCCTGGGCGAGGTACTGGTCATTCTCCCCAGTTGTATCCCCGACCAAGAGTGTGAAGCTCCAGGACACTGCCCTTGAGGCGTTAGAGGTGGGATCCCTCGCTGAGTCCGAGGGAAAATCCAACCCTGGAGGGTAAACAGATGACGACGACAACGACGACGACAATTAAATTAGATTCCTTCAACGATG
The DNA here is from genome assembly GCF_040414725.1 of Anabrus simplex. Taxonomy (NCBI): domain Eukaryota; kingdom Metazoa; phylum Arthropoda; class Insecta; order Orthoptera; family Tettigoniidae; genus Anabrus; species Anabrus simplex. The sequence goes on along the minus strand of NC_090271.1, from coordinate 262,549,578 downwards.
CTTTGTTGAATTGAAAGGATGACTACTGAAGCGACATATTCATTTCGTGCATTGAATGCTAATTAAAATGTATTTTTGCAACTCTTGCCTCATAGAATTGTAGGAACAGAAATGTTTCTACTTATAATATGTGATTCATAAACATACAAGGAAACTGCCAAAAAAAAAAAAAAAAAAAAAAGATTTGCGTGATACGGGCAGCGTAATTGTTGGCTTGCATTCAGGAGATGGAAGGTTCAAGCCAGCCATGAAGATGTCTTTCTGTAGTTCGTTATTTTCATACCAGGCAAGTACTGGTGATGGACCTTAATTAAGACTACTGCTACTTCCTTTTCTGTCCTATCTTTCATATTATGGCATCACTGAAATAATTCCCTGGTAATGCGACGTTAAGCCGCTAGCAAAAATAAAATTGAATAATAATAATAATAATGTTATTGACTTTACGTCCCACTAACTACTTTTACTGTCTTCGAAGACGGCGTGGTGCCTGAATTTAGTCCCTCAGGAATTCTTTTACGTGACAGTAAATCTATCTACACGAGGCTGACGTATTTTAGTACCTTCAAATACCACCGGACTGGGCCAGGATCGAAACTGCCAAGTTGGGCTCAGAAAGCCAGCGCCTGAATCATCTGAGCCACTCAGCCCGACATAAAAAAGGAAAAAACAAAGTTAAGGGAGATATACCAAATAAAACATCTAGTCTAGTAACGTTTTGGCAGCAGCTTCAGCCGCAGATTTCGTGACTGTTAATTTCGTGATTATAACCACACGACCTTTTCCTTTCTGTTGCATCCGAACCAAAGGAACATGACATTTCATTCCAAAAATCGGTATCACGACCCCCATTTAGAAAATTTCTAAATAATAAGTTACCGAGCTCGATAGCTGCAGTCGCTTAAGTGCGGCCAGTATCTAGTATTCGGGAGATAGTAGGTTCGAACTCCACTGTCGGCAGCCCTGAAGATGGTTTTCCGTGGTTTCCCATTTTCACACCAGGCAAATGCTGGGGCTGTACCTTACTTAAGGCCACGGCCGCTTCCTTCCCAGTCCTAGCCCTTTCCTGTCCCATCGTCGCCATAAGACATATCTGTGTCGGTGCGACGTAAAAGCCAATAGCAAGAAATTAATAATAATAATAATAATAATAATAATAATAATAATAATAATAATAATAATACGTTTACAAATTAAAGACGGTAACATCGGAAGTTTGGAAAATGTGAGTGTCGCTTTGAAAAGTATTGGAAATGAAAACAATACACCATCCATTCAATTTTCATTTTAACTTATCTTCCAATTTACATGAAATTATTAAGTCAGTATCGCGTAATTTGTGCATAAGTTTAACTCGTTCATATACATTGTCTATCTAGTCATACTTGCCTTCAAATTTGTCTTTCTCTACTCTGTGAAAGAAATCTTATCCTGCGAAGGACACTTCGCTTGTTTTTTTATTGGTTTCTTTGTTTCTATATTTGCTTGTATTTCGAGTGTCATGTAACGTTTACTTGCTTAGCACGACAGAGCAGAATGTTGGCAGAATTGTATTGACATATCAAACTATTAGGTTGGCAATACTGGAGGGATGAATGGCACTTAAATGAGATGATGAGATCATTGTCGGTAGATTTACAGACACGTTCAACAACACTCTTTTTAGGGCAACATTCCAACTCTCTGGCGTCTCAGTCAATCACCAATGATCTGCCCGGCTCCGTGGCTAAATGGTTAGCGTGCTGGCCTTTGGTCACAGGGATCCCGGGTTCAATTCCCGGCAGGGTCGGGAATTTTAACCATCATTGGTTAAATTCCCTGGCACGGGGGCTGGGTGTATGTTTTATCTTCATCATCATTTCATCCTCATCACGACGCGCAGGTCGCCTACGGGAGTCAAGTTAAAGACCTGCACCTGACGAGCCGAACCCGTCTTGGGATCTCCCGGCAGTAAAAACCGTACGCCATTCAATTTCATTTACCAATGATCTGTATTTAGGGCTGTCACCAAGGTGGCAGGTTCCGTAATAATTGTTTACCTAGCCTTTTATAAACATTTCAAAGAACTTGGAAATTAATCGAACATTTCCGTTTATAAATTATTCCAATCCCCTATTTCTCGTCTAATAAATGATTATTCGCCCCAATTTGTCCTCTTGAATTCCAGCTTTGTTGTCTCTTTACGTAGGATAACAATTGAAGGCACGTTTTCACGGAACAGTATAATTAAATTAACGACCGATGCGAAGTAAAAGAAAAATAAATAAATTATTAGCATTACTAACTGCGGTTACGGTTTTTTCGCTTTCGTGGCAAGAAATTTAAACCATTCAAGCAGGTATATTTCTTTTAATGTCATATTTTAAACAGAATTTCATTCTTTTGTGTACGTGCACAATAGTTTAATTAGATCTGAAATACACGAGTGCACGAGGTTATCCCTCTTTACTGATATCTTTTTCTCACAACTGACGATGTCCTCAGGCGTGCGTCACGGACGATAGTTAACTTTTATGGCTTTGATTAGGCAACGGTGGATATTATTATATCTGAGTTAGTATGCTTAGTCAGGCTAAATTCGTTAGTGTACTTCGTCGTATAAAACTGTGTGGTCTTGTTTCTCGTTGGATAAATGTTAGGTTGAATGGCGTGCCGCCTCATTTTCCTTTGCTAAAGGTTATAAAGGAAGAGAATTTGTATATCTGCAGTCCAGCTTCATGGATAAATGTTTAGCGTGCTGGCTTGTGGTCGCGGGGATCCCGGGTTCGATTCCCGGCAAGGAATTTAACCATCATTGGTTAATATCGCTGGCACGGGGGCTGGGTGAATGTGTCGTCTTCATCATCATTTCATCCTCATCACGACGCACAGGTCGCCTACGTGCGTCAAATCAAAAGACCTGCATCTGGCGAGCCGAACTTGTCCTCGGACACTCCCGGCACTAGCAGCCATACGCCATTTCATTTTTGTATATCTGCAGTGTCTCATTTTTCTACCTCCCGCATTTCTCTGTCAGTTACTCTTGACATTCGGACGTGAGAATGACTTATAATTTCTCATGTTTTAACATGGGTACGTTTTTAGGCTGGCGGATCTATAATTAACGTCGTCAATTTCCCAATACCACAGTAACCATGGCAACCAGTGTTCATCTGTGTATACTAGGTCAGTATCATCATCGTCTCACTGTGTGCTTTCTTCCTGTAACTAAGAGCTTGTATCAAGTGAACCACGTTCTGCTACCATTATTGTCTAGGCACACTAGGTCAGTATCATCATCTTCTCACTGTGCACTTTCTTCCTGTAACTAAGAGCTTGAGAAAATGTATCAACTGAATCCCGTTCTACTGATCAGTTCAGAACCCAAGGCTTTGGAATAAGAAACAGGTATTCTATCTCTCCATCACAGGGCAGAATAATAATAATAATAATAATAATAATAATAATAATAATAATATCAACATGTCTTCAATTTTCTCAAGTTTCATGAGCCTTACCATTCGTTTGTGTTACACTCAGTTTTCTTTCGATTTATCGGAACTTTTTATCGCTTATGTGGGTGGAGTCATGTGGTAAGTAACTACTATGAGGGAAACAACCAAAGAATCTGTACTCGCTCCCTCGAGTGTGAATTTTTTAGATGATAGGAAGATGTGGAACGTTGTACCGAAGGAAAGTAGTCGTCTGCACTGAGAAATGATGATGTTGTTACCAGGTAATGCGACTGTCAGCCCTCTTGAAATCCCTTCATTATTTCCTGTGAGGGGTGAGTGAGTTAGGCTGGAGAGTTACCAGCTGGTCTGAAGGTAAGTGGCAGCCTATGCTTCTATTGTCCCTTTCGTCTGGTGTCTCAGTGAATTTTCTGGAAGGCAAAACTAGATCACCCGTACGCGCTTCGAAGATACTGGAACTTCATCACCAGGTGTATAAAACCAAGCTCACCTCAAACAGGTGTCGGTTGGTTTTAAGCTGTGTTGTCGTCTCGTCGAGTGATACGTGTTAAAGGGGATCTGCCATGTAGGTGACCGCTCTAAATACAGATCAGTGGTGATTGATTGATTGATTGATTGATTGATTGATTGATTGATTGATTGATTGATTGATTGATTGTTTATAATACGGCATGTGGCCTCCGGAGAGGCCAGGCGCTGGTCTTTGGAGTTGACGATGAATAGGAAACCTGCTTGTCTATGAGTATGGGGCCCTACGTGAAATAAATTCTAATGCTGATGACGGCGAAAATACCCAGCCCCCGAGCCAGAAAAATTAACTAATGTAAGCTAAATCCCAGATCTGGCTGGACATCGAACGCGGGTCCCCTTGAACGAAAGGCAAGCGTGGTAACCATTTAGCCAAATGATTGATTGATTCATCGATGGATTGATCGAACTTCATGGTTCAAAGTAGTTACACGAGTTAGAAAAGGTTGTCATATTTCACGCATATTTCTAACGGTTTAGAAAGTTTGCGCTGCTGTAGTTACGTGGCTAACAATAACGCTAACTGAAACTGGAGAGTTATGAATGCCGATAGTTCATTAGAGTGCTTCGTAGAACGGCATATACTCTTCTACCTGACCGAATACGGTAAATACAATAGTATACTTCGCTGCACCGTGTCGTATCCCACAATGCCCTTCCTATTCATTATTCTCCTTAATATTGCCCATGCCTCCCAGCCACGTATGGATATGCAGTCCATCAGAACAATTTTTTTGTTGTGTTCATTTTCGCATGCCAATGTGTAAAGGAAAATGAACCTTACTGCTCCGTACTGTACGAATGTATGTTTACATGACGTATTTACTCACTTCTATATTATAATGTAATTAAGGTCCATTTTCGTTTACCCGTCAGCATAGGAAAAGGAACGCAACGAAAATTGTTCTGATGGACTGGTAATCGATATCTGGTCGGGATGCATGACCAATCTTAAGGAGAATAATGGATGGGAAGAGAATTGTGGGATACGAGACGGTGCAGCGACGATATGTTCCGCGAATGAATTTTTACCCACGCAGTCGGATACGTACCATACAGATATTAGATACATAGAGGAATTGCTATAAATCGTAGCATTTGGAGGTAATGAAGATAAGTTGTTGGAGGTTAACAAACCTTAAAGAAAGAATGAACATCCATAACAAGGCATGCGAATCGAGAACAGGTTTTAAACCAGCTGACTGACAGGGAATGCTGAACCTTATCTCCGATTTGAGAAAATAGATGTACACCGGTTAGCAGCTGATTTATGCATACCATTAAGAGTTTATTGTAACAGTATCCTGCTACAGTTAAGCTTAAACCTAAAATTAATGTTCTATGTATTATAAAAATAAATATTGGTCTGTGAATTCATATACACATATACCATCCCCAAGGTCAATGAAGGTTTAGTGTCTATACCCTTATGATTGTTTCATGAACAGCAGAAGAGAGACCACTAGTTTTCATCTTTACTCGTGTTCAATCAGTGGTGTGGGTTACATTAAGTAGACCTACTCAAATACTAATCAAAACCAAAGCGTAACTCTCGCTTCGATCACTGAAAATTCGGGCTAGAGAGCTCGTTCAAAGAACATCAGGATAGAAAAGGAACCGGACATCACTCTTTCACTTTACTGGAACAACGTAACAGGCTCACATTTCTATGGAATGTACAGCACGTCATTCACAAAAGAATCTATTTCCTATAAGTGCCCCATATTACACAATTCAAGAGCAATGTACTGGTGGCTTTCCCAGGGTCGGTGAAGGAAAACGTGTCACATAACACAATTGAACTTAAGAATCTGTTTATGTCCGCCTACATTTCATATTATTACACTGGTTAGCTTTTATGACTAGCATAAGATAAAATCACTTGGCGAATTTAGGTACCGGTACGCCAATCAAACAACTTGACGTTCAATTGTATGCGTCGTCTCTTTACAATCACCACCTTCTTCAGCGGATGAATACACTGTCTTAACTTAGTCTTTAACTGTACACTTCTCACAACCTCGAAAAAATAATACAAAGTATTTGACGAATATTGTTCACTTTCTTTGTTATATTAACACAATAATAACTGGGTTTTTTTAACACTTACTGAAAGTAAATTTTATTATTCTTTGACACTGTCTTCCTTTTGAGATAGTGACCATTGTTTACTCTCATTGTATATAGAATAGTTTGGAATTAAATATTGTTGGACTGGAAAATAATACTTGGATAACGATATTTCATTCATCATGATTCGAAATCTGTCCTAATATCACTGATCAACTACAGTGCGATTGATATACAGGGCACCGCAAGGATCACGCATGGGTTTTAATCATCTATTACTTTATTTCTTTTGAAATGAATGCCATTGTTTCCGCCAAAAACATTACATACATGCTTTGAAAAATGTGTGCACAACACCTGTGAGAATTTGTATCTCCCAAATGACCGCTATTCAATTCCTCATCAGGACACTTGTTCACTTTCTTTGTTATATTAACACGATAATGACTGAGTTTTCTTTTGACACTTACTCAAAGTAAATTTTTACACTCTTTGACACTGTCTTCCTTTTGAGATGTTTCTGGATGTAATGCTTCAATTTCTGTTCGAATATGGTCGTTTGGATTCTCATCAGTTACTGGTTTATTGACATAGGCGCCTTATTTCAAGTATCCCTAAAGAGAACAATCTGGGACTGTCAAATCTGGGACCGGGTGAGTTGGCCGAGCGGTTAGGGGCACGCAGCTGTGAGCTTGCATCCGGGAGATAGTGGGTTCGAATCGCACTGTCGGCAGCCCTGAAGATGGTTTTCCGTGGTTTGCCATGTTCAAACCAGGCAAATTCTGGGGCTGTAAACTAATTAAGTCCACGGCCGCTTCCTTCCCATTACTAGGCCTTTTCTGTCCCGTCGTCGCCATAAGACCTATCTGCATCGGTGTGACGTAAAACAAAAAATCAAACCTGCGGACAAGTCAGAATAATGGACTGTAGATTTAAAAAAAATATAGGTTTAATTCTGTACGACTGCTCTTCCAAGTACCCTTTAGAAGACTACTAAAGGAAAAATGAATGTTGGTGTAAATACAAGGGTTATGAGGTATTTCAACCCATGCGTGACTTCTGCGTCATTCTGTAAATAAATGCGTCTTGTAGATGAAATTCATAACACTTGAAAGAAATCATTTGCTACTCGGACAAGGGTCCTGATATCCACAATGCAAGATATTAGTACCTGTAACTTGCAATAAAAGGCACTAGTGGAATAAGTCATGTCATTAATTCATTCCCATCACACTTCTCACTACTTCCGGTTTAAATGACTGGCCCATCTCAGTTGGCCCGATCTGCATGACAAGGGAATGATTTCTGGCCAACTAACTGGTGTATCTTAATAAAAGGTATAGCCATTCGTTTTCTTGTGCCACAACAAAAGGAAAGTAAATTTTGTGAGAACTGAGACCCACAAAAATTAACATATTGTTGACGATCTGTATTTGTATTTCTAACGAGTCAAAAAGCGCCTTGATCTGCAGTTCGTAAGATACTTCAGTCAATTCACTTTCTCTTTGATAAACGGGAATAAGGAATCGAATTGCTAAATAAAACCATCATCAATTATGATAAACAATGTAAAAATTACGTCTACACAGTGTATCAAAATCAAGGGCAAAATTTCATGAACGAATTACTCATATAGGGGGAAGAGTTTTGAAATAGGCCACATTCACTATGAAAATAAAATAAAAGTGTAAAACTTTAACGCATAAAATTATTGAGGTATAGGCATTCATAATGATCTACGCAAACGTATTAGCCAATGAGAAAAGAGAACAAATTAAAATATATTATAGGTATATTAATATAAACCACATTCTTTTGCTCGTCTTCACATTTCAGTCTACGTGAAACTGATGCCCATACGTTAGTTTTGAACACTGGATCTTTATTTTTATCTATTCTATCTTGTCCTACAAGCAGGGATGAGTCTGATAAAATTCAACCAGTATTTCATCCAACGACCCCAATGTGTAACTGTGAACATCTGAACAGCAGTGCATTCTGATCGGGTTACGTCTTGCGTTACGTATAAATGTTGTCTGCATGATTATTATATAAAAATCTTTTCCGTAAACTAGGATCTAATACATTTTTCGTAAAAGAAAAATTACACTAAGGACATAATAGGAATATTTACAGAGCTGGCCAAGTTATTACTCTTCATTGTCTGGTTTCCAAACATATTCTGCTTTAAGTACATAACATTCATAAAATTTTGACACATTGACATGTACCCGGTGTGTGTATGTGCATTTGTTTGTATCTGATAGAACAGACTGAAGTCGTTCAGGTGCAGAATGTTGTACAAATCTAGACAATGTGTTTGGCGACGTGATAGGTGCGCGATTCCATCGCTAGCTCCTCTCCAAGGCTACTGTGGTTCCAATTACGATAAAAGGGAATGAGATGTTCGAAATACAAATCCATTCTAGTAGAAATGAAGGTCCGAAAACTTTGTTTTGTATAGTACTCGGCAAAAAAAATAATAATAAAAAAAGAGACAGTACTGAAATTACAAACATGTCCTGAACATCAAACATAAGCCTACTAAATGTCGCCAGAAACCTTCCACTGTTACGACGTTGAAGATGGAGATAACGCCCTCTCCGCGAGGAGTGACTTCTGCAACAAAACTTTGGAGATCACTTACTTTCCCGCAGAACAGACACCCCGTACCCTTCCCACTATCCAGATCTCACACCCTCAGATGCCTACATATGGGGCATGTTGGAAGATTCCGTTTTTCAGCCAGTTGACCCATCTAGGAGTGTTCCCGATTTAAGAAAGAAAGTAGTAATTTTTTGACATAAATGTGCCTTATGGCTGAAGGGTCATCTGAAATTAGCGATACATAATGTGTGACGCGATGTTACCTATCAATCGTGAAGGCTGTGAAGTATTGACGGATGACAATAACTGGAAGAAAATGGCCAATGTGATCTTACAGGATGTGATGTGAAATTTAGATGGATTTGTCGATACCAGATTCCATACAGAAGTCTCTCGGAAACGATTTATTAGGTGCAAATACATTAATCGTCGTCAATTTGAGTTTATTTATTGAAATATATATTTATGATCATTTGATCTTCCAAAAAGAAAATTTGACACAATTTTGTTCTTAGCCTCGAGTCTACTGATTTGGTCACCCACTGTAATGTATATCTGGACAAAATATTGAAGTTTTATCGTATTTTTGGGATATAATGCCGTGCATCATAAATAGGGACGGTCGAGATTTCGTACTCACTTCTTGAGGGTAATCTATAGTCATGAAGATTTAAAAAAATGCTACAGTACAATGAAGAGCATGGAAACATAATGTCAAGGAAGATTTAAACTGTAGCTATAGTTGTAATATTAAAAGATGAGTTCTGAAAGTTCTTAGAGAGGGTTCCGTTTACTGCGTGCCTGGGTGAGGGAAGGGTGCAGGGGTATGGTTGCTATGGAAACGAGGGCGGCTGCACTGCCGTTGCCATGGAGATAACCCTCATGGCCGTCTCGTATTGCTTGGTGCTGCCAAACCTCTCGCTTCTGAGTGACGTACAACAGAACACAGTGGTATGAAAGGACGAACACCTGAGGCGAAGGCGAAGGGAAAGAGAAAGGAATGAAGGAATGTGGCAACATCATGCAGTAGCACGTGCAATGCTCCTCCTTCCAGCCCTGTCTGTCAAAACGCTTCTTTTAATATTACGGGTACAGATTTTGTATAAAATCCCCAAAACGGATTGGTTTATGTTATTTACGGGAAGCGTTTTAGAGTTCCAAGATGGGAAAAGACTGCGGATACTTCGATCATATTCTACGAATTACAGAGATTCTCTGAACACACATTATTTTAGTGTAGATACACTACACAGTAATCTATTTTAAGATTGTTATTAAAACCCTGTATGTAAAAAAAACTATGACATTCTATTCCTCAGGATGGTAGAGCGATTTTTTCGATGAAGTAAATTTATAATGAACTGTTGATATTTATTTACTCGCATCATAGCCTTTCTGTTCTCAATGATTTTTTATTCATTTTAGAGAGTTAATTCTTAAGTATTTTCTTTCCAAGTATTTTCATGACCGGATCGACGTATGATCTGGAGTTTATTTATGTGTACAGTATATTATTTTTGTACTTAATGTTCTAAACAAAGCTGGTAACACACTAAGTATTAACGCACGAACACCATGTCACATGGAAAACAAGCAGCGGCAATTCTAAATAAATGCTGTCCATTTCCTGTGCAGGTGAAAATTATCCTAACAGATCGGCGATGCAAGCGGAGGAGGATTGATGCTGTAGTGAGGTGGCTGTGGAGGTGGTGGTTGAGGAGGACCACCCCCTGCCCACGGTTGTAAGTTCTGGAGTGCGCTCAGGGAGGTGTTGTTAGGTCCGCTGTCCTGAGGTGCCGCACCTCTCTCAGTCACCCCCACTGCCGCCGCTGAGTGGTACATCCCCTTGCTGAGAGCCTCGGCTTGGAGTGACATCATCAACCGGTTCGCAGCCTGCCGCTCCGCTTCCCGTTCTTCAGCTGTCTGCCTCCTGGAACAAGACGAAGAATAATGTAAGATTCGCTGAAAGTACAGTAAACGTGTCAAGAGTCAATGGATTTGAATAATAATAATAATAATAATAATAATAATAATAATAATAATAATAATAATAATAGTAATATGAACTTGGTAATAAGTAACATCAACATAGGCTTATCGCCAAAGCGGTCATAGTTCGAATCTCGACCAATGCACATAGGCTATATTTAAAGAGTCAGTCTCTGAGATTCGACTGATTCGAGTTCCTAGTTCTATGACTACGATAACGGCAACAACAGTGACGAAAACTACAAGCTTGATTATTATTATTATTATTATTATTATTATTATTATTATTATTATTATTATTAATATTGTCCGATTCGTTGGCTGAACGGTCAGCGTACTGGCCTTCGGTTCAGTGTGTCCCGGGTTCGATTCTCGGCCGGGTCGGGGATTTTAACCTAAATTGGTTAATTCCAATAGCACGGGGTTGGGTGTAGGCCTATGCATTGTCTTCATCATCATTTCATCCTCATCACGACGCGCAGGTCGCTTACAAGCGTCAAATAGAAAGACCTGCACCTGACGAGCCGAACCCTGGGATATCCCGGCACTAAAAGCCATACATTTCATATTATTATTATTATTATTATTATTATTATTATTATTATTATTATTATTATTATTACCATGTACCCTCGGCTTCGCCCACGCTTACAAATTCGACCGCCATATGTTTCTGAAGTAATTATTAAAATCAAGATAAGAAAATATATTTATTGACATACATCGTTTTTACATAAATTGCATGCAATAGGCCTGCACTACTTTATACTTAAGAATATTGTTACGTTTAATGCTTAGGATACCAGTTTGGTGGAACGGTACAAATAACATTAAAACAATATAAAAGACCATGTTATATATTTTCAAAAAGAAAGGAATTTTTCCTTACAGACCTTCTTTTTGGCGTTAAGATAATATGTAGTGTGTTTGCCTTTCCAACTCTTGAACAGCGAACGTACAGGTGGCCATGGGGTTAGCACGGTTTCCGAAGACCTAGTCCTACAACTATAAGCGACTGTCCTTGTGCCTCGTTGATAATAGCGACATTTAAACTGAAATGGCATATCCGGAGGGATGATTTGACTCCGAGGAATGAATAGTACTTCGCTCGCGGCATGTCCAGTCATGATGGTGACTTCGATAATATTCGGGATCAATTTCTTGACTGAGAGTCGTGTTCCATTGTAAAGGGAAGGAGGATTCATATTCCTGAGAAGGATAATCGGTGTCACAATCGTCCGCTGCAAGATGTTCGAGAGTACTCCAGGTGACTCAAGTTGTTCAAAAGCTCTGTCGTGTACATGACAGTCTCATTTGTCTTACAGGTCGTGTCGCTGGACTTGTAAATTTGAATAACACAGGGCAATTCTTGTAAATGTTGCTTGTTGATGCCGTTGACAGCTTCATTTCTTGCAGCAGACACAGCCATGTCCGCCTCTGTGGTGTAGTGGTTAGCGTGATTAGCAGCCACCCCCGGAGGTCCGGGTTCGATTCCCGGCTCTGCCACGAAATTTCAAAAGTGGTACGAGGGCTGGAACGGGGTCCACTCAGCCTCGGGAGGTCAACTGAGTAGAGGTGGGTTCGATTCCCACTTCAGCCATCCTGGAAGTGGTTTTCCGTGGTTTCCCACTTCTCCTCCAGGCAAATGCCGGGATGGTACCTCACTTAAGGCCACGGCCGCTTCCTTCCCTCTTCCTTGTCTATCCCTTCCAATCTTCCCATCCCTCCACAAGGCCCCTGTTCAGCATAGCAGGTGAGGCCGCCTGGGCGAGGTACTGGTCATTCTCCCCAGTTGTATCCCCGACCCAATGTCTGAAACTCCAGGACACTGCCCTTGAGGCGGTAGAGGTGGGATCCCTCGCAGAGTCCGAGGGAAAAGCCAACCCTGGAGGGTAAACAGATTAAGATAGAAGATAGAAGACACAGCCATGCGTGATCGGTCAAATGCTGAGCCCAGGTATGACTAACATTTGGCTGGACATCGCACACATACAGACAAACAGTTCCGGATATCACGGACTGAACGAAAATGTCTTCCCATCCCATGGACTTAAAACGGCACCTTGACTAATTGTTTATTAATATTTATGCTAGAACCTCCGTGGCTCAGGCGACAGCGCATCGGCCTCTCACCGCTGGATACCATGGTTCAAATCCCGGTCACTCCATATGAGATTTGTGCTGGACAAAGCGGAGGCGGGACACGTTTTTCTCCTGGTACTCCGGTTTTCCCTATCATCTTTCATTCCAGAAACACTCTCCACTATCATTTAATTTCATCTGCCAGTCATTAATCCTTGCCCCAGAGGAGTGCGACAGGCCTCGGCAGCCGGCACAATACCTATCCTCGCCGCTAGATGGGGCTTCATTCATCCCATCCCTGACCCGGCCATTGACTGGAAAACAGGTTGTAGGTTTTCGTTTTCATTTTATTATCTATGTTATGTACTATTTGTTTCCCTTGACTAAAGTATACGATTGAGTTAGCTGAAAGAAAATACGGTTCACTTGTTATTGCTGATATAGCGAAATCCGTGTATTCCCTAAAATGAATGAAATGAATATCGGATAAATAGAAAATAACTAAACAAAAACATTAATTAAACTATTAAATGTATAAAGAAGTAATGAAAGCAGGTATAAAGATTCATATAAAATACGCCTACATTAAACATTTCAGACCTTTGCGTGCCATAGATTTGGTTGGGCATCGCACACACCTACTCGCAAACATTTGCTTTTATTGTCATAATAATTATTATTGTTCTTCTACCCTTCAGTTTAATTTTCCTGTTACGGGGTCGGGGATGAGGGTGCGATGAATGAATACATCCTGATGCTCTCTCTGACGCTGTCAAACTCAGTTGAGGAGCTAATGAGATGAATGACGGTGGCTTAAATAGAGTAAGGAGCTGGAAGGAATAGGATGTGGCCTAGGAATAAGAGCTATCCTGGCATTTGGCTGGAAGTGAAAATGATAAACGACAGAAAACCATTCTCCCGAATGCAGAACTTTGCTCTTAAATAAGTGGAAAATATCTTATATATTCCACAATTTTACACCTCCTTCCACATCTTTGAAAATGCCATTGGATGGACGTTTGTAAAATCGGATCTCTAACTTTTCCAATTCACAATGCGGATATTTACTGCTTTTCTGACTCGAAGAGGATGTGGAAGCACGATCAATTTTGTATGAAATTCAGCCTGCAGCTGAAGGGATATTTTAGTAATGAGTGGGATGCGTAAAAACAGCCCGATCGATAAATAATATGCATGTTTGAAGTAATTATTTTGTTAATAAATTAGTGAGGCTACATTTCACTAGCCTAATAATCATAGTGATCCACTTGATACAGTATGGATGTAGTTGAATGCTCCTCGGAGAGCGCTGTTGATCCGCTCGGCTTCACCAGAGTTTAGCACAAACTGCACCGCAATTGGAACCCGCAGGATAGTCACCAATTGATTGGGCACGCATCATGCGCATTACATTATACAAGTTTCACTTGCAGCGGGGCATGGCCGGGGCAATGGCTGCAGGACAGTCAGCAACTGATTAACATGGTTACACTGGTCCAAGGGCGCAACTAGAGTTATTTATGAGAATAATTAAAATAAATTGGCCAAGTACTGATTTCTGGGCGTAATGAAAATCCACAGCCTGTTTCCAGTCATTCGACCGGGTCAGGAATGGAATGAATGAAGCCCCCATCTAGTGGCGAGGATAGGTATTTTCAGTACGACTGGGTACAGTGGACGATCAAAGCGTACGCCTGCTCGTTCTGTCTTCACACGGTGTGCATCCATATCCCTCCAGCGGTGAGTTTAGGACCTTAGCGTTCTTATAGGGACCGCACCTTCTTCCATAGGCAAGTTCATTACGATCCTTTCAGTGTTTTTCATGTTATAGCCTCCGGCTCATTTATTATTGAAAGACCCTCATACATTATTCGAAAATAACCGATTTTAAGATGTATAGGATATCCTCCTGTAAGCGAACACTTCGAATCCTGGACAAACAAAGCATCTGGTAAGTGGATCGAAGCCATTGAAATATGGATTTATAGGTGGTTACTTAGAATATTATCATGTGACTAACCAAGTCGTACTTAGCCGAACGGACAGAGCGAAAGAGATACTCAGTATCCACCTATAAATCCATATTTCAATGGCTTCGATCCACTTACCAGATGCTTTGTTTGTCCAGGGTTCGAAGTGTTCGCTTACATGAGGACATCCTATACATTTTAAAATCGGTTATTTTCGAATAATGTATGAGGGCCTTTCAATAATAAATGAGCCGGAGACTATAACATGAAAAACGCTGAAAGGATCGTAATGCACTTGCCTATGGAAGAAGGTGCAGTCCCTATAAGAGCGCAAAGGTCCTAAACTCACCGCTGGAGGGATATGGATGCACAGGAAGTTAAAATACTGCAAGCATATCAGCATGTCCTTCAATGGAAGATCTTCGAGGATGGAGTTAGAGGACGCCGATGGATCTCTTGGTTAAGGAATTTGAGAAACTGGTAGGCCTACCAAATATTTCTAGCAGAACTATTCCGATAACCGAGCGAGTTGGCCGTGCGGTGAAGGTCGGGCAGCCGTGAGCTTGCAATCGATAGTGGGTTCGAACCCCACTGTCGACAGCCCTGAAGATGGTTCTCTGTAGTATCCCATTTTAACTCCAGGCAAATGCTGGGGCTGTACATTAATTATTTTTGCAGTTGGCGTTACGTCGCACCGACACGGATAGGTCTTATGGCAACGAAAGGATACGAAAGGCCTAGGATTGGGAAGGAAGCGGCCGTGGCCTTAATTAAGGTACAGCTCCAGCACTTGCCTGGTGTGTAAATGAGAATCCATGGAAAACCATCTTCAGGGCTGCCGACAGTGGGGTTCGAACCCACTATCTCCCGGATGCCAGCTCACAGCCGCGCGCTCCTAACCGCACGGCCAACTCGCCTGGTGTACATTAATTAAGGCTACGGCCGCTACTTTCCCACTCCTAGCCCTTTCCTATCCCATCGTCGACATAAGACATCTGTGTCGGTGTGACGTAGAGCAAAATTGTAAATTATTCCGATACACCACTAACAAGCCTGATGATCACCAACATCCAAAATGGATGAAGCACTACGAGAAGAAGAAGAAGAAGAAGAAGAAGAAGAAGAAGAAGAAGAAGATTAAGAATAAGAAGAAGTTCTGCGTAACTCTTTTGCAAGCCTTTCTTCAGACAACTGGAACATTTTCTGAATTTTCGTACCATACGAAGTGAGAAAATAAAGGGAATTTCAAAATGTTGTTTCCAACATCAACGTCACCAACTACGTATGTGACGTCAAAAAGGCAGCAGAAACAAAAACAGCCATAAGAGGAATGAGAACGTTTCTGCTCATATTTATATTGATATAATCTTCAATTGCACCATAAAGCTGTAATTAAGTCCCTCCATTTCATGCATTACCTGCCAGATGTCGATTATTTCCTCCCAGGTCTTCCCTTCATCTGCAATCTCCTCTCCTGCACATCTCCCACGTATTCGTGCTGCTTGCTGCCTTTCTGGTTTTCGTAAACTGCGTGCAGTCCAAAACCATTCCCTCTTCTTTAACGTTTTAACTACAATTTGTTCCTGCTTGTAACTTCCCGCAGGTCCTTATTTGACAAAATATCTCGTCATCGCGGATTAAATATAAACTATTTTAAATAGTTTGTTTAATAGATTTACATCCATCCATACTTCATATCACTGCCTGCACGGTTGCTATGGTTACACTTCCGTAACACATTTTGTCGCTTCACGTCACAGAAATTTTCGGATGACCTCCAGTCATGATACATATTTATATCAAAGAAGATTTATTAAGTCTAGAACGTGTCCTTATAAGGTTGGGAAACGTGGACTATTGGTGAATGCAATAAAGGAGAGGCATCTGAGATGTGGTGCTGGAGGAGGATGGATGGAAAAAATCTCGAGGACAGCAAAACTCGTAAATGAAGAAATTCTTGGAAAATTGATGGAAAAAGATCGCTACTGCGAAAAGCAAGGCAATGGAAAAAGAGACCAATTAATTGGCCATCCCTGCGGGCACAGTATTTTTTACGGTTAATGTAATGGAGGGTATGATTCGAGTCGAGAGAGGAAGAGGAAGACCTAGACTACAATATTCTAGAGAGATCATAGAATATCGTCATTGCTATGTGTTCGTTGAGAGTTCATACAATACTGAACCTTAGATCCCAGAACCTTTCTGAGTGTTCTAAGATAACATATTATCACATAGCGGGACCTTCTAGTCGCAATGACGATGTGTAGGAGTAGGTTCATATGAGGACATGAAGAGTTTATTTTTTATTTTTTGAGCACTTGTTTTACGTCGCAATGACACAGATAGATCTTATGACGGATATATGATAAGAAAGGCTTAGAAACGGGAAGGAAGCGGCCGTGGTCTTAATTAAGGTATGAAAATGATGGGAAACCACGGAAAACCACCTTAAGGGCTGCCGACAGCGGGATTAGAACCCGCTATCTCCTTAATGCAAGCTGACAGCTACGTGCCCCAGACCACGCAGAATTTCGCTCGATGAAGAGACAAACGGAGAACGAAGAAGAGTGGAAGAGAAGAATTGCTTCCAACTAATCTTCGGATTGAGAATTAAGAAGAAATTGCATGTAGGCCTACCTGTGTAATAAGCAGAGACCGGATATTAAAGGGAATTTTTCATCAAAAATGGATAAAACAAGGAGAAGTTACAAGCAAATAGGACTTGAATAATGACTGTTACCCTTGGAGTAAGAGGTACTTTATATAAAAATACACTTCAGCAAATTCATTGATACTTTTGACCACATTCAATATTTCAATGTGTTTAAAATTTAATTTCTGTCACTTTGAATACAAAATCCCTTTATAAAGTAGAAAAGACTGCTCAACATCAACTGAAGCCAGTGGTGAAAATTTTGGTTTTTATTCTGAACTCTAAACCAGCACAATTTTCTTAGCTTTTCAATGTCTGCTCGCTTGTCTCGGGAAGATATGAGTTTACAGGAAGAAAGTAATTACCTGTCAAAGAAAGGACCAAGGCTAGAAATGTTAAAAAAGGAAATATGGTGTGTGTGGGGCGGGGGGAGGGGGATTTTAAACCACGTAATTTTGTCGGAAAGGAGGTTTGAACACAGTAATGAATTATTTCATGTTTCGTGTTGAAAGAAAGGGATTTACTTTAAAATATGGTCTCCTAATTAGGCTATTACTATTTGACAATCAATAACTCCAAAGCAACGGGTTGTCTGTAGCATCTATGTCTTGTAACTCAAGAACTGAATCGTGTGATTGAGAGGTGTTTCCAGTTTGATTCCCAGCCTGTCAGAGTTGTAGCGCCGTGGTTGTAAATGTTTTTGTTGCAAATGGAGCTTCAATATTTCAAACGTGAGTTTCTTACTTATCTCGGAAACATCTAGTTAAGGGCACCTGTCTGTGAAGACCACTGTGCAGTAATCGAAAATTTTTGCCATTATAATTTGTACATGGATGGACAAACACTATCATGTACAATGAATGAACATTGTAGATTTTTATCAGCTTATCAGTTACTGGTTGGGCCGATGACCTAGATGTTACTCCCCTTTAAACAGCAATCATCATAATCATCATCATCATCATCATTAGTTACTGGTTATACTTATATGACAGTTCATTTCTTGTGATACTTTTCGTATGACTGCAAATTCACTCCAAGCCGTCGTCGGAAGGGTAAACTGGGGAACTACTGTACTCACGTGGCATTAATTATACTTTTGCAGCTACTGCCCACAGCATGTAGCTACAAGGTGGACTACAATCATTATATTTGGTAACACATTTTTTTGTAAGGGCAGTTCATATATTGTTATTAAAATTTTTACTTATTTCACCGAAAATGTTATTGCCCTTATTTTAATTGTAGTAAAATTTTAAGATAATATCACACTAAACTGTGTGCCAAATTGCATTGGTCTATCATTAGTGGTTCCAGAGAGTAAATTAAATATTCTAAGAAATACAATTTTACAGGAGAGAAATTCAAAGTAAAAAATATAAGTTCAATATCTCATTGACCATTAATGATAGATTAATGAAATTTGGCACACTTTCTTAATGTGCATTTATCTTAAATGTGAAGTATAATAACAAATTTAGCTATTTATTTATGAAAAATAGGCCATAAGATATTCGACAAAATTTGAGAAAATTTGAATAGCAATACATGAAATTTATCGAATTAAAAACTATTTTAACAAATATCATGATTGTAGTCCACTGTCATAAAAAATAACCATGAAGTATAACCAGTATTTAATAAGCCGATAAAAATCTACACTGGTGGTTCATTGCACATGATACTTTTTGTCCCCGTAGAATGAGTATTTCTGTTCAAATTGTGAAGACAAAAAGTGATTTTTTACTACTTTACTGTGGTCTTCACAGACATGTCCCCTTAAGAGATGTGTTTCCGTCTTAACTAATCGTCATACATCAAAACATTTGTAGGGTAATATACACTGATGTTGTACTTTTAAAACATCTAGATCCTTGGCACCGAATCCTATTAAAGTGTCTGAATCCTTGTCTGAATTATGGTGGCCTGAAGTGTATGCTGAAGCGGCCCTTTGTATAATATTTTACGTCAGGATGATGTAAAATATGAAATAAGTCCTTGTAATTAGTGGCCATTTTGTATTGCCCTGGACTGTGCAAGGTCTACACGGTGAGCTATAAAGCTTTCATAATTAATTAAAACCTTAATTAAACTCCGAGGGGTGGTTGGTTAGCAGGCAGGCATGCTGTAGCCGTCATATTGCTTCACTGACACACTAATCGTAGGCGACAGTCAATTATTAAAGCCGGCGCCATGTTCGCATCAATAGAGAGCAATATTTAGTAACGAAAATTGCGGTTGTAATTAATTAAACTGGCTATGAGCTCTGACAAGGTGTATGCATGTTTTCAAAGTTAATAGCCCCGAGTACATACACCCATTATATATACAACACTAGGCCAGGGTAAACAGAGTACCGCCAAATTAGGTGGTAATGGTTAATATAACTACCTCCGTACTCACGGTGTTATGGAAAATTAATGACTCGTACAGCCTCAAGTGCGGAGAGTAAGAAAACCGGTTCAGCTATCTCACTTCTTTTGCGATATGAGCCTTGTAATAAAGCAAGGTAAGAAGTTATCTAAGCAGAATAATAAAATTTTAACCCTTAATAAGTTACCAGTATTACCATATAAACATTATCTCTCCAACAAGAAGTGTAAGGTTGTGTTTGGTAGACGGTGGATTGAATATAGTGGTGCCAACTTTTGTTTTTTCAAAATGACGGAGATAAGAACTAACATGAAAGACAATAATAAAAATTAATAAAGCAAGTTAATCAAACAAACAAAACAAATTGATGCCTAAGAAGCAAAACCTCGTATGTTCCAATGCTCTTCCTATCCATTACGTTCTTAAGACAGGTCACGCCTCCCAGCCATTTGTGGATATGCAATCCATCGGAACAATTTTCGCTATGTTAATTTTCCTATGGTTTCATGTATAGCAGAACGAACCTTACCATTCAGTACTGCAGGGATGTATGTTTTCATGACGTATTCACGCACTCCTACAGCTTACTGTATATAAGATTCATTTTCCTTTACACAGAGGCATACCAAATGAAACACAAGAGAAATTGTTCTAAAGAACTGAATATCCATACGAAGCTGGGAGGCGTGAGCAGTTTTAGGAACATAATGGATAGGAAGAACATGGTGAGATCTTGCACAAAACTATATTTGTTAACATTTTTGGCAACGATCTATAACCATGATTAGTCATGACTTTGAAAGCCATGAGTCTTAGCCTCAGGTGTCAACCTCGAGAAAATGAATAGGCCTGTTTACTTACCAACAATTCCTTACTACAGAGAAAAATACCAGCTAGAGGAAGTCGACATAGTGGGAATGATGATTGGAACGAGGGGAACAATACTAGTTTTTGCCGCCAATTTCTGGAAACCGATGTCTCTGCCAGTGACAACGTTAGGAGAAATAGCCATCATAGCTTTAAGGGGTTCATCAATAATTCTAAGAAAAATCATTGTTATAATTAGGTTACCATCTAAATTTCCCAACTGTGTCTATTTTCTTTCTGAAATTTAAAGTAAAAGTATACTTTGTCGCATATTATAGTAATTATATAATTATTATATTATAATTATTATAATTGTGTTATATTATAAGAATCTAGGAATTTGAAAACGAAGAAGCAATCCATAAAGGAGTCAGGCAAGGCTGCAGTTTGTCCCATCTCCTTTTCATTGTTTAAATAGAACAGGCTCTGAAGGAAATCAAAGAAGAATTTGGAAAAGGGAATCACAATACAAGGAGAGGAGGAAATCAAAACGCCGAGATTTTCTGATGATTTCGTTATTTTGACTGATACTGCAGGAGATTTAGAGAAATTTCTGGATGGAGTCTTGGATAAGGAGTTCAAGATTAAAATAAATAAGTCTAAAACAAAAGTAATGGAGTTCAGTCGAACGAAATCAGGTGATACCTGTAATATTATACTAGGAAATGAAGTCTTAAAGGAAGTAGATGAATATTGTCAAAAAATGCTTTCACAGCCGCAGATCTTAAAATCACAGCAATAGAACCAGCTTTTGGGTGGTTAGGCCGTGTGCATTATGCAGAGTTTCGTCCAGACGTGCCATTTGGACTCATCAGCTGGAATGGCACGCCCCTCCAGGACTCTGCTTGGTTTGGTCTGCCTGCTAAGCAGAGTCCTGGAGGGGCGTGCCATTCCAGCTGATGAGTCCAAATGGCACGTCTGGACGAAACTCTGCATAATGCACACGGCCTAACCACCCAAAAGCTGGTTCTATTGCTGTGATTTTTAGATGAATATTGTTACTTGGGTTATAAAATAACTAACGATGGTAGAAGTAAGGAGGACATGAAATGAAGACTAGCACAAGCAAGGAAGGTCTTTCTTAAGAAAATAAATTTGCTCACCTCGAACATTGATATAGGAATTAGAAACGCGTTTCTGAGGACTTCTGTCTGGAGTGCGGCATTGTATAGAAGTGAAACATGGAGGATGACTAGCTCAGAAAGAAAGAGAATAGAAGCTTTTGAAATGTGGTGTTACAGAATAATGCTGAAGGTGAGGTGGATAGATCGAATCACAAATGAATCGAAGTGGTGAGAGGAGATCGATTTGGCTACATTTTATGAGAAGAAGAGATAGAATGATAGGGCACATCTTAAGTCATCCAGGTCTTGTTCAGTTAGTTTTTGATGGAAGTGTAGGTGGTAAGAACGGGAGAGGTGGACCAAGGTATGAATATGACAAGCAGATTAGAGCAGATGTAGGATGTAATAGTTACGTAGAAATGAAAAGGTTAGCACATGATACTGTGTAGAGATGAGAAGAATGCAAGAATAAGGAATGTGGCCTGCAAGCACGAACTTCCTGTTCTGCCCAGACAGATCGGCTGTTATCTGCTCTTATCTGGTACACGAAAACATTGACTCACACTTTGCAGTTTGCTGGATTACAACTGACAAGAGCGAAGAGCTGCCAGTGGAAGATAATATAAAGTCGCCTAAGTAGTAGCGGAGTTGCTATGGTAACCATTGCGTCACTGGCTCTGCTGGTGGAAACCCCTTCGCCCCGAGCCTCACCGGGCATGTGCATTCTTCTGATCTCCCAACAATAGGATGGCATGGAGGACTGCAACAAACCAGCCTGAGGACTGATGACCCAACAACACAATATTAATTCCTGACATGTGCAGAAAAATAATATCATGCCAACATCAGATGAAATATCTGTACGATGATTATCGGGTAACCATGGTGGAAAGTATGTTAGATAAAAAAAGTAATTGGATAACCAAGGTGGAAAGAATGCTGGATAGAATAGGAATGGGAGACTACTGGGATGAAGAGATTCAGAACGAAGAAAATTAATTGAATCAGTGAAATATACTGAGAAACAGGTGTTTATATCAGAATGTGTGACCAAAGATTCATTACGGAAATTCTGTGAAATCAGTAAAACAAATAGAAGTAGGAGATACGATGTGGTGGCTGATGGTTATCCATAAGAATGAGAGTGTAAAGAGAGAGATATGAAGAGAAGTGCTGTTTTATATGCGAGGAAATCATGAAAGAGGTAGATCTGTTGAGTGTATGTAGGGAAAGAGACTCACTTAGGATAAAATACTTGGGTATCAATTTCCAAACGTAAATAGAAAGAGAGAAAGAATTTTATATAATTTTGAAATTATTGGACAAAGAACGGATCGCACCGGGAAGGACAGCAAACGTTCTGTGGCAAAAGAAAGTAAGCACTAATTCAACTTATGAACGACACATGTTGTTCTAGAGCAGGGCCTCTCAAACGCCTAAAATCTCACGCGTGCAGAGCGAGGCGCAAGAGCTCCGTGCACTGTGCATCGGTGCCGCTCGGTGCCGCTCGGTATGGCTCGGATCAACGCTTCGTCTCTGGGCTACTCGGCTATGCTCGGCTCTACTCGGCTATACTCGGCTCAACTCAGCCCGGATTTGGAGCGCTACGGCGCAAGTGGGTAAGAGGCAGACAGGTGGAGCGAGCGAGAGAGGCGTAAGGAAAGAGAGAGTAAGCGCTATTGCTCCAAATCGAGGAGTGGGGGTCTGCACTCTGGTCAACCAAGCCAAGTCGTCTTTTGCACCGTGCACAGTGCATGCACCACGCGCATGCACCCTGAGAGGCCCTGTTCTAGACTATACATACTGTTAACATCTAAGAAAAATAAATAAATAAATAAATAAATAAATAAATAAATAAATAAATAAATAAATAAATAAATAAATAAATAAATAAATAAATAAATAATTCTATGAGCGACAATTTAGATATTGTAACTTATTAGGCTTAATTATACTGTTTAATGTATTAGCAGATAAACAAATGTAATAAGAAAAATCATGCATGTATCAAAAAATCAATTTGGATTTAATAAATGGTTACTCTCTTCCCGATTCATCCGAAACCAGGGGATGGGAGTATTCTATTCTAACAAAATTAACACTCATTTGTAGTTTAACTGTACAATGCAATGGTTTCCATCGGCATACATTTTATTTTCTTTCTTTCTTAATCCGTTTACATTCCAGGGTTGGTTTTTCCCTCCGACCCTGCGAGGGATCCCTCCACTACCGCCTCAAGGGCACTGTCCGTCAGCGTGAGACATTTGATTGGGGATGAAGCTGGTAATGAAGACCAGTACCTCGCCCAGACGGCCCCACCTGCTATGCTGAACAGGGGCCTTGTAGGGGAATGGGAAGATCGGAAGGGATAGGCAGGGAAGAGGGAAGGAAGCGGCCGTGGCCTAAAGTTAGGTACCATCCCGGCATTTGCCTGGAGAAGAAGTGGGAAACTACGGAAAACCACTTCGAGGATGGATGAGGTGGAAATCGAACCCCCGCTCAACTCATTTGACCTTCCGAGGCTGACTGAACCCAGTTCCAGTCTTCGTGCATCTTATGAAATTTCGTAGCAGAAAGGGGAATGGAATCCGGGCCTTCGTGAGTGACAGCTAATCACACTAACCACCAAATCACATAGGCGGACCCAATTATTATTTATAATAGAAAAGTCCTTTTCTGTGATCATTGGATACTCGTAAATTGAGAAGATAACGAAGAATTCACGAACTCGTGTCGATGAAACCATGCTGTCGATATTACATCGCAACATCGATTGTACCAAAATCACCCAGAAACGAAATTTTTAGAATGAGCGGCAAGTGTAATTGTCAGTCTCGTGTCATTTTCTGAACTACAGGAGATACAAGTTGGAGGAATATATCAAAACAGGAGACTGGTTATTGCTTAAAAATTCAGAAGAATCTGGGAGAGTTGGCAGCAGAGTTGAATCTCGGCAGGCCTGAAAATGGTTTTCTATGGTTTCTCATTTCACACTAAGCAAATGCCGTGATCAAGGGTAGGACCACTACATTTTCAAACCTAATCCTCTACCTCGTTGTTCCACCGAAAACCTGCCATGTGTTGCTGTGACGTTAAATCACTAAAATTAGAAAATAACAAGAGAAGAATCTGATGTCCGCCTGTGTGGTGTGATTAGTTACCCTCCGGAAACACTGTTTTGTTTCCCGGCTCTGCCGTGAAATTTGAAAAGTAGTACGAGGACTGGTATGGGGTCCACTCAGCCTCGGGAGGTCAACTGAGTAGAGAAGGTTTCAATTCTCTCTTCAGGCATCCTCCAACTGGCTTTTCGTGGTTCCCACTTCTCCAGACAAATACCGGGATGGTACCTAACTTAAGGCCAAGGCCGTTTTCTTCTATCTTCCTTACCTATTCCTCCGAATCCTTTTATCACCACAAGGCCCTGTTCAGCATAGCAGGTGAGGCCGTCAGGGCGAGGCACTTGTCCTCCTCCTCAGTAGTATCCCTCGCTGAGTCCGAGGGAAAACCAGTCCTTGATGGTAGACGGGTAAAGTAAGTTAGTAAGTAAGAAAGAAAGAAATAAAGAAATAATCCGTCAATGTCTTCTATGAAAGACTGTTTCATAATTCCCAAGAATCTGTTGATTGTTTAATGTCTCTCTGTCATTCTTCTGCATAGATCTAGGATTCGGAAGGTAGCGGCCTTCGTTTTAATAGTAACGCTGGGCTGAAAGACTCAGACGGTAGAGCACTTGTCTACTCAGCCCAAGTTGGAGAGTTCGATCACCCCTTCAGTCTGGGGATAATCCAAGGTGCTCAAATAAGCCAGCCTCACGTCTGTAGATTTACTGGTACCTACGAGAAATCTAGCGCTGCGAAATTCTGGCACCACGGCATCTTCGAAACCCCTAAGGGGATTAGTTGGATGCAAAATAAACAATACTCTTATTTAATGAATAACTTATTGAGCCATATCGTAATATGCCTCAATTTATTTATTAGAACACTGTGACATAATTTCATTTAGTGCGTCGTAGAGTCGCAGGGAGTGAAGGCAGGAACCCTAGATGGCCGTGCCATAGAGCATGAGAACCCCGCACTGGTCTGGAATGGACCAATTCCTCGAGTTGGAATTGAGCCGCAAGCCGCGATTTCACTTATGCAGACCCCTACTAGATCACCAAGCCCAACCACAGCAACCTGGAGGAAGTGAGATTTCAGCGGGGGGATCTACAGAAAAATTGTCACAGGTTGACCAAACCTTCTTCCCCAGGGCTGGAATCATCTGAAATTAAAATAATAAATCCACCACGAAGCTAAATTCCACATGTCTGACTCCACACACAATTAAGAACAGAATTGTCGAATGCCAGGAGTCGATAATATTATTTACTTGTGCTCATCTGAGAGAAGTGCGTGTTTGCAGGAGGGGCCGTTGACATCTGGTAGACCGTCATATAGGCGAACGCTCTGTCAGGCGGGGAAATACTTCGAGCCCAGCGTCCTCTTAAGGCCTTAAGGTCGGCGAGGCCACGACCTGCTATTTGTCTCCTAGGTAGAGAAACCCCGAGACAGCTGTAGCCTCTGCTCCGAGTAATAGTGAGAGTGTTTACAATAGGTACCGTTATTTTCATGAATTGCTGACCGCTAGCTCCAGTTATGTAAATGTTTGTTGCTTACCAGCTGATGTCCCTTGCCGTATCGATATACGGTAGTGCTGTGTCTTTCAGACATGCAGTCTTCGGAGCCTGAGTATGTTGGGATCGAATCCCGGCGCCTCTATCAATTTCAATGCATATTTGAGTATGTTTTATTTGTAGGTGTGATTTATGTATATGAACCTTGTGTTGTTTATTGTTGTACAGTGCATGTATTGTTTTTGTCTTGTGATGTTGTCCTTTGTTGAGTAATATGGATACCTTAGCTCGACGGCTAATTTTAGGGAAGCGAAGTTCTGTCCTTATCCGTTGCTCATGGGTACGGACCCATATGATTAGATTCTGTGTTATTTTGGATGGGTAATTTAGAGGCAGTCTTCAACAAGTGTTTTTAAATATATTTGTGTCCGAGTGATCGGAATCTACATGTGTAAATTAGGCCAACTACTAGTGTATCGAATTTTATATTCGCATCTAATGGACGGTTTTCGATCGAACCTACGGGCAATGGACTTAGGGACTTAACGAAGGAGTCAATCAAATGAAACAATGTAACACATTCGCATTCCATGTAACTTGAGATCGTATTTTTCGGGTCGTTGCCCATGTTTCTAATGTATAAACAATTGTTACAATGTCAATTCATGTATATGTGCGTATCGCTTTCTCTGACCAATTTTTACGGTCGATTGTTCGTTTATTTGATTTTGTTATTTGATTAGTATGATTTTAATCCATGTTTTTAGCTTAATAAACCTATCATAGCCGATTAATTGCGTTCTCATTCACTAGTTTTATATGTACATATTTCCTGTCCATTTACTTTTAGTATGATTTAGAAAGTAAAGATTTTATTGCCCACATTCGGGCGTTCCATGCGCTTTTATCATGAGCTAGGCCGAATTAAAAACAGGATACGGTACATTATGGTGATAGCGATTATTTTTAACGGGAAGTACCACTAGGTAATTAATCAGAAAGGGAAATGGTAAGTTAGAGGTTCGATCTTCGGAAAATGAAGATACCGACAAAGCAAAGGGAGGGTCAATAAGGAACGCCAGAAATGGGCTCACCACCTCAGAATTTACATTTTGTCTGGTTACATGGCTGAGTGGTTGGTGTCTTGGCCATGAGTCTTCTGTATCCCAGGTTCGGTTCCCAGCCGGCTAGATATACTATAATATTAAATGGTTAATTATTTTCGTTCTTGGACTAGATGCCGGTGCCCTCCTCAACATCCGTGCATCTCTCTCTCAAACACACACACCCACACCCTCTCTAGCTGTGTGTTCACATCCTGGAGAGAGTGGGTTCGAACCCCACTGTGGGCAGCCCTGAAGGTGATTTTCTGCGGTTTCCCATTTTCACACAGGGCAAATGCTGGGGCTGTACCTTAAATACGGCCTCGGCCGCTTCGTTCCCACTCCTAAGACTTTCATGTCCCATTGTCGCCATTAGACCTCTCTCTGTCGTTGCGACGAAAGCAAATCGTATAACTTCCTTCCCACTCCTAGCCCATTCCTATCCCATCGTCGCCACAAGATCTATCTATAGGTCGGTGTAACGTAAAAACCAACAAAAACAAAAAGAAACAAATACACACTTACATGCAGTTCCTATACACAGCAGATACCACCCACAATGGCTGTACAATTCTAGCAGTAGCCACACGAAATTATTATTATTATTATTATTATTATTATTATTATTATTATTATTATTATTATTATTATTATTATTATTATTATTATTGTTAGTTACGGCTCCTGGCTAAATGGTTACCGTGCTGGCCTATGGTCCATTGGGATCCGGGTTCGATTCGTTTGTTTATTCTGATAGCAGAGAGAGAGAGAGAGAGAGAGTGCCGTATTCATCATTAGAATTCATCATAGGTAAGGCCTATACGGCGTCAACTTGAAAGACCTCCACCACGCTTCATCGGAGGCCACATGCCATTATTATTATTATTATTATTATTATTATTATTATTATTATTATTATTATTATTATTATTATTATCGAACGAGTTGGCCGTGCAGTTTATGGAGCGCAGCTGTGAGCTTGCATTCGGAAGATAGTGGGTTCGAATCCCGCCGTCAACAATCCCGAAAATGTTCTTCCGTTTTCCTTTTTCAGAAAAGATCTACTGAACCCTTGAACTTACCATTCCATCGTTGGTCGGCCACGGCTGCTATAGTAGAACAATTTAGAACTCTTAAATCTTGGGTCGTTGCGGGAATAAATTCGGTCACGATCTTAACCAAACGATGGGGTTCAGAAGAAAGCCTAACTACTTGAAATGAGGAGCAAAAATGTGCTTACTAACTTTTATTAAACTGAAAGAGCACGATAACATCGTTAATTTAATATGCATTCTTGCCACAAAAATATAAAAAAAGATTTTATTATTGATTTTTGAAAAGTTCCAAATACAGTCACATTACATAACGTCACTTCGTTTCTTCTAATGTCGAAGAGTTGCTTCGGAGAAGCTAATATGTTAGTGGACAGCGAAACTGAAAAACTGAAAAAAAAAAAAGAAAGACCTGAAAACCGGGCACCTATCATTCCAAACGAGAACTGAGAGTTAATCCACACGATCCGTGGAAAATCTGACTTTCAACAAGTAGAACGCCTGATTTTCTCTTAATTAAGGTTATCCACCAGTCAAATACCCTTCACGGATACGGAACATCCGCCGAATGGACCCTTAATCGAACCAAACTGACTATCAGTTGCTTTGGATAGGTTGCGAAATATTATGGGAAAGCATGGTGTTCACTACAAGTTAATGGCATCATTCACAATTGACATAAAATTCCACCATGTATTTGTCATTCATGACACCCTTAAGTGATAAGTTAATCCCGATGCTAACTGTGCATCACCCCAAACAACTGTTCGGAAGGAACCAACAACCACATGATCCGGGAGGATCTTACGTTAAGTCGTTCTAAAGGAACAAAACTGCGAAATGCAGGAAACACTTACTAATCATGCATTTAGAAGAAATGCCAAACACTGAAGTTAATCAAAAAGTGAAAAGTCACTTGAAAATATTATTATTGAACCGATTTTCAGGTTAGAAATGGGTTTGTTATACTTAATAAAATTACCAGTCCACGCTAAAATTTACTACAAATTTAAGGAATTCTTTCCCTTGGAAAACAATGCTACCAGTACAGATCTCTCTATTTACTGTCTGTCCCAACACACTACTGGTAAAGTGATTACTTACTTACTTACTATGAATAAGAATGAAAATATGACAAGGTGAAAATAAAATAAAATACTGGCTGACGAATCGAAACCGCATTCGCAACTCAAGTCTCATTCTAAAACACTGAGTGTCAATATGCACACCATCAAACGAAAACGGACGTTAAAACGAGAAACAATGAAGTTCGTAAAAATAAATTAACATCTCAAAGTCATACAGCTTAACACGCACGAAGAAACACAGTAAAAATATTTAATCTAGATCGGGTCGGTGTCCCATACTTGGACAGCCCTCATTTATCAACAACAGTCCCGTTATCTCAATGAGAGCTTCGCATAGACCCTCTACACTAAATCATATCGTACTGTAACTGCTACCTTCCCCCAGGCCACTTCCACAAAAGAACAAACAAAAGAGAACATCTAAACCGAGACTTGAGCGTGTACAGCTACCATCCCAGACCTATCGTCGGGCTCACTTGAAATCTATACACCCTAAACCTAATCAGTATATACATGATGCCTTCCAAATCCTATCGTCGGGCGTGACCTAGGACGTCTCATCACCAATGACTCCAAGAATAAACACGTGACGTCCTAAATCTATCGTCGGGCGTCAAAGTGGGTCGCACCACGTCTCCCTTAACATATCAGGCGAACCGCAATTTCCAACAAACCTCCAACAGTAACACTGAATCTGGTCAGACAAAAAATACGCACGACGGAACTACGTCTCTTATCAAAAGAATGCAAGTCGAAACACGGTAAGTGCCTACCTCTCGAAAAAAAAAAAAAAAAAAACAACAAGTGTCTACCTCATCATAATATGTGAACTCAAAAATAAATAGACGTGACGAACGATTCTCCACCTCGAACACAATCTCAGCCTGTGCACTGAAGTGTCAGGGCTGCCAATGAAAATTCCCAACACACGTTTCCCTTTTAGTGGATGCCTTCCAAATAATAATCATCACCATCACATTCGAAATTCTCAGATCGCCTATCATCAATTCCAACCATCTTATCCATGACCTCTCCAATGAACAAATTAAATATAACCCGACCGTGTGTCCAAATTTTCTCTTCAATCCGTGAGGCCGTACCTTATCTTAACAAAAATCACTGGCTGTTTACTACCCAGACCTTTACATTTTACTGGAGTCGTTTTCACTTGGAATCGTTCTATAAATTTACAATGCTTCACATCATAGTCATCTCAAATTCGGATTGATTGCGGAAAACAATACAGCCTGCCTCACACAGCCTGTTCCTAAATACTTCCTCTACCAAAAATGTCTCAACACTCTTTCTCATCGCTTGATTCCAGCGGTAACGCTTCTCTCTCATCTTCACGTACATATAAATTCATCGCTTTCAATCCCTTTTCCTTCAAGACCCCTTTTCATACTTCGATCCCCTGGTGAAAACGACAACCATTTTTAAGCACATCTCTGACTTTACTATAATTACGACTTTCGAACCTCAAAAATCCAAGAGCACACATCGACCTTTCGCAATTCAAGTATACACGATGTCTCAAAATTTTCTTCCCATTAACGACTGTGACTCTAACAAATTTTCTTGACATTATCTAAATATGCCTACGATCCTTGTAAAAATAACTGGTTAAATGTAATTTAACAGAGAGGAATTTCCTTATCCCGCGGTAAACATTATTATTATTATTATTATTATTATTATTATTATTATTATTATTATTATTATTATTATTATTATTATTATTATTATTATTATTATTATTAACCAGCATTTCTGAATGCAACTGACACCTGAGATTACAATATTCGCCACGACAAATTTACACTTATAACGTTCACAAATCCGTACTTTGAATGATATCTCATCTCAACACAAAATTTTAAGCGTCGCATTTTACCATTCTTGACATGAAATTTACACACTGAAAATTTTCACACGCTGACCAAAATTTACAACGCCTTTCGCCTGATAATTACGCATATCACCCGACAATCATCTGGAAAATTTGTTTAGGACAGACAGTAACTAAATAACTAACTACAACATAATATAAAATAGACAGACCTGCACATTGGTGACATTCTCAGCATTCTGATTGCATCATCCCAGCAACCTCGTACTTAGCCCCTCATTTTCACAGATAACATTTTCATATTTAAAAACTCACTCATCCAAACACTACCCTTCACACACACACGAGATTAAAATTACCATAAATAATGCATTTTCTTTGTAACTTGCACCACGAACTTCCCTCGTTCTGCAGTCGGCTATAACTGTCTGATGCGTCTCCCAGAGTGGTTTCTCTCCCCGTTGTTTCAACAAGAACAGGTGTTCGGCCGATAAGAGAGTCGAACTATTTTGAATCGCTTCCCCCAGACCTTCTTCACTTACAAGAGTACAGGAAATGATAAAAATAAAATCTGCTGTGTATTTTTCAACCAGCCTACACCTTCCCAGTTCGTCTGCAAACGTTCACAGCTTCTCCAATTCACTTTTCTTCTTACTAAATATATGGACTTTAGCCACGAACATGTATTTGATTATCGTCGGTCAATCTGGCGCGAAATTCTAATGACGACGGGCACGAGCTCCCGCGGCTTCAAGTTCCAGATCGACACTGCAAAATCTACGGTGGGGGGTTTCTTTTATAATTTCCGGAAGGACGCTATCCCCTCTATGAGGCTTGGTTATGAAATCTGCCAAATTTGCTTCTAATAGACCAATTTTGATAAGATTTGTCCCAGAACTCCGGACAGACTTGCACTTATGTTAGGTGTTAATTTTATAAATTTTCTACACCCACAACAGAAGAAATAAATTGTTTCTGCCCGTGCGTTTCGCGCGTTTTCCTTCTGCCCATGACCTTGGCACGTGTTACTAGCTCGCTGTTCTCACGCCAACACACACTTGGGCTTAACTGCATCTGAATTGTCCCTGGTGTCACTACCTTCACAGAGGGTGTATGAATAATTTTGCTTATATATTTCTTCCTTTACTATCTTGTCAAAATCCCTCGTTGTGCAGAATTCATTAATTTAGAAAATTGTCGGGCACTCGAGTTCCACCGAGGTGTCCCGGCAATCCACGAGCTCGCCTTGCGGGAACCTTCCCACGCAACATCGGGCTATTGGGAGCGCAAAATGGCTGCCCTCAAACATACAGTAGTTTCTGAATACCAAAAAAAAATATTTGAGAAAAATAAAAATTTTTCTCACCGTAGAATTATGGGTTCATAATCCACCTACAACCACGAAATGTTTACCCAGAAAGGGGAAATATTTAAACAGATATATTCCTCCAAAATTCTAAAGTGTACATGGGAATTTTGATACAGATGAACCATGATTCTACGTAAACTTTCCCAGCCGATCTCACTCTTGACGTAGGGCTCTGTTACTTTCACGTATTTCCCTGTTTTCTTCTTCCAACAATAGGATTGCGTTACAGATGTCATCAACAAAGTCTTCTCTTAAGAATGAACATTGTAAA
This sequence comes from Anabrus simplex, assembly GCF_040414725.1. Lineage (NCBI taxonomy): Eukaryota > Metazoa > Arthropoda > Insecta > Orthoptera > Tettigoniidae > Anabrus > Anabrus simplex. Next base: position 262,516,576 of record NC_090271.1, on the reverse strand, counting down.
CATTCAGCGTCTTCCTCTTCTTTACTCCCACTGCTTGCCTGTCCTTGGAGTGGTGCCTCGACCTGTCTTCCTCTCGACGTGACGATCATATTTACTGGTTGTACCTCTTCTTCTTCTTCTTCTTCTTCGGTGACCATTTCCCCAGCTGGCAAGGCTGCGTCATCCTGTAGTGGAATTCTTTCTTCGGCTCTATGATAAACCTTTAAGTTGGCGGCATTGAATATAGCTTCGCTACTGCCATCCAGACTCTGAATTCTGTAGGAATTATTCCTGAAACTTTTGACCACCTTGAAAGGCCCAACATATAAGGGAGCAAATTTAGCATAGATGTTTTCCTGCGGTTTTGACATCACGGGTCTCCTAACAAGCACCAATTCGCCTTCCTCTAAAGGACGGTGGAATCTCCGGTTCCTCACCCTGCGTAATCGGCGGTCTGCCTGTCGACGTAGATGCTCTGCCGTACTTTGAATGCATAATTCCTGTGACGGGCGGGGATCGATGGGACATTGGATGACACTATGCCAGGATCTCACAGGATACCTATTGAAGTGCACGATAGAGGGAATCCTCCCAATAGATTCGTGTACGGTGTTGTTTACACAAGTTACTATCAGGGGTAGCACATCAACCCACTTGAAATGTTCTTGGGCGCAATAAATTCTACAGAATTTTGCAATTACTTGCATTACCCTTTCGCTAGGATTTCCCTCAGGATGTCTCACGCTGCTCAGGATGTGGTGAATTTCCATATTCTGAAGGGCAGTTTTGAACTGTGCAGAGGTGAACTGGGGACCATGATCTGTTAGAAGGAATTTCGGTGTGCCCATTTCCGGAATAATATTGCGGGAAATACATCTCAAGACTAGCTTGGTGTTAGCTTTTTGCATGGGAAATAGAGTCGTATACTTGGAGAAAACATCAATGGTTACCAGCACGAACTTGTTCCCACGTTTTCCTTTCACGAGCGGCCCATAGATATCCATCGCGAACAACTCTTTAGGTTGCGAAGGTAAGAGAGGAATAGGCGCCTGCCTGATCAGATAAGGGTTTGCCTTGACCCGTTGGCATGTATCGCAGGTGATGATGATATCTCTGACATTTTCCCTCAGATTTACCCAGGTAAACGTTTCTTGAATGGTTGACACAACCTTATCAATCCCTCCATGACCAATAACCCTGTGTACGTGCCAGATTAATCCCTTCCGCAGCTGCGGTGGTACCAAAATTCGGGATTTCACGTGATCGCTGTCCACGAATTTTACCAACATGTTATTCACGTACAAGTAGTTATTTGACAATTTCTGGAGGGCAAAGTACCGTGGATCGTCAGCCGGAAGTGTCCCTCGGAGGAAAGAAATCATTTTTCCGCAGAAAGGATCTCTCAATTGCAAGTCTCCCAGTTGTCTCAACTCTGATAGGAAATCGTGGTCTTCCTGAACTAAGTCCAAATGATTCACAGCGTGTTCTTCCTCATTAGGGTTTCTGCTCAACAGGTCTGCCAAGATGTTCGATTTTCCGGAACAGTGCTCAATTTCGAAGTCAAATTGTTGTATGAACAGGGCCCACCTAGCCACTCGTTCACTAGCGACTGCTGTTTTCATTATAAAGGTCAGCGCCTTATGGTCGGTCTTAATGATTATGTGAAAACCATAAATCATTTTCCTCCAATGTTGCAATGCCTGAACAATAGCCAACATTTCCAATTCGGTCACGCTGTATTTGACTTCGTGTGATCTCAACTTTCGGCTGTAGAAAGATAAATAATTTCTATTGTGAGGCTTGTCCAAACATTCCTGATATAGGAGTGCCCCGATTCCTACGGTCGATGCATCAGTCTGTACAATAAAGGGTTTCTCAAACTCCGGATACCCTAGCTTAACGCTGTTTAGCAAGAGCTCTTTGGTCTTCCTGAAGGCCTCTTCGTGCTCGGGACTCCATTTCCACCTGTTATTCTTGTGAAGCAAGTTCTGAAGTGGGGCTACAACCTCCGTGTAATTCATGCAATGGTCCGAAAAAAAAATTGCACATTCCAAGGAATTGCCTGACATTCTTAATTTTGAGCGGTCTTGGGAACTTTTCTATGGCTTGGAGCTTCACCGGGTTCGGGCGAACTCCCTCACCATCAATGACATGGCCGAGAAATAGGACTTCCTTTTGACAAAAATGTGACTTCTTCAAGTTGATTTTGAAACCTGATGCCCTCAAATTCTCCAGTAGTTTCCTCAAATCCCTGATATTTTCCTCAAAACTGGATGAAGCTAGCAAGATGTCATCGACATACCGAGTTGTAGCGGCTTTAACTTCATCAGTTAGACATCGATCTAGGGCGCGTATGAGAGCTGCACCGGCGGTTTTCAACCCGAATGGGAGACGATTGAAGACATACGTCTGTTGGTCAAAAAGGAAGCCAGTAAACAATTTAGACTTGAGTTCCAAACCGATGTGATGATACGAGGATGTCAAATCTACGCTAATAAACCGTGATTTTCCTCTGAAACGTTTGATAACCTCTTTAATAGGAGGGGCATGATCATGCTCGGGGACTAGGCGTTCGTTGAGGGCACGAGCGTCCAAACACACGCGCAGAGACCCGTCCGGTTTTTGAACCCCGACCAACGGATTCAAATATGGAGTGGGCTGCTTGGAAATTAGCCCGTTCTCCTCCATTTCCTTAATAATTTTTGCAGCTTGCGCATAATACTTGTCCGGTATAGGATACGGTCTCCTCTTAAACGGTGTCCAATCCGTAACAGCTAGTGCATATGTGAAATTAGGGATTAGACCCGGTTTGGAATCGAACACAGATATATATTCCATTAAGAGATCTCTAAGTTTTTCCTTCTCTTCTACAGTACCAGGGCATTCCGCGACCTTTAACCCAATTAAGGCCTCGTAATCAGTGTCAACCTCAGCTTCCAAGACGTCATGTAACTCTTCATGATGAATCCCTTCGTCATCTACACTGTCAATTTCACCAGCGACTCCCTCTAATGAATTTACAAAGTCTACACATTGGGCCTCCTCTTCGCCATATTCTAATGTTCTATCTTCTCCCAATTCCTCGTTTAGTGTAATGACTTCTGCTCCCTCTTCTTTCCTGAACTTTATCTGGTTCCTGCTCAAATCAATGACTGCGTTGGTCTCACGGATAAAATCAGCCCCTAAAATTACATTGTAGTGCATTTTGGACATGACTACGAATGCATGAGCGAAAGTTGAATTTCCAATTTGTACGTCCAAATAAGTTTGTACCTTACAAACAGCAATTTTGTCAGGAATGACCCCTCGAATTTTTACATTTGACACCGGAATAATTGGCAATTTATTTCGTTGTCTCAAATCGTCGAAAAGAGCTTGGGAGATGATGCTGATACTGGCCCCGGTATCTACCAAACTTTTGACATGAAAATTACAGATGCGGACATTTATTAAAGGCAGTTTCTTTACTTGATTGCTCTCCTGTTTTAAGTGGTCTTCCACCAAGTCATCAGAGGTAATGATCCACGAATCTATCTGTGCGACCACCCACTCATCTGACGTCTCTCCTTCAGAATCTGGGATGAGAGACTCTGAAAAATCTCCTACTGGGAATTTGAAGTTTTTTTTTTCTATCAAGAGTCGACATTGACTCTTGCTCGAAATTCGGCGCAAACGGGTTCAGACCGGAGTTTCGTTGGTCTTGCCTATGTGCCTTCTGGAATTCCAAACTTTCAGCCCCGAAACAATCGGTGTTGACGTCCTGGCGCTGAATAGCCCCCTGCCATTTTTTCCTTTCGTGGTCCTTCCTCAACCCGTCGGCGTACTGAACACGTTCACGGTACCGTTCATCCTCATCACGGCGGAAGTTCTGGGTTCGATTATTTCCCCAGTCCCTGCGGTTATTAAGTCCATTCCTGAAATTCCTCTGGTTTTCTCTGTCCCCATCGTATCGCCTCCAGTAAGGGTTCCTCCTTTGTGGATAATTCCAATTACCCCTACGCCTTTTCCAATCCTCATTTCGTGGATGCGAGGGTTCCCAGTTATTCCGAAACTCACGCCTCCGCTCAGTCGGCTGTGGTTTCCCCTGCTCAGGTGCCTCTGGACTTCCCTCTGGGACCTGGCTAACAGTGTTTACATGTTGCTCATGCGATCGTCCCCCTCTGGGTGCTATTTGATTATGGGTATGATCCAATTGCCTAAGGATCATTTCTGCCTGCATGGGGGTCTCTACCTTTGATGCAATGAGCATCCTTTGTACTTCAGGAGGTAGCTGCTTCTGGATGGCCTGTACCAACTCTTGCTCCGAGGGCGGCGCCTCAAGTTCTCTGAACTTTACCATTTGTGCAATAAAGTATTCACTGAACTTTGTAGGGCCTATTGCAGTATAACGACGTGAGTATAGCTCTAATCTAAGACTCTGCTGAATTTCCGTACTCCAAAATTTATTCAAAAACGCCCTCTGGAACTCATCAAAGGTATCAAAGTGGTATCGGAAGCCTTTAAACCATAAAAGTGGTGCCCCCTCTAAATATCTTTCAGCTACCCTCAACTGACGTTCCTCAGGAATCTTGGCGTCCCGGATGTACTCCCTGAGATCCTTAAGAAACCCCTTCGGCGTGGTATGTGGACCTCCATTAAATTTCTTAGGCTGGTCCTCATGTAACTTGATCATGTTAATAACGTTGGTGACCCCTGAGCTTTGAGATCGACTGGTATCTACATTCGAGCTCTGACCGTTATTATTCACATGATTGATATTTGGCAATTGACCACTGAGGTCAGAGTTAACAGCTGTCGATGCTTGACTCAATACTTTGTCCACCTTGGACTGCATATCTACCACGCTGCTAATCCAACTGCTCACTTCGCTCTTAATGAACCCAACTTTCTTGTCTGTCTCTTCCTGGGCTGACGTGATTTCCCTTAAATCCTGTTCTATACTAACTTGCCTGTCGTTGAATTCCCTGGTATGTTCGTTTTTCATTTCAACTAACTCCTCTTGAATTTCTTTAATTAAAATTTCGGAGTCCTCATTAGCCACTTGGAGTTTACTAATTGCTTCCTCATTAACTTGCAACAATTTCTTCTCCATGGTTTCGGTTTTTGATAATACCTGACTCTCCAATTCCACACTAATTTTATCTACCTTGTTGTTCAGTGACTGAATGTCCGCAGATAATATTTGACGTTGTTCCTCTATTATGGTTAGCGTTTTCCCCTTTTCCTTATCACTGGAGATCCGCATCTCTACGACCTGTTGTGTAATGTCGTCCTTAAATTCAACCTGGCTGTCGATCAGCTGCTTATGCGCCGCCTGGCTTTCCAGTAAATGCTTGTCAAGTTCCTTTCTCATCTCATCCTGACTATCACATAACCTACTGTACATGTCGTGGCTTTCGTCAAAACGCTTGTCCATATCGGTTTTTAAACTGTCATGGATTTTAGAGAACTGTTTGTCGAAATCGTTCTTTAAACTGACCTGCACTTCCGCAAATTGTTTGTCAATTTCATCCCTAATTTCCACTTGGCTATCATCAAAACGCTGGTTGAGTTTACCTATCTCACCCCTGACTTCCTCTTTAAGTTCGGTGCACATAGTGCGTGTCTCATGAACTACATTCTTCAATCCAGCCTTCAACTCATCACTAGACTCTCTACACCTAGCCTGGGTATCCTCAATACTACTCTTTAACTCCTCAATCTTACCATCCAAACTTTCATTATGAGCCTTCATGTCCTCTCTCAAATTCTCACTCTGGACTTTCGCGTCCTCCATCTTACTATTTAAACACTCATTTTGGACTTTCGTGTCCTCTATTTTACTATCAAAATTGTCTATCTTACTATCCAACCTCTCATCACGAACTTTCATGTCCTCCCTTAAATTCTCATTCTGGACTTTCATGTCCTCTATCATCTGCATTAACTTCTCCAAGGTCGCCTGACCTTCCATCTCACAATACCACAAAGAATACAATAATGAGTACGCTGGCTGTTGATGCAACCAGAATACTCCAAACTACTAGGGAAAGAATTCACTACCTACTGCGTTTTCACATACAAACGCTATTATAATTTAATACCGAAACTGACAACATTCCAACAGTTGTCTCATAAAATTTCGTTTAGGTGGCTGGTATCACAAACTTGTTTAATAAAAAGAAAATTCTAAAGTTAATAATTTACTCTGGATAAATATCCCAAATGGTTTCGCTTCCGTAAATTAAGTAAATAACGAACATGTTAACGCATAAACTTTGAATGTAATTCAGCGTTACCACTTCCAAAATTTATATTGGCAACATGACATAAGCTTCAATATAGCTTTAAATACTAATTTCCTAAAATGCATTGTGACTGTTATTATTATTATTATTTACCAAGTAGTTACGCTCCTCGTTAAACGTGATAATATCTAGCACTCTCATTGGGCATAATTCGTTTAACTGTGGCTCAGCCATAGTTCTCACCCGCTTGCATTATTTATAATGTGGCTTAGGCCTCAACATTATTTTATATTTTCCTAACATTTGTTTTCAATGGATAATTTCATTATCGTTATCGTGGCATCGTATCGTTATCGTGACTTTGGGCTCCTCATCGTTATCGTGACATTAAGGCCCCACGTTGGGCGCCACTTCTACTGAACCCTTGAACTTACCATTCCATCGTTGGTCGGCCACGGCTGCTATAGTAGAACAATTTAGAACTCTTAAATCTTGGGTCGTTGCGGGAATAAATTCGGTCACGATCTTAACCAAACGATGGGGTTCAGAAGAAAGCCTAACTACTTGAAATGAGGAGCAAAAATGTGCTTACTAACTTTTATTAAACTGAAAGAGCACGATAACATCGTTAATTTAATATGCATTCTTGCCACAAAAATATAAAAAAAGATTTTATTATTGATTTTTGAAAAGTTCCAAATACAGTCACATTACATAACGTCACTTCGTTTCTTCTAATGTCGAAGAGTTGCTTCGGAGAAGCTAATATGTTAGTGGACAGCGAAACTGAAAAACTGAAAAAAAAAAGAAAGACCTGAAAACCGGGCACCTATCATTCCAAACGAGAACTGAGAGTTAATCCACACGATCCGTGGAAAATCTGACTTTCAACAAGTAGAACGCCTGATTTTCTCTTAATTAAGGTTATCCACCAGTCAAATACCCTTCACGGATACGGAACATCCGCCGAATGGACCCTTAATCGAACCAAACTGACTATCAGTTGCTTTGGATAGGTTGCGAAATATTATGGGAAAGCATGGTGTTCACTACAAGTTAATGGCATCATTCACAATTGACATAAAATTCCACCATGTATTTGTCATTCATGACACCCTTAAGTGATAAGTTAATCCCGATGCTAACTGTGCATCACCCCAAACAACTGTTCGGAAGGAACCAACAACCACATGATCCGGGAGGATCTTACGTTAAGTCGTTCTAAAGGAACAAAACTGCGAAATGCAGGAAACACTTACTAATCATGCATTTAGAAGAAATGCCAAACACTGAAGTTAATCAAAAAGTGAAAAGTCACTTGAAAATATTATTATTGAACCGATTTTCAGGTTAGAAATGGGTTTGTTATACTTAATAAAATTACCAGTCCACGCTAAAATTTACTACAAATTTAAGGAATTCTTTCCCTTGGAAAACAATGCTACCAGTACAGATCTCTCTATTTACTGTCTGTCCCAACACACTACTGGTAAAGTGATTACTTACTTACTTACTATGAATAAGAATGAAAATATGACAAGGTGAAAATAAAATAAAATACTGGCTGACGAATCGAAACCGCATTCGCAACTCAAGTCTCATTCTAAAACACTGAGTGTCAATATGCACACCATCAAACGAAAACGGACGTTAAAACGAGAAACAATGAAGTTCGTAAAAATAAATTAACATCTCAAAGTCATACAGCTTAACACGCACGAAGAAACACAGTAAAAATATTTAATCTAGATCGGGTCGGTGTCCCATACTTGGACAGCCCTCATTTATCAACAACAGTCCCGTTATCTCAATGAGAGCTTCGCATAGACCCTCTACACTAAATCATATCGTACTGTAACTGCTACCTTCCCCCAGGCCACTTCCACAAAAGAACAAACAAAAGAGAACATCTAAACCGAAACTTGAGCGTGTACAGCTACCATCCCAGACCTATCGTCGGGCTCACTTGAAATCTATACACCCTAAACCTAATCAGTATATACATGATGCCTTCCAAATCCTATCGTCGGGCGTGACCTAGGACGTCTCATCACCAATGACTCCAAGAATAAACACGTGACGTCCTAAATCTATCGTCGGGCGTCAAAGTGGGTCGCACCACGTCTCCCTTAACATATCAGGCGAACCGCAATTTCCAACAAACCTCCAACAGTAACACTGAATCTGGTCAGACAAAAAATACGCACGACGGAACTACGTCTCTTATCAAAAGAATGCAAGTCGAAACACGGTAAGTGCCTACCTCTCGAAAAAAAAAAAAAAAAAAACAACAAGTGTCTACCTCATCATAATATGTGAACTCAAAAATAAATAGACGTGACGAACGATTCTCCACCTCGAACACAATCTCAGCCTGTGCACTGAAGTGTCAGGGCTGCCAATGAAAATTCCCAACACACGTTTCCCTTTTAGTGGATGCCTTCCAAATAATAATCATCACCATCACATTCGAAATTCTCAGATCGCCTATCATCAATTCCAACCATCTTATCCATGACCTCTCCAATGAACAAATTAAATATAACCCGACCGTGTGTCCAAATTTTCTCTTCAATCCGTGAGGCCGTACCTTATCTTAACAAAAATCACTGGCTGTTTACTACCCAGACCTTTACATTTTACTGGAGTCGTTTTCACTTGGAATCGTTCTATAAATTTACAATGCTTCACATCATAGTCATCTCAAATTCGGATTGATTGCGGAAAACAATACAGCCTGCCTCACACAGCCTGTTCCTAAATACTTCCTCTACCAAAAATGTCTCAACACTCTTTCTCATCGCTTGATTCCAGCGGTAACGCTTCTCTCTCATCTTCACGTACATATAAATTCATCGCTTTCAATCCCTTTTCCTTCAAGACCCCTTTTCATACTTCGATCCCCTGGTGAAAACGACAACCATTTTTAAGCACATCTCTGACTTTACTATAATTACGACTTTCGAACCTCAAAAATCCAAGAGCACACATCGACCTTTCGCAATTCAAGTATACACGATGTCTCAAAATTTTCTTCCCATTAACGACTGTGACTCTAACAAATTTTCTTGACATTATCTAAATATGCCTACGATCCTTGTAAAAATAACTGGTTAAATGTAATTTAACAGAGAGGAATTTCCTTATCCCGCGGTAAACATTATTATTATTATTATTATTATTATTATTATTATTATTATTATTATTATTATTATTATTATTATTATTAACCAGCATTTCTGAATGCAACTGACACCTGAGATTACAATATTCGCCACGACAAATTTACACTTATAACGTTCACAAATCCGTACTTTGAATGATATCTCATCTCAACACAAAATTTTAAGCGTCGCATTTTACCATTCTTGACATGAAATTTACACACTGAAAATTTTCACACGCTGACCAAAATTTACAACGCCTTTCGCCTGATAATTACGCATATCACCCGACAATCATCTGGAAAATTTGTTTAGGACAGACAGTAACTAAATAACTAACTACAACATAATATAAAATAGACAGACCTGCACATTGGTGACATTCTCAGCATTCTGATTGCATCATCCCAGCAACCTCGTACTTAGCCCCTCATTTTCACAGATAACATTTTCATATTTAAAAACTCACTCATCCAAACACTACCCTTCACACACACACGAGATTAAAATTACCATAAATAATGCATTTTCTTTGTAACTTGCACCACGAACTTCCCTCGTTCTGCAGTCGGCTATAACTGTCTGATGCGTCTCCCAGAGTGGTTTCTCTCCCCGTTGTTTCAACAAGAACAGGTGTTCGGCCGATAAGAGAGTCGAACTATTTTGAATCGCTTCCCCCAGACCTTCTTCACTTACAAGAGTACAGGAAATGATAAAAATAAAATCTGCTGTGTATTTTTCAACCAGCCTACACCTTCCCAGTTCGTCTGCAAACGTTCACAGCTTCTCCAATTCACTTTTCTTCTTACTAAATATATGGACTTTAGCCACGAACATGTATTTGATTATCGTCGGTCAATCTGGCGCGAAATTCTAATGACGACGGGCACGAGCTCCCGCGGCTTCAAGTTCCAGATCGACACTGCAAAATCTACGGTGGGGGGTTTCTTTTATAATTTCCGGAAGGACGCTATCCCCTCTATGAGGCTTGGTTATGAAATCTGCCAAATTTGCTTCTAATAGACCAATTTTGATAAGATTTGTCCCAGAACTCCGGACAGACTTGCACTTATGTTAGGTGTTAATTTTATAAATTTTCTACACCCACAACAGAAGAAATAAATTGTTTCTGCCCGTGCGTTTCGCGCGTTTTCCTTCTGCCCATGACCTTGGCACGTGTTACTAGCTCGCTGTTCTCACGCCAACACACACTTGGGCTTAACTGCATCTAAATTGTCCCTGGTGTCACTACCTTCACAGAGGGTGTATGAATAATTTTGCTTATATATTTCTTCCTTTACTATCTTGTCAAAATCCCTCGTTGTGCAGAATTCATTAATTTAGAAAATTGTCGGGCACTCGAGTTCCACCGAGGTGTCCCGGCAATCCACGAGCTCGCCTTGCGGGAACCTTCCCACGCAACATCGGGCTATTGGGAGCGCAAAATGGCTGCCCTCAAACATACAGTAGTTTCTGAATACCAAAAAAAAATATTTGAGAAAAATAAAAAATTTTCTCACCGTAGAATTATGGGTTCAATATTCTGGGGCTGTACCTTAATTAAGGCCACGGCTGCTTCCTTCCCATGCACCATCCCATTGTCGCCATAAGTTGTTGAAATGAAATGAAATGTCGTATGGCTTTTAGTGCCGGGATATCCCAGGACGGGTTCGGCTCGCCAGGTGCAGGTCTTTCTGTTTGACTCCCGTAGGCAACCTGCGCGTCGTGATGAGGATGAAGTGATGATGAAGACAACATATAAACCCAGCCCCCGTGCCATTGGAATTAACCAATTAAGGTTAAAATCCCCGACATGGCCGGGAATCGAACCCGGGACGCTCTGAACCGAAGGCCAGTACGCTGACCGTTCAGCCAACGAGTCGGACATAGGTTGTTGAAATGAAATGAAATTGTAAATAAAACATACTAAAAATGAATTAGAATATCATTTTTGCTGAAAATGCATAAAAGAAATCGTATAGACTTTATTTGATTCCTATTAGTATTACAGGAGAGTATTAGCATATCAGAGAATAGAATTTTCTTGTTTCCATTCATGTCAGACTTAAGTTGCATTACCATTACCTTTACGATTTCTTCCTAAGAGTTGTTAGCAGTCAGGACGTCATTTATGACTAAAATCATAGCAAAAGGGAACACTTAACTGACAGTAAAATTAATAGTTGTTTCGAAGAATAGTTAATGCTATATTCTTAGTGTAGTATTTGAAATCGAGTGTTTTACAAGGCCATTATCGACTGAACGCAAACGTCGCGCGTGAAATCAACTTTTTATTACTCGAAATTACAGACATTCACAACAAGCTCTGTGATACGCCTCTTAGAAGCTAACTGCTTGTCATCAAAACAGAAAGTTGAAGGCCACACGGAGAGACACATCGTGCTTTGTGCAGACATCTTCTGTATAAGCAAAAATAAATATAATTTGTTTGTTGTAATTCTTCTTCTTTTTTATCTGCCAACGGCCGTAGCCGTGTTGAAACACCGGATCCCGTGAGATCTCCGAAGTTAAGCAACATCGGGCGTGGTCAAGATTTGGATGGGTTGCCACGCGCTGTTGGTGGTGGGGTACGGGAAAGGAGGAGCGGAAAGGAACTGGCCACCCTACCGTACGTAAACTCCGGCTCAGGCACACCTCTGCGGAGGTTCGGACCTGCCTTCGGGCAGAATACACACTTACTTACTTACTTTTTTTATCTATTTATCCCCCAGGGGCGGATTTTCCCTTGGACACAGTGAGGGATCCAACCTCTACCGCCTCAAGGGCAGTGTCCTGGAGATTCAGATTCTGGGCCGGGTATACAACTGGGAAGGATGACCAGTACCACGCCCAGGTGGCCTAACCTGTTATGCTGAACAGGGGCCTTGCGTGGGGATGGGGAGATTGGAAGAGAAAGACAAGGAAGAGGGAAGGAAGCGGCCGTGGCCTAAGTTAGGTACCATCCCGGCATTTGCCTGGAGGAGAAGTGAGAAACCACGGAAAATCACTTCCAGGATGGCTGAGATGGGAATCGAACCCACCTCTACTCAGTTGACCTCCCGAGGCTGAGTGGACCCCGTTCCAGCCCTCGTACCATTTTTCAAATTTCGTGGCAGAGCCGGGACTCGAACCCGGACCACCGGGGTGGCAACAAATCACACTAACCACTAGGCTACACCACAGAGGCGGACTGTTTGCGTAACTTAATGCTTTTGTTATGCTTGTTTGACATAACATATCATTTTAAAAAATGATTTCATATTTTGCTTGGGCCGGGCTGAATGGCTCAGACGGCTAAGGCGCTGGCTTTCTGAGCCGAAGTTGGCAGGTTCGATCCTGGCTCAGTCCGGTGTAGATGACAACAATTGAGGAGCTATCTGACAATGAGATAGCAGCCATGGTCTAGAAAGCCAAGAATAACGACCGAGACGATTTGTAGCTCTGACCACGCGTCATCTCGTAATCTGCACTCCTTGTGGTGAGCAGCTGTCACTTGGTAGGCCAACGCCCATAAAGTCTGTAGCGTCATAGGATTTCGTTAACGGCTGCCTGGAGAGTTATGCTGTCGAATGTGCCAATGTCTTTGATACGGGCAGAAATTCGCATATTTGTTTTTCTGAGGGATGATATGTTTATTAGAATATCGCATAAGTTATTTATTTAGTTTTAATTTTATAGATTAGGAAGAATTGAAGCTCATACAGAGAGACTCACCTTGCGGTGTTAAAATATCTTCTGAGCGACAATCAGTTCACAGGACTTGATTTTTGTAGTACCGCATAGCGAAATTGTTATTGCTGTTGCTTACGAAATTATTACATACTTTTGCAACTGGAAAACACCACGATCATACTATAGTTCAAATACTTAGTAAACGTCCTCCTGAGAGTCCGACGGGGTGTGTTCGTGTAGGTGGTGTAGGAGGTCGGCTTAGCGCACTCTTGCCCTTCCCGGTTCGCTATCTCTTAACCCACTTGATGACACATGTTCAGCCACTGCGTGCATTGCTTAGCATGATGTGTGGACGAATACTGGGCAGTGAGAGGATTGGGAGGAAGTCCCTCTCGTTTGATCCTCCCACATGCGCGGCCGATTCTCGCGCAGGGCGTTTACTAATTATTTGGACTATTGCAGACGTGCTCACGCTGGGCATTTCATCTCACGGGCACACAGCACTGTAAGGCTTCGGCCACAGTGCAGGCGGCGAGCGGAGTGTTGCCGCTATCGAAAAGTTGAAGAGTGGGGAGGAGAGGGCGTCTGTATGGACATCTAGCGAGAGTCAATAAGCGGCGTGGCGTCTTCCCTGCATACGGCGATTAGATAATGGCAATTTCAAAGGTTTCTCGTTTCTCTCTGCTTTTAGATTTTTAAAATCTAAACTGAAGAATTCGACGCAGGACTAGGAGATAATTTCGTAATCATCCAGTAAGTAAATAACGTGAAATGTATGGGGAATTTCATCATTTATATGGAGAACTGAATTGATTTCCTGCTAAGATTTTTCAAATATACTTCTATGTCCATTCAAACCTTTGACTTCTTTCTAAAACGTAAGGCGTTACTGCAGAAGCAAGTCACCAACTTCCAGAGACCCATAAAAGTCAGATGTAATGACAAACACAAGTTTTCATATCTGCAATATATTACAAAGGATAATATTAATTAAACAATAATAATAGAGCGTAAAATAATAATAATAATAATAATAATAATAATAATAATAATAATAATAATAATAATAATAATAATAATAATAATAATAATAATAATAATAACATGATGCATTAAAGACAATATTGTTTATGTCATAACCGTGATTGAGTTTTAACTGAATTTATCTGGTATATTTAAGATCGTTCCAATCTCTTTCCAGGCTTCCCTTGTCATTGTTAGGTTTTCGAAGTTGTTCTCTCTGTCGTTCCATAGGAAAGTTCAGGTTTGAACTTCAGAAATTATCACTTTCTTCTCCTCTCTTGTTAATTCATTAACAGTCATTGCGAGCGGCGCAGCTGAAATCTGAAACAGGAGTGAGCGGCTGGTGGCAGGCAGCATTGTCCTTGAGCCAACTTCCCCTCCAGAATGACGCGTCGCTGGCACCATGGCCACTTGAATTTGCTAATGCAGGTTTGAGTCTCATCTTTTTCGCCACACAACGTAACGCTCCGCTCGCCGCCTGCACTGTGGCCGAAGCCTAAGAGGGCGGGCAGGCTGGAAATGAGCGTACGCTATTCAGACACAGTGACGTGGTTAGGCCTACGTCACGGACCGTGAAGGCTGGGCGAAGTTCTTCTAGTCACTCTCGATCATTGGGGCGATACCCATGTTTGAAAAGGAGGCAGAAAATTATGAAAGAAAGAAGGAAGTAATCCACGTCATTTTCAATTTATGTTGTAAGAAGTTATTTATGTTTATTGTAATTTAGAATCGAACAACAATGAGTGTGTTTGCTCTCTCACTTCACTGTGAAGTATGCATGCTACGTAAGCTGCCCGTATTTACGTCAAGCCAGTCCGGCCGCACTGGGCTAGCCTCAAGCGGCGCCCTGCTGAGTACCTCTGAACTGTAGTGACAGTGCCGTTCCTCGATAAAGGAGGAGGGTAGGCGCCAGACAAGTCAGCTCTGATTTTAACGTCACATCATTGTAGATGTAGCCTATCACCATGTATGTACAAATAACAAGCTCGGGCTATTATTATACAAAAGAGTGAAACTTTCTTTGTGCTTGTTAGGATATCACATACTGAACAGGTTAGCCCAGTGCGTTGCAGCACGGCTAGTTAAGTTATGGTTACTAGCTCCTTACTCAGATGTCAGGTAGTTTCCAATCCCCCGTTGGCCATCCTCGAAATGGTGTTTCGTGGTTTTCCATTTCACCTCCAGATAAATGCCAGAAGAGCCTCCGTCGCTCAGACAGCAGCGCGTCGGCCTCTCGCCGTTGGATACCCTGGTTCAAATCCCGGTCACTCCATGTGGGATTTGTGCAGGACAAAGAGGAGGCGGGACAGATTTTTCTCCGGGTGTTTCGGTTTTCCCTGTCATATTTCATTCCAGCAACACTCTTCATTATCATTTCATAGCATTTATCAGTCATTAATAAATCACTTTGGGAGTGGCGACCCCATCGTACTAATAGCCTATATATGGTTCATTCATTACATCCCTGACCCGGTCAAGAACTGGAAAGCAGGTTGTAGGTTTTCATTTTTCATAAATGCCGGAATGACCCTGCATCTTTCTTCCGGCGAGAATGAGGCCAGGCAAGTTGTTCACGACTATACATAGCTAAATTAAGATCATATGTTAAATATTTTAAAAAAATAATAGGCCTATATAGGACTACTGTATGTATAGAAATAGACAAGATTGAATTTTGCCAGGCAAATATTCTTAAAAGATTACGCATAGTTTAAACCAGTAATTAATAAGCCATGCAAAATGAGTAATTGAGTAAGTAATTAAAAAGCAAATTATTTATAACTAAACTAAATGTATAGGCCTAAAGAATAAACGAAACTATTTCAATCACAATTAAATATGAATTTAACGTTATATAGGACTATACGGTGTATACAAGATAGTACTACTAAAATGTAGTAGCTACCTGTAGGCTCCCAGACGGGGACGCCGTCTCTCAGGCCGGGAGGTTTGTTACGGTGAAGGAGATGTGCGGAGAGGGTGAGGAGGTTGGCGGCCGTGCCCTAAACTAGGAACTGTCCCTGCATTCGTCTTAGTGCAGGAGAATGGAAAACCACGAAAAACCATTCTCAGGACAGCCGACGGTGGGATCCTTCCCCATCTCTCGAATGCAGAGGAGTAGAGCCACGACAAAGCGTGGCCATCCCTCCTCTGCTCGGTTGGTCGGTCGGAGAGTAGAGCTGTCGGACCACGGACCAGCTGTGGTTACCTGTAGGCCTAAGCCCACTGTGCATCCGCCGAACATATATTGTTTCAAGTGCTAATGATATTTATATGTGAATACATAGTGCAGAAGAACTAGGAGTGATGAGAAGAAAGCATATCATTCTAATTGGAAACAACAGCGTATAAAGATGTGGAAATCGTCCTTGACCTTCTGTATTTTCCTGCTTGTCTTCATCATCTCTTTCTGTTTCTTCCTCTTCCAATGCTTATCACTCATTGTGTTCCTATATATGTTGCTGCACATGACTTGATTTGTGACATGGTTGTTCCTTTCCATTACTTTAATTTAGAGACAGTTGGAAATGTCATGGCCTTGTCTTCCATTCCCAAAATTAAACAGCAACTAGAAGAAACACCTATATGTGGTCACGAGTGCATTTGTTCTTTAGTCTCTTTCAAGCCATAAAGAATGGTCGTGTTAAATGATTGTGATGGATGACAGAGCCGAGAAGTTGGCGATGAGGCTGGCGCAGACAAAAGACGACATGGAGGGAGGGAATCAATCCCGCGGCAAGGCTGCGTGTGTAGGGAGGAGATAACATTAAGTTAACTTTCACATCTGTGCTGTGTCTACCCAAGAAGACCTGACTTGGTTAAGAGACGCTATTACCGTAATTGGGCGAGTGTTCTCTGTGGGGAACAGAAGAGGGTCTTAACAGCGCAAGCCTTGTGCCAAGCGTCCGGGAAAGATTCTTAACTACGTGTGGGAGATACAATGCTTGGATTATAATCAAGGCATCATCTACCACACTTGAAAAGCAATGTACAATAATCTAGGGTAGTGACTACTTGTATAAAGTCCAGAACAGATTATGGACAACGTTCTAATGGTCTAAATGAGCATTTGAAGACATTTTAAATTTTCCTTTGACAACTGCTTGTATTTATTAAAATAAATAAATAAATAAATAAAAATATAAATAAATAAATAAATAAATAAATAAATAAATCGGGATTATAGCCACTTCATATTAACGAGTCTAATTAAACACGCCGAGCTTTCTGCCAAGATTCATTGACTTTCATCAGGGGGAAACATGTGAAGATGTACTGCTGACAGCAAGCATAGAAATTCTTCAAGGAACGTGGCAGTCAGGACCACATTTTCCATGGCCCCCTACTAACTGGACTCAGGGATCGTCGCGCTGTGCTGTTGTGGTCCGGAGGGAAGTTACTGACTTACCGCCCTCTGCCAACAGTTTCTGGAGAGCGTCACGCTGTACCATGGTGGTGTTACGCGTGTATCGTAATAAGGGACTGTAAAAACCAGGACTACAGAATAAAAAGTATTCTTTCCTTATGTGGCAGGTATAACTGTTAGATTGGGTCTCATTCTTAGGAAGTACGATATAATTGCAGTTTTCACTACAAATCGGGGCTAAGTTAAGAACCAAAATACTTGAAATAATATACGTTGTTGAGACCGAGCAGAGAGGGGTTCGGCTTAACAAAGGCTAGTTTTTACTACCCTTGCAGCTGTGCATTCGGCTGTTCTGAGAATGGTTTTCCGTGCTTTACCATTATCTTGACTAAGGCAAATGCCAGGACACAGAGCTCTCATCCAGTTTCTACAAGACACCAGTCTAACTATATAAACCCTGATGCAGAAGCCACCAGATTAAATAGTTAATAAAGACAATCTCTTAACTGTTACACCCCATTAACTAGTACATTTGAGCCTCCGTGGCTCAGGCGGCAGCGCGCCGACCTCTCACCGCTGGGTTCCGTGGTTCAAATCCCGGTCTCTCCATGTGAGATTTGTGCTGGACAAAGCGGAGGTGGGATAGGTTTTTCTCCGGGTACTCAAGTTTCCCTGTCATGGTTCATTCCAGCAACACTCTCCAATATCATTTCATTCGTTTCATTTCATCTGTCATTCATTAATCATCGCCCGAGAGGAGTGCGACAGGCTTCGGCAGCCGTCACAATACCTATCCTCGCCGCTAGGTGGAGCTTCATTCATTCCATTCCTGACCCGGTCGAATGACTGGAAACAAGCTGTGGATTTTCAATGACTACATTTCTACCATGGCCTTCCCAACCTGTAGCAAAGCCATGACTGGCCTCATGGTGAGAAGACATAGCATCATCCCTATCCTTATCACTCCCAGCTGGTCAAATGGTGTATAACCAAATGCCATTATGTAAAAAAAGTCAAAATAAGCCGGGACAAATCTTTGTATAGGCCATGGCCGCAACCTCCTCACCTTCTCTGTACCGCAAATAACCGATTCCTTAAGGACGATGACCTAGATGTTGTCCGACTCGTTAGCTGAATGGTCAGCATACTGGCCTTAGGTTCAGAGGGTCCCGGGTTCGATTCCAGGCCGAGTCGGGGATTTTAACCAGCATTGGTTAATTCCATTGGCTAGGGGGCTGGGTGTTTGTGCTGTCCTCAACATTCCTGCAACTCACACACCACACACAACACCATCCTTTACCACAATAACACGCAGTTACCTACACATGGCAGATGCCGCCTACCCTCATCGGAGGGTCTGCCTTACAAGGGCTGCACCCGGCTAGCAATAGTCACGCGAAATTATTAATCCAGATGTTAGGCTCCTTTAAACAATCATCATCATCATCATCATCATCATCATCATCATCATCGCCATCATCATCATTATCATCATCATTATCATCATCATCATCACCATCATCATCATCATCAATCACTGCTCCAGATCTCCTTGGCCTGACAGAAGGCGTAACCCTCTCAAGGGACGGAGTAAAAATATTTTAGTAGTAGTGGTAGCCTACTTCTTTCTGTTTGCTTTACGTCTTACGGCGAAGATGGAATAGGAGAGGGCTAAGAGTGGGAAGGAAGCGGCCGTGGTCTTAATTAAGATACAGCCCCAGCATTTTCCTGATGTGAAAATGGGAAACTACGGAAAACCATCTTCAGGGCTGCCGGCAGCGGGGTTCGAGCCCACTATCTCCCGAACGTAATCTCACCACTGCGCGACCCTAACCGCACGGCCATTTCACTCGGTCATGATGGAAATCTTTCCTGTTTTAATGTAACAAATATTTAATATAGTCAGGGGAAGGAGAAATGGTCGCAATGTATGTAATATGGCACTATCTTTTGGTGGTGATTTTAAAATAAACCATTGGTATTTTCTCTTGAAATAGCCTACCGTTAAACGTTCTTTGAAGATTTTTAAAAAAAGGTATTTCCTTCCAATTTCTACTCGCGCGCTCTCTTAATGGTTCTTATTAGAACACTGGACCTTACAGTCCCAGGACGTTTTTGAAAGCAGTTCGGGATCATTCACTTTGTGAGTTGTGATTGGTCCACCTTGGAACCGTGAGTCACATAGATCGATGAAGCGGGCGAGCGAGTCTTACCGGCGAGGCGCGGCGGATCTTGTGACAGTTTAAAAGTGCCGCACCGTGCATAATCCAGCCGGCGCTGAATAATAAAGCGGCGACACGACTCGGCTGTTTAGCGCCTTGCAATATTCAATGCGAGCAGACGACAGAGGGGCTAGCTAAGGATGCGGCAGTGCCATGGAGATTCACTCACCGCCTACCCTCGTCCCTTCTTCAAACACCCGCATGAAGAGGCTGAGGACAAAACTGTCCACCTACCGGGGGAGGATCTTCAGTTAGGGGTTTAGCTTATGCCCCGTGTGATCAGTTCTCTCTCAGCTATCATGTGAAGGCATTCTAATTAACGCGATATAGGCTACCTGCCCGTCAATTTCGACGTTCCGTTCTAGTAGAAGTCAGATTAAATCTGATCTTCGATGGGTGGTCTGTGGCTTCATTTGTGACATGGTTGTTCCTTTCCATTACTTTAATTTAGAGGACAGTTTGAAATGTCACGGCCTTGTCTTCCATTCGTCGTCGGGGATACAACTGGGGAGGATGACCATTACCTCGTCCAGTCGGTCTCACCTGCAATGCTGAACAGGCGCCTTGTGGGGGGATGGGAAGTTTGGAAGGGATAGATTAGGACGAGGGAAGGAAGCGGCCATGGCCTTAAGTTAGGTAGGCCTACAATCCCGACATTTGCCTGGAGCAGAAGTGGGAAACCACAGAAAACCACTTCTAGGATGGTAGAGGAGGAAATCGAACCCCTCTCTACTCAGTTGACCTCCCGAGGCTGAGTGGACCCTGTTCCAGACCTCGTACCACTTTTTAAATTTCGTGGTAGAGCCGGGAATCGAACCCGGGCCTCCGGGGGTGACAGCTAATCACACGAACCACTACACCACAGAGGCGGACCTTGTCTTCCATTCCCAAAATTAAACAGCAACTGGAGAAACACCTAAATGTGTTCACTAGTTCATTTGTTCTTTAGTCTCTTTCGAGCCGTGAATAATGGTCGTGTTAAATGAATGTGATAGATGACGGAGTCGGGAAATTGGTGATGAGGCTGGCGCAGACAAAAGCCGTGCGGTTAGGGTCGCGCAGCTCTGTGCTTGCATTCGGGAGAGTGGGCTGAAACCCCGCTGTCTGCAGCCCAGAAGGTGGTTTTCCATAGTTTCCCACTGTCACTCCAGGAAAATGCTGTTACCACTGCAGGCTCCATTTTCCAGCACAATACACTGATAGTTTACTAGGGAAGACTTCTTCTTCGCCTTTTTTCCCACACCCTGGTGGGGTCGCAGGTTCGAAATGTGTCCCACATGTCCACTTGGTCCTGTTTTGCAGCCGGATGCCCTTTCTGGCGCCAAAGTTATGTGTAATATTGTAGCCGATTCTGTGGTAGGTAATGTATTGCGGTGTGTGTGTGTGTGTGTGTGTGTGTGTGTGTGTAGAGACAAACACAAACGCTCAGCCTCCCGAGCCAGGGCAAGTGGGGGGGGGGGGAACCATCCACTTCTTGCATAGCCAATGCCTGCCTAGGTATTTCAGCTTGAGGTGACCGTTGAAATGTGAAATATGGTGCCTATATTCCCGGCTATTTTAACCCAATTAGGGCCTATCAGTCCACTGGTTAGTCAAAAACTGTAGTCGGTGTTTCCAGAAAAAGAAAAACATTCTCTTCTGTGATAGATCTGTGAATAACGTACGTAATGTATGATGATTACTGGTGATCATTTTAATAGCTTGAAAATCCACTCCATTTCTCTCAACATCAACTTTTCAGTTGTATAACGTGTTGGTGGATCAACTAGATTGAAATATGGACTTCGAAGAGGATAGGCTTAATGTTCTTCCTGTGTCACTTGCTGGTTGTAATGAAAATTTCACCGCAAATAAGCGACATTCAAATCCAGAACATTTCGGGTCCTCTTTAGAGAGAAGCCATTTCAAATGGGGAAATTTAAAATACCCATTTCTCAGATTTTCTAATATATAGTAACAGAATCAATCAATCAATCAATCAATCAATCAATCAATCAATCAATCAATCAATCAATCAATCAATCAATCAATCAATCAATCAATCAATCAATCAATGATCTTCATTTAGAGCTGTCGCCCAGGAGGCAGTTTTCCGATCAATTGTTTGCCTAGCTTGCTTTTAAATATTTTCAAAGAATTTGGAAATTTATCCAACATTTTTCTTGATAATTCATTCCAATCACTTACTCCAACATTTTCGTAACACTCATCCTTTGTCGGAAATCGCCCAGAACAAGAGTTTTCTACGAATAGTTAGGCAAGGATAAATGTATGAAAGAGAAAGGACTAGGCGTTCAATTTGGCATAACTCGCTTTTTACTAGAATCGACTTATGGAATCCAGAGGACGGTCATTCAGGTGACTCAAAAAAATAAAATACTGCATTTGGGATTAAGCGTTTCTTCCTGCAAAGTACAGAAACAGCCAAAATTCCTCTTCCAAGCATAAAAGTGAGAGTTATTTATTAATCAGCCTCATACAGAGTAAGGAGTCGTCAAGAAAGACACGTTTATATGAGACAACAATGCCAACAATGGCGGCTATCGACAGAGTGCAGTAGAGTGGTGCTGAATTATTGAAGACGAGCTGATGGCGGTGTGTCGCCACCACTGAGCGCATAAAGTAGCTGTGCTACGTTAGGATATAACAACTCGCCGGGAACAGTAGGAATCTGGAAACGTCAGAAGTGACAGAAGAAAGAATTAACACCTCCTCCATCCATCCAGTACTTACATTTTGGCTTGAAGTATAGGGTTGATAATTCTTACTCGGAGATTAGCCCGCCCGGTAGTCATAGTCATTAAGGCATTTAAGTCTAAATGGGCTGATATATTGGTTAGCCGGTCAAGTCCCGTTGGTCGAAAAGATTTCACTATCGAAATGTTGGCCGGCAGAGCAGGGGAGGTGGTGGTATACAATTTCTAATCACTAGATTACGTGCCAAAAGCCTGGATTAAATTCCAAACCTCTCTGCAGTGCTCACGTGGAGTGAGGACATATGACGCTGTTGATGGTGATTCGTCCGTCGGATGGGGACGTAAAGCTTTGAGCAGGCCGCTCGGTGTTATTCGACAGGAGTAGGCTATGTGCCGACAGCGGGTTACCCTCTCCCTACCTGATTATCATAATCAACATCCCCTCCCGCACCCAGACGCGCAGGTCGCCTATGGGAGTCAAATAGAAAACCTACACCAGGCGAGCCAATCATGTCCTCGGACACTTTCGGCACTAAAAGCCATACGGTGGACAGACTCGGAGATTCCGGTTTCATTTCTCAGATTACTCAAGTATTTTAATCCTCGGGCTTCATTCAGTCTCTTGAGATGAACTAAGGATACATCTGATATGAAAGGCAATGAACCCCGTCAAGAAAGCCTAATTATTCCTATGAACGAGTACATGCAGCAATGAATAAATATGATTGACTTAATTTCTTAATCTGTTTGCCGTCCAGGGTTGGCTTTTCCCTCGGACTCAGCGAGGGATTCCACCTCTACCGCCTCAAGGGCAGTGTCCTGGAGGGTGAGACTTAGGGTCGGGGAGATATAACTGGGATAGAGGAGCAGTACTTCACCCAGGCGGCCTCACCTGCTATGCTGAACAGGGGCCTTGAGGGGGAAGGAGAAGATAGGAAAGTATAGACAAGGAAGAGGGAACGAAGTGGCCGTGGCCTTGAAGTTAGGTATAATCCCGGCATTTGCCTGGAAGAGAAGTGGGAAACCACGGAAAACCACTTCGAGGATGTCTGAGGTGGGAATCGAAACCCCCCCTACTCAGTTGACCTCCGGAGGCGGAGTTGACCCCGTTCCAGCCCTCGTACCACTTTTCGAATTCATGGTAGAGCCGGGAATCGAATCCGGGCCTCCGGGGGTGGCATCTAATCACACTAACCACTACACCACAGAGGTGGACATTGAGTGACTTGCCATATTTAATGATTCCGATCAATGACAGTCAATGTTCTAGTTTAATCTAATCTCCTGCATCGCGTAGTCTATGTTTTGAACAATTGGTCTACAGTATATGGTGTCACGCTCATTGAATAGAGATCCAAGTTTTCGACAATTTCATTTTGGTTGAGGTGCTTGATAAAGCTGATTGTAGAGCTCAGAATATTCTTATTAGCTTGAATTTACTAAAGTTACGCTCACCACCTGCCACTGAAATAGGTAGCCTATTTGTAAACAAATGTGGAAGATGATAAATAAATAAAAATATATAAATGCTTATTGCGAAATAACCTAATTTTTTGCTATGAAATATTTTTATTAAAAAGGAGAGACTCAGCTAAATCAGATATATTCGGGCAAAATTAGAAGTATCGCGCTTTTCGAGAATGATTTTAAAAATTATATGTTTACACTGCAACAACACTTATTTGTAAAAAAAAATTTAAAAAAAAAACAAATCTCATGGCGCAACAGCCTCGAAGGACATGGCCTACCAAGCGACCACTGCTCAACCCGAAGGCCTGCAGATTGCGAGGTGTCGTGTGGTTAGTCCGTGGAATCCTCTCGGCCGTTATTCTTAGCTTCCCAGACTGCGGCCGCCATCTCACCTTCAGATTATCTGACATAACTGGATGGTGTGAATTCTATGAACATACCCATCATGAAACTCCACGGTGCTGTGAATTCTAGGGGACATTGCCTTCTTATTATTGTTGTTATTTGTATCACCAGCACAGTGTACAGTTACGACTGTTTAATAAATGAACTCTGGATCTTGCCTGTAAGAGACAAGAACTATCCTGTGCGAGTCGAACGAGGAAACTTGTGCATACGCGAGAAGCATTATCTCTGTCTCATCATACACCCCACTTCCACTCCCTCCCCTTCTCTTCCCTGAAGCACGGCAGTGACTTATGCTCTGGCATGGGAAATACGGCAAGTTCGTTAATTTGAATCGCGCGCCCGGAAGTAACCTCATTTTCTCAAAAAGAAAAATTTTCTTCGCCAATCCGATTGCACCTTTTTTTTTTAACATAACATGAAGAGCATCCCTGATTTTTCGTCGGTATAGTTATGATATACCCTGTATTATAGGAATCGGGATAACTTCAAGTTCCCTCTTCAGCTCCTTGGATATAAGAACAATTCTGAGCACCTAACAGTTAATAAATTAGTTAAAATTCTATTCTATTTTAACCAATGGGTTTTTAATTTGGTTTCATTATGCAAAGAAACTTGGTTAATATTTTCAAAAGGAATTATTACGACTACTTACTATCATTTCACTTCTTCCAAAACAACAGTTCGAATCATTTATTAGTAATTCTTGAATATTCAGTAAAAGATGGTCTGAATGCATGCCTTGAAATATCCAAATCATAGCCAGGAGTTTACCTATTTATCGGTGTAACATGAAAAACATGAAAGCCTGTACGAAGCCAAAAGTTAAGTTTTACTCACTGGTAAGCGAAGCGATTATTATTATAAAAATGGCATATCCTGAAATTATTCATTAGTTTATTTTTAAAGGAATACTATATATCGTACCGGCGCGATTTATGGACTCACACTGTGTCAGACTCCAAGTTTGTCATTAGCTAACATAGCAACGACATACTTTTGTTTTACTTGTTTTCCTATTACTTATTATGTGGCCATTGCAGCTTATGTTACAGA